>NC_141697.1:185389806-185989806 GCF_964263255.1 Lissotriton vulgaris
TCAGGACTGCTTTGCCTGTTATTTGCATTTGGAAAGCTTTTAGTGCTAGAAATATTGCTAATAGTTCTAGGTAGTTGATGTGCAGTTTCTTTTGCTGCACACTCCACTTCCCCTGTACTGTGTATCTGTCCATATGCGCTCCCCATCCGAAGAGCGATGCGTCCGCTGTTATTATCACTTGTGGAATTGGCTCTAGGAACGACCGTCCCTTGGAAATGTTTTCTGTGTTCCACCACTTCAGAGAGCGATACGCCCGGTCGTTTACCAACACCAGATCTGTAATCTGACCTTGAGCCTGATTCCACTGTGTCGCTAGACACTCTTGTAGTGGGCGCATTTGTAGTCTGGCATGTGGTATTAGCAGTATGCAGGAGGACATCATGCCTAATAGTTGCATAAACACTCGTGCTGGTAGTGAGTGTTGTGGTTGAAATCTTTGTATTAACCCGACCATTGTCTGTACTCTGATTGGGTTGGGGTATGCTATTGCCTTTTCTGTGTCTACTGTAGCCCCCAGGTATTGCTGAATCTGGTTTGGTTGCAGGTGTGATTTTTTGTAGTTCACCGTGAACCCTAGGTGGTGCAGCAATTGAATTGTCTTCTGTGTATTGTGAAGACATTCTTCCTTTGACTTGGCCTTTATTAGCCCATCGTCCAAGTATGGGAAGACATGTATTTGTTGTCTTCTTAGGTGTGCTGCCACCACAGCTAGGCATTTTGTGAAAACTCTCGGTGCTGTTGTGACACCGAACGGAAGGACTTTGAACTGATAGTGTTGTCCTTCTAACACAAACCTTAGGTATTTTCTGTGGGCTTTGTGAATTGGGATATGAAAGTAAGCGTCTTTTAGATCCAGTGTAGAAAGAAAGTCCCCTTTCTTCAGTAAAGGGAGTACTTGTTGGAGCGTGACCATGTGGAAGTGCTCCGAATTTATGTAAGCATTGAGAGGTCTGATGTCTAATATTGGTCTTAGGGACCCGTCCTTTTTGGGGATCAGGAAGTATAGAGAGTATACTCCTGTGCCCTGTTGATCTTTTGGGACCTTCTCTATTGCATGCTTTTGTAGAAGTGCTAGCACTTCTTCTCTTAACAATGTCAGATAATCTTGACTCATTGGACGCTGTTTGGGGGGGATGTTTGGTGGGGTAGCTGTGAGTTCTAGGCAATAACCATGTTGGATAATTTGTCTCACCCACTTGTCTGACGTGATGTTTTCCCAGACAGGTAGGAACTGTGATAGACGTCCCCCGACCGGTGTTATGTGGTCTGGGGGGAGTTCTATGAAGTCACTGTTTTGGTGTTGAGGCGTTGCGGTTGTTATTATTTCCGCGGCCTCTTCCCTTATTGTTGCTACCTCTGTAACTGCCTCTTGAATTACCTCTGGGTGATGTTGGTGTGAAAGATGTGGATTGCTGATTCGTTCCTGTGTTCTTTGAGCCCCCTCTATAGGTGGATCTACGAAAGGAACCTCTGTGTGTTGGCTGTTGCAATGCTCCCATTGACTTAGCCGTTTCCGTATCTTTCTTCATTTTTTCTAATGTCTCGTCTGTGCTTGAACCAAACAATGTCTTCTGATCAAATGGTTTGTTCAGTAGGGCTGTTTGTACTTCTTGTTTGAATCCTGAGATTCTAAGCCATGCGTGCCTTCTTAGCATGACACTAGTGTTAATCGACCTTGCTGCAGTGTCTGCTGCGTCTAATGCACACTTAATGGAAGTATTGGTTATTATTTTACCTTCCTGTATTAATTGGTCTGCCTTCTTCTGATGTTCTTTTGGGAGATGTGTGAGAAGTTTTTCTAACTCATCGTAATGTGCCCTGTCATAACGTGCGAGTAGTGCTTGTGTATTGGCTATACGCCAGCTATTCGCTGCCTGTGATGCTACTCTTTTGCCTGATGCATCTATTAACTTCGACTCTTTATCTGGTGGAGGAGCCTCTCCTGTAGATAATGAGTTTGCTCTTTTACGAGCGTTTGAGACCACCAGCGAGTCTAGAGGTACATGCCCTCTAATAAATATTGGGTCCTTTGGAGCCGCTTTGTATTTTTTATCGATTCTTGGGTTTAACACCCTGGCTCTCACTGGGTTTTCGAATATTTCCTCTGTGTGAGTAAGAAGACCCTTCAACATAGGAAGAGTACCTGATGTTCTCTGTGCATTAGGTAGAGTCTCTAACAAGAAATCCTCTATTTGAGGTTCTGTATGCATATCTAGTTTGTGATATTTTGCTGCCCTATTAATGAGCTGCACAAAACCTGTGTTATCATCAGGTGGTGAAGGCTTTGAGGGATATAGCTCTGGGTCGTTGTCCTCATCTGACCCTACATCATAATTTTCCCATGGATCCTCCTCATCTGGGATAGTTTCGTCATCCCCTTGAGGTTCTCCCTCCCCTAGATCACTGTCTACATCTGACTGAGGTGTAGCTGGTCTTGGTGTGGAAGGTGTAGGAATATTTGGCCTATTGTGAGGAATAGGAGAAGAGGGTGTTACTCTAGGACGAGGAGAAGCAGGAGGAGTTATATTCGTCCCCATTGTTCTCTTTTTTGAAGGAAGAGGTTTATCTTCTGACTGTTCACTCTTTCTCTTCTTCGTGACCACTTTCCCAGTTTGTGGATCAATAAACAAGATCTTTTGTTTGGGATCTGTCTGTTGCTCCTGCATCGGTACCGAGGGTCCTGGTTCCGAGAGGTGCTTTTGTTTTCGATCGTCAGATCTTGTTGTTTTCGACACCGAATGTCTGCTCGATTCCGACTTTCTTGGTATCGAGTGTCTCTTGGGCGATAAGTCATATTTATGTTTCGACATCGAGCTCTCCTTTGTATGTAGCCTCGGTGCCGAAGTCGATGTCGCCCTTTTCTCGGATCCGACATGGTGGGAGTCCGAGTGTTTCGGTTTCAGTTTCGGTTTCGTTGCCGGGCCCGAGGGCGGGGCGTCGGAAACTTTTCTCAGCGGTTGGACCGGGCCCGAGGGCGGGGTCGTTACCGCACGGGGTCGGTTTTTCGGTAAGGGGACGTCGTCACTCACGGTTTGTTGCTCGATGAGTTCTTCAACCTCCGACTGGTCCCCTTCCGACCCCGACTGGTCCTCTTCTTCCTCGATTTGTTCGTCTCCGAACAGCTCCGGGATCGCTTCCGCCTGCATTCTGGAAACCTCGTGTCTTCGAGCTCGACGATTTCTAATCGTTAGCTTGGAGGAGAATGATGCGCAGGCTTCGCAGTCCCTGGATTCGTGTTCAGGCGATAGACAGAGGTTGCACACCTCGTGTAGGTCCTTGTGTGGGAACTTAGCACCACACGTTGGACATTTTTTGAATGGAGTCCTTTCCATGGACTCCGGGCTTGACTGCGTCGAGAAAGGCCTCCTGGTTTTCGACGTAGATCCAAGTTTTTCTCTTCTATTTTGAATTTGTAACGCGTCGGAATGGAAATGAACGCGTTCGAATAACAATACCGTCGAATTGGAAAGGGAATACGCGCCGAAAATCACTTTCTTCTGAAGTTGATCTGGAGCGTCTCGATCTTCATCCGAACCCGATGGCGGAAAAAAACAATCTAAGGATGGAGCCGATGCCCATGCGCACTACCAACCAAGGGAGGAGTCACCAAGAGACAAAAGACTCTCCAAGAGAAAAACAAAGTGCAATCATCCGAGCCCAACACCAGATGGCGATCTATTCATAATGTACCATCTGCAGCCCATATGCCTCGAACAGATGATGTACGTGAGAATGGGCATCTGGGGGCAATTTCTTATGGTTGTTTTTAAGGGGATCATTTTGTTTTGTGTCTTCAACATTTGGTGTTGCATAACCCTCCAAGGCTAGGGTTCAAGTTCCAGCAGTGGCATTTTTCCCTTCTCCAGCTGTGGTGATTTGGTGGTCATTGGTTTAATTTAATTTGAGGGTGATTTTTCCTCTCATTGTGCTCGAGTCTTTCGGGCTATTGGCAATGTTTCTTCCCTGTTTGTGGCTAATCTCGAGGTGAGTTTCCTCATAAGACGCTAAATGGTAGGCAGAGGGTGGATTGTTTTTGTGGTGGTCTTTGGTTACCTAGCCTATTTCTTTTTGCCTGAGAACCTCTTGTTGTGTCACGAGGATGCCTAGTGGTGCACAGAAGGGTTTCAAGCACCCACGGAGGGAGGTGGTTTAGAAAGCTTCAATACGTAGGATGGACGTTATGGATGGGGTTTTTAGCTTAGATAGAGAAGCAAGGCGGGCATGTAGCACCGGCAAAGAGTCCTGGGAAACCAGGTGTGGCCCCTAGGGCAGCATCTACCCCAGTCCCCCCAAAGTGGGCCAGGGGGCAGGCTACCAGGAAGGTATTGGTGGGGTGTCCTGACCGGGTTGCCCGTCTGCAGCTAATCCCAGTCCGAAAGGGGCACAGGGTGGTGTCCCAGCGGAAGCGGTTCTGGTGGGTCAGACCCTGGTGGCAGGTAACTCTGGCCCATGGGTGTCTCAGGGTAATGTATTAGCGATAATGGGAAATGTGGTCGCAAGGGTATTGTCCAGAATGGCAATATGATAATTGGAGTTACGCCTGCAATAGGCCCTGGCAAGCCAGTGTTTTGCCTTTGATCTCCAAGGTGGGGATGTTGTCTGACCCTTTTGGAGGGGGAAAGGGGGGTGGGGGTTCCTACCGGTGTTGGTGAGGGAAATAATTTATGGAGGGCCAGGCGATTAGTTGTGCACCTTGATGACACGGTCAGTCAGGAAACACAAGCGAGTGCGGTTTCTGTAGTGGTTTTTGCTGGTGGAGGTGGGGGGACCCCAGTTACCTCTGTGGCCCCTGAAGGGCATCAGGTAGAGCTTATGGGGGTCACTCCTGCAGTGGGGGTTAGTGGGGGCCCCCACTCAGCGTTGCAAGGACCTTCAGCGCCAGGCACAGCACTGGCGGGCAGTGCGCCCATGGGCATGGCAGCGACGGCTTCCCCTACTCAGGATCCCACGAATTCAGGGACTGTGACTCCATTACAGAGTTTTGGTTTGGGTGATGTGTGGTAGGGGCATGACCAGCTAGGCAGACATGTTTCAATGGAAGTAAAAGAAAACAAATTGGAAGGGGGCTTATGTAGACATGTTTGACTTGCTTGTGGATAAGCCTGAAAGAGAGGAGGCCATGCACTGCGAGGAATGGTCTCATTCTAGGGACTGTGGCCATTGGCCATACAAAAGGAAGGTCGAAGAAACGCTGGTGAACTGGGTGAAAGGTTTTTCAATCTTTCAGGCTATTCTGGCTGCACGTTTAACTCGGCTGCCCAGCTTGCATGCTATCAGAATAGAATAGCCTGCGTGTCAGATGAGTACAGTGGCAGGGCCTGGAAGGAGTACAGAAGGGAATTTAGGAGGAATAAGGCCACCAGGCCCACACTGCAGTGGGATCAGATCGATGTTATCATGGATGTGTCATATCAAACCTCAACGCTCTGACGCTACCCCCCAGTTAGCCCCTTTGCGCGGGCTCTGGGTCGGCATTTAGCTTGGGGGAGGGTGGAAAGTTCCTGTTGGGACTATTGTGTGCGTTTTTAGATTCCGATTGAATTTCCCAATTCAGGCCCTTATATAAGTACAATTCACATTGCCCATATATAGGCATAGAAATCTAATCCTTATTTAGGCATAGCCCAGGCATCCCAAATACAGGCATGGCTACTTCTATCCATTCATCTACGTCACAACGATTTCTTGGAAAACCAGACACTTAAGCAGTTATGGACTTCCCCTTCCTTGAATATTGATTTGTCCAAGAAATCAGTTATTATACATGAACATCTATTCCTTAGGGGTTCATTCATGACGTTCATATGCCTGACTTTACGTCAAAGCTGGCATTCCTAAACACCTTCAAGCTATAAATATACCATCACTTGCTATGGCAAAGCATGGTTAGGTTCGGTGCAGTTCGACTACCTACTAGCACGACGCAGCTTGCTATAGCAAGTGTCGAAGGAAGCCAACTTTCCAGCTGACGCACTGATCAGAAGCTGTCCTCCTCTGCCGAGAAATACAATTCCAGTGTTTCTGACTCCCCTTGTGGGGTGTTGGGAAATCGATCCGTGAAAGAGATACCAACCTCTCTCATTCTAAGGTATGGAGCTGATTAAAACCTAGAGAAACCTTTGGAAACTCTTGGCAGAACTAAATCTATGTTAAAGACCACACTTACTTCTTCCCTCGTACTAGACCTAGGTCAGGTACATCGGGGTAGGCGTATTTTAGAAGCACCAGTTGAGTATTTTAGCCTGTGTTATCTATGTATGTATGTATTTTTATCTGTCATAGCACCAGACAATGCTATTACAGTATCATTTTATATTACTGTTTACGCTGTACGCATTATACTTTGCATTCTGTCTAAAAATTGTAGCAGTTCACCTCTCTTGCATGAGAAAGAAGACGGTACAATAAACCCCTTTTTATTGAAACGCCAGTCTCTCTATTTCTATGCAACTTTGTAGAAACGAAGCATGCACGATTGACTGAGTAAAATAGTTATCGTTTGTTTCCACGACTCTGAAGATACGTTTTATTTTCGGGAAACAAAGTTGTCATGTTTATGCAGTTGTCAGAAACTAATCCATTCATGAGTATTCGAGAAAGTTTCTAGTGACCTCTGAGCTAGCTGGCACTCACAATTAAGTTTAGTATACTCAATGGAGACATACTGACCTCAGTCCTATGTCATATCTATAGGGTATATTATTCCAATGCGCAGAGCCTATTGGGAATATAGGAACTACACTACATGGCGCCCAACGGTTTGGTAAGGCACTAATTTAACGCTAGATACTAAAGTAACTCAGTCGTCCTTTTCTCAGAGACACCTTTTTCCGTAATACTCCAATAGACGTCTGGAGTGGGTAAAAGGATAATATCCGCCATAGGTGAGTAGGACGAAAAATCCTATGTATTAGCTTTTTGGTTTGTTCAATGTTGAAGAATACAGTGTTCCAAAATATTGTGCACCTTATCTCTGTTCCTTTGAAACTAGCTCTGCAAACTTTCAGTCAACAAAATGCCGGAAAGCAACAACAACACAGAGAAAGGTGGAGCTGCAGCTGATCCAGCAGTTTTTAACATAACAGGTTTCCAAGAAACCGATGAGGATGCTATATCCATTCCTCTAAACTTAAGGAAAGCAAACACTATAAAACTTATAAAACATGGCCTAACTTCAAGAGGTGGCTGGATAGTTTGTGTGATAGAGGCACATGAATATCACCAGACAGAGGTATTCTATTCATGGATAGTCTTCCCGAAGCAAATCCTGTAACACATGTGTTTCACTTCTACAAAGAAGATGAACCACTAGAGAAATACATTCTTTTCAAGGATATTGAAATTCCACTCACATACCAGGAGCATGAGTTCTGGTTTAAAGGCGCCCTAAAACATTTAAATCACATTACCAGGCTCGGTCCACTAGGTAGACCAGGAGCAACATGGCCGGTCTTAGCCAGCTATACACCACATCCTGACATTAATGAAATGTGAGATGTAGAATTACGAACTCAACTAAAAGACTTAATCAAAATTTATAGACAATTGGTTCAATGTGTCATGCGGACTCTTACAGTCCAACCTGCAATAATGATTCCACACATACCCCTCACCAGGGGAACACACTAAAAATACCACCACAGACTCTACACTCAGTCATTGGTAAATTACCTGCAAAGTGGGAACAAATTCCATTCTGGATAGCTCAAACAATTACTCAAATCGAAGCAGTATTACCTAATACTAGCCCTCATGAGAAACACAGAATTTTAACAATCTGTTTACCAATGGGGATCACACCACATCTGGAGGACTGCACCACTTGGGGTACAGTCTTTGCTGCTATTTACACTAAAGCACACAGTGTTCCGTCCATGACGGTAATACCAGACGTCCTGAAACAGATTCAAAACGAATATGGGGCAGAGCCTGCTTTAAATCTAGATATGAAACTACTGAAAGATTTCAAACAGGTCTCAACAATAATATTTGCTAATATTAAAGGTGAAGCAGCATCCGTGGCGATCCGCCAAAAATTAGGGAATTTGATGTAACAGAACAACCACAAGAATTAGCCAGAATAATTGAAAAATCCTATGAAGAATTAGGGAGAGACAGCTTGGGTGGGAAGCCAGTGAAACCCCAACTGTCTAAAAGTCCTGAAACGGTCTTTATTTAAAACGCTCCTACTCCTTCTAAAAAGAAGTGGTAAAGCACCAAACAAACTTCTAAAGAGAAGCGTTCTCATTCCAGGGGCAGGTCTCCTCATCTCCTTAAAAGGAGCCATCTGAAAGGAGGTACAACCTAAAGAATAGGGATCATTTGAAAAAACCTGACAGATATCAAGATACTGATACACGTTTCTCTCGTACCTTTCAGACTTCGTCACAGAAATCCAAAAAAAGAGGATGGTCAGAACACAAGGAAGAACGTGTGAAATCCAAAGACGATCAACACGTTCAGAAAAACAAGAAACCTCAATTCACCAAAAAGAAGGTAGAAGGTCTAAAAATCAGACATGCCAAGGATCTTGAGGACACAACTCAAGAACGTTGAATGGGCTGAAACAATGTTGGACATCGCAGCAGAAGTCACCATAGCTTGCCAGAACCTGAAGGATCATCTGGAGACAGTGGACTTGAATGAATACATTCAAGTTGAAACTGCAGATACCAGGGTTACTTTTCCACATAAGTTATATGAAGTAACGCTCCAGATGGAGGGAGATATACCAAGAAAAGTGAGAGCACTCTTTTGGGAGCGACTTTCTAAGGTTTATGACATTCTTCTAGCTGAACAAGACTGGCCACCAGAATTTGTCAGGGAGTGCCCACATGAAGACATCATTATGCCAGCCTTCTCCAACCACATTCCAATTCATTTAAAATATACTTATGCCAGGAAATGGGCAGTAGCCCAAGCTCCTGCATTATACAAAAATCATGTAGGATGGGATGAGGATTCACCTCACCATAAAATCCAGTTGAAAAAATCAACCAACTGCACAAAGGCAGTATTGAGTTAAGCAAGAAGCTAAAAAACAGGTCAGGGAGATCTTAGATCAACTTGAATACCAGGGGGTGATTGAAAAATGCAACTCGTCAATGAACAATCCTTTGTTTCCTGCCTCCAAACCAGACAATACATATCGTCTAGTTTTGGATTACAGACATTTAAACTCTTGTTGCAAACAATTTGCAGTGCAAAATGCACAACGTACAGCATTAATGAATAAAATTGTGCGTAATAAATAGAAAACCACACTAGATATTTCTAATGGGTTCTTCAGTCAAAACATTGCACCAGAAAGTAGGTATTTGACCGCTTTCTCACTTATGGGGACACAGTGTAATTTCTGTCGTCTCCCTCAAGGATTCAAGATTAGTCCTGGGTTATTCTCAGCAAGGGTAACAGAGTTACTACAAACTTATGATGACGAGGCATTGTCATATGTCGATGACAGCTATCTGACAGACGAGGACTTGGATAGGCACTCGAACAGGGTGAACACCATTATACTGGGGTTCGCCTCTGAAGGGTACAAATTCAATTTTAAGAAATCAAGCATTGCCCACCTCAATGTCCTTTTTCTAGAATATGAATTATCAAGTGAAGGCGAAAGCCTGGCAGCAAACTTTCTAGAGAAATGTGCGTTGCTCCAACCTCCAAAAATGCTGAAAAACTTACAGTCGATTCTAGGTTTCCTGAATTTTGAAAGAACTTACATTTTAAACTACGCAGAAAGGGTTAAACCTCTCTGCGAAATAATCAAACCTGATTTTAAAACAGTAAAACACACAAAGATTTTGCGTTCCTTGCAAACAGACATGTTAGCAACTAAACATTTACAAACACGCATAAACGTACGCAACTTGGTGATCCGGATCATTCCAGGTCAATGCGGATTCACCTACTTAACTTTTAACGAAGGTGAAAAAGTACCAATAGCTTACAAATCACATTTGTACACACAAGCAGAAATGAAAATCACTTCTATGGAAAAAATTCTGTCAGCTGTACAAACTGCGGTAGCAAAAGAGAGAGCCCTCGCACTGGGTGCGCGCATTATGGTCGTTACACCTGTACCTGCCTTAGAGGCAGTGACAAAAGCGAGCATTCCAAATGCTAAAGCTTTACATTCGATGGATACAAAGGGTTAATTTTATTGCTGCAACAGACGTTGAATACGTTTTTGATCCTTATTTGAAAACACACATTTCTACAATACGAACAAGAATGTCTTCTGTCTACTGAAATTCTGCCTCTAGAGCAGTATAAATGTATAATTTATACGGACGGATCAGCTCAACCCGCTACGGGGAGTAAACAAGCCTATACTGCGGCGTGCGCGATCGTTAAAGGTCGTTGGCGCAACAGCAAATTCCGACCAATGGTCACTAAAACGCAATCTCTAGGAGTTTGTACAGCTCAGCGAGCTGAACTACACGCATTCAAGATGGCACTTGAGAATACGGACCGCGAATTCCCCACACTCATAGTGTGCGATTCGTATTATTGTGTTCAATCTTACAATGAATACTTGCAAAACTGGCTTCAAAAGCGTTACAAAGATGCAAAAGGTGGCACAATCAAGCATAAAATGCTTTCAGAACAAGTAGTTCAGTTACGACAAGGACTACAAAACACTCCAGTGATACATACGCGGAGTCATCAATGTGATGGCGTTCACGTTGAAGGGAATTCATTGGCTGATGAAGCCACAAAGGCAGCTGTGAAAACGGCTTCCGTAGCTGCAATCACTCATTCAAAAACAAAAATAGACCGTGAAATAATGCTGGCTGTCAATGCAACAAGCAAAGGCAGTGGTAGTACGTTACCTAAAGGTTTTCCACTCAAATACTCATATATAACTGATGCGAACAATGTTCCGTTTGCTCAAATCCCTGGAGTGGGGGATAGGGTAATTCCAAACATGGAACATAGATTAGGACTAATTTTAGCAGCACATGAAGGGCTCGCCTCTGCACATGCAGGTGTTTCCGCCACAGTATCATTATTACAACAGATACTGGTGGCCGCGCATGAGGAAACAAACCAGAAACTATGTTTTGGAATGTGAAATATGCCAAAAGATGAAAATCTCTACAGTGAAACGCCCTGCGCAGATGCCCCTGTTAATTTCAGATAAACCATTAGCTTGCGTTTACCTGGACTACTGCAGTCCCTTACAGAGGGATGGTAACTATAAATATATCATGGCCGCAGTGGATTCGTGTTCAAGATTAATTTGGATGTGGCCTCAGCGCTCGGCTGACGCTCGAACTGTTGTAAAAGATTTGCAAGTGTTTATCGGCACACACGCAGTCGGCACGCTACATTCTGACCAGGGTCCTGCGTTTAGCTCTCGAGCTTACAAGGAGGCCATGGCTAAATTGGGCGTTTCATTGCGGTACTCTAGTCCATTCCATCCTGAGGGAAATTCGGTAGTGGAGAGAAAAAAACGGAACATAAAGCAATCTATAACAGCTAGGGTATTGGGTTCGGGTGATGGGTGGGTCAAACATCTAATAAGTGTCCAACGTAGTCTTAACAACTTGCCAAGAAGTTCTCTAGGGGGTGTCACTCCATATGAAGTCCTTTTTGGAACTAGAATGCTGGTTGCGGTCCTTGATTGTCAGACATCAGTGGTGGACCATAAAGATTTTGATATCTAAGATCGTTTGGCTGTTTTACAGGACTTAAAATAAATAAGAACGAAACAAAGTAACGTGATCCTGAAATCCACCACCACTGAGGAAAACCGACCGTCCTGTCTGGATCCCAAAGCTTGGTGATGTAGTCAGAGAAAAGTTTGCGGACAAGAAGGAATTTAGACCTTCTTACAGAAAACCAGTACCTGTCCTACCAATCTACGGATCAAGAACAGTATTACTGCCACCCCTTGCTGGTAAAAAGGAGAACAGGTTTGCATCTATCTACCGGGTCAAACCACATTATGTGGACGATAATAAGCAGTAGGCCAAGTGGACTCCACCAATGTAGCAGACGCCCTCCTCTAGCTACTATCCAAAATGTTCAAACTGAGAGACTCATCATCTTTGAAGAATCTGCAGTGCGAAATGAAGGACTAAGCAACAAAGCTATGGAACTTGTACCTCTTGAAACCCAAGTAACAGTTTGTCAAGAAACGCCTGTCTACAATGAAGTAGCATCTGACTACACGAATGTAACAAGTGATCAAGTGGTTCCAGCGATTTCAACGAATCCTGATGCAATCCCAACAAGTGAAAGAACTGCCTCTGGCTATTTCATTAACTTTGATAAGTTTTCTGAGGATCCCAGCGAAACTGAATCAACGCCAGTAAAAATAACTTTTGAAAGTACAAGCAACATACCTTTTTAATCACTTGGAAAAGACTTATCTGGTTTCACACATGGATTTTGTTGGGTGTCATTTTTCTTCTACTTTGGTTGACTCTGGTAATAACTTTGGGAATGCTGATAAATGGAAGATATGTCAAAATAGACACAGCAAGTAAGAACGTCAACTTACTCCTCAAGCCACACAAATCGTCTCATCGTGAACAGAGAGGCTTGTCATTAGTGAACATCACAGCCATTCCTATACCTGGTGGTTTAGCATGGGACAAAACAGATTATGAAAATGATGCACTCTTTCCTCAAAAAAAGTGTCTCCCCAGAGCACTCAGAAGCGACTTTTCAAAAAATGTTCACAAATTTGAAGTTAGGTTCATAATGTCTTTTAATTTTCTTTAAACACGTAGTTCATTATGTCTTAACATGATTCATCTCATGATTTAGCATTTCAACTCGTTGGCCCAATGCATTTCGGGCTAAGCCCTTCTTCGGGGGCCCTGTGTGCAAAATAATATGAATACAGTATCACAAAGCAAATTCATCAACATGTCCTTTTAAATTTTCTACTTTAGTACACATGCAAAGGAAGAGAATTGTCAGTGTTTCTAATATCAATTATTTTCTATGATAACACTGGTATAAACGCGGTAAGTGTGTTAAAATACTGGTGTGGTGATTCAAATTACATGCCACAAGTGTGATGGTGGGAAAGGTTGTGAGGTGGGCGGAAGATAAAAACAAACACGGTGCTCAATAGTGCTCTAAATCAACGTCTAAATCTGACCTGTAATGGGACAATGTATGCCCCGTAGTTCATAGCAGATAACGTGAATGTGAAAAGAGTAATAGTGCAGTCAGAATACGAGTCTCCGCGGATAACGGAAAAGTCATTCTTAGCATAAGCTAAGACTCTGTGGCTTACCGGGTGGTCTTCCCACACATGTGGACTTCCATACGTGGGCAAAACTTCGAGAAAAATAAAGACCAGATTAACGGAACATCGAAGTAACATCAGACTCAAATCCACCAAATCTACTGTAGCAACACATTTCAATGATCATCAACATAACCCAAGTCAACTGAAGTTTTGTATTTTAGAGATGGTACCACTACTTCCAGGAAGAGATAATGACCAACATTTATTAAGGCGTGAACTTTACTGGATTAATAGATTATCTTCGACAGCTCCGAGAGGGCTCAATGAACGTTTGGAATACAGCTGTTACCTATAGCTATATACAATTTATGAATTATTCAGTGTATAGAGAAAGACTATTACCAAGCACTTGCTCTGAACGTTTCAGGTATAACAAATAATGTGGAGAATTTCATGGAGTATGAATAATGTAATTATTTTCCTTGTAAAAATTATTATTTTGAGCATATTAGATTGAAGTCAATTTTAGATATTTCAGATAAAATGTGTATTGAAGCAGACGTTTTTTACATGCCACTTCATCTTCAACACACTCCCCAAGTTCCGTAAAAATAGCAATACGTATTGAATTAGAATTGTCACGAGATTTCTCATTACACCCACGATATCAGAATTTATTGGTGTCCGCATCATTGTACATTATCCCTATTATTCATGACACCGTTACTTTATAGTGAACGTATCCAGGGAATGACGTTCTTCGATTTTTAGTTTGTTTTTACACGTGTTCCCGCCATAGCCAATCGTATTCGTCCTACCATCGAGCGACACGTTTAACGTTAGCTGAACAAATCAGCAACGAGTATATAGTTTTAGAGTCTTCGGACTCTTGTTTGAAACTCGAACGCAACTCACCGGCCGAATATTGATTTTCTTATCAGACATTCTATTACCACGTCGTGTACAAACCACCCGGTAAGCCACAGAGTCTTAGCTTATGCTAAGAATGACTTTTCCGTTATCCGCGGAGACTCGTATTCTGACTGCACTATTACTCTTTTCAGATTCACGTTATCTGCTATGAACTACGGGGCATACATTGTCCCATTACAGGTCAGATTTAGACGTTGATTTAGAGCACTATTGAGCACCGTGTTTGTTTTTATCTTCCGCCCACCTCACAACCTTTCCCACCATCACACTTGTGGCATGTAATTTGAATCACCACACCAGTATTTTAACACACTTACCGCGTTTATACCAGTGTTATCATAGAAAATAATTGATATTAGAAACACTGACAATTCTCTTCCTTTGCATGTGTACTAAAGTAGAAAATTTAAAAGGACATGTTGATGAATTTGCTTTGTGATACTGTATTCATATTATTTTGCACACAGGGCCCCCGAAGAAGGGCTTAGCCCGAAATGCATTGGGCCAACGAGTTGAAATGCTAAATCATGAGATGAATCATGTTAAGACATAATGAACTACGTGTTTAAAGAAAATTAAAAGACATTATGAACCTAACTTCAAATTTGTGAACATTTTTTGAAAAGTCGCTTCTGAGTGCTCTGGGGAGACACTTTTTTTGAGGAAAGAGTGCATCATTTTCATTTTTCCCAACCCGTGTACAGAGGGTTCCACCCCACGGGCACCACCCACTTGCTAAGAACTTTCTTGAAGAAAAACAGGAGTGCGTATCCCAACCTCCGAGTTCGGATTTGACAAAACAGATTATGACATTTTTGGCCCGTCGGAGCTGTTGAAGATTCCTCATGTATTCAAGATTTCATTTAAGTGTTTCATCTAGTACTTTTTCTGATGATTGGGACTACGAGACTGTTAATAATATGATACAACAAAATAGAAGGGGGTTCCCCAGAGGGATTTGGGATGCTGGCAGGTAACAGGGGAGAGAACAGCTGAATAGAAACAAGAACTACCCTGCCAGGGTGAATTTCAAGGTCCCAGGGGGATCCTTACAATCAGATGGGAGGTGACATAAGATACGTATCAGAGCCAGCAATGCATCACACAAACTCGATTGGTAGAAATATATATAGTTTATTTGCTATTTGTTGGTTACATATAGAAAATTCAAGTAGGTGCTTTAGAAAAATATATACATTGATTTAAACTCTTATATCATACATACAGTAAAGAGAAAGGTCATGATGTTTCTAGTTTTGAATGGAGTCAAAGTTATAGTCAAACAGAATGCATATGTTAAGGTCCCACACACTCCCACAATCATCCGCTAAACATACACTCACTTTCAACCTCACTCACTACAATAATAATACAATCACACTCATAAAATTCATAAAGATACATCAAGGTCTGCAGGGAAAGATATTTAGTGGCTGCTAGAACTGAAGTTACAATATGGAGGCAACACGGTATCCATATGAGCCAGGCATGACTCATATGGATGGCCCTAAATGTAGTTTTCGTTAAACCATCTTATTTATACTGTGTTGCCTCCATATTATAACTTCAGTTCTATCAGCCACTAAATATCTTCCCCTGCAGACCTTGATGTACCTTTATGGATTTTATGAGTGTGATTGTATTAATATTGTAGTGAGTGAGGTTGAAAGTGAGTGTATGTTTAGCGGATGATTGTGGGAGTGTGTGGGACCTTATTATATGCATTCTGTTTGACTATAACTTTGACTTTCCATTTTCAGTATTGCCTAAACATATACCAGCAGGTACATATGAAAGGTTGCGTAAAGAATACATCAAGACATCCTGGGAATTACTGTACACGCATAGATGATGGAGTGGGGGATGTAAAGTGTTTCTTAGCGCGAAAAACTGTGAAAACGCACTAAGCGGTTCTCTCCTTTGTCAGGGTATAAACTTACACTGGGCCTGCAATGGTTCCGCTAACAATTTATCCTGCCACCTGCAAGGTTCACCACCTGCAGTGATTGATCCATTTTTTGGACAGCTCTCGAATGGGAGTTACCTCATTTTGAATGATCACAGCTGCTGTGGCATGTTGCCAAGCATACCATATCAAGTAACTGTGTCAGCCAGGGTCACTTGCTGTATGCAAGTATTGTTTCCTGAAACCAAGACAGACAAACAGTCGCCTTTATGGCCTTCAATGAACATCTCTTCTATACGAATTGATACTTTAAGCAGAATGAAAGCCATTCTTTAGCAAAAAACTGTGCCACTGACCTCGGCCAAAGAAACCTATAATCTACAAGTCACAAGGACTTCTGCCGAGATACATACCCTCTTAACTACAAACTGCCCTGTACATTTCTCTGAAATGTTAAGTCGTATCTTAAACATGTCTGATACGAGTGGTATTGTACATGTATTTAAGACCGTATTTCTGGACTGTTAGCACCTTTTGAAGCAGTCCTGGGAATATTTCCAAACTTTGTGCGCTCTGTGTTTCGAGGACTCGCTGCAGGGATACTATTTTTGCTCCTACAGCTGCAATATGGCAAGCCAATTCACCAGCGACACCCAGTTCTCTATGGAGACAACTCTACTGGTGATGAAGTGTCGTGAGCGCATCGTCCAAATTTTGGGACTACCTCGTCTACGAGAGTTAAATACCACATGGTTTCGGTCATTCAGACCAATTTGGCAAGATTGCATCTTACCTGTTCTACGCTGCCTGCTATGCGGAGAAGAATGCGTGTTAGACACATGTCTCACACTCCCATCAGTCATGCCAACGGATGTTGATACTTTGCTTGAACCAGTAACGGCCCATGCACTGTGTTGTCCCCAGCGGCTACCAATTCTAAGGACGGCATTCATTGAAATCTCACAGACGCAAAATGCAACTGCTGAGGTACGAGAGGAAACAGGCGCGCAGGTACCATCCATTCCGAACATTGCTAATGCGACCAATGCTGACGGCGATGCTTCACATCTATGTGCGGTTAATCTTCTAAACGAGGTAATCCAACTTTCACCTACTGTGGTAGACAAATTTTTGTCAACAGACTTCATGTTTTCTCCAAGCCCTGACACTGACCTTTGATTTGGCACAAAGTGTTCTGAGAGACTTTGAATTCGTCCTTCATTTTTTCAAAACAAAGTTCTAACTTTGGGGGTTTTTGTTCTATGATAAATTTTTCTTCCAAACTTGTATTTTTCTTTTTTTGGCACAAGTAATCTGCTTAAAGTAGAACTATTCATAGAGAACAAGAATTCTTTGAAAAAACTTCCAGAGACAATATTTGATCTTGTCCACACACAAACAGTTTTATGTAATCTGACATGAAATGGTTTCAGCACTTTTCTTCTGTATTAACGAGCTGTTTCATAAATGTATATTTTCGTAATTCATTCAGTTAGCATTACACATGTCAACTATATGCTTAGAATGAAACCTTGCTTGAATGCGTACAGCACCAATGCTCTTTTGTGTACAATCAATACCAATGCATTTTTATGTGTTTTGGGTGGGTTTAAAACACTTGTTGTATAGATATATTTTAGATATGTTTCAACATGTTTAGGACTTAGTATTTAGTAGAAGTCGTACATAAGAAAGTGGAGTGGGTGTGGTGTACATTTTTAGATTCCGATTGAATTTCCCGATTCATGCCCTTATATAGGTACAATTCACATTGCCCATATATAGGGATAGAAATCCAGTCCTTATTTAGGCATAGCCCATGCAGCCCAAATACAGACATGGCTACTTCTATCCGTCCATCTTAGTCACAACGATTTCTTGGAAAACCAGACACTCAAGCCGTTCGGGACTTCCCCTTGCTTGAATATTGATTTCTCCAAGAACTCAGTTATTATATATGAACATCTATTCCTTAGGGGTTCATTCATGAGGTTCATATTCCCGACTGTACGTCAAAGCTGGCATTCCTAAACACCTTCAAGGTATAAATATACCTTCACTTGCTATGTCAAAGCACGGTGTGGTTTCGGTGCAGTTCGACTACCTACTTGCACGGCACAGCTCGCTACAGCAAGTGCCGAAGGAAGCCAACTCTCCAGCTGATGCACTGATCAGAAGCTGTCCTCCTCTGCCGAGAAATCCAGCTCCAGTGTTTGTGACTCCCCTTGCGGGGTGTTGGGAAATTGAGTCTGTGAAAGAGATACCAACCTCTCCCACTCAAACGTATGGAGCTGATTAGAACCTAGAGAAACCTTTGGCAACTCTTGGCAGAACTAAATTTATGCTAAAGACCACACTTCTTCCCTCGTACTAGACCGAGGTTAGGTACATCGGGGTAGGCGTATTTTAGAAGCACCAGTTGAGTATTTTAGCCTTTGTTATTTATGTATGTATTTTTATATGTCATAGCACCAGACAATGCTATTACAATATTTTATGTTACTGTTTACGCTGTACGCTTTATACTTTGCATTCTGTCTAACGATTGCAGCAGTTCACCTCTCTTGCATGCGAAAGAAGATTGTTCAATAAACCCCTTTCTATTGAAACACCCATCTATCTATTTCTATGCAGCTCTGTAGAAACGAAGCATGCATGATTGACTGAGTAAAATAGTTATCTATTGTTTCCACGACTCTGAAGGTACGTTTTATTCTTGGGAAACATAGTTGTCATGTTTATGCGGTTGTCAGAAACTAATCCCTTCTTGTGTATTCAAGAAAGTTTCTAGTGACCTCTGAGCTAGCTGGCACTCACAATTAAGTTTAGTATACTCAATAGAGACATACTGACCTCAGTCCTATGTCATATTTATAGGGTATATTATTGCAATGCGCAGAGGCTATTGGGAATATAGGAACTACACTATTCCATAACAAGCGATCTTGTACCCGGCCATCGAGTACTTGTAAAATCAAGCATTGTTGCTCATTCTGTGGCTTGTCATCCCACCCAGAGTCCCAGTGCTTCAGAAAGTCCAAGGACAGAGGTGATGAGAAGCAAGACTGTTCACCCCCTCTTAGAGCTCCCTCCCCAGTCAATTGGATAGCAATGGTTCCCCCGGCAGCTCAGTGTCATGGATGAAGGCTTCAGGGAAGATTTCCATATCACAGCGCAAGGGTACGTGGGTGCCTCCAATTGTAGGAATCAGCAGTTGCGCGGGTTGAATCATGGAGCGGCTTTGGAAAAGATCCTCAAGGACACTAGTCTGGGGAGGGCGGCAGGTCCCTTCGATTCAGTTTCCCTCAAGGGTTTAGTCTGCTTCCCCTAGAGTGGACCCCAAGAAGGACCCCAGGAGTTCAGATTAATACACAACTTATCTGCTCCCAGAGGTCAGTCAGTCAGTGAATGAGGCTAATGATGGGGCCTTATGCTCTTTCAAGTACGCTTCCCAGGAAATTCAGATGCTGCAGGAACTTGGACCTCAAACTCTCAGCAAAGTCTGACAGAGTCAGCCTTCCGTTTGCTCCCAGTGCATCTGCAGGAATTCCATCTGCTAGGATTTCACTTTGAGGGCTCCTTTTACTTTGATAAATACATGCCAATGTGCTGTTTGGTCTCATGCTCTTATTTTGATGAGTTCACCTCGTTCCTCGAATGGGTCTTTATACGGTAGTCAGGCCACCAGTGGGTGTTGCCCTACCTTGATGACTTTCTCTTTTTGGGTCCACCTGGATCAGGAGTAGTGTGCCAAGGCATTACAGTCCTTCTGCAAACTGATGAGAGATTTTGGGGTACCCCTGGCTCAGTGAAAGACTGAGGGGCCTGCGACTGCCACTGAGTTTCTGGGGACAGAGTTGGATTCTGTTGCTGGGGTTTCGACGCTCCCCTTTGAGAAGGTTTCCTCCTTTGCTCAAGCCTTGCAAAAATGTCTGGGAGCGAGGAAGTTAACCCTGCAGAAGTTGCAAAAGGCAGCAGGACAGTTGAATTTCACCCTACGGGTCATCCCCAAGGCCTGCCTCTTCTCACAGGCCGGGCAATGTCTGGCCTGAGGTAGAAACATCATATCACTAGGTTGTCTAGTTAGGTCAGACAAGATATGAGGATCTGGGAGGCATTCTTGCGGTAATTCAATAGGAGGAAGGTGTGGCCTGACCAGGACTAGTGAAGGGTTAGGCCTCTTCACTGATGCGTTGGGCAGAAAAGGTTTTGGTGCTATCCTGGTCCCGGCCTGGTGCGTGCAGCGATAGCCCAGTGACTGGGTGTAGTCTGGGCTGGTTGCTAACCTTGGTTTTCTTGAGCTTTTTCCCATTCTGGTGGCGCTGTCCATCTGGCCAGAGCAGTTCTGCAATCAGTCAGTCATATTCTGGTCCGACAATATGACAGTGGTAGATTATATTAATCAGCAGTCAGCAAAATGATCCTCAGCTTTTTCATGGAAATCGTATTACAGTATTTGAAACGTAATATGCTGTTTAGGGCCAAACATGTCCAGGGTGTGTTGAACAATGATGCTGATGCTTTATCTCGTTTCAAGATGCAGGCTTTAAGGTACCACCACCCAGGAGCAGCGCAGTATTCTAAGCCTTTCCAGGACTGTCTGTGGCCCAAGCTTGCAATTTCTCGTGGCAGCCAGCTTAGCGCCCATGATGAGGAGTGCCTATGAGGGGGCATTTAACACATATTGCAAGTTCTTGGGGCGCTTTGGGGTGGGCAATTTGTTTACATCCTCCTCAATCCTGGCACTCCTGGGATCTCTAAGGGACCAAGGGCGGTCAGTTACATGCGCTAGACGCCAAAATCCTTTTTTGCGAAAGTGCTGGGGCACATGGATGTGACCAAAACTTTCTTGGTGCAGAGACCTTTGCGGGCAGGCAGCATCTGGAGGGGGCCCAGCCACACTCTAGTTGCCCCATCAACACAGGCAAGCTTGAAGCAATCTTGTGCTCCTTGGGGAACCTCTGCAGGTCACCGGAGGAAGCCTGTCTCTTCAGGGATACTTTTACCCTTGCTTTCTATGGGGCCCTCAGGGTGGGTGAAATAGTGTTAAAGAACAAGAGGGATCTGGAAGGGGGATTGCAGCTGGTACATGGTTTCGTGGTTGGAGGCTTCCCAGGCGATTAACATTTCCCCGCACCAAGACAGACCAGGTTGGTAGGGGCGACCACACCCTCTTGGATAGGCCACCAGGTAATTCATGCTGCCCACTGAGTAACCTGGAGTCATTCCTAGCTGATCGGCCCCAGGGGATTGAGGGCCCCCTTCTGGTGTATAATGATGGGACACCACAGACCAGGTTTCAGTTCTGCAGAGTACTTGATGGGGCCCTGCGGCAGCGGAGTACGAACCTGCTAAGTTTGGGTATCACTCTTATGATTAGGGCGGCCTCCGCTGCAGCGGCAATGAGACTCATGGGCTTGGTGGTGCAAAGAACTGGCACATGGTTCTCCGATAACTACAAGTCCTACGTTAGACTGCACATGTAATCTGGATCGCACCTAACCACCATCTCCTTTCCCCTTTTCTCACCGGTGGGTGCAGATGGAAGACGCGAGGATAGGAGTCAGCCACTGGATTTCTGGGTAACCCCTGTGAACGTGAAAGCGGTAGAGATTACAGAAGTGCTGGGTCATTCTTTTGTGCAGCGTGCTAAGGATGTTTATTTTGAAGGACAGTTGGCGGACAGGGTGCACAAGGCAGGTTACCGCCTGTCCTTTCATGTTTAAGGAGGGTTGCATTTGGCCCTTTCGAGACACTGGACAAAATGCCGCTCAAGGGGTGCCCGCCCCCTGGGGTCATTATAGTGCATCTCTTAGCAATAACTTGGTGCACGTTGGCAGGAGGGAAATGTTTGAACTGTTGATCACCAAGATAGGTTTGCTTGCACTGAAATGTCCTCAAACTGTGCTTGCATGGCCCCACATCATCCCAAGGTTGCAGTGGAGGGGTGGTAAATTGGTCAGGGCACTCAGTAAAGCAAGTAAATAATAAAATGAGTAAGCTGTTCAGGTCACAAAGGCTGCTGTCCATTCCTCATGGCTGCATAAAAGGGGAGTGTTTTTTCCTACAGGACACAGTTTATTTGTTAAAGATTGGTACTGAAATGTTGCTAGAGAACCTGCTGGCCTGATTAATCCATTGCCCGCGTTATCATGCCCATTCTCATGGGAGGCCAGAGAGTAGTTGAACTATGCTGTCCTGCGGCGGATGAGGTAATGATTGGTGGGACAGTTCAGGTCCATATACGCCATCCTTTTCCTTTTAGATAAACATAACATAGGTGTAACAGACCCTCCAAGGGGTGCTTATAGTGAGTCTCCCCTCCCGGGGTACGCTTGTGCAGGGGGGCCATCTACCCGCCAGGATACCTACCTCATGCACCCCTCACCCATCAGTATTGCCCCCCCCAAATTCCCACCCAAGGGCCTGTGCTAGCTTGGTGCCCATTACGCCTCGGCGGGTGGTTAGCCAGAAGGACGAGGTGGCAGCGATCACTTCCAACCCCCTGCACCAATGCAACCTCTATTCGATGCAGATGGGAGGGAAGGCCGGACTGGGAACCAAAACTGGCCCTGGCCAAATACTCAGCCGGCACCCCCCGAAGTTTTGGGGGTGCGACCGAGCAGTTTGCCAGGGCCGGTTTCGGCCGATTTTGTTACAGGGCCGATATTGCAGCTAGGCTGCGAAAATGGCAATGTAACAAAAAAGGCCCCCAGGGGCCCAAAATCGGCCCTCACCCTAGTGGCCCACTGGGGAAACGCCTGGTGCTCGCTACGGCCAGTCCGGCCCTGTGGGTGGGGTCCTCCCCTATTGTAGGGACCCATCCAGGTTCCTTTTGGCGGAAAGTGAGGTTAAGGACATGATCCAACTCAAAGGCCCAATTTGTGGATCTGCAGGAAAAAGTCTAGATATGGTTAGGAAGTTAATGTATTAATATCTCTGTTAAGGCTCGTCATCAAACAAATGTAAATAAAGCTGTAAAATACGATGGGTTACTGCAAATAATCATGAAAGTGTTGAGTTTTTAACTGTGGATGTTTTTGTTTTCAAATAAATACAGCCGGGGATCACGACCCCTAACCCAAAGAAGAATGGAGTTGTAGTGTCTACTTATGATGGGGGCAGGGAGGGGCCTGTTGCTGGGGATGGTGAAGTATCCATTTATGGGGAGGCCTCAGCGATACCAGGCCATATGGAATCTGCAGTTGGGTATCCATCAGAAGTGACCTTTTATTTAGGAATGTTTTAAATAATCTTTTTTATGTTGAAATATTAGAAAGAACTCTGCTAATTTACATCTTCCTACACCAAGTAGTTTTGTTTTTATTTTACTGTGACAAACCAAAGGAATTTTCAAAAATTTCCAGATCCCTTTGCTGCAGTGATTATGGTGTCTTAGAAAGCTTTGCTATCGCAAAACTGAAAAGGGTATGGGAACAAGGAATACTATCATAAAAAGAACTGAAAAATAAATAATTAATTGAACCACTATAACTATGGATCTAGAAATAAGAGATATTCGTAGAGTTTGATGTAGACTGTTTTGTCCAAATTAAAGAGCAAACCTTGTAAGTAATGGAGCTTTAAGATCGAATAATGCATGATGGAAGGTGTAAGCCTTCGGTTGAACTACCTTCTTTTACAGAAATCTGTGCTGTTAAGAGAAATGCTTTCTGAGGATGGTGGTTATGTGGTAGTCTGTAGATCAATACTCTTCTGTTACTCCGTTGGTCTATGAAATCATAGTGCCTATCAGGAAATATTATATATTAGTCATTTGGTTTTTTAGCAACCGTTGTTCACCATACTAAAAGTAATGCTATTTTCTATTTCCATTTTCTACATTCTGGGGTACACAGAATAAGTACCTTGAATAGTTTGTAGGCGGGCCTTATGCAGAGGACGGTCTTCCTTTTTTACGCCAGGTATTCCGGTTTGAATTTTAATTTTCGGGTCTTAAAGGAAACCGGGAGAAGGAAAATGTAAATTTCACTGTGGATATTAAACGGGGCTTTTTTGTTTATTAATTCCCTTGTGCAAGTTCGGTTTTTCTTACCTGAAAACGTGTCTGTTTGACAAAAAGAGCTCGCTCTTGCTTTTGTGGCGAAACTTCTCTTTGGAAGCACAGGAAGGGTTCTTTTAAATCTAAAAAAACGGAGGGATAGCGATTTTTGGTAACTGGTAAAAACGCAGTCCTAGTTATTACCCACCAAAGCACTAATTTTGGCTTAGTTATTCTATGGGGGTTCGGGACGGGGTTCTGCTTACCGAAAATTGTTCTTCCTCGCGTATTCCGGGCGTTAGTCTTGACCGTCTTGCCGATAGTGTTTATTCTCCCCTGACTGTTCTCGTCCTTATATACGCCTCTTAATAGGTCGATTTTAGTTAAATGGTTGCACCTGTGGTTTCTTTTTAGGACGGGTTCTATTTACCTGTCGATTGCGGCGGCCATCGTAGCGCTGTGTTTTCAATCACTGCATACCGTTTAATTATTTCGGCCATGGGTTTGTTTACGCATTTATTCCTACTTGGGCCATTTTTTTGTTGGCGCAAATACTATGGTTTACCAAAAATGGGTTTACAATAAATATTGCCTCAAAGATTAATGTTATTGTCTCACTCGACCCAACTGGTGGTCTTTCTTGACCACCCGGAAGGATCATCCAACACCTTAGGTCCCTGTCTGGAGGCTGTTGCTAAGTGGATGCAACTCTCCTGTCTCAAACTTAACGGAGAGAAGACAGAGATTATGCTTCTGGGCAACTCTTCGCTGACCCCTCTGGCCTCCATTTGGCCAACCTGCCTTGGTGTTCCCCCCTCCCCTAAACCTCAGATAAAGAGCCTTGGTATCTGGCTCGACAAAGCGCTCGACTTCTCGGTCCAAGCCACCAAAACAGCTGCTACCTGTGTAGGGCTTATGAAGATGCTCCGCAAAGTGCTCCCCCTGCTTCCTCTCCAGGCGAGGAGGGTCATAGTTCAGGCCCTGATCCTCTCTCGCCTGGATTATGGAAATGCTTTATATCTAGGAGCCCTGGCAGCAGTGACCCATAGGCTTCAGGTCACACAAAACTGTGCCGTTCGGCTACTGTACAACATCCCTCGTTGGCAGTCAGTCAAATATGCCTTAAAAGACCTTCACTGGCTTCCAGTTGCCGCAAGAGCACAGTTTAAGGCCATGTGCATTGTGCACAAATCTTTCCATCAAACTCGCCCTGCCATCCTGTTCCCCTTAGTTGTGCCTTATGTCCCCTCCAGAGCTCTTCGCTCCGGATCATTGCATCTAGCGACCACAACAAAAATCAACAAAGCCCGGTGGGGTGGTCGCTCTTTCTCCCATACGGCTGCAAGGCTCTGGAACTCCCTTCCCCTTGCCCTGAGAGGGAACCCAAATAGGATGGCTTTCAGGAAAGCGCTGAAAACACACCTGTACGCAAAAACTTGTTAATTCTTCTGGTAGCTCGCCTCTAGCAATCAGTGTAAGCTCTGCGAGGCCTCCGGGTAGTTTGGCGCTATACAAATATAATTTTTCATTTCATTTCATTTCATATATATGATTGATTGATTGATCATAGCAGTTTCTGCTGTGCTGCAACTGGACAGCATCGAGACACAGACCAACAAAGCAGTGTCATTATTTCCAATGCTGATACCTTGACCCGGTAATTTTAAACCTGTCTCAGCGCCACAAACAGCTACAGAAGAGGTCTGGGACTTAAACCCTTGTTACGAGCTCTCCAGAGTTAGGGATGGGGATACCGCAGGGCCCGAATCTGCAAATCAAGCTAATATCTCTGCACCTATATCCAGGGGAAAACAAGTGTACCCAGGAATAGCAGCTCCATTTCCACATGTTTCTTCCCTGTTCCAAGAAAGATATGGCCCGAATAAGCTATGTTGAGGTCATGGGTGGAGGTGGAATAGGCGAGAGCTGGTAAACAATGGGAACGGGCCGGATGATTGAGCAGCCAGCACAGCTCAAGGCTCGAGCAGCAGTTTTTGTGGGCCCAGGATTACTGGGCCAGCTATTTTTAGACCCACTAATCACAAGCCTGGAAACATGTTGTATCTTATATCTTCCTGCTGCTCAGCTTGATTGCCTGTGATGTGGAATTTTGGATGTATGGAATGTTAGTGTGTTGTGACTGTCAGTTGGGTGAGGGCTGAGCAGCAGGACAGCTGCTCCTGATGGGGTTATCATTTCATCTACTTAACTTAACATCTTAAATCAATAAAGTAATTTGTATAATCTATCTTCAAGAAACCATCTTCTTTTGGATTACTTCAAAACACTAGACAACCCGGAAAGGCCAGGAGTGGTATTCAATCTGGCGTAACACTCTGGGCCACTCTTATAAAGGCCTTGTTCTCTGAAAGCCAACAGTCAAAAAAGCAGGCGAGCATTTGGATAAACGAGTGAAACGTACATACTGGGTAAATGTTCCCTTTCACAAGATAGCATTTTTCAGGCTTCAACACCAGGTAATCCCCACGGAACGGAACAATTCGGGGTTCAGGGCTGCATCCGCTGATTTCCGACAGACGGTCCGAAAATAGCCCACCGCAGGTCACAACATACTGGCAGTGCACCTCTTCACCCTTGTGGAAGGAAAAAAAAACAGGTACAAAGAGAATATCATTCTCACAAGTGAAGCAAACATGCAAATACATGACCACGTTACACAGCTATTTGGAATGCATAGCAGGTTCTCGTTACATGTCAAATTATAATGGGGGAGGGGTAAAAGCAGTGCATGCTTTGAAGACTGATGTAGGCTGAGCCACACCTAAAGACTGTATCACGTGACAGTCGTCCTGTGTCAAGGTCTGTAACAAGTGACTTTTGTTCTAAACCATGGTTCTCCAAAGTTGGTCCTGCAGGGCCGGATCCATGCCAGATTTTTAAGATAACTTACAGATTTTTAAGTTAGGTACATTTATCTAATCGGGGATATGCTTAAAATCTGGCATGGATCCGACCCTCCAGGACTGACTTTGGAGAACCCTGATCTAAAGTGTAGATGCAGTATAGACACACACGTGAAGCAGTGTTGGCAAAAATAAGTTTTTTTATGTAAGGGACACTTTGCTGTGCATAAGTCTTGGTTGGTTTTTGGAGGCTAATGAAAGAGAGCAGAAAGTGTGATCACCCAAACTAGAATGGCCAGATTAGGCGTTAATTAAACAACAGGGGGTGGTGATGGACAGAGTTTCTGAATTAAGCAGAATACTCTCACCCAGTCAAGAGATCAGGGCAGGAAACAAGCTACCATCAGGATTCAAGCAAGCCGGGCCGAAGACGGCTGAAATGCCAGAAACCGGTCCCCGGTAGCTTGTTTCCTTCCCAGTGAAGGAATTGGCTTGGTAGTTTGGTTTGCCCTGTTCCCATGATGCACTGGGCCAGGGACAGACTAATTTGCATATAGCCAGGTTCTGTAGCTGGGATGGTGCAGTGAGCTAAAAAACGGTGTTGGATTAAGCCCTGATCTCTTGACTGGGTGAGAGTATTCTGCTTAATTCAGAAACTCTGTCCATCACCACCCCCTGTTGTTTAATTATTTTGTCCACCATAAGCGTGGAAGGGTATACTCAGACGTGAGTCCCTTGCTCATTGCACCATCAGGATTCAAGCAAGCCGGGCCGAAGACGGCTGAAATGCCAGAAACCGGTCCCCGGTAGCTTGTTTCCTTCCCAGTGAAAGAATTGGCTTGGTAGTTTGGTTTGCCCTGTTCCCATGATGCACTGTGCTAAGGGCCAGACTAATTTGCATATAGCCAGGTTCTGTAGCTGGGATGGTGCAGTGAGCTAAAAAACGGTGTTGGATTAAGCCCTGATCTCTTGACTGGGTGAGAGTATTCTGCTTAATTCAGAAACTCTGTCCATCATCACCCCCTGTTGTTTAATTATTCAGATTAGGCGTTAGGCAGTGCTTGCCGATACTCTCTCCCAGTAAATGTACTGCAGCAGTGCAGGGAAGTGCAGGTACTCTCTTTCAAATGAAAAAAGTGCAGGCACTCAGTACCGGACAGTACCAGCCTCATTAAAGCACTGGTGTTAGGTGGGACTTAAAAGTCATGTGTGATTATGGATCTATACCCTAGAACGATGTATGTTCGCCCCTATTTTATTTCTATGTCAAACTGTTTAAATTGTTTGAAAACACAATAATAAAAAAAAAGTACAACACAAAAAAAAGTTGTGTGTGGACTTCTCTAGGGTTACCAGATGACTCCTAGCCACTGAAACAACAAGCATTTGCAATGCAATACGTCTCGCATCAGGAAAGTTTGAGCTATTGGTATTGTAAAAGACAAATGTTTTATTTATGTGTTGGTTTTGAAAGTAGCGAAATTAATAGCTTTGTCATTTACAATGCCAATAGTTTTAACTTTCGCAAAAGTGACACCTATAGCCTTTGTAATGCAATATGTGTTGTATTTACGTGACTTAGATGTATTGATATTACAAATAACGATGGCTTTTAATTTTTTTAAAAATAATTAATCCTTTAAAAAAAGTTATTGTAATTTATAATGGCAATAGCTTAAACTTTTGTAAATAACTTTTGTGAAGATTATGTTCAGTGTATTTTATTGTGACGAAAATCCAAGAACAGAACTGAAATATTAACATCTTTTTGTGACATTTGTAATAAAGCTTGAAACATCGAGAGAACATATTTGAACTAGTTGTTGTTGAATGGTTGAACAGATTGATGCTGTGTGGCGCTGAGTGTTGTTGTGGTGGCGACGAGTGATGCTGTGGTGATACGATAGATAGAGGCGATAGATAGAGGGAGGGCAATAGATAGAGGGAGGGCAATAGATGGATAGAGTGAGGGCAATAGATAGTAAGAGTGAGGGCAAAAGATAGATGGAGTGAGGGAGATAGACAGAGTGAGGGCAATAGATAGAGTGAGGGCGATAGATAGATAGATAGATAGAGGGCGATAGATAGATATATAGAGGGCGATAGATATATAGAGGGCGATAGATAGACAGAGTGAGGGCGATAGAGTGAGGGCGATAGATCGATAGAGGGAGGGCAATAAATAGATAGAATGAGGGCAATAAATAGATAGAATGAGGGCAATAAATAGATAGAATGAGGGCAATAAATAGATAGAATGAGGGTAATAAATAGATAGAATGAGGGTAATAGATAGGTAGAGGGAGGGCGAAAGATAGATAGAGGGCGATAGATAGATAGAGGGCGATAGATAGATAGAGGGCGATAGATAGATAGAGGGCCATAGATAGATAGAGGGCCATAGATAGATAGATAGATAGATAGATAGAGGGCGATAGATAGATAGATAGATAGATAGATAGATAGATAGATAGATAGATAGATAGATAGATAGATAGATAGATAGATAGATAGATAGAGGGCCATAGATAGATTGAGGGAGATAGATAGATGGATAGATAGATAGATAGATAGATAGATAGATAGATAGAGTGAGGGCGATAGATAGATAGAGTGAGGGCAATAGATAGAGTGAGGGCGATGGATAGAGTGAGGGCGATGGATAGAGTGAGGGCGATGGATAGAGTGAGGGCGATGGATAGAGTGAGGGCGATGGATAGAGTGAGGGCGATGGATAGAATGAGGGCGATGGATAGAGTGAGTGCAATAGATAGATGGAGTGAGGGCGATAGATAGATGGAGTGAGGGCGATAGATAGATGGAGTGAGGGCGATAGATAGATGGAGTGAGGGCGATAGATAGATAGATAGCAATAGATAAAGTGAGGGCGATAGATAGATAGATAGATAGATAGATAGATAGAAGGAGATAGAGTGAGGGCTATAGAGTGAGGGTGATAGATAGATAGATAGATAGATAGATAGATAGATAGATAGATAGATAGATAGATAGATAGGAGGGAGATAGAGTGAGGGCAATAGATAGATAGAGGGCGATAGATAGATAGAGGGCGATAGATAGATAGATTTAGGGCCATAGAGGGATAGATAGAGGGCGATAGATAGATAGATAGAGGGCGATAGATAGATAGATAGATAGATAGATAGATAGATAGATAGATAGATAGATAGATAGATAGATAGATAGATAGATAGAGTGAGGGCGATAGATAGAGTGAGGGCGATAGATAGAGTGAGTGAGGGCAATAGAGAGTGAGGGCGATAGATAGATAGAGAGCGATAGATAGATATCGATAGATAGATAGATAGATAGATAGATAGATAGATAGATAGATAGATAGATAGATAGATAGATGGATAGATAGAGGGCGATAGAGTGAGATCACTAGATAGATAAGAGTGAGGGCGATAGATAGAGTGAGGGTGATAGATAGGTGAGGAGGGTGCACGGCAGGGGGGAGGGGGGAAATGGGAATAATGTACTAGGAGGCAAATATTTGGTTCAGTATTTAAAGATGTGGCTTAATGTCTGACTTACAAGCTGGGGAAGCAGGTTCGAGTCTGGTGGGAGACTTAAGCACCCTGTGATTTTGAGCAAATCCTTTAACCTGCTGTATAAAACTGCAACAACAAAAGAAGTCCACTCTGAACATGTGGTTGGGTGAGACACTGCTAAACCGAGATCCTAATATAAGAGGGCGCTGTCACTGCGAGGCTGCGTCTTCACTGTGCCTTACAGCATGGGTCGGTGTCACATGTCAAGATAAATGCCATCAGCCGTGACTTGGCCCTTCAGAGTCCACAGTATCATATTTACCGGGACATGCGCCTGGCTGCTGCCTTCTGTACCTGTTTTTCCAAGTAGGCAAGATACGCAGTGGCGTTATCGGAGCCCTCGCTGTGACACTAGGGGGCACAGCGACGCTGCCTGGCCGACTGTGGATATCATGGCGGGCTTCAGCAGCGCCCCTGGCACATCAGCCACTGTTTCAAGTCACTGTTAGCAGTGGCTCGGATTAGTTTTGATTAGCTAAAACATCCATCAAAAAGACAAATATACGTTTTCCTGAGATGACTCCTTGTAGAGAGAGTGAGGTGGCGAGAGAGAGAAATTATGGAGAATAAAGCATAAGAAAATGAAGAAGTGCAATAGGAGGAAAAGCTAGAGGTTGTTACGAAAGACAGGTAGGACGAAGCAGGAAGGAAGGATGTTCGGAATGCGAAACAAGGGAAATGAGAACATAGAGGTGTGGCCAAGGATGGGATTGTTTTACTACAGAAAAAGGTGCAAGGGATGAGGCAGGAATGTGAGAGTAGAAGCAGGGGAAAAGGGGTGAGAGAACAGAGGCAGCAGGGTTGCAGCAATAAAAAAAAGACGAGAAGAAGAAGGAATAGAAAAGCAAACATATAAGATGAGAGGCAAGGAATGAAGACAAGTGTGTCTACATCAAAAGAAGAGGGAGTGAAAGGAAGGAGGGAAAAGCTGGTATAAAGAAAGAAGCAGTGTTAGTCTGCTTTCTCGTCTCCACTGCTAATGTTACGGGCTTTTACGTAGTGCATTGATACCAACTGTAGACCCCATAGCGCTTACAGAATGTGGGGAGTCTGTCTGATCACAGCTATTGTGGTTTCAGTTAAGTTTCATTGTCGATCAGGTTAAAATGGGATTGTTCGATGTTTAGTTTGGTGAAGGTGTAGGACATGCACGTACCATAGGACTTTACCAATTGTATCACAAGGTTGTATATTTGTATTTTGCAAAACAGAAGTCATAGTGTTGTTGAAAGGCGACTTGTCAATTGCATATTTAGAGAGCTGTGATTTGTGTGTAGTTGTTGCTCTTTGTGATGAGTGGGCAGGTGTAGCTGGAGTGACAATTTCTAACTGGATGGCGTTAATTGTTTAGCTTGCCATACTCTATAAAATGTATCGTAAATTCAATGTATGCCACTGACAGAGAGAGTGTGGGTATCAGACTCTAAGAAAAAGACAGTGCAGACGGAGAGAGGAGGGTGAAAGGGGGATAGGGGGATAAAGTAAGAATCTGTAAGGGCACGAGTAGGGTAAAATCTGGCTGCAGGAATTCAGAGTTCACTTTTCTCTGCTGCTGGAAACTTTTCCCCTTTTCACTTTTTTTCGTACAAATTGCTTGAATACAAAGCTGTGAGATGGCATTTGGTCACTGTGGCAACTGCGGGGTTATGCATAGTTGAGCGTTTGCTCGACTGACAGTCGGTGTGATCTTGGGCAGGACAGCCTTCAGCGAGCAAAGCCAGAAACAGCGGGGGGCGGGGGAGCGGATTCCTTTGACATGTTTGAAGTCTGATGCCGGCTGCAAGCAAACCAGCATGAGTGCGGAGAGAGGCTCACAGGCTGCCAAATGGTGTGCGATGTGCACGCGCCCAGCACACATGCACTGTAGGTAATCCGCCTGGAAAAGCCTTTGGGTGCATTTCTGTAAGCCCCTTACATAAGTCTTGCAGACAATGCATGCGCGTTGGCTAAAACGAGACCGAAAAAGGCGTCCAAGCAAAGGTTTTTAGTAACAAACTTGTGCATTCTGGGAGTTGTATTGTGAGTTTAGATCAACTGAAATGAAATACGGAAACTGGAAAAATTGTGTCCCAGTGACATGAAGGCATCTGGTGTTTCTAGACGTGCCTGCAAACACACTGCTAATGCAAACATTGTAAAACTGAACATTTCCAAAAGACAAATCTGTCAGATTGTTTCCAGTGCACAATGCCTACATAAAAGAGGAGTACCCTAGAACAGTAAATCAAATATAAATATGTCTTGTAGTCGGTCTGGTATAGTATCGTACAGAACTACAGCAGAAACTAAAATCCAAATATCCTGAAAGAAATACTTCAAAAGCACCAAATATCCACTGGACAAATTCACAGATATCAATTGATATAAACACTGCACATTAAAGAGCGAGGCGAATCAGACCTCCCTTCAAATTATAGCAATGTTATCTGAAATTGATGCTGAAGGTGGTAAAGGGGTGCAAATCCATTTCAATTAAGTTGATCTGGACTTGTCCACTTAACTTAACTTGAAATCTTGACCATTTTGACGCTACAAACATAGCAGAGGACAGAAAAAACACAGAAAATGGTAGGAACAATCTGGAAAATATCAAGTACAGAAAATAAATTTACATCATACAATATTAAGTTACATCAACTATGGAAGGTATTTACAGCAGGCAAATCAACACTGTACTCAGTGTTTAATAACTTCATAAGTTAAACAAACATCAACTATGGAAGGTATTTACAGCAGGCAAATCAACACTGTACTCAGTGTTTAATAACTTCATAAGTTAAACAAAAGCAAAAACAAAAGAGAAGTAACCGTTGTCCCCGCATTGCGTGGAACAAAATCAATCCACTCTAAAAGTTCTTCACAGAAAACATATTTTACCTTACAGGCACATCAACAGCTGTCAGCCTAACCACTTTGAAAAACAAAACTCTCAAGGTCGAAAACTATTGTAGATTCAATTTATTTACAGAAATATTAAAGTTTATGCTTAATATTAACTGGACGAAAAGTAAAATGTTGAAAGGCCCCCACTATAGCCAAGCGATACCAGGAAACTGTGAAACGTTGTTCTCAATTCTCTGAACTGCGGCCCAGGCTTACGGATGCAGGGTATAAAATTGGACTTTTTAACAAGTCTACAATGAGTATTTGGAAAAACGATATATCTACATCCTTTTTCTCTCTTACAGACTGTTGTGAACGTATCTAGGACCCTAATTAAATATTCCCGGTTTATGCCCTTGTGTGGTTATAACAAATCATATCCTTATAAAAGCATAAGAATCATATCCATATTTAGTCATAGCCAATGCAGTCCAAATACCGCAAAGCTACTTCCCTAGACTCCTAGAAAGTACAACGCGTTCTTTAAACAAACCAAACCTCCAGCAGCCTGGGAATTCCCCCTGCTTTTGTTTTGATTTGTCCTAGAACTCCTGCGAGTCCTGAAAGAACTGCCAGTTCTTAGTGACGTCTTATGTCCAACCTTACGTCAAACTTGGCACCTTCCAGGTATAAATATACCAGCATTTGCCTTAAGCAACACACGGTGGTTTGGAGCAGAGTGGCTATCTACTTACCCAAAGCCCAGCTGAAACGAGTGCCGAAAGAAGCGTACCTCCCATTTGACGCACTGAGAAAGATGCTGTCTTTTCTCCTGCAGAGAAAATCCAGCTCCAGTGTTTCCAGTCACCCTTGCGGGTTACTGGGAGATCGAGTCCTGAGAACGAGATACAAACCAAGGTACGGAGCCGATTAGACCCTTAGAGAGAATTCTTGAATCAGATTCTTGGCAAAACGAACTTAAACTTAAGTGCAACTCCCTTACTCCTTCCCACGTACTAGGCTTAGGTTAGGTACACTGGGGTATGCGTAATCTAGAAGCACCAGTTGAGTATGTTTAGTCAAACTTTTATCTTTGTATGTATTGTATATATTTTATCCGTTTTAAGAATCATATGGCTCAGAAACCATATAAATGCTTTTACAGTATTATTTCAAAATACTCCTTTTACTGTATGCACTTTACTTTATGATAAGTATTGCAATTGTGGCAATTCACTTCTCTTGCATGAGAAAGAAGACTGCTCAATAAATAACAGTACAAAAGGGGGTGGTGATGGACGGAGCATCTGAATCAATCAAACACTCACACCCAGTCAAAAGATCTGGACCGAAAACAAGCTTCCGAGGACCGGTTTCTGGCATTCCAACCGTCTTCAGCCCGGCTTGCTTGAATCCAGTGGCAAAGTGAGCAAGGGACTCACGTCTGAGCATACCCTGCCACACTTATGGCGGCCAAAAGCAGTACAAAAGGGGGTGGTGATGGACGAGCATCTTAATCAATCAAACAAACACTCACACCCAGTCAAAAGATCTGGGTTTAATCCATCACCGTTCTTCAGCCCACTCTGCCACCCCAGTTCAGACATGGCTATATGCAAATCAGTCTGACCCTGTGCCTCATGGGAACAGTCCAGCCCAAACTGCCAAGCCAAGTCTTCCCTGGACCGGAAACAAGCTTCCGAGGACCGGTTTCTGGCATTCCAGCCGTCTTCAGCCCGGCGTGCTTGAATCCAGTGGCAAAGTGAGCAAGGGACTCACGTCTGAGCATACCCTGCCACACTTATGGCAGCCAAAAGCAATACAAAAGGGGGTGGTGATGGACAGAGCATCTGAATCAATCAAACACTCACACCCAGTCAAAAGATCTGGGTTTAATCCATCACCGTTCCTTAGCCCACTCTGCCACCACAGTTCAGACATGGCTAAATGCAAATCAGTCTGACCCTGTGCCTCATGGGAACAGTCCAGCCCGAACCGCCAAGCCATGTCTTCCCTGGACCGGAAACAAGCTTCCTAGGACTGGTTTCTGGCATTCCAGCCGTCTTCAGCCCGGCTTGCTTGAATCCAGTGGCAAAGTGAGCAAGGGACTCACGTCTGAGCATACCCTGCCACACTTATGGCGCCCAAAAGCAGTACAAAAGGGGGTGGTGATGGACGGAGCATCTGAATCAATCAAACACTCACACCCAGTCAAAAGATCTGAAAACGCCAGTCTCTCTATTTCTCTGCACTCTGGTGAAACTAAGCATGCACGATAGACTGAGTGAAATAGCTATCTATTGTTTTCACATGACTCTGGAGATATACTCCTTATTCTGGAGGGAGCAAAGTTGTCATGTTTATGCGGTTGTCAGAAACGAATTTCTTCTTGTCTAATCAGGGAAGTTAACTACTCCCTGTTCATTCGAGAAAGTTTCTAGTGACCTCTGAGCTAGCTGGCATACCTAATTAAGTCTAACATATTCATTAGAGACCTAGTCGACCTCAGTCCTACGTCTAAACTACTGGTTATATTATTCCAATGCGCAGAGCCTATTGGGAATATAGGAACTACACTACAAGACCTGATAAAATATCTCGACCATGAAGACCCTATCTCCATGGATACTCAGTCCTCAGGCGGTGCTGGTTAAAAAAACGGTTTCCTCACAGCATATTACATATTTTTGTTCATGCAGTGCATTCTGTCTTGTTTTGTGCCTTCGTCTCTACTTCTCCATTTAATATGTGGTCTTGTGCTACTACCTCCCTTTGTTCCTCCTGCTCTTCTTGTTTTTTTATGGGCTACTTTATGTTTCTTATTTTATGTTTATTTTCTCTTCTCTAACTTCTATCTTCATTTAATGATAACATTTTGCATTCCATGTCTAAAGGATGTACAAGCCATATTGTTTATGGGATGCAAAAACGGAGTTGCCATTTCTTTTTCAAGCAGATCTCGTGCACAATTGTCGAATCAATATAATTCAGATGATAGATTGTTTTTGTTTATGCCCAAATTAAATTTTGACAAACATATTCTTAATCTAGTTAACATCTATGCTCCCACACCTGATTACCCCTCCTTCTGGAAAATATTACTATGGCAATTGTCAAACTAGATGATACCCCTCAAATGAAGGGGGGAAGACATCAATATGATTCGAGATCCACTGGTCAGAACGTTCCTTTACTTTCAAATTTAGACCCAATAAATGTTTTCACCTGCCGAAGTTTTTTTTCCTCTACCACTGATTTAGTTGACTTTTGAAGACTAGCACATCCTACAGCTAAATTATTTACTTTTTATTCAAACACCCATTCTCATTTTTCTAGGATTGACTAGCTTCTGACTTCTTGGCATTTATGTAATATGATTATACTTCAACCATTGAGCCTATTACAATTACTGACCATGCTTTAATCTCCTTTTCCCTGATACTAGGTGAAAATTGTTTTCCTGAACTTGGTGGAGAATGAATTCTGGCATTATTTTAAATCCTGCTAATTCCGCTAAACTTTCAACTGCCATCAGCGACTACTTTTTACACAATAACCTTGATGACACCTCTAAAATTATTAACTGGGATGCATTTAAGGCATTAATACAAGGTGTCACAATATCCTTATGGCTCAAAATAAAATCTTTCATACTAACGGCTCTATACTAGAACACAATTGGCTGATTTAGAAAAATGTTTTACCTCTTCATGAGATGATCAATACAAAACTAAACTTTAAAAATTACGATATGAATATAATACTCTACCAACTCAAAGGGCACGTTTGCTAGTCTCCAAATAAAAATCAAATTACCACTCTAATAAATCTGGACGTCTCTTATTTCTAACAAATTAAAAAAGATAAGAATCAAATATAAGCTATTGAGAAACCCGATGGTACTTCATAACTTAAAACAGAAGAGATGGCAATATAATTGGTATTCTTCTCCTCTCCCCTTTATAACAAGTCTGCGGATAACCCTAATATTAATGATTCTTTTCTACAAGGTTGCCATTTACCTCGGATTTCTACCAGTGATAGGACTAAACTAGAAATTCCAATTGATATTCAAGAAATCCATTTAGAAATCAAGACACTGAGCTCTAACAAAGCTTCCGGCCCAGCTAGCATCCTCACAACATTTTAGAAATGTTTTCAAACTCAACTCTCTTCTATTCTCTTTTCATTATTTACTGAATTCCAGATAACCTCTACAGTAGATGGCTCTTTGAAAAATGCAGTTATTATTGTTCTTCTGAAACCAGACAAGAATCCCACTTTAGTCTCCAGTTATCGTCCAATGTCTCTCATTAACTAGGATTGAAAGATTTACGTCAAATGATAGCAAACAGATTAACAGTAATACGTTTTTGTCTTCTATTAAAGCTATAATTGAAAATAATTGTTCCAAGATGCTTACCAATAGTGAAGAAAATCTTGATAAATGGTCAACTCTTCACTTGTATTGGTGGGGGCTTACTGACGTGATTAAAATGCTTATTACTCCACAAATTCTTTATACAATATCTATGTTTCCAATTTGTTTTCCATCCACTTTCTCTAATAAAGTATACACATTTTTTAATACGTTTATCTGGAATAACCTGTAGGCCTTGGTATGAAATTCTTGCAAGTCCCTAAGAAAGACGGTGGTGTTGGATTATTGGATTGTAATAAATATCATATGTCCTTCCACAATGTCCAAAGTTGGTAATTGTTTCAAGTTATTGAGCCCATCTATGCTCCTAAATAGCTTTTATTTGAACACAATATTTCAAAACCCTTTCCTTTACCTGCTTTTTTAAACTTGGTAGACACTAGGATCGGTACATTTTCACCCATAGTACAGCCATTAAACTTGCACTACAAACTTTTGAGGTCAAATTTAATATCAATATTAGATCGTCTAAAAAAGTTTCACAAATCCCAACCTAAAACTCAATAAGCATATCTGTTTTTGAAATTCACAGATTAAAGCAGGTATTTTTTATATTAGTGATATCTTTTAGTTAATACTTTAAATAGAAATGGTTATGCAATTCAATCCTAAATGCTTATATCAATTGACTAATATGGAAAATAAGCCAGTATGCAGTTCCTAAGTGTGTGGGAGTGTTCCGGTCTGTTGAGAAGTGCCCTCACACACCCCAGCAGATGTCTTGCTTCATCATTGGGCCTGCTACTCGTCCGGCCGGCTCTGCAATGCCCGACGGGCACCCGTGAAGGGGCTCTTTAGCGGAGGTCTTTTATCGATGAAACCGATGTGTGTGTGGGGATTTGTGGACAGGGTAGTGACGAGAGTGTGCAGTGTAATTTAAAATAGGTCTAGGGCCGCTCTTTTCAATAGTTTCATTCCTAGGGTGCATTAGCTTAACTAAAAACTAAAAGCCCCGTCTGGAAATAATGGTCCTACAGGGTCTGTGTGGTGAAAGAGGTCGACATGTTTCTTGCCTAAAGTAGCCCCTAACGGGTCTTGTGGCAATTCATCAGGATCATGATATATAAGAGAAGTTAATCTAAACTCTTGCACTACCGCCAGGCTGGTTCTTGCTGTTGTATGAAGGGGTAGTAACCAGTCTTGCTGTTGAGCACCAGGTCCAATGGCAAAGTGTGCAGAGACCCCTGTGTGCAGAGACCCCTGTGTGCTGAGGTCTGAAATGACGGGGTGTGTCAGCAGAGCACTTTGTTTCTCGTATGTAGGGTGGCGCAGCAACTTGCTGTGATCCTGCCCTCACTCTGGTCCCTGTGACCGTGTATTTCAATTCACTACCATCTGCACAGATATCGAATATGGAATTCTGTATCAGCCATTTGCAGTGAGTCAGCACACATAGCTTCCAAAGTATATAAAAACCTCACCACTATTTCAACTTCATTTGCTAATTTAGCTCACAAATTGTCTTAGTTAATCATTCTTCTATTATACAATGGAAATCTATTCGGTTGTGTAATGTTGCTCATTCTCTCCCGGCCACTGTTATACACACTAATGAATACCTTTTATAAGAATGTTTTTGGTCGTCAGTTAAAATGTTTAATGTGAAACCAATTAACACCAAATTGATGGCACTGTAAAACTAATATAGTGTGTTTACAACATGTACTATATGAGTGTCCTACTATTTTTAATTTCTGAACAGAAGTATGGAATATTATTTTACAGATTGCCAACTTCAAGTTCCTTTTCCTTTATCAATTAATGTACTTATATATAAATCTCATGCTTTTAAACACTTACTAGCTACTCATGACTGTAAACTTTTTGATATATATATATATATATATATATATATACTGCTATTCAATCAATCACTTCAAATTGGAAAGATGTAAGTTTATTATCTGTAATGCTTAGTGTGACTGGATGTCTCTTGTCAGACCTAATGACTATTCTTTATTAAATACCAGTAAGCATTCTTTTATGCCCGTCTCTAACATGTGGTATACTCTAGACTCCTATATTAGCATCTTTAATGTTTTATAATGCTTATAATATTGTGTGCTTCTATGTATTATAGTAGCCCTTATTTGTTTTTATTTCGGCTATTATTCATCATTACTATACAAATATGATTTTGTAAGTCATGCTTATCATATTTATTAACTACTTCTCTGGATTTTAATCTTTACAGTTACAGTACTAGGTTTTGTATGTTCTTCATTATTTGTCCTGATAAAAGTCAAGAAAAGAATAGAGGAAAAAAAATCTCTACTCGGAAAGCAGATTCACTAACTTGAAGTCTACCATTTGATAATGCACCAACCAACAGCTTGTTTGCAATACTTAATTTATATTAAAACAAATTTTTAAAGTGTCAGGGCACTCATCAGGAGCTTGCTGCAACTTGTACTATCCATTGCCCCTGCCAGTGTGGCCAATGACAATACCAAAACAACTGCAAACCATCACACTCCCACAAGTGTGATAATGCAGATATTTTTCAGGCCCCTCCCCAAAAGCTATACGAATGTGGCATACTGTCATAAGTGCCGGTGTTGACAATTAAGTGCCAGTGACAAGCACCGGAAAACACCGGCACCCTATAACAAGCATTTGCAATGCAATAGGTCTCGCATTTCAGTGAGTTTGAGCTGTTGGCATTGTAAATGACAATGCCTTATTTACGTTTTGGGTTTTAAAACAAAAATAAAAGGCATGGTTATTACCACACCTCACCATCAGGACAAATAACAAAAGGGTCCCATGACCACGCTTTCAAGAGGCAATGGCATTGATCCTGCATCTTCAATGCTCCCAAGAATTCGAAGGGTTCTGCTGGGGGCAGACGGGTCCGCCGAAACACAGAATTCTTCGGGTCCACATTCTACCCTGACTTACATGATGACACCAGCAGTGTGAGAGGCATCACACTTGGCCTGAGAACAGCGGTTTAGGGCAGCTACACTTATCGGTGGATGCAGTGGAGAGTGATGGCGATGTGAGCTCCCCACCAGGGTCTCTTTGTTAGCAAGCAAATGGTCATGGTGTGGAAGCCTCCACTACGAGAGAAGGTGAATACTATTTGGGGCAGCAAAGATAAAGTATTGGGTCCTGCGACATAAATAACTCTTGAGTTTGGGACAACAATGCACCCATCTAAGACCATAGTCAAGCGCTGGGAGTGGAGTGAAGGAAAGGCCTGCAGAGCAGACCATAACTAGGGAGGATCCTGAGACATCCTGGGAGCTTGGAGACTTTCCCCCCAAACTTGTGTGCTTGCCTGCTGGAGCTGTGTGGTGTCAGTCACTGTACAGTGAAGAGACTGCCCTTTCTGGAACAGGTCCCAGTCGTGGTGGGGAGCAGAGACGACTTACAAGATTCTGAGTGAAACAAGGTGTGATGGAGGAGCCCCCCCAGATCCAGAAAGAACCCATTGAAGACCACTGGAGAAGGGTTTGAAGGAAGACGCCTTCCTGTTCAGGGACATTAAAATAGGTAGAAAAAGAGGTCACCACATTTCTAATTCTAAAAGAAGGCCAAAGAGGGGAGATATAGAGAAATGTGTGCAGGTCACAGGCATTCAACAGACTAATAGCAGCTGAGTGGAAATGGCAGGAAGAGATCTTGGTCTCCTTACAAAGGAGGATCTAAGAGCATGCTTGGCTGAGTTAACACCAATGTCCCATGGTTTGGCTGTACCAAGATTAGACTTGGAGAGGGTCATGGCGGACTTCTGGTCTGACTAGCAATCACTTAATCATATGATGGAGCCTGCAGAAGCCAACTAGAAGCAAGCACCTCAGAACAGCTTATGTACACCTCCATTGTCTATCATGAGTCACAAGCAAACGTTCTAATGGACTAATGTAAAGACCCAGAAAACAGGTCTTGGAGAGGGAATACTGGCCTCTAGACTGTGAGAAAGGTGCAGAGAGAGAGAGAGAGAGAGAGAGAGAGAGAGAGAGAGAGAGAGAGAGAGAGAGAGAGTCCATATTTACCAATGCTTTACCAAAATATTTAATGGTGTGCTGAAAGCAGAGCTTGACATGTAGTATAGTGAGGAACCACAGAGAAGCAGGATGCTCTGAAGACCCACATGTGAACAGCCACGGACACTGAATGCAAGAGCGGTGGGGCCAGGCGAGGGGTGATTTTGAGAGAAGACCATGGGGGAACCCTAAATAAATAATTAATTTTCCCTTGTGGTCGTCTCTTGAAATCCCCCCTCACCTGGCTCAACCGCCCCAACGCTCTTACCTGCAGCGGACGCACCTGCATGCGAGACCAAGGAATTGTGGCAAAACTATAAGACTATAAGTATAAGAAGAAAAATGATTTTGCAGATTAAATAGATGGACTACTTTCCATATGGGCACAGATGAATATCGTTCTTCGTATATCGCTTGACCTCTCAGTAGCGAGCTTACAACACAGGTGAGAGTTGTGACCAGTAATTCAGAAACTGAACAAGACCAAATCCAGTCCATATGGATTTTCCCAATGGGATGTTTGGGGAGGGATTAAGGGGTTGAGCGCAATGTTTAGGTTATGAATATCTTGTTCTTTTCTAGCTTGCAAATCGTAATAAAGAAACTACCAAAAAGAGACATTCTTCAATTGCATGTACATCTGCTTATAAAGTAAAACGACACTGTTAAAATCGTATTCAGTGCAACATAAATTCACACAGAAATACTAACTGAAACGTAGTGTGTTTACTGACAACCACAACATTCTCCAGTCACTTATTTCCAATTTTATGCAGCAAGATATAACATGATCTACTTTGAAAACATGGATTTAAATTATGTTATTCCATTGTTGCAATATGAAAGGCCATACAACAGTGTGAAGGTGAAATTTGGCTCATTTACCTTCCAGGCAGTTTTTTCTTGTCTGGAGACAGATGGACACAGAACCTGCAGCAGTCATATTTCAGAGCAGTTGGAAAAGCAACATGTTCTGTGAAATGGCACTGCGGGAGGTTGACAAGGGATCTATATAGAAGCAGGAGGAGGGAAGGAGGGGGGGACACGGAAGAGGTACTGAGCAGCATAAGGAAGAAATACATGAACCAAAGTCTTGATCTAATATTGAAAGGCCGTAGAAAAAAGTCTACTATGTCACCACACTGATCTTGTTTGCAGCTAGCACTCTTCATGCATCTGAAATTGAAGTCGTGGAGGATAGGTGCTTAGCAAGAACGAAATGTCAACAATGGGAACTGCTTCAAGGAACTAGTTCATGCTTATCTATCTTATTGTTGTGTAGTTCCTATAAATCTATATAGAATCTGTGCGTTTAGACAACATACACTATAGGATTGGTGTCAGACTGATTCTAGACACCCCTACCAGGTATGTTAGCCTGTATACCAGCTAGATCACAGTGCCACTAGAAACCCCTCTTACCAAGTAGAGAATAGTTCTTGGCAACTATCAAACATGACATCCCTGATCCCTCAAGATCGTGGAAACAGTGCACTACTTTTCGTTCAGCCACTCATGCTCACTTTGTCTCCCAGAGACACACCGATTAAACAGTGGGGACGTTTTTCAATAAGCATTTATTGAACCAGCGTCATTCTAGTGTAAAATAGGTGTGCTCAAACAACCACTAGACAGTAACAGATAGAAATGATTATAAGCACTAACAGAGTAAAAGGATGGTAGATTTCTACCATCGGGGCTAAAACAATGAATACCGGCAAGTATATAAAATACATGACAGTAAAATGCGTACTCCTACGATGCGACCCTAACTAGATAAGCCCAAGTGTCCTTAGCATGTATGTGGGTGTAAAAGCCAAGCATCCCTCTAGGATAAAGTCAACCCCATTACCTGAAGTAAGAGAGTGTGGGACCCCGTCTTGGTCTCGAGATGGACACCCCGCAAGGGATGTCAGATCAGTGCGAGCTTGAGTGTCTTCGTGCAGGAACCTCAGTGTCTCACGTCAGTGTGTCGGCATGGAATTCCTTTTCTCCTCGGACTACTTCAGCAAGATATGGTGTATATATACTCAAAGTGGTAACTCCTGGGGATATACCTTGCTGTATCATGTCGGACTAGGATGACGGAAGGAATGGCCCTTATACATAGTTATTATGCAGAAGATGGTGGCCCTGCTATACTGCTGTGATTCCAAGAATCCTCATGCATAATGAATGAGGCTTAAGCTTTTCTGAGAAAACCCCATGTCATCTTTAGGCATTACCGTAACTAGGTAAAAGGTCAGTACTAAGAACCATCATGCAGTGTAATATCAGGTGAATGCAGGTGAAAGGTGCATTCATTACATGAGCTGATAGTGGAGTACCTATATGGAACATAACATTATGTCTCCGCTTGCAGTCCGCAGTGCATTCCAACCCCAACCTACATTTTTGCTTAAAGTCTCACCAACTTAGTGCTGAAATGAGCCGATCATCATCTACTTTCATAAGGAGGAACAGGAAGTCTCCTTCCTTTAATCTCACGACGACACACGTGTAGTATTATTCATCTAATGGTGGACTGCTGCACCAAGCACTCATGGAGCAAAGTCCGCCGGGCCTATCCAGGCATATCATCCATGTTTGTTTAAACCTTCTCTAGGGAACAATACCGGACTTCGAAGAGAATAGCGATGTCCTTCAGAATGTGGTTCTCTATACTTTGTACTGCATTAGGTCTCCAACTATTTACGAGAAGAAATTCGAACTGCACAAAGGTATTTCTCAAAGTTAGAATTCCTGCGACCCGGCCAATAAATATGCATACTTAGGATAAAGACATGGTTTTAGAGAAAATATAAATTGTTATGAAAGGTTCACATTTTTATTTCACGAACATAATTCTGGAGAATAGGAAGACAGATTACACAATGTAATTTATAGTAAAGAGACTTCAATAGATTACATATAATTTATGTATTGAGGAATAAAAGCATTTGTACAGAAAATGATCTGTAGAGCAAACAAACAGCTGACAAATACAGTACTGGCTGAGTGGGTGGGCAACCGTTGAGATGTTGAAGGTACTAGGGATGATTAGTGATAATAGACAAGTTAGTACATACATTAATGATACATATAGTGGAGAAGTGTGGCTCAGGGGTTAGAGGTGGCAGACCCGGAAGCTGAGATCGGCCCTGGACCAGGGGTTCAATTCCCCGCCTCGGCGGGGTCTTGGGCTCAAAAAAAATTCCACGGACTTGATAATTCTCGCTCCGGTGCCTTCTCGACTCACGGGTTCACACTCTGCGACTCTGGGCAATAGCTTGCTTAATCTCCACAACGGCCTCTCGCGGCGGGATGCCTGGCTTTCACCTTGTGGATACCCTGCCGGGGCTATCTCACAGGGGAATACCAGGACGGGTTCCCTAAGCAAGCGCCGGGAAACCCACTGCGGGTAGCTGTGCGCTATATAAGCTCAAATACATTTACATTTACATTTACATATAGTATATTATACAATGGGTGGAAGAATTGTAAGCTTGTGTATTGGGGACAAAAGAGGGCAGGGCACAACGGTGTTTGGAGGGTACAATTGTGAGCCAGTATTGAAAGAGTTAATGTGGCAAATACACTGTTTTGGGTAGGTAAGGGGGCTCTAGTCCACGGACAGATTTAAGCATCAAGATAAGAAAATTGTACTGAGCTTTGCTGCTGGACAACATTCAGCAAGTCCACAGTAGAAAGGAATGAGTGGTAGATGGTATTGAAATCCTTTCTTACCTGTGTTCCAAATTCTGCTTCTTTCTCTGTATTGCTTTGTACATCATTCCAAATTCTATTTCAGTTTCTCCTAGCTTTCTGTTAATCTACAACATGCGTGTGCTCCTGCATTAAAGCGTTTACTGCATCATCCCGTACGATGTTGTCATTTCATATTTGGTGACTAATTCTGATAATTGCATTCGGGGTGCCTAGAAGCAGCAGTGGCAGCAAAGGCGCGGTGGGGAGGGGAGTTTTGGGAGAGAAGTCGGGTAAAAAAAAAAAGAAAAAAGAAAGGAAAAAACACTTCCCATCCGTCCGGCCGGCCCTGCCTCTCCTATGACCCGTCCCATCCTCTTCCTGGCTTCTTGTGGGAAACAGGAAGCACCAAGGCTTCCATTTTACCCGTAGCCAATCACAACGCTGCAATGCAGTGTTATGATTGGTCTGCGTGCAGTGACACAGCCCTCAGCCAGGAGCTGGAGGGGTGGGCATGTTCTCTATGCAGGCTGTAACGCAGCCTGCATGGAGAACAGAGAAAGTGCGCATGACTTTTTGGGCGGCCTGAGTGGGCCGACCAAACAGTCATTGCGCACTTACGAATGCTCTACCACTCCTCCCCTGCTCTGTAGCCCCGCCCCCTCATGCACGCTACCGCAGGACGACAAATAAAATAATAACATCATGTTATTATTATTAAATTTTTCCTATCGTTTGCTGTTTCCTGGCAGTGGGGTGCTATTTGCTTTGTGTTGGTGCAGTGTTTTATCTTCTTGCCAGATCTGTTCTCCTCTCACTGTGGTTCAGTATTGTTGGTGGTGAAAAGTGTGTTTAAGAAGCTGCCCTTTACAGAAGCCAGCCGGAGAATCCCTACTGAGTAGCCTAGAGGAGTGAACTGAAAGGCTCTTCGCAGGCAATAGAAGCCCTGGCAGGTGAAATTTGATGTCCTTGTTGCATTCTAATTACATTAAAGTGTTAAGTTCACGCAGAGGGAAGCCCTACTGCCTGTAGAAAATGTGTGATGCCTATCGTCAACACTTATTGGCACACACAGCGTTACTGGATTTGTCTTCTAGCATTCCCATGAAATCCTTGTTGTGGTTTCAGTTGGAGGCAAGCCCAACTACCTATGAAAACATGGGTTACTGAACCATGCAGTGGATACCAAACATCAAGACCGACTGGAACACAAAGCGTAAATTGATTTGTCTCCCTGTGTTCCAATGAAATCATTGCTATGGTTTCAGTTGGAGACAAGCCCAACAAGCATCATGCTGCAGTTGCAGTGGCCATATTTTTGTGAGCAATGAAACTGTTTTGTAATTTCTGACAACTCTACCTGCACTATTTCAACATATTCGTGCAGTGGACATTTTGCAGACTGAATGGTAACAGGCACACCTTGGAATTTTTTAAAAACAAGCATTGGCATAGCCAATAGGTCTCCCTTTTGGGACCTTATAAGTGTTTAGTTATCCAGCAAAATATCCTTGGTGCAACAACATCAAGTGTTGCATGGCTAAACACTTATAAGGTCCCAAGGGCGAGACCTATTGGCTATGTCAATGCTTGTCGCATTTTTCAGCTGCTGAATGGATAAAAGAAAGTGAAGGAGGAGTGGCATGTGCATCCCCTTTAAGTGCACAGACTGATAGCGGAGGTCATTGAAATGGTGTGTTATCTTCGCTGGAGATACCCCGCACATTGAGCACAGGGAAGAGATGTGAAGAGTAGGAAAGACACTCCTGACTCAGATTAAAAAATAATAATAATAATTAGATTGTGTAATAAAGTGTGTTACTCTGCACCTGACAAAGCCCACGTGCCGTAGAGGTGATTAGTTTTCAGGGCATGCTATGGGGATATTTTATTTTATTTTTATTTTAAGATTTTTATGTAGCGCTGGCTAGATCTGGAGGTATCAGAGCGCTTTACATGAGGTTCCACAATGTTACAAGGTTACATTTGTTGCAAGAAAACATTTAAAGAGAATAGAAGATGAGAATAAATGAGTGTAGAAGGGTAGGGGAGTAAGGTAGATGGGTAGGAGGGAGATACGGCAGAGAGACGAAGGAAAGTCTGTCCAAATTCCGGCTGGGTTGACCTACAGACCCCTACAGACCCTACTCATTCAGAATAAGGAGCAAATTCTATGTACACATGGGACACCAGTCAATCAGTGACTGGAGGGAAGATGGGTTACGAGAGCTGAGGTGGACTTTTACTTTGTCATGATGCTGTGTTCCTTTAAGAAGTGTCTCTTCAACGTGCTCCTAAACTGCAGCAAGGCTGGGCGGGCGGGGTCTGATGGATATCTAAATGCGCAGGGCCGGACTGGGAACTGAAAGCAGCCCTGGCAAATTTTGTCAGACCAGCCCCCATCAGGCACGTAGCAAGCCAGTCCCCGTCCGATGCATAGCGAGCAAGCGCAGCGAGCGAGCCCGACGATCACTAGGGGGATTTGGGGGGGATCTCCCCCCATGAAATTTTTGTAAAACGACAGACCAAAATGGTGAATTTTACAGCACGTTTTCATCACATATTCAAATTGTATCACCCTTCAAAGCACAGTAAAGAGTAGATGATGACCTTAAACAACATCAGGTTACCCACCCAGTCATATGTACCCATAGGCATTCTTTCAGAGAGCACCAAAAATAGACACAAGTAGTGAATCAGAGAGAACAAAGTAAAAGTGAGACCAGCCCCCACATGGTGTGTAGCGAGCAAGTGCCTTGAGCAACCACTAGGGGGGAGGGAGAATAGAGATAGAGAGAGGGGATAAAGAGAGGGAAGAAAGAGAGGGGAGAGAGGCAGAGGGAGAGAGAGGGGGTGAGAAATACTGGGATAGAAAAGGGAGAGAGGGAGAGAGACAGAGGGAGAGAGAGGGGGTGAGAAATACAGGGATAGAAAAGGGAGAGAGGGAAGAGAGGGGAGAGAGGCAGAGGCAGAGGGAAGAAAGAGAGGGGAGAGAGGCAGAGGGAAGAGAGAGGGGAGAGAGGCAGAGGGAGAGGCAGAGGGAAGAAAGAGGGGAGAGAGGCAGAGGGAAGAAAGAGAGGGGAGAGGCAGAGGGAAAAAAGAGAGGGGAGAGAGGCAGATGGAAGAAAGAGAGGGGGGAGAGGCAGAGGGAAGAAAGAGAGGGGAGAGAGGCAGAGGGAGAGGGAGAGGCAGAGTGAAGAAAGAGGGGAGAGAGGCAGAGGGAGAGGGAGAGGGAGAGGCAGAGGGAAGAAAGAGGGGAGAGAGGCAGAGGGAGAGAGAGGGGGTGAAAAATACAGGAATAGAAAAGGGAGAGAGGTGAGAGAGGCAGAGAGAGAGGTAGAGGGAGAGGGAGGGGGAGGGGGACAGGGACAGGGGGACAGGGACAGGGACAGGGACAGGGGGAGGGAGAGAGGGAGAGAGATCACACGGTTCACTTTTCTGTCTGCATTTGTCTTTTCTTCTACCTTTCATCTCTACACCCCCGACTGGCTCCGCTTCAGCCACCTATGGGGCAACATGCATTCCAGACAGAGCACGACTGTGCTACCTGTACGTCTCAATATTGACAGCAGGCAACACTTAAACCAAAAGGTCCATAGTCATACAGACGTTTTAAGGTTATGGACATTAGATAAATGCACATCCACCGAGTCTGAAGGTGAAATGGAACACATTACACAGTCTGTGCTCATCCTATCACCAGCCAAGGATCCAGCCTTCCTGGACCAAACTTGGACACCTCTGAGTCAGCATTTCAAAACTTGTTGTAAACTGCAGCAGATCCAAAGGAAGATACAGCTTTTTTGACATTACGTTTGTCAGCCTCACTTTCCTTTGCTCCTCAAAGTACAAACAAATGCGTGATCACACGATTACCTCCAAGATTTAAACACAACTGGATTTTTAGTCAAAAATATGTAGATTTCACTGTTAGGAGTTATCACTAAGGCACATGATATGGCAATTTCAATGGACACCATGGGGTCAGGTTTGCAGGATACACCGCTGTGTATAGTTGTACTACAATGAGGGCCTTTCTGGCTCTGCCAGTGATTTACAACAATAATGTGTGTCTGCATCTCACTGAATAGTTTCTCAAACTAAGAGAAAAAATAGCTCGGCGCAGCCTACAGATTTCATGCCCAATCCCTCAAAGTTACAGCAATTGCTGATCACTAATATTAATCCAACCCATGCCTAGGCCGTGATTAAAGTAGGAGAACGAACAAAGCAGCCACCAAGCCTGCTTTATTAGCTTAGTTCAGATCTCCTACTTTAATCGAGACCTGCCGGCCTGTCCGCCCGCACCATGCGCACAACACACCAAATCAAAAATTGTAATCATGAAGATGATTGATTCATCATCATAATTACACATTTCTGGTGTATTGCCTGCACCTGCGACGGTCCTGTCATCAGCATGTACACACAGAGCTGTGCATATACGGAGGGGGCCCGAGCCCCTCAGTGGCCCTCAGCCTGAGTTGTGTGCTCAGCTCAGCCTCTCACAGAGTGCTGCCCTGCAAGACAAGGAGTGCCAGGTGCTACTAAACAGATCACTCTGTAGCAGTTACTGGATGGTGGATCGCCACTAATAAGTGGGATAGCTCCTTATTTGGCAGACAACTTGCCTGGGAGTAGTGCCCTGGGTGGTCAAATTACAAGGGGAATAGTTGACAGGCACTCCAGAAAAGTAGGGAGTTTCCCTTTGTTCTTGAAGCCAGGGAAAGTGCGATCATACTAATAATAGGCTGGTATAAAATGAGACCGAAGTAAATAAAAATTGTAAATTGTGTCTTGTAAAGCGCACTGCTACCCGCACCGCAGGCCTCGTAGCGCTATAGACCGCTGGGGAACCCGTCCTGGCTTTCCCTGTGAGATAGTCCCTCCTGGGGGTCTCCAAGGTGAAACCAGGCATCCCCGGCGTTTGTGTGGGGCCGTTGTGGAGATGAGGCAAGCTAATGCCCAGAGTTGCCGAGTGTGATCCCTGGTCGGAGTAGGCACCGATGCGAGAATTATCAGTCCGCTGATCCTGGTCCAAGACCCTGCCGCGTCGGGAATCGAACCCTGGTCCCGGGCCGTTCTCTACTCTCGGGTCTGCCGCCTCTAACCAGTGAGCCACACCTCTCCACAAGTAGCTGTGGGATTGTGCCTTATCAAATGTTTTTGACAAGGGTATTGGGGCAAGTGGTGGCGAAATTCGGAAAGGCCACAGTGAATAGAGCCTGTATTCCAAATATCTACCAATATGAACATTCAGGAGGAGAATCAGCAGACAAGCAGAATGGTGGTGCAGGCAAATGGTATGCTCGCGGTAGACCCAATGCAATGTGACTAACAATCTGAAAATGTTTGAACGAAGGGCTCTAGCCTACATTCTAGTGCTGGAAAGAGTAAGGTGCATACAAACATAAAGTTCATGGGGTCTTTATTAGGGATTGCTAACAATGGGACTACTTTCTATGCACTATTGTTGACATGCTGTTACAAGTTGCACCCGAGTTGTAGAATAGGCTGTCGTTGGTTGTCTGTGTGTCTGTAAGGGGGCGGTTTGTTGTGGTTAGGTTTAGAGGATGCCAGGAGTTGTGGGCAAAGAAAGGTCCAGGGTGATTATAACAGGTGTGGATATCATGTGGGGGCATCAGGTTTGGTTAAGGGAGATGGAAAGTAGGGATCAGGTCAGTGGCAATAGGGATACATGGAAGACCGTTACACATAATGTCAAGGGTACGAATAGCTAGCTACACAAAAAGGCGCAAGGTTGCACTATTACCAGAAAACAAAAGGAATCATAATCCCAGTGTTACAAGAGAAGAACATACCTCTGGCGGAAATAGATAAAGTGTGCAAAGAATGGGAACATTTAGTGCATGTTGGGACTGTCTCTAGTTAAGCATATGGTGCACTTACATGATGTGGCTGCCCTAGTTTCGCTGCTGATAAGAGAGGGTAAGGTAGACACAAAGGGGAGATATCTACTGGGACGCTAGGCAGTCAGGAAATATGTCTCATTAAATTGTATGTGCTGAATGTAGATGCTAGCCTTTTTGGGAATCAATTCTAGATTATACTGTTTTATATAGCAACACTGGTGTAGGTGGGAAATACAAGGTGGGGCTGGATTCCACCAAGAGACAGCGCTAAGCCATAGGTGGTGACAGTGACTCAGTAGGGAGACCCTCTCGAGTACACCATGTTCAACAGTAGGGGAGCACATCCAAGGACCAACCTCGGGTTCAAGAAATAGTCTTAAGCAGAACTCTGGGAGGCACACTCTGAAAATTAAATCGGTGACTCTGTATGCTCGACTGAACTCTGAGATAGAGGCTGAAGCAAGCTGTGAAGCAAGATGCAAAACAAGATGTGCTGAAGCCAGAGCCCAGGTGTGGAGAGCAAGTAGGTGGGCACGAGCACGGCGTGCAATGGGGGAGGAGACAAAAACGAAGAGACCACAACCACAGCAACCACAGTAATGGCATCATAATGGCCAGCAGCGGCCCATATCACGAATGTGTTCTGTGCCATGCAGGAAAGGAATAGAGCCACACAATGTTTGTTTTCAAAACATGCTGTCCACAGTGCATGCACTAACTCTGTAACTCTGGAAGTTAAAGAGGTAACCACCGCTTTATTTCTGAGATACGGTGCATTGCAGTGAATGGGCTTACTAAGAGAATACCTAGCTAGTACATTCACTGTAGACAGCCAAGTAATTTTAAAAATTGGTATATGGTTCCTTTTAACAAGTTTATGATAGTGGATTGCTGACTTTTCTAGAAGCATTCACCTCCAGGATGTGACTGGTCATGTGACTTGTGAACATTTGTGTGGGGTGAGTTGGCATGTCCAGGGTGTACCACCATCCATAGAAAGTAGCGAACAAGAAGGCACCTAGGTCCATTTACAACTCACCCATGCTGTTGGTTGTCAGCACACGTGTTGTGATGGTGGTTGCAGAATCATGAATGCCAGTTATGTAATGTGGAGTGATCAACCAGTGGCTGAGGGGGGCTGGGCCTATTCACCCTGAATATCGATGGTAGAAGCTTTGCAAGACAGCTAAAAATGCCTCTGCCTAACCTAAAAATACACTGCATCATATAAATCACAACTATGAGACGAAGCCTTGACATTCACGATAAACCTGACTAGTATACATGTAGGCTGCTTAGAAATACAATTCCGCGAAAATGGATCTCCAGCCCCGGCGGGAATTTAGACACCTACATATACTCAACCAACAGAATGAACAGAGACCTCATCAATGGTGAATGTGGAACATATCCTCCAGTACTTCAAAAGGGGAAAAGACAAATCTTGGACTGGTGCGCGAATCACCAATAAGGATACTCACTGTGTATTTTTAGATTTAACTGTAGAGTTTGCCGTTAGAGGTTGGTGTGCCGGCCGCCAAGCACTACTAGAGCGTTGTTGAAATGGAGCAAAAATACTTTCAAAATGGTGCCCCAACTTGATGACGTGACCACATCCACTTTGCAGTCTATTTTGTTAACAATTAAGCATTTCACCGGAGAGTGTACGAAAATATGTTCCTGACATGATGGCTGTGACGTACACACTAAAACGCAGCAAGAAAAGCTACTCGTGAAGCAGAACAACACTGCGCAAGCAATGGTCACCCAGCCCTCGACGAGAAGAACGCTTGCAGATAGATGCTCACTCACACTGGCCACTCAGCATGTGCAGACTCAAACTGCCATGCTGATTCCAGTAGGTACAATAACAAATGAGAAAAAAATAGCTTTCTAACCTGTGCGTCGAATAAGCCCCCATGCGTGTAGTACTCCCAATCCCAATAAAATCCTGTGACAGGAAATCTTCTGCTGCAACTACGTCATTTATGGTTGGGGCTTTTAAACAATGTTTGGGTCCAAATTATCCATCCTTGTTGCCAATAATTATGTGGTGATCCACACCGAGAGTGTTGGTGTTCTTGAAGATGAAGTTTATTACATATCAGAAGCCCCATACCATACTGCATCCTCTGTTCAGTCAGCCAGCCGCCAATTGCCCTGCATGGAATAATACCCCTGCATAATTCCTCTTACTGGATACAAACATCTACGTAATCCCACGAGGCAGACTGAGTGATGCAGAGCCGCAACACAGCAAGAGCATACAACATTATTCAACAGTTAATATAATGAGGTAACATACTACACCCCAGCCTACCACATAGTGAGATGCCCCCAAGTGGGTGGAGATTTCTAACTATGGTGGTAGTCCTCCAAAGACCAGGTCTCCATTCATCGAGTAGGCAGGCAGGCCACTCGCTTTGTTCTAAATGACCTCCTTAATCAGTTGTAGAGTAGTAGATATCTATTTCTATTTTTCCATACACCACCTGCTGTGCATCCTCATATAAAAAGTTGTCTATGGATAGCACTGGAGTCAGAGCCTCAGTTAAATTTGCTACAATTTGAAGGTGTGCCAGAAGAAGAATCCCCCGCTGGGGTGGGACAGTAATATAGAGGCTGCACCATCCATGGGGGAGGACCCAAGAATTCCTCAAAAGCTTTGGAGAGGTTCCCTGGAGCAAGGGTAGGCAGTGCAATCACGGTTGCACTGTCCGGCTGGGTGTGGCCCATCATACTGCACCTCAACATACATTTTTACCCCACAGAAGAGCATGTGTAAAATGTCGATTTAATTGGCGAGGAGGCCACATGATGTAAAATGGAGATTTGCAGCTTCGGTCGAAATATGCATAATGTGACCGAGAAATCTAATGAAACTTTACCTCCACCCAGAGGCACATTTTCCCAGACTTCACCAGCAGTGGGTGAGGCCTCACTCGAGCCAGCGCATGGCTTTGGTTCTGCACAAGTCCCTCGAGTTTAAAAAGAGACGAGCTTTGCCCTGTACCAAAGGTTTTGTGGTGTAGGAATGTTAAACTGGCAGCTCAGTGGGTTTCGCATCTACTGCAGTGGCTGTAAAATACAGAATCCAAGCAGCTAGGCCTTTCATGACTGGTGAGGGTGAAAGGTGACAAAGCAACTTTCGGAGTAATCGAAAATATCCGCAAGAGCTCTGATGTTAAAAGCAAAGCGCACAGAACAAACAGCCTAACACAAAAGAGTGTTTTTTATTTTAACGTTATTGCTGCCTTTATATTGACGACCTGAGAGTAAATGCGCTGTTTCTTGGTGCCTCTTTGGGAATGGGAATACCCTGAAGTTATTTTTAAGTGCAGTTAAATGGTGCAGGATACAGACATAGTCTTGATTTCACATTCTGCACAGTGATAATAACCATCAGTGCTACTCAGTCTCGGGCCAAGAGTTTATAAGTTATCAAGTCCACTCGTCCAGGGCCAGGCCTGCGCTGCTTGCTTCTTTCAGTCTCGGGCCGGCCCGGGGCAGAAAAACGGACTCACCTCACTCAGGCCTGCTGATGCTGACTGCTGTTGGTGGGGCCACGGGGTAGCACTGGCACTATGGCAGACACAGGGGGGGTTGGGGGGCTAGGCGGCGCTAGCCTCTGCTAGTAGCCACTGTAGGAATAAAATTATGCAGGGGCCTCTTCAACTACCGTCCGTCCGTGCGCACCTCTGCTCCTCCCCTTAATTACGCTCACGCTTAGTTAATTGCCCAATGTGCATGCGGGAAATGGAATTACACCTGCACCCTAGAGAGGCGCGCCACGCGCAGACGCGGCAGAGGAGGAGACAGAGCATATTCTGCGTGCTGCGCACAGGCACCTCCTCCTCCTCGCTCCGTTTGTTTAAGTTAGGTTAGGTTGCACATTGAGTACAGTGCACACACGCACCGGTCAACCAGGCTTGCTGGCGGTGCCGGCGGCGCTACTATTCGGGGGCCGGGGCAGGCAGGCCTGCATCGGAACTGTCTGTAACTTTAAGTTGGAAGTCTGACAGAGAGGGAGAGTCTTTTTGTGGCTTCTTCTCTAAGTGAGTGACGTGACGCTGCTGGGGGCCGATTTTCAGTCCGACCGTCACCGGCCCCCTTTTTGAAAACCGGCCCCCACCCCCTCCAGCCTGCCAGTCCGCAGGGTACATAATGGAGCATTCGGTGAAGAATAACTTCATGCTGAAATACCATTACAAGATTCGAGAGGGGCAGTTTCAGTGTCGAACACCACGTTAAGATTACCATAAGAACAGAGGTGAAATATGCATAATTAAATGTAGTAGATGCCACAGAGGTTAAAACGATTTGTTTCAGCCCCGCCTCAGTGACAACCTGCATGTATGGCATAACATGAGCGCAGCAAGAAAAAATGGTGAGGATGCCAGGAGTTAGCTACTTACCTGCATAAGTAACGAGGTGAATGCTCTCAGGGAAGTGACAGCACAGAAAAACATCGAAGGGATATAAGTGCACTTCCATGTGCAAACAGTACATTATATGTCACACAAACATGTTCTACTTCTGCTGTGGTAAATATAGCTGTCAGCATGCGATGTGAGCAGCTTCTGATATCAGAATTTAGGGCGGTAAGTAAATAACGTCTTCATTGAGTGGATTTACTTTCACAAGATAAAGCTACGAGATTTAGGTAATGCTGATGCACCTTAAATATGACGGGAGAACTGTACCCAACATACAATCTACAAAAATGTGGAGAGCATGTGAAAATAGTGTACAGCAGTGGTCTTTAATCTGGTGGGAGGGACCCCCCTGGATAGGCCTGAATAGATCAGTGAAGGCTAGACATCGGATAAGAGGAGCATAATTCTGAAAACAGTGCAGAGGGTTTAGTGAAAAATAGTCCATGAGCCACTCTATGTGGCCATCAGTGACGTCTTTTGTCTTTTATGCCTTGGCTGAGAGTATGTGTCAAAGGGGAGGTGGGGCGCTAGAAATAACCTTGAAAGTCCCTACCCCCCATTTCTGATAAAGGATCACACAGTGGATACTTTTACACTTAAAGGAGACTAACGGGGGGCGTGGCCAAGATGGCGGGGTGAGCGGACGCTTCCTCCCGTAGCTCCTCCGGCCCAGCTCAGCTCGAGCCCCGATTCCTGCGCTTCTCTCCCCCCGCGACTGCACTGCGGGCGAGGGAACTGTGCCGGAGTTCTTGGGGCACATTTTGATACCACTTTGACTCCTGTTGCCCCGGGGGAAGTCCCCGGAAAGTTTGTTCAACGATCGATTCGAGGAGTGGAGCCTGGATCGCCCCGAGGAGAAGGGCCTGGAGGCGGAGCGTATTGCGGCGCTGTCCGCGCGCCTCGGCTGGACCGAGTGCTGAAAGCTGGGGATCCCGAGGGAACGGACTCGCCGGACTCCGTGGAGTGCGGAGGCTTCTGGCCGGCGCCCTGGTGGCCAAAGTCATCGCTGGACGGCGGACCCTAGACCTGCGTCGGCGGTTTATCCCCCTGCCGTGGGTGTTGGTGTGTGACGCCTTGCGGACCCCGAGCCTGGAAGCGGGAGACGGTGGAGTTTGAGCGGTGACCGAACCGGGGGTACTAGCCGGTGCAACTGGGGGACACTGGTTTCGCACCTTCCCGGCCCATTGCTGTTGAGGGTCGCCCATAGACTTGCTGGCCTGGGCTGCCCTCCTAGGTTCCGCCCTCCCGCCATCTTGTCGTTGAGGAGCTGGTACTGGTGACCCTCGCCCGCGCCCTTGCCATACGGGCGCCTCGGTTCATCCTGGTGCCTACGCATCTGCCGTCCTCCCTGGAAGCACGCGGCTGCAAGCCTCCGGCCTACACCTGGATTATCGCCCTGACTGGCTCGATGGTTGTCTCGCCCTGGCCCGTGCCGCCATTTTGTCGCCTGTGACGCACTACCCTTGTCCTCGGCGAGGCCTTCACATCTGGTGCCCACGAACGGCTGGGTGCACTTGCAGCGGCCAGCTCTAGGCTTCACCCACCGCGGAGGCCAAGATGGCTGGGAGACGAGGCGCGGCACGGGGAGATCGCACTCTGCCGGACATGCTCGGCAGGGCCCAGCAACTGCGAGACAGGGCGCAGCCGTCCCCGGGGTCCTCCCGGGCCTCCACAGACACCACCGGAGGCGAACCACCAGTCACGAGGTCCTTCATGGAGGACTTATTCAGCTCCCTCAAGGAGGAATTCCAGACTCTCAAGACCGAGGTGGCCGGAGAGGTCCGTGAAGTGCGTAGAGAAATCGAGGGCCTAGGCGAGAGGGTCGACACTGTGGAAACGGCGGCCCAGCGTCGCGATGAGGAGATAGTTCATCTCCAGCAGGACGTTCTCCGCCTACGGGAGCAGTGTGTCGAGCTCCAGGCCCACTCTGAGGACCTCGAGAACAGGTCCAGGCGGAATAACATCCGGGTGCGAGGCGTTCCGTCCGCGGATGAGGGTACGGACCTGGTGGCCTATCTGCAGGACCTGTTCCGCGACATCTTGGGAGAGGGAGCGGACTTCCCGATCCGCATCGACAGAGCACACAGGGTGGGCCGCCAGCGCCAATCATCGGCACCCCCACCTGATATCCTGGCATTCCTGCCGGATTTCCCTCTGAAGGAGCGCATCATGACAGAGGCCCGCAGGAAGCAGCCGCTGTCCTTCCGAGAACGACCCGTGGCGCTCTATCAAGACCTGTCCGCCATAACACTGCAGAAGCGCAGGTCTTTCCGCATCGCTACGGACTTTCTGCGAGAGCATGAGACGGCCTACTCCTGGGGTCACCCCTTCCGTCTTATCTTCCGATGGAATGGGGTGCTACATCAGCTACGCTCCTTACAAGATGTCTGTGGGGTGCTGGGACTCACGGCTACAGAGGAAGAAGGGGCGACACCCGCATGGAGGCGCCCCGAGCGGCGGGGCCGACGGAGATCGAGGAGGCGCCAATCGTCGGCGACAGCGAGTCGCCCTGACTCCCCTACCATCAGGGCGAATATGGAGGAGGCCCTGAGGACTGCGGCCAGGAACTTGCCTGAATCTAATGGCGTGGCCCAGACGGCCTAACTTTACTCCGGGGGGAGAGGCTCATAGCTTTACGATGCTGGGCTGAGGCTGGGGGTTGGGGGGGGAGAGGTTGGAGGTGTGTGGCTGGGCGTCCACTTGACTGGGTTCTACAGACTCGCCCACTTGGGCTAGACTGAGACAATGGGGTGTTTTTTCTTGTTTTTGGTTTTGGCTGGTTGCCATGGGCTGGTTTTGGGGGGGTTCAAGAGCTGGTTTGGTGTTGGGGGGGTCCCGTCCGATACTGTCCGTACACATGCGAAGCCGATTCTGGCCTTCCCTGCGCCCCTGCCCCGCGCGCCCCTTCCGCTGATCCCTCGCTTGCTGCATAGCGCCTTGCTTTCCTGGGAGCGATGCCGTCCCTGAAGGTAGTGACCCTTAACGTTAAGGGTCTGAATAATCCTGTGAAGCGTAGGGCGATCCTTTCCCTGCTAGAAGGGTCGCAGGCGGATATCTGCCTCCTGCAGGAAACCCATTTACTCTCTAAAGATTGCCATAGGTTGCGCTCTGCCAAGTTCCCAACGCAACTCTTTTCCTCGGCTGCGACTAAGGCTGCGGGGGTAGCCATTCTTCTAGCCAGCTCCTTCAGGGGTGAGGTGTTGTATAAACATGCCGAGCAGAAGGGGAGGCTTCTAGTGTATTGCATGCGTCTGGGGGGTGTTTCCTTCACGGTTGGCTCCGTGTACAGCCCAAATGACCACCAGGATCGCTTCCTGGAATCTGTGTTGGTAGACGTTACTGCCTCGCCCGATCGCCACGTCATTTTGGGGGGAGACCTGAATATGGTCTTCGACTCCACCTTGGATAGGTCTGCCCAGCGCTTTCCGCAGACGGGGGAGCTTTCTAGAGCGGTTCAGGACCAGATTGCAGAGATGGATCTGCATGACCTCTGGCGCACCATGCACCCCGCCGATAGGGACTATTCATATTTCTCCCACGCACACCGCACTTATTCGCGGTTGGACTACCTCTTGGTGAGCGGACCGCTTCGCTCGGCCGCCACGGCGGCAGACATCGGGGTCTTGTCCCTGTCCTACCATGCGCCGGTTACCGGAATATTTGCTTGGCCGGCGGCCCCCCCCTCTAGAGGGATGTGGCGGCTTCGGGACACGCTTCTCCATAAGAAATCGGTGGTGAAGCGAGTGGAGGAGGTCATTCAGGAGTACCTGACCCACAATAACAACTCCGACACGTCCCTAGCAACGCAGTGGGCGGCTTTGAAAGCGGTCGTCAGAGGGGAGTTTATCTCCATCTCCTCGGCGGAGAACAGGGAGCGGCAACGTAAGAGGGAGGAACTAACGGCGCAGGTCAGGGAACTTGAACAGGTTCACCGCCGGACGGGGGCTCCTCGAGTTTGGAGGCAGCTGAAGGCGGCGAGGAAACTCCTCTCTGCATTGGACCTGGACCGGGCGGAGTATGCGGCGTTGCGCTTGAAACATGCCTTCTACACCGGTGGAGACAGATGCGGTAAGCTCCTGGCCCACCAGCTCAGGGCTGCGCAGCAGCGCAACGTAGTAAAGGAGCTAGTGGGAGCGGACGGGGTCCCGATTTCCGGTGACGCGGAGGTGGGGGATTCCTTCCGTGCCTTCTACGAGGCGCTGTACGCTGCAGAGCTCTCCCCACCGGGAGAGGCTGAGGCCTATTTGGAATCAGTAACCCTCCCAGCCCTGGATCCCGCCCAGGCGGCCCACCTAGAGAGGGACATTCATGTGGAGGAAGTCATCTCCGCTATTGCACGGTTAAAACACGGCAAGGACCGGGCCCGGATGGCTATACGGCCTTGTTTTACAAGACCTTCTGTCCCACTGTCGCGCCTCTCCTGGCTCGCTTGTTCAATTCCTTCTCTGAACCGGGAGCCATCCCACTGGACCTCCTCTCGGCGACTGTGTTGGTTATTCCGAAACCAGGTAAGGACCGGACTCTGTGCGGCTCGTATCGGCCCATCTCGCTTCTAAATGTGGACCTCAAGCTTGACACGGGGATCTTGGCGGCCAGACTGGGCCTGCACCTGCCAGGTCTGGTGGAGGTGGACCAGGCCGGTTTTGTACCCGGTAGGCAAACGGTCGACAACACCAAGAGGGTGACGCACGTGCTGGAAAAGGCCTCACGCGTCCCAGGGGAGCGGATGCTGCTGTCGGTCGACGCGGAGAAGTCCTTTGATAGGGTTCATTGGCCGTACCTTGAGCTGGTTCTCGGGAAACTGGGGATCGGCGAGAAGTTCCGCACTATGGTCTTTAATTGTTATAGGAGGCCGTCAGCATCGGTGCGTGTCAACGGACACAGCTCCCGCAGCTTTGCCCCCTTTCGCCGCTCCTGTTTGCCCTCTATATGGAGCCGTTCGCCCAGAGGATTCGCGATAACCCGGACGCTATCGGGGTGCAGATGGGGCAATACACCCATACTGTCAGCTTATATGCGGACGATGTCTTGCTGACCCTGGATGACCCCAAGCGGTCGCTCCCTGCCTGCGTCCAGGAACTGAACTCCTTTGCCCGCGTGGCGGGCTTCAAAATGAATATGTCTAAATCAGCTGCCCTGGATGTGTCACTCTCTGTCGACACCAGGCGGGACCTCCAGCGTCTTTTTCCTCTGCAATGGTCCTCCACCGTGGTGCCTTACCTGGGGATTTTGCTTGCACCCTCCCTACCTGCAATGGTCGCAGCCAACTATTCCTCCCTGGGCAAAAAGATCAAGGAGGAACTCGGCCGATGGAACAAAGGCCTGCTCTCGTGGCTGGGCCGTATCGCAGCGGTGAAGATGACGATATTGCCTCAGATCTTGTATCTTTTTCGCGCTCTACCTCTACAGCCCCCTGTGGGTTGGATACGGCAGGCGCAGGCTGACATCTCCCGCTTTGTGTGGCAAGGCCGTAAGCCTCGGATGAAACGGGTCCTCTCCATGCTTGCCCCGGAGGCGGGGGGGTCTCGGTGTCCCGGACCTCCGGAAGTACTTTCAGGCGGCGCAGCTCCGATACTTGGTGGAGTGGAGCCGGTGGGAATCGGACAAGCACTGGCTCTTTCAGGACCAGGCAGTTGCGGGCCGTACCCTCCAGGAAGTCCCGTTCCTGCGACGCACTCACCGCCCGCCTAATCTCTACGCCTCCTTTATCACCCGGGTTCCGCTGCGAGTGTGGGACGCGGTGTGTGAGCTCCGTGAGCTCACCACTTTTCCATCACCGTTCACTCCCATTGCTGGCATTCCAGACTTCACTCCGGGTCTGGAACCGGGAGCCTTTTCCCACTGGGTCAGCGCGCGTTGTAGGGCGCTTTTCCAGATCTACGGGCCGGAGGGTGTGCTCCCCTTCCAGCAGCTCCGTCAGGAGTTTGGCCTAACGGAGGGGGACAGACTGCGTTATATGCAAGTCCGCCATTGGGCTCTTCAACCTCCAGTGCGCGACGTCGCTGCCCGTTCGATTACGCCCTATGAGCGGTGGCTAGTAACCCGGACCTCGGATGCCAAGCTTATCACCGACTTGTATAGGTTTCTCCAACCCCCACCGTTTCATTACCATAACCCTGGGAGGGAGCGCTGGCACAGGGAATTGGGCAGGACCTTGAGCCACAAGGAGTGGGACAGGATCGCGTATCGGGCGAGGCACTCTGCGTACCACACTGGGCTGACGGAGACCTTTACTAAGGTGTCCACCTATTGGTATTACACCCCGGAGAGGCTCTACGAGATGCGCAAAATCGGCGATAAAGGTTGCTGGCGCGGCTGCGGACAGGACGGCACCCTCACGCACATTCTCTGGGAGTGCCCGGTGCTGTCGGCCTATTGGAAGGAGGTCTTGGATGAGGTGGATAGGCATTTTGAGATCGAGCTCCCGCGCTTCCCTGCGTATGTCTTGCTAGGCCTCCCCAATGACCTGATGTACCCGCTGAAGTCCCGCAGGGGCAGGCAGATTGCGATTGCGCTAGGCTCAGCGGTTCAAAACATCCTTGTGCTCTGGCGTACCCCCACTGCCCCCTCTATCACTGGCTGGCTACACCGGCTCTGGCAGGTACTGGGTATGGAGAAGATGTCGCTAACGGTAGCTGGGAATGTAGACCAGTTTGAAGAGCTCGGGCACCCCTTTTTAGCGCTGCTGTCCACGGAATTTCGCGAGCTCACATGTCCACGGTACCTACGACTCCTTAGGCTGACGCCGCCGGCGGCTCCAACGGAGTGAATATGGCGGGATCCGGGGTTTGGGGCGGGGGGTGGGGGGCGGGGTTCCATGCTTCTAAATGCTGACTTTCGGACGGGGATGTTGGGGTATTGTTTTCTTCCTTTTTCTCCTTTGCTTTTCTTTCTTCTATTTTTCCGGGGACAGGGGGTTGGAGGGATGGTGTGTTTTTCACTGTGTTGCGGGACGCTACTCCAGCTCGGCCTTGCTTGGGGAATGGGGGTCTACTGGAGGGTCATTCGCACTGCCTTATTGCCTTATGACTTATGCCCTGCTGCCCTCCGGGGCTTCCTGCCTCCCTACTTTCCTTCTGAATCGCTGCAACGTTTCGCGTCTTGTACTGTATGTTCGCTTGACCTCCTATTCCCTTCCCCATGTTTTTTGTACCTTAATAAAATACTTTAAACCTAAAGGAGACTAACTTAGTATTCCATGTTGACAATCATATATTTGATTGCATTTCTAAAAGGGACAACTTGGCATAACCACAATATCTAAAAACTAATGCTTAGAGCTGCAATGTTAATAGAGCATCTGTGGAAAACATTTTTGGGCATTTTGGGAGACCCACTTAATTTGTTTGCGAAGGGAGTGGCATTAGAAGCTTGAAAATCACTGGTTCACAATAAATATTTAAAAAATAGAAATTCAGGTAGAATAAAACATAAGACCAAAAAAAAATACCTATAAACACAAATATGCAGCTAATTTTATCAAGTACATGCACAGTACTTTAACAGTCCTACACTTAAAGGAAAATGAACTTGAACGGATTTGGGAATTAGTATCTTGGCACATTTTGCAGTGTTTTTATGTCTTCGTTTGGTAATCTAATTTTTTTCAATATTTGAAAGCTCCTAATGTGCCACATTTGGTTGCAATTCCATGGTTTGTCGAAATTAGTACTGTACTATGACCCTTATTCTGACGTGGCAGGTAGGTGTTGAAGATATGCCTGCATACATTTTGTCAAGGAATACTTTCGATCTGTAAGGGTAAAAAAAGGTTTATAAAATGTTGCAGCTCTGGAGCAAGGAAAACAAGCAGTCTTGACCTGTAGGAGATTCATTTTTCTGACCCACTGGAAGTGCTCTGTGTGATTTGAAAATAGGATGTAGCCCTGCAGTATAATGTGTTTAAATCCGGGGTGCGCGAGTGGGGGAGAGTTGTGCTCAGTCTCCTTTCAGCTCCGGCGCAGAGCCAGCCTTTTCCAACCACTGCTCAAGGAAGAGGGGTGAGGGGGGAGTTCCGACAAAGCACAAGAATGCGGAAGATGTCTAAGTTGAATATCAAGAGCCTGTAAAGCGCGGTGTGCTGGGCTGACATTTTGCAGCATAAATCAAGTAGTTAAAGTGCCCTGCTTGTGAATTGTGCAACGCAATAGCCTTGAAAACGGGGCATGCTGATCTGCCATTTTCAGGAAAGTCAGGTGTTACTTAAAATGGAAGGCAAGGAGTTAAAGCGCAGAGCTTGTTAAACGGGCGCTGCAGAGCCTAGATAGTGCTGGAAGCGCACTGTGTGATTTGAAAAAATGTTTTTAGCAGCAGCCTCTGCGGAAGTGTTATTGAGCACATGCGAGTTACAGGCCCCAGACTGCACAGCCAGAGAGGAGGTCTGGCAGCCTCCACGATACCGACACAGGTGTGGGGGAGGGCCTGAGATATATCGATAGAAGCACATAAGGTATCCAGAAAGAGAAATTGCCCTACCTGCGGAGCGCCAGGGAGCCTGCTGCTTCGTTTGCGTTATCCTGGAGTGTTTCCTAAGGACCTCTTTGATCCCTGGTATTTTCATGTATGAAGGCGGGGGCGTTAAAAAGAAAATGGGTACTTAAAGTCTCTTGTGCAACGGTGTGGCCTCAGCTGGTGAGGTCCTGGCTGCATGCTGGACGCGGCAGCGCCCCGAGGGGCTGGGGGCTTAGTGGCCGGCCGCCGCTGTGCCTTTGAGGCTGTGGGCATGGGCGGGCGCCTCTCATCGCAAGTTCCCGCTTGTGCTGCCCCTCCGGATGCCACACGCCGCTGTTAGGGGAACAGAGGCTAATGGTGTAAGCGACAGTCCGGATACATGTCCCTTCTCTAGAACCCCCTGTGCCCCTCTTCCTCCCCCCTGACCCCTCCCTCTTGACTGCTGACGAGGTGCTTCCTCCCAAGTCTCTCCCGGAGATTAAAACAGTCAAGTAAATGCTGCAACTTTCCACCTCAGTTTTGCCAAACACATCTGAGCCTTTTTCCTCTTGCATAACTAGAAGGCAGTGTGAGGCCGGACTCTCAGGGGAATGGAGGTGGAGTCACGAGCTACGGGCACTGGCCATCTAAAGCCAGAGCCCGGAACCAACATCTGGAAGGAGAAAGTAAAGTGACATTTTGTAAACATGCCGGAAACCATTTAAACAAGCGCGCGCACGCCTTGCGGAGCAGCAGGAGGAATGGGAGACAGGAGGGGGCCTGTGCGATTCCTTTGCGGGAGCGTGCAGCAAGGAGCGATAATTGCTCCCATATGGGGCCGTGCGCTCCCGCAAGTGAATCGCCAGAAATGCACGCGTTGCTATTGGAGGCAATGCAACGCGTGCACGGTTATGCTGGGAAAGCTGTGCTGATTACTATAGGTCTCTTTTCTATGCAGCGCATGCGCGCTGTGTAGGTGAGACCTAATTAACAGAATGAATCAGTGACAAGAACATTTTGTTCTTTGTTTGTCTTTCGAAGAACTTGATGTCAAGCACACCTTGTCTTTCTTCTGCAGGTCGTTGGAAACATTCAGTGGCAGGCACACCAGGTGATTTAATTGTTTGGTAAATTGCCATATTGTATTTATTCTTGATAATAATATCACACAACATCAACATCCAGTACCTTTGATATTGACATTGGCATTAAAGTCAACTTGTCTGTATACACCCACTTACTGAATGTCTTCTTTATAGTACAACATGCAGTGTGGTATTCAACCACCACCGTTTTTAAATGAGCCAGGGCAGCCATCTATGAAGTGGTGGAAATGGTTCAGGTTAGAGTGATATGATGGCTGTTGATGAAAATGTTTTTCCTCCTGAACAGTAAAAATATTTACTATGCAATCTTTAAGTAAATCAAGATGAAGAAGTTTTTTAACATTTACTAGAGATACCAGCACCACATGGAGTTCCTGCTGTGAACTGACTGTTTTACTGAAATATTAGATAGGTTGAAAAGCACATTGTACAGCAGTGCCACATATTGTGAAGGTTACATTTTTAGGTCTCGCGTGGCGTACTGCGCACATACGCAGTCGAGCTCGCGAGATTTTACGTTTTTAGGAGAACTTCACTAGCAAGGGTTAAGCCCCGCCCCTCTTCTCCATTGGCTGGCCTCCTACACGGTGGCCAGCCATTGGAGAAGAGGTCCTAGTGACGTTCTCCTTTCTCGCTAAGCCCCGTCCTTTTCAGACGGTGCTCCTTTCTTATCATCTTTATGAGGCCAACAGATGGCCCCATAAAGAAGATAAGGAAGCTTTTACGCCAGCAGGAAGTCAGGCGCTTGTTCCAAGCGCTTGTTCCTGCTAAGGCATAAACAAGCTTTGGTACATCATGCGTTCGTCTGGCAGTGCGACAGAAGCAGTTCAGCTTTATTGCCCGATAATGAATTAATATTCTTGCAGTTATTGCTTTCTGCTTTAAAAAGTAAAGAAACATCTTCCGAGTCAGTAGACTTCGTTTGAGAAGAGGAACCGTTGCAAAATGGTGGCAAATCTTCCCTGAGCCGGGAGGGGCAGAGACGGTCTAGTTCAATACGCCCATACCGCTGTGACTGCAAGCAGCCCAGCCCCTTGCACTTGTCCGGGGGAGAGGGAGAGAGCGCACTATGTCAGATCCGCTGAGACCCCTACTGCAGAGGAAGTGAGTACTGCGCGATATGTCCCGCACCTAGCTTTGTACCATATTCGCCCTGCCAGTGTGACAGCAGCTAGTGAGAGCATACCGGGCACTGGTATGAGCAATTTCTGATTCAGAACCCTGCCCTCAATCAGGGTGCAGCTGCTTCACCAGATCAGCAAATTGTAAATGAAACCCCAACCTATAGCCCCCCTGACTTCCTACATAAGAGCGCCCCTTGACCTCAGAGTGTGTGTCCCCTAACCCCACCAGGCATACCCAGTGGACCGCACCGTTTGCTACCTCTTGTATTTTGTTTGCCCACAATTGTCATTTTTGCCTCATGTAACTTAACGTTTGCTTTTGTAACTTGTTCACTTGTAATGTTCTCCTCATGTATCAGTTCTGTTCCTATTGTGAAGCGCTCTGACACCTTCGGGTAAAGTCCGCGCTACATAAAAACGCATAAAATAAAATTAATAAAAATCTAAGAAACTATAGGTTTACTCCACACAGTCTATATGAAAAACTGTAGTTTGTTTTTGTATGGCAACCATTTGTATGTCTAAAACTTGACAGTCACTCATTTTCTTTTATAAATTAATTTCGGATAGGAGGGAGCTTTAAAAATATCTTGGCGTTCAGTGATGCATTTTAAATGAACGCCGAATGTCAGTCAGAACCACAAAACATAGTGCTTCTAAGCCGATATATTTGTGTATGAAGTCAATAAATGGTATGCTACTGCCCAGGAGGATACCCATTTCAAAAGTTTAGATAGCTCAAGTGTAACTGTCACCAAGAACATTTCCCACGCCTCAACAAGACTGAGGTGTGACATGACCTGTAGATAACAAGTTTGAATGCCGATAGCTCATTGTTTAATCCCACCGAGGCCGCTAGTGACCTCGCCAAATTTTTTAAAGTAAATAGTTATGCCTCGGTTTAGAAACAATGCATCTATAATACTTACTTGTTAGTCTTGTTTTTTCACCTGCGTGAAGAAGTAACTCTGGGTTAGTTCATTCTACACCGCTAATTTTTGATAAACGAAAGAACACCCCACACAAGGAAATACTGTGAGCGGAATCCAAGCTTCTTTCTAGAAGCCAATCGTAGGAATTTCGAACATCCATCCCAGCCAATCAGATTTAAGGACGTCCAGACAACAGCCATCGTAAGTCCCCAGTGCTGTTTGGGTCTTTTGAGGTTGACTACCTGTGAAGACCGCCGACGTTTTTTTAATTTTCTTGTATGAAGAATGTGCCCTTGCCCCTTTTTACCCGATACTGCGATTATCCTGACACCTGTTGTTAGACCTGGGTACACCAGACTACATAGGGTAGCTTGGCACAAAGTAGGAAAGTCAATCCCAAAGGCAAAAGTGTTAAGTTTGCCTTGCACCCTTACAGTGACACAGCACCCGTCCACCAGAAAATAATGACACTTCACCAATTTAGAAAAATACGGTCGTTTTATAAAACTCTTTGTCAGATTTTATGGCTTCCAGCAATTTTCAGTTTCAATGTTCTGACTAACTTCACTTTTAATTATTAGATTGTACCACATTCCATTTGTCAATTACAAAATCCCCTTCTCTCATCTTTAAATGAAAAGAAACTGGGTGACATATTCCGCAGATTAAGGAAACATTACATACATTTTGCGATCCCAGAAAAGTTCTCAGATCTTGTTAAATCTCTCTACAGGTAGACAAAGCTGTACATTACCCCTTAAGGTCTCAAGAACATTATAAACAGGTTGATTCAGGTTCTCAGCACAGTTCCAGTAACAGCTCCTTGTTTCACAGTGCAAGCAGCTAGGAATCTGAATGAAGACAGACAAGTTTTTATTTCACTGAATCAAATTACCCAACTTGCTCTGGACTCTCAATAGACATGTGGGATCCCTCACTCTCTCCTCATGGGCCCACAGTACTCTGTGACAAGTCAGTTACAGCCCCACACTTTATTAAACAGCCTTGACTTCGGGGTTCTGCTTCTGGCAATTTAACCTCACCCAATTAGGGAAACACTGCAAACCAAAGGATGTTGTCCTATGGGGTCTTATAAGTGTCTCAGTACATCCCTTATGGGGGGGTATCCTGTAGTCTAGTTATAGATTTGCAGTCAGTACTGGTGTCCCGATGTAGTCCCAGTTTCACTTTTCTCCTCCCTCCAGCAAAGAGCCCCCCTTCGCTTACTTTATTTCTTGAAGCCGACAGGGTTTTGGTTCGCTCCGCCACAGTACCAGACTCTCTCCCCCCAGCGGTGCCTCCCTCGTAAGCCAGGCCGTGTGACAATCAAGCAGGTCTTGAAGGGAGGTCGCGCTGGGTTTATGGCTCCGATGCTCTCTCTTCCGCCGATCCCTCTGACGAGCCGACTCCGTCGTCGTCTCTCTGGTAAACGGCGACTCTGAGCAGACGCGGGAGAGTAGCGTCGTTAGGCGGAGGCCTCCTCCTTCTCCCAGAGTGCTCAGTGGCCCTTCTCTGAACCTGCGCGATCGCAGGTTTCTCCTGGCCAAATCTCCGCCCCCTCTTTGGGACAGTGATCACTTCACCGGGCCGGCGCAGTGCCGCGCCACCTCAGCCTCAGCCGGTCACCCGTTCCGCCACGCCACCACAGCAGCCCTCAGCCGTCCTTAATCTCCCAGACAGAAACGGGCTGACGGACGAGCGGAACACACCTCAGGATCTCTCGGCTCTCTCCACCAAGGCCACCGCCAGCGGAGGAAGAATCTCCCAGCCGCGCCACTGAAGGAAGGTAGGGGGAGACTTGGTGGGCCAAGCGCAGGCGGCAGGTGGGCACGAAGCACAAGGGGAGGAAGGAAATAATTAATTCCCTCTATCCTAACACCAGCCTTACAGTGTTTTTCAAAGTTCACTTTAATCTTCAATACTGGACAGTGGGGCCGACTTCCACACCCCTTCACTCCTTGATAAGTCTTTCAAACTCACCCCAGGTTAGGGATTAACCCTTTTAACCTGCGTAGACTTCCTGTCCAGGATCAACAGGAACGCAGTCTAACTGGGTCAGGTCTGCAGGAAAAGGAGGAGGTGATACAGTAAGGAGGCAACCCTTAAAAAGCAGTCCACCCTCTGAATGTCCAACCCCAACTAGCGCCACAGCCTGTACTCCAGCTGACCCTCTCTGAATGACAAAATGGCCGCCCTACAGTTGGCCTTTTATACCCCTAGCCTCAAGTGTCCAGAATAGGCCAGAAGGTTCTAGATTCCCTATGTTAACCTATGGGTCCACTTTCTGAGGTGAGCAGTTATGGCAGTTACTAGCCACCATTTTGCGTGACTGGTTTCCACCATTTCAGGAATCATTTAGGCCTAATAAAAACTATTGGTTCAAGGAGTACCTAACCCCCAGGGCAACACTTTAAAATTCCGGTGGACATAAAAATAAAAGGAATTGAGAGGCAGAAAGGGGGGAAAAAAAAAAATAATAATAGGAGGGACCACCCAAAGGGCCGACAGGTCGATCACCTGTACAGTACGGAATCGACAGGTAGCTCGTGCCTTGAGGACGAATTTGGCCTCATGGCGTTGAGACTTTTCACAGAGGGACTGCTGTCAGACTCTAAAGCCGAGGGCGCGAGGTCAGTATTAGTCACTTGTCCAGGGGGTGCCGTTATTTACAAAGGAAATTAAATTCCGAAGTACCTGTTCTCTAAAAAACAACCCTGCAGTCAGCCTGACCACGGTCTTTTAAGAAAGCTTAGTTTAGATGTATTGCTCAAGTGAGTTTTAAGAATCTGTTTGCATAGCTGCCAGGTGGTGAACAACCTTTACATTAAAACTTTTACAACGCACTACCATTACAACGCAGGTATTACAACGCAAACCATTACAACGCATTGCGCTGGGGGGTGCTCTAGGATAGGGAATAAGTTTAATTTTCTATCCAACACCTTCCCTAGTGTCCACGGGGACTCGAGTTGGAATAGAAAATTAAACTTTTCCCTATCCAGCACCCCAAAGCGCTATGCGTTGTAAAGGTTTGCGATGTAAAAACCGTGTTGTAAAGGCATGCGTGGTAAAAGTATGCGTTGTAACGTCATACATCCCTGCCAGGTTCCCCAGCCCACGTGTGATGCTATACTCCAGTCCAGAGTTTTCCCTCAGGGTAATTACTTTTTAAAACAGTCACAATGATGCCTTACAGTATTAGGATATGCAGTTCCCAAATGTGTTACCTGTACTTACCTGGGGTGCAATAATGCTTCAGTTACTTACAGGTAATCTTCATTATCCTTAGTCTGTTATGTCCTAGTCACAGTCAATTCAATTCAATTCAAATAAGCTTTATTCGATATTTCAAGGAATATCATACAAGCATTCATAGCGAAAAAAATATACCACAATACATTTAGTCAATTAATTAAAATAGAAAAAAATAGAAAAATTTGTAAGGAAAATCATACCATTTTTAAAAAAGCTTAGGGGAACAAAAGTTTTCATAGATAAAAGATAATATTATACAAATTTACGTTGGCCCTTGTAGCGATTTTCTAAATTAAAAGCAAACTAAAATCAATTTGTCCATTCAGCTGAGTAAAAAGATACGTACTAAAATCAGGAAAAAGGGTAGTGGGTTGGTAGCACAAGGTTCATGGCATCCCCTTTTACCAAGAATTATGGTTCCATGTCGTATTGCCTTAGGGACGGATAGGGTTGGGGGCCGGAATAAAAATCGTACAAGTCCCAGATGCGAATGGGGCCATCTTCCTCTTTGGGTTGGGAGGATCGCAAATAGGGGACAATGTTCATAGTCTTGAATTTAATTAAAATAAGGTAGCCCGGGATGTCTTTGGGCGACATACCTAGCCACCCCACCCTCCTGCCACTCAAGATGCCGCCATCTAAAGCAGGTGGCAATGGTCTGTGTTGTTTTAGCCAGGAGATGGTTTTGTTTAACAAGTCCTGGTGAGTTTCAAATTTGCCCTGACTAGGTGCAGGGACCCCAGAAAGAACAGTCACGTAAGGGGCAGCTTCTGGAGGTAGGTTGATCCAATTCTTGCTTTCATGTACAAGCCTGGGAACTCTATGGGGTACAGGTACGGAGTTAAAAATAATGTTCCGGCGTCTTGGATTAGGTAGAGAGATGAGCGGTTCAGGAGTTTGAGCTTTCATGAGTGTCGTGGGTTTGAAGTTGTCATTGCTGCTGGGGAGAATAGGGTGAATAGGTGTGGCAGTTGTATCAGTTGAAATATGGTTCCTTAATAATTTATTTTCGATACTGGTCAACCTATCTCCCAGATTATTGATTTTAGTGATCAGGGGTGATAGTGCAGTTTTTAACAATTGCTGATCTGGGCCAGTAGGGTCAATTGCCGTGGTGATGCTGGGTCAGGTGTTTTGTTCACCACCTCAGTCGGCAATATTATAGGTGGATTTGAGGGTTGTAGTGAGGGACTAGTGCACATTTTGTCGGTATTCTCAGTGTCTTTGTCATTTACCTCATCAGCATCTCTACCCACTATAGGGGGGGTAGATACGTTCTGGACGTAGTTCATACCACACAGGGCATTCAGCTCCTCCCAGATGGACATGATGTGAAAACAGTACAATGTCAGAATCGATAATGAAGAGATACAATACCTCCAACTTCGTAGCAGCCAAGTGGGGTGGCCCGACCGGCCTCTTCGTGCCTCTGAGGGCCTCAGAGGGCCAAGGAGGGCCCGCCCTTTGCCCGGGCTTAGCTCGGCGTCCCGCGAAGCGGGGCAGAGCGCTGTTTATGGCGCCTCGCGGCGCTGCGTTGCATCACTGAAGCTGCGCCGCCGCTGTGGCAGCCGGGAGTTGTGGTCCCGGCGCTGATCCCAGCAGCTGATGACTCGTGGCGGTGGCGGCTTCGTTGTAGGGCTTCCTCTTCCTCTCCCTGCCCCTGGTGAGTGCTCGGCTGTCCCCTGGTGAGTGCTCGGCTGTACCCCCCGCTCCGCCGGGCAGAGCGCTGTTTATGGCGCCTCCTGGCGCTGCGTTGCGTCACTGAAGCTGCGCCGCCGCTGTGGCAGCCGGGAGTTGTGGTCCCGGGGCGGCGGCGCTGATCCCAGCAGCTGATGACTCGTGGCGGTGGCGGCTTCGTTGTAGGGCTTCCTCTTCCTCTCCCTGCCCCTGGTGAGTGCTCGGCTGTCCCCTGGTGAGTGCTCGGCTGTCCCCCTAGTCACAGTCATTACTTGTGTAGTGATGATCTCGCCTCTGACTCAGACGCAAGTGTAGCAGATAATAAGAGGTGAAACCGCTCTGTAGGAAATTCAATATTGTGTCTGCATTAGTGGAAATATCTGACAAAAGACTCCCAGGATGCGAAAAAATCTTGATCATGGGTTTTTTCTGTGGTATGAAAAAAAACTGTGGCAAAAACTCAGGAGCAAACTATAGTGTTTAAGACAGATTGGTTACAAGAATGCTAGAAGTATGTAGTAGTGATTTTAAATTCATTGTTTACCTTTGAGTACTTGTGTTGCAGGCACACTCATTTCTTCAGTGTTGTATAGTCTTTAGTGCTGTTAACTCACGGTTTCTTGCATGAGGCTTCTGTGTTGCAGTGTGTGGCTGTGTGGCTCTGTGTGTGTGTGTGTGTGTGTGGGGCTATGTGTGTGTTTGTATGGCTCTGTGTGCGTGGCTCTGTGTGCGTGGCTCTGTGTGTGTGGCTCTGTGTGTGTGTGTGTGTGGCTCTCTGTGTGTGTGTGTGGGGCTCTGTGTGTGAGGGGCTCTGTGTGTGTGTGTGTGTGGCTGTGTGTGTGTGTCTGTGTGTGTGTGGCTCTGTGTGTGTGTGGCTGTGTGTGTGTGTGTGTGTGTGTGTGTGTGCAAATGCAATAGGTCTCGCATTTGCGAGAGATTAAGCTATTGCCATTGTAAATGACAAGGCCATTTATTTATCTGTTTTCAAAACCAACACATAAATAAAAATGTTGTCATTTACAATGCCAATAGCTCTAACTTTTCCAAAGGCGGGACCGTTGCATTGTAAACGCTTGTTACACTTGTCATTTATCCAAATTACTTTTATGTGGCTACGCTAGAAGAACAAGCGGCCAACGGTGGTTTTGGGGATCATGTGTACCCTTATATTAGAGACCAAATCATCATTAGGTGTTCCAATAAAAACAATCCAAGAGCAGTTATTTAGGCATCAAAACCCATCGCTTGCAGAAATAATAGATATGGCCACAAGTGTAGAACAATTGTGTCCTTTAAACCAATCATTAACACCGAAATGGCCATGGTTTCCGCAAAGGCTGAGGTACAGAGTCTATATTTTTCAAAAATGGGGATCTTTTCAAGTTATTCACTGGCACAAATCTTCAAAATAAGATCAAGTATACACACTGCCTCTTTTATATTTTGCCGAGTGAAAGAGTGTTAGACTTTTTTAAGTGAAACTGGACAATTTTTAAGTATGTGTATCAAAGGGGGTAACAGGTGGACCACTTCAGTGGTCTAAGATTTTTAAGATGTACCCATAGTAAGGAAAGCTTACGTGATGGTTGCAAGTGAAGAACATTGTCAATCTTGTCAATTATTTTATAATGAGAAGGTGAATGATGTTTGGAATACTTGCGATAAGGAGGATTATAGTGAAGTTGTACTGCTTGGAGATGATGGTGAGTTCTTTAAATCATCAAACTGTTCTATTGTTATCAATGGTGTGGACTTATGTTTTGACAAGCACTGGAGGAATAATTAAGAGTGAAATGGGGTTGGCTATGGGAAAAATGACATGTTACAGTACTTTATATCCACATTTGTATTTAAAAAACTGACATATTATTATAAATGTTTATGGGGCCATTGAGGACCAACATAGTGTAGTTGGCACCATGGCAAAATGGGGATTTTCTGTATCCATATGCTAAAGTTCCAGTGTTTTGTACTGATTTTGAGTGTATGCAGAATGAATGTTCTATCAAGCTGAGGCATTGGAAAGCTTATTAAACAATTAAACTGGTGCTTTTCTGAAGGGACTGGGAAAGGTTGTTGTTTTTAAGCATCCAATTATGCTAAAACAATGTGCTGAACCTGCCAAGCACAAGATTAGTAATGTACCAATGAGTCCCAGGTAGGAGTTCTCAAACATGTTGTGTGTTACTGAACCAGATGATGCCTCTAAATGGGTTCCTCTGGTTCTCCTCTCGGGTTTGAAATGTCTTTGCCCTTTTTGATTTCCCATTAGGCTTTCCTTAGAGAAGCTTTGTCTTCATTTCCCTGCCTCCCCCCAAAACTCTGCCTAATCTCCACACTGTGCTCATTTGTTCCTGGCTGTCCATCCTTCCCTTAATCTAGCCTTGCAATATGTAGCACAACCACCCCAGTATCATCTCACCCACACTGCTTCCGGTACTTGGTAGGAGCCAAGTGCAGATCCAGTCCCTTTGTGGAATGGAAAGTGCGGAGCATAGGTGTTTGCCTCCATCTGCTTTGTCCGGCTCCCTCCAGTTGTAGTCAGGGTCCTTTTGGTCAGCTCCTAGTGTGGGGACTGACCACTTTAAATTGCTGTTGCCTCGTGAGAGAAAATAACTCCAGGGCCTCAGTTATGTTCTCCGCCCCCTCGCAGGAACAGTAAGGGGCAGAATCGAAGGGTGGCCCCACAGGGGAAAAAGAGGTATTCAAACCCTCCAAAAGAGGTCTTAAAACCCTCCATGAAGGCCTTGACTCCCAGGATTCAAAAGAGGGATGAATGTTCCCCGTTTTGAGTGTAAGCTACTACAGCACTGAGAGGTATGTGTATTGATGTGCATATGAGGCCCGACTTCTGCAGATTTCAAAAGATAGCAGATGTCCTGGGCGCTAGCCTTCAAGGGGTCCAGATCTTTGGAAATACAGTAATGGACAAACCTGTAACACGTTGCCATGGTAACAGGTCCTTGTAGTGGGCTTAAGCACCCTCCCCCTTGCTGTGCTCCACACATAACAGACCTGCATTCCTGGTGGAGGCGCAGATAGACGATGACCTCCAGTGCCAGATCAATAGGTAGCTGTCTGGAGTCTTGACCCCTCCATTGGCCTTGTCTCTGTGTGAAAAGATCTGGCCTGAGCAGAAGATTCTGAGGGGGGCTATGGGTGAGATAATGGCCATTTACAGAAACAAGGAGTCACAAGGCTTTCTTGTCCAAGTAGGAGCCACCAGGATGAACGTTGTAGACACCTGTCACATTTTGCTCAACATGTACAGGAAGAGTGAAAGATGAGAAAAAGGGATTCCTGACCAGTTCATCCATAGTGTAGTGCCCATAGACTGTGGGTGGGGGTACCTGGAAGCAAAGTGTTGGCATTTTGTGATTCAGTGACTGGCAAACAGATCTATTTGCAGCGTTCCTATGGTGGATTTACCTATGCAGGACCTGCAGTGGAGTCCCTAGGGCGAAACCGGTGCTGGGTTGCTTGCATTCCGATTCAGGGAGGACTGTGCTTGGCAGTTCAGGCTGGGTGACATGGTGTGTAAAATAACAATGGATTGGGATGCGGTCAGAGTTCTTACCAATAGCTGAGATATATTCAAGCATTCCACCCATCACCGTTTTGTATACTTATTGTGTCGCTTTAAGTGGGACTGGTATGCCCAGATGTTGGTCCCGTGCATACTGTGTCACTGCAACTAAGCTGTACATGGCTGAACAACCCGTAAATAGGTTGAAATCGGTCCTGGGTTGCTTGTTCTCTGATTCAGGGAGGACCGAGTCTGGCATTTCAGGCTGGACTGTTCCTACTGGAGCAGGGTCAAGTCGGATTCGTATATAGCTGGTTCCAAACAGAGGTGAAATGGTGTGAAAAATATTGATGGATTAGGATGGCGCCCGAGGTATTACCAGTGTCTGAGAATAATTCAAGCATTCCATCCATCACTGTTTTGTATACTTATTCATTCATAGCAGCTGCATCGCAGTTCGTACTGTGAGCGAGCGGTTGGGATGAAAAAGAGACAGCAACTTCTGGAACGTCAACACTCTGGTGGTTGGGGTAGGCTTTCCCTATAGCCGCATTCAACACAAAACTAAGAAAGGGTTTAATCCATTGAAGCGACTTGGTAGCATTTATGGTGAATCCCAAGCTGTGGAGCAGGGAAATGACTGCTTGAAGGTGCGCTAGGCATTGCTGTCTGTTGCTGTTCTTGATAAACTAATCGTCAAGGTAGGCGAAAGAGGTGAAAGCCACTGCTTGGCACTTTGACACCCTAAAATTCATGGTGACCCTGAAAGGAAGTACTTTAAATTGGTAGTGATATCCACATACCATAAAGTGAGGGTACTGCCAATGCACAGGGTGGAGGTAGGTGTTCTTGAGGTCAAGCACCATCATGTAGTTATCTTGCCCGAACACAGGGATGAAATCCTGCAAGTTTGTCATAAGGAAATGTTCACACAGGATGCATTTGTTGAAAGGCCTGAGGTCCAGCGTATGCCTGACTGAGCAGTCATGTTTTGGGAATGAAGAAGAAAAAAAGAGTAGATTCCTTTTACTTGATGGTGAGGTGGCACTCTCTCTATTACTCCCTTCTGGAGGAGAGCTTGTATCTCTTCTTCAAGAAGACGGAGATGGTTTCTGCTATGGAATAACTATGGGGGGAATGATTGGAGGAATTATGAGAAGTCCTAGGCGGTACCCACGATGAACAACTATTAAAACCAACTTGTCTGATGCGATTCTCTTCCAACAGGTGACGTGTGGTCATTGGGGAGGTGGACTGTGTCAGTGCTTATAAGTGGAAGCTCCTTTACTGGAGCCACCTCCGCCCTTTCACCTGATGATTCCCTTATACACACCCCTTGTGTAACCTTTGTTTACCTGCTGGTGGAAGTTGTGCTGTTCTCTTTGGTAAGACTGTGGCTGGTCTGGTGATGAGCCCTGGGCTGGAGTATATTATAAGTGCCTCTTGCATTTGGAGTTTGCAAAGCACTCGGAAATCTACGTGTCCTTTTTAGTTCATTTTACCATCTTGTCAACCTGCATACGAAAGAGATACTTCCCATTAAACAGGAGGTTGAGAGGATGCTGCTTGATTGAACCTGGAAGTGCGAAGTCAGGTGTGTCCTCTGAGGAGGACGCCAGTGTTAATGCCACTGGAGCTGTTTCCACGGACTACAACGAATGTTGGCATTCGAGAAGGTTTTGTCTTTAGAAACCATCTTCTCCTCACGCTTTCTGCACTTGTCTGAAAGGTATTTAGTTCCCGCATCTCCTCCCATTTTGAACTGTTGTACCTGGAGGGGAGTCTCACGCATTGGCTATGTGCTAGTGTTTGTCTGCCCCTCCCGCTACTCTTTTGCCCGCAATGTTGAGTTTTTGATTCTCTTTATCGGGGGTTGGAGGAAGACAGCACTTATGGCTCGGACAGAGGCTCTCTTACAAGCAGTGTAAGGGAGACCCCGAATGTAGATAGGGTCCATAGGCTAAGGTTGGTATTCATTCTCTACCACAGGTGTCACCACTCTAGCCTTTACTGGGTTTCTGTTGCAGATTTAAGCATGCCTTTAAGCCTGGGCAAAAACTGGACCATGCATTCAGACTTAGAAAGAGTCTCCACTAGGAAGTAATCTCCCTCTTTAACTACATGCATGGACACTTTGTAGTGTTTAGTGGGTCACTGGATGACCTCATGGTAAGCCAGGATGACTGTGTGATCACCTACTTCAGTGAGGAGTCTCGGAGAATGTTTCTTGGTGTATTTTGCAGTGTGCCCAGCTCCTCTTTCTGCAATACATTACGGTCTTCTTTGAGTGGAAGACAAGGCAAGACTTTGCAGAAGCACAGATTGCAGTTGTCCTTATGGTCTGACCACAGATACTTAAAATTGCACTGGCACAAAGTTTTAAGGATGTCCGCTGTATCACCCATTTAAAGTCTGCATTCTCCAGAGTTGAGAGAGGACATATGGTCTCCAAAGAAGGCAGGGAGGTCACTAATGTCAGGGCATCGAGTGGTAGTCAGTGGTCCCTTGAAAGTGTCTGGTGAAGTAAAGTGATGGAGTCGTTGAAGCATGGACATTTCTTCCAAAACATCGGCGTCAAAATTAAAGCTTGTGGACCTGAAAAATGTTTGAGGAACATGATGAAATCTTAGCCCTCTTAGTGTACATCCAAACCTGATGGCAGAAAAAACTAATCTAAGATAGAGTTAGTGCCCACGCGCATTGTGGACTAAGAGCGGAGTCGCAGCACATCACTTGACTCGAAAGACTCCTTTGAAGAAAAACAACTTGCAAGTCTGAGTCCAACACTAGATAGAAGGAATATGCAGAGCATATGTATCTACAGCTATAGATTCTGCAAACATTTGTTTCTGCTGGTTCTAATGACACTAATCTTGTTGCTGAACCCAATTTACCCTTGATCTCATTTCCTGAGCTTCTTGATACCGTTTTAAGTTATTTAAGTCACCAATCAGGAGTGACATTCTTCCTGCAAAGTTTAAGTATTTCACAGTGGGAGCTGTTGCTAAAATATCACACAGATGATGTTTCACTGTCTTGCTAATATTTTGCTGGTCTTGAAATTGTCTTGTTTTTTTCAGGTTGTTGTTCTTGTTTTGTAATGTGAGAAGGTATGTTGTTGGAATGATTTCTTACCTGTGTTCCAAATTCAGCTTCTTTTTCTGCATTGCTCTGAACATTGCAACCCTTGACCCTGCCACCAGGCAGGTCGCTCCCCTCACCGCTGCGTAGCCCCCGTGTGTGACCTGTGAGCTGCTGTCACCCGTGTTGGCCCGCCTGTGTCCTTGCGAAGTACTGCTCTGCTGTTGTTTCTGTGTTTCTGTGCCCATCTTTGGCATTCTGTTCTGTTCCACATTCTGTCGACCTGTGCCCGTTTTTTCGCCCTGTGCCCCTCTTCTCTCCTGTTCCCTCGCCTTCCGTGTCCACCGCCGTTTCCCGCCGCTGCGTCCCTGCGGCCCCGAACCTTTTCTCCCATTGGCTGCCCCGCTCCCACGTCCCAGCTGCTCCTCCCTCCCTCTGCCCCTCATATGGAGGCCGCAAAGCGGTAGAGAGAGCGACCCTTGTCCCTGCCACTAGGCAGGTCGCTCCCCTCACCGCTGCGCAGCCCCCCGTGTGTGACCTGTGAGCTGCTGTCACCCGTTTTGGCCCGCCTGCATCCTTGCGAAGTACTGCTCTGCTGTGGTTTCTGTGCCCATCTTTGGCATTCTGTTTTGTTCCACAATCTGTCCACCTGTGCCCGTTTTTTTCGCCCCTGTGCCCCCCTTCTCTCCTGTTCCCTCGCCTTCCGTATCCCCCGCCGTTTCCCGCCGCTGCGGCCCCACCCCCTTCTCTCCCATTGGCCGCCCCGCTCCCACCTCACAGCTGCTCCTCCCTCCCTCTGCCCCTCATATGGAGGCGGAGAAGTGGCTGCGCAGGGCACGCGTGCAGCGGGCGCGCCGCTGGCGCGCCAAAAAAAAGCCCATCTGCGCCCGTCCGCGCCAAAACCCCTGGCCCCCGCCGAAGCCAGGAAACCCGACTGAGATACGACAGCACCGCCCTCAACGCACTCAACAACGGGCGCCCACCCACCTGCTGCCTAGCCACCCCGAAGCGCACACATGGAACCTTCACCTGCCAAGCCTGCAAATTCACCTGCCTCGAACCTGCACCCCGCCCCCCGGACCAAGCAACAACAACCACTACCTCAAGTGCATCCTACTCAACACCCGCTCCGTCCACAAGCACGCCGTCGAACTCTGGGACCTCCTCGATACAACAGCACCAGACGTTGCCTTCCTCATGGAAACCTGGATGAACGCCTCCTCAGCCCCCGACATCACCATAGCCATCCCGGATGGATGCAAGATCACCCGTAAAGACCGCGTCAACCAAACCGGAGGAGGAATCGCCATCATCTACAGGAACACCATCAGCGTCACGACCATCACCGAAGACACCCTCACCGCTGCCGAACACCTACACTTCCAGATCCACACCGACCCCAAGACCACCCTCAGAGGAACCCTCATCTACAGACCCACAGGGCCCCATGCACACACTTCAGCGATACCATCGCCGACTTCATCAGCCCGCATGCCCTAGCCACATCAGAATACATCCTCCTAGGGGACCTGAATTTTCACCTGGAGAACAATAACGACAACAACACCACCACCCTGATCGCCAACCTCGGACTCAAGCAACTGGTGAACACCCCCACCCACTACGCCGGCCACACGCTCGACCCCATCTTCGCCAGCAACGACATCTCCTTCAGCCACTCCACCGGCCTACACTGGACCGACCACAGCTGCATCCATTTCACCTTCAAGAAGACTACCTCCCACCACCGCCCGCAACAGATCCCCCACAGAAGCTGGAGCAAAGTCACCACAGACCAGCTAACCACATCACTGAGCCAGAACCCACCCACCGACACCTCTGACATCAACGACGCAGCCCGCAACCTCGCACAGTGGATCACCAACTGCGCCGACGCCCTTGCTCCACTAAAGAACCAACCAGGCAAGACCGGCAACAGGAAAATCACATGGTTCACCGACGCCCTCAAAGAATCAAAGAAATCCTGAACTATCGAGAAAACCTGGCGCCAAGAGCAAACAACAGAAAACATGACAGCTCTCAAGAACGCCACTGGCTAACATCACCAGCTGATCCGCACCACCAAAAGGACATCGTTGAAAGAGCGACTGGACAACAACACTCACAACAGCAAGGAACTCTTCAGCATCGTAAAAGAACTCTCCAACCCCAACGCCAGCAACAATGACATCACACCATCGCAAGACCTCTGAAACTCCATCGCCACGTTCTTCTACCGCAAGATCGCCGATATACACAACAGCTTCGGCGCCCAGACTCCGCCTCCACTCACCAAACCAACGCCCCCCACCAGCACCCTCAGCGCCTGGACCCCCATCAGCACTAAAGACACCACCCAGGTCATGAACACCATCCACTCCGGCTCCCCCTCTGACCCATGCCCTCACCACATCTTCAACAAAGCCAGCGCCATCATCGCACCCCACTTCCGGAACGTCATAAACAACTCCTTCACGTCCGCCAACTTCCCAGAGAGCTGGAAACACGCAGAGATCAACGCCCTTCTGAATAAACCCACAGTGGACCCCAAAGACCTCAAGACCTTCCGCTCCATCTCTCTCCTTCCCTTCCCGACAAAAGTCATCAAAAGACCGTCAATAAACAGCTGAATACATTCCTCGAGGCCAACAAATCCCTCGACCCATCCCAGTCGAGCCAACCACAGCACCGAGACCGCCCTCATCACAGCCACCTACGGCATCAGGACCCTGCTTGACAACGGGGAAACAACCGCTCATCCTCCTAGACGTCTCAGCCGCCTTTGATACCGTTTGCCACTACACCCTAATAACCCGCCTCCACGACACAGGGATCCAAGGAAAAGCCCTGGACTGGAACACCTCGTTCCTCTCCGACAGAACCCAGAGAGTCCGCCCCCCAAGGCTCCGCGCTCAGCCCAACTCTCCTCAATATCTACATGAGCCCCCTCGCCACCATTGCACGCAAACACAACCTCAACATCATCTCCTACACCGATGACACCCAGCTGATACTCTCCCTCACCAAGGATCCAGCCACCGCCAAAACCAACCTTTCAGAAGGAATGAAAGACGTCGCGCAATGGATGAAGCTCAGTCGTCTGAAACTGAACTCAGACAAGATGGAGGTCCTAATCCTCGGACATTCCCCATCCGCCTGGGACGACTCCTGGTAGCCCACAGCATTAGGCACTGCACCGACATCCACGGACCACGCACGCAACCTAGGATTCATCCTGGACTCCTCACTCTCAATGACCAAACAAGTCAACGCCATCTCATCCTCCTGCTTCAACACCCTGTGCATGCTCCGGAAAATCTTACGGTGGATCCCCACCGAAACCAGAAAAACAGTTACCCAGGCCCTCGTCACCAGCCGACTGGACTACGGGAACGCCCTATATGCAGGAACCACAGCCAAACTTCAGAAACGACTTCAGCACATAAAGAACGCCTCCGCACGAACCATCCTCGACATCCCTTTGCCACAGCCACATATCTGCCCACCTGAGAATCCTGCACTGGCTCCCTGTTAGCAAAAGGATCACGTTCAGACTCCTCACCCATGCACACAAAGCAATCCACGACATAGGCCCCGAATACCTTAACAAACGCCTCTTCTACACTCCGACCCGCTAGCTCCGCTCCGTCAGCCTCGCCCTCGCCACCGTCCCACAAATTCGCAGAACCACCACCAGAGGAAGATTGTTCTCCTACCTGGCCGCCAAGACATGGAACTCCCTCCCCGCCCACCTGCGAATGACCCAGGACCACCTCACCTTCAGGAAACACCTCAAAACCTGGCTTTTCGAGCAGTAACAGTACCCCTCCCTTCAGCGCCTTGAGACCCTCACGGGTGAGTAGCACGCTCTATAAATGCACTGATTGATTGATTGATTGATTGAACATAAGTCCATGCTCTACTTCAGTTGCTCCTGGCTTTCTGTTCACCTGCACCTTGGGTATGGACTCCAGAATGAAAGTTTACCTCATGATCCTGTGGGTTTGTATTCAGGGAGATTAAAGGGTCGAGGGTTAGCAAAGTTGATAACTTTGTCAAAGGAGAGAGAAGGAAATTTTTGAAAAGACATTAGTAGACTATTATAGTTAGGTTTGCCAATAATGAGAGCTGGCAGGATGGCGGTAGGATCAGAATTTCTGGATATTATGATCCTGGCACCTCGTTGCACCAGCTTTGGTGGCAAGGAAAACGTTTAGGTACTCTCTGGTGTCCATAAACTCCTGCTGATGTGGCAAGATCATTGGGAAGAAACAAAATCAGATGCTTTCAGAGAATGGAGTTATGGAGATGGGTTAGAGGAGCTTATGAAGTATATTCCAACTCCAGTCCCCGTGGATAGTAGGGAAGGTGTTGGATAGTAAATTAAATCTATTCGCTATCCTAGAGCGCCCCCAGCGCAATACGTTGTAATGGTTTGCGTTGTAAAAGTTGTGATGTAAAAGCACTGCGTGGTAAAAGTTGCATTGTAAAGGATGTTTCCCGCTTGGTATGGAAGAGACACTTGTCTCAAGGACAACCTACCAATAAATTGTAAAACCTCAGAATAAAGGAGGAACTGGAAGAAAGCCACAAAGGAGGCTTTTGGACCTGCCCTTCAAGCAGCTTTGCCATCTCTGACAGGCAACCTAGATAGTAATTCAACCCGATTCAACTTATGGATCACAAATGCATTGGATACAATCGGCCCTTTAAAAACATTCACTGCTAATAGATCTAAACCATCGGGCCCCTGGTTCTCGGCAGAACTCAGAACAGAGACTAGCCTCTGTAAATGGCTGGAACGCAGCTGGAGAAAGTCATACAATCCGGCAGCTAAAAGCACCTATAAGGAGGCTCTAAAAAAAATGTGCAAATTAATGCGTCTTAAGATGAGAGAATATTATTTTGCAAGGCACATTGAGAATTCTGAGAACTCATTGAAAGACATTTTTAATATCTCTATATCTTTTACTATGCCGGAGTCGATGGATAGCGCCTTTCAATCCTCGCCTGCTCTACGCATGAGCCTTTCTGATTTTTTATGAGGAAAAAATTCAAAAACTTTACTCCTCATTCCCGCCGGAAGCTGGACTGGATTACAACCAGCAACCACCTCCTACCAACCCCCATGCTTCTTTTTCAGAATTTCTTTTAATATCTGAAGAGTCCTTTTGAAGTGTAAATCGGGTTCACCATGGGATCCTTCCCCACATCAATTTCTTAGATTGATGGCTCCTTGGGTAAATCCAATACTGAATTAAATTTGGAACACCTCTTTGAAATCCAGCATTTTTCCAGCAGTATGGAAACAGGCATTCCTGATGCCACTGCTTAAAAAGCCCAATGCGGAACCGGGAGTGCTTAGCAATTTCAGACCCATTTCTTTATCAGCATCAGCAGAAATCTTAGAGAAGTTGGTTAAGCGACAGTTAGTAGACTAGGTAGAAGCCAAGGGGTTGCTGCATGATTCTCAATCCGGCTTCCGAGCTGGCAACAACATGGAGACAACATTACTGGAGGTATCCTAAACAGTAAGAGAGACACTGGATGGTGGCGCGTCCAAAATGGTAGTACAACATGATCTGTTCGATATGGTAGCTCATCCGACCCTGTTGAAGAGATTAAGTCATCTCGGCTTTCAGGGGATGGTGCTATCCTGGCTGAGGATTCTTAGACACTGATCTCAGCTGGTCTTCGTTCGACCATTTTCATCTTCATCCAAACCACTGGTCTGTGGAGTGCCACAGGGTTCGGCCCTGAGCTTGTTGCTTTTCAAGCTTTACTTCTCCCCTTTGGCCACTCTTATTGAATCCTGGGACGTGAAGGTAGTTTCTAATGCTGATGATACGCAACTAATGTTTCCTTTTAGAGAACACTACGTAGCAGCCTTCCAGAATGTAAAAAAATGCATGAAAGATATTTCTAAGTGGATGAACAGCAATTTCCTGAAATTAAATGCAGATAAGACTGAGGTTCTTTTTTTCAGCCAGGCGATGCCTCCTTCATCCAATCTTTGGTGGCCTGCGGAGCTCAATCCTCCTCCAACTCCAGCTGCCTTAGCTAGAACCCTGGGAACCAAGTTGGATAACGGTCACTCATTTACGGCTCAAATTCGGCAGATTTCTTCATCTTGTTTTGTGAAGCTAAGATCTATCAGGAAGCTATTGCGGAGGAGAGCTGCAAGATTACTGTCCATGCCGTGGTGATCTCGCACTTGGACTATGATAATAGCCTATACCTGGGGCTTCCAGTTTACCGGATTCTCAGATTGCAGATAATTCAAAATGAGGAGGCGAGGATCATTCGCTGGGTCCCTTTTCGCCATATTTCACCCCATCTGAGGCGGCTCCACCGGCTCCCTGTGGCCAAGAGGCTAGAGTTCAAGGCCCTGACATTGGGCTTCAGAGTCTTAAAGAGCATAGAGCCACATCTCAGTCAGAGGCTTAGCTTATACCACCAGGAGTGAGTCCATAGATCTAATATTCTGTGACTCCTTCGCATTCCAAGACATGCCAAAACTGAACAAGGTGGCAGGTCCTTCTCGGCAAGGACAGCTAAGCTTTGGAATGCCAGTCCTACCCACCTACGATTTGCAGAGACAGAACAGGGATTCAGGAAGGACTAAAAAACTTGGCTCTTCAGTCAGGCGTAGAACAGCTAGTCGTTCTTTTCTTCAGTCTCGCTTTTGGTGCTGGGACGCCTCAATGGAGGTAGCTGCGCATTCTATAAATAGCTTTGATTGATTGACTTATAGAGAGAATGACGAAAATCCTCATGCAACGCCACCTGGTGATATGTTGTAGAAAGATCCATGTTTTACACAGACAAGGGAACCTAATGTAATGGTCAGGGACCTTGGGTACAAGATTACTTTACACAAAAGGTGGTCCCTGAGAACAAAATGTGAGTGGATCCGTGTGAATACAGAAAAGCAATGATGTCTAGATTTGTGTGTCCAATTGGGAAGTAATTATTTAATGTAAACAATTGCCAAAACGATATACAAGGGGGATAATATCAAACGCAAGGAAAGAAAAGAAAAGCTCAGGCATGTCTAGAAGCAAGGCCTCAAACAAAATTCTGTAATAAGGCCAACAGAAATTTACCGCTACACCGCAGCACATCATCAAAACAATATAGTATTGTGTCAAGTTTTATGAAGTCGATGACGTTTCGATCCCTTTAAAAATTACTAAGATCATCTTCAGGACATATGAATTAATGCCTGAGACAATTGTAGAAGGAAGGAAGCGTGCTCTCTTAATCCGCACAGGAGATGGTGCTCCTATGGTCTCGTGAGGCAGGGCATGACGTTACCCGGGCTCAGAACAGTCCAGAAGCGCTGTATAGTAGGAGAGGCGGTGTAGGGTACTCTAAGTACTTTTCAGAAACTCAGGAAACAGGGATTCCCTTCTGCACGCCTACCATCCCGCACTCTCCGGATAGATGTTTCTGAAAGTACTTAGAGTACCCTACGCCGCCTCTCCTATTATACAGCCCGCCTCTCTTATTATACAGCCTATCTGGACTGCTCTGAGCCCGGTTAAGTGAGCCTGCTGCTGTTTCTATATTCACATGGATCCACCCTCATTTTGTTGAGGGACCACTGTTTTTGCAGAAAGATCCATGACACTGAACAAATTAGCACCTCTCAACATTGATAACGTCTCCGATATATTCTGGCATGGTTGCCGATGCACCAGATACATTGGATCAACCATCTGAGATCCACAAACATTCTCAACTTGATTCCATGGTCCTTGGGTGCGAGTCCCTTCGATCTCCCCAATCACATACAATCTCACTGGTCTGTCCAGTTCTTCCTTCTAGGGTCCCATCACTAGATTAGGAACCTTGCTGACTTTATGTACCACTGGTTTCACATTCTGTTTCAATATAATTTTGCATTTGAACGATTCCAGCATCCCAAGATCATCTTTGAGCACATCTGAAAACTCATTCACATCATAATCACTAAGACTGATTGATATAACTTGAAAATTGGTATTGAGTATAATACCCAAGTACCTTTGGTGGTGTCAACCCAACACGTTATCACATAGTATTGCCAGATATACTCTGGTAATAGTTTCTCGGCCTTTGAAATTGATTCTAATCACTGTGTAACCAATAAGATCGATTTTCATGCCCCCAAAGTCACTCTGCTTGATATCTGGAACATGTTATGTTATTGGATTTATAGAGCGCATAGCTGCCCCAACAATGGTGCTTCCCAGCACAAGACCTATGAAAAAGCTGCAAATGCCAACACCACACTGATGGGGGGGGAATGATGCTAAATGGAAAAAAGCCATGTTTTGGGAGATTTCCAGAAAAGTAGATGATTTGGAGTGTTTCTGATGGAGAGTGGAAGAGCATTCCAAAGAGAAGGGGCCAGGGCATGGAAAGAGAGCCTCCCGCCACACTATCCTGACTCGAGGAACAATGGCCAGGTTAAGGTTGGTGAAACACAGAGAACGTGTGGGCCGTTAAGAAGAAATAACCTGGCTCATACTCGGGCCCCCTGGGAGTAAAGTATCAAGTGTGCAGTGCAGATAGTCTTTAAATGAATACACTTGCTCACAGGGAGCCTGTATAACCTTTGCAGAAAACCAGAACAGAACTCATGAAGGGAGAAGAGCAGCCTAGCAGCTGCATTTTGGCCTAGCTGGAGTCTTTTCGTAACAGTTTTATTGGCTTCTAAGTATAGAATGTTACAGTAGTCCAGCCGAGACAAGATGGTCACCTGAATAATGGTTTGACGAGTAGGAGGGTCAATGAGGCCCAGTATTAGTTTAAGGCTTTTCAAGTGCCGAAAACAGGTGTCAATAACTGAATTTGCTAGGACCTCCTTGAAGGAGGGCTTGAGTTTGTGGGGACGCCCAAGGTAAGGCGGCCACCAGCAGTCATTCCAGGTAAGAGCTTGTTAGCCAAGAAAGGAGGATCTCTGTAGTGTTAGCATTGAGGTGTAGGCAGCGGTTTGTCAGCCATTCTGCCACTGCAAGCATACCATTTTGGAAGTTGCCCAAGCCTTGCTATGGATTGTCCAAGAATGATAGTACAAGCGGAGTATCATCTGCATATGATCCCAGCGTAAGCCCTGAGGATTCCACCACCAGAGCTAAAGACTAGATGTATTTATTAAACAATGTCGGGCTTAAAGATGAGCCCTAAGGGAAGCCATCCTGTAAAGCGTGGGGTTGAGAGCTATAAAGGGGGAGAAACGTCCTGAAAAGAGCGCTCAGAAATTAAAGAAGCAAACCAGGAGAGAGCGACACCTCCCATGCCAATGTTCTGCAAGTGCTCGAGTAGGATTTGATGAGACACCCTGTCAACTGCAACTCTCAAGTTGTGAGGATCTGCCTACATCCAAGGCACTGCAAAGATCTTCGGAAAGAACAAGGAGAGCAGATACCATACAGTGCGCAGGCTGGAAGACATTTTGTGATACATCCAGGATGCAGTTGTCTTCTAGTAATCTAGTTAGAATGCCATTGACGTATCATTCTGAAAAGGTAAGATGGAAATGGGACAGAAGTTATTGGGCTTAGAGGCATCCAGAGATGGTTTCTGAAGAAGGGGAATGACTTTAGCTTGCTTCCATGGGCCAGGCACAGAAGCGAAAGATTTGCCATTTCTAAGCAGAGGGGAAGGAGCTGTCCTGTAGTTTAATGAAAATATCTGGTTTAAATGGATCTTCAGGTGATCCTGATTTCACTTGGCTGCAAAGAGAAAAAAATGAAGCCAAGCATAGAGTGGGCTGAAAACTAAGTAGGACCGCGGGAGAGCTGTCTGCTGCTGGCGTCGTGAATAAAATCATGGATATCAGCGTGGTGTTTGACTAAAGACTGCCAGTTAATGCTGTAGAGCATGTAACTGTATGGTCTTCCCCAGTTCTTGTCCCCAATCACTGTATAGGGAGATCCCGAGTCTGCCAAATCCATGAACCCTTGCCGCCCATTAAAATTTCACGTTCAAGCATTCTAACACGGCCTCCATCCACTACCCCTTCCTGCTGATTCACCTGGGATAACTCTGAATGAGACACCCACAAAACAGCTTGTCGATTCACTTCAGGTTGGTCAAATACTTTACGCACTTTAAATTACACATACGTGCCAGATGAACCTTTTTCCCCCCAGTTTCTGCAGGTCAAATTCCTTTTAAAACAAACAGGGTTGTTTGAGAGATTGTTCATGTTACCACATCTCTAACACTTTATCTTGATGTCTTTAGTTAAACTACCACCTGTCTTACTATTGGCACTGCTCAGTTTATACATGTCCATACTGGTCTCTCCATTTATATCTGTATTGATACTAAGGTAGGCCACTCTTTAAGTTATACCGTATGGTTCCCCACGAAATCTCCTTGACCCACCCTATGCATGTTCCATTCCTTCAACTAGATCAATGTCTTCTTTTAAATTTGGAATTGTTGCCAGTATTCTCTCCTGCATCCTAGGGTCATTTGTGCAACATACTAACGGACCCTTTATTAGGGAATCAGTCAGATCTCTTAAATCACACATGCGTGCAAGGCTCCTAATTGAGGCTATTGAGTTCCCTACCTTCTCATCCAAACTTCGAGTTCTGGTAAAAGAACTAGGGCCCGATGTAGGTAATTCCTATTGACCTACTCTTAAATACCGAATCATACCGATTCGGTATTTAAGAGTAGGTAAATAGGAAGGGGGCAGATGTAGGTAATTCTTATTTTAGAATTACCGAATCTGTCAGATTCGGTATTTATCGATTCGGTAAATACTGAATCGGTATTTCCTATTGATTCCCATGGGCCTTGAAGCCCATAGGTATCAATGGGAAATACCGATTTGGTATTTACCGAATTGGTAAATACCGAATCCTGCAAGGGTGAATGTGGTGTCACTTTGACACCCTGTAGCACCCCAATTCCAGGCTTGTGTGCCATGTGGCACACATACATGCCCTAAGGGCATGTCTGTGTGTCACATGGCACAGGTGTACATGCACAGATGTGCATGTACACCTGAATTCGGTATTTTACCACCCAATTGTATTGGGTGATAAAATACCGAATTTTGAAGGCTTGTAGCACTGTAAACAGTGCTACCTACATCTGGGATTTACCGAATCAGTAAAATTACAGATTCAGTATTTTACAGAATCGGTAAATTTACAGATTCGGTAAATTTACCGATTTTGTAAAATAATGGCCCCTACATCTCAATCACCAAATACCGGTCGGTAACGGCCGAATTCGGCCGTTACCGACCGGTATTTGGTGACCTACATCGGGCCCCTAGTGCCTTTCCATTACCACATTGATCCTGGGCTCAAAATGACTCTTTAACATGGTCATGAACATTTCAAAAATATCCCTCGATTCATTTTCACCCTTGCCAATAGCTGGCTCATCTAGCTCTCGTAGCTATTGCGACCTTCAATGGCCAACTTGTGTAACAAAACTCCTTGTTTCCTTGCAGGAGAAACATTTCACCACCAATAGTGATCAGATTTGAGTAAAAATGTTTCCTCCATTTGTTGCATGGCAAGATACAGTCCACAGCTTCCGAGAGAAATTGTGGGGGTGGGGCCATACTTACAGCTGCCATGATTATGTTCGAAGCGCAACTGTAACTTATACAGAATAACTAACTGAAAAAACCAATATAATACATTAAAATATTATTTTCAAATAAGGTAAAATAACAAATTTGCTTACTGCTGTAAGCAATAACTACTGCAGTCACTCTAGATTTGGAGGTGCTTCGCATAAGCAAATCCAGTAACCATTAATATATGCATGCCATTATGTTTCTTTGCCTGCTCAAATTACTGCAGAGTGATGACGTCAGACTAGTGAGACACTCTCTGTGTTCTATGCTACAGATATATGCCCGGAGGAGCACGAGTCAGAAAATTAGATTCCGTGCCCGACTAGCGCTTAAATGTTAACTCTAAGTTTTAAAACTAGCCCACAGCCATTAATTTCTTGATATCACTAAACTATGCAGGCCATGTACGCTTGGAGATATTTCTTTCCTCCTTATTACCACAACTGTGATAGAGTATTCCAAGCACAAAATAAACACTTGGCCATATTTATGAAGATTGTGGCACAGGGCAGTGTAGCAAGTCACCTTGCTCTGCTGCCCTGCATCACAGGGAAAGAGCAGGAATGAACAGTCTTTTAGGCATATGGTGCACTACTGTCTTTTCCCCTTGAGCTCAGTAGGCCACCTAGCGCCAACACAGGCACCCTTGCACCATAGTGCAAGGGTGGCTGCGTTGTATTCAGGATTGTTTTTGTCCTGCACAAAATCAATCCTTAGAGGCATTTTCCTCTTTCTATGTGTGCTGCAGAATGCAGCACACTTAGAAAGAGAAAGTAACAAGGAGAACTCAAGATATTTCTCCTCGTTACGCCTCTTCTGGGGAGGTGTATTTTTTTGCCGCCGTTCTAGGTTAACCAGGTTTGGTAAATCTGGGAAAGCATCAAAAAGCATGGAAGTTGGATGGGAACACCCACCGCAACGTCCATGGAACGTCTCCCTTGCGCAGAGTAATACAACGTGGCGATTTGTGCTGCATTGCATTAGTCCATATCTTTTAAGCCATTTAAAGTCACGCAAAGTGGCTTTGCATGACTTTGAAAATATGACTTACAGTTTTGCAGCATGCATGTACCACATTGTGTTGTGCAAGCATGATGCAAGGCTCTCATAAATATGCCCCTAAGGGCCTTAAAATCTAGAAACGTTGTTGGAGTGGTAGCTACGTGAAGATCACTTGTCACCAGAGTTCTGATCCAAAGATACACTTCTCTCCAGGTCAGATCAATTTGTATTTATTTCTCCAACAACGAACAGACACAGGACAGTGTTCATGTCATCTCCTCCTCTTCAAGCAACCCACCCTCCTAGAATCCACACATTCAACCCTCCTAGAATCTCCACATCTAAGATTCCCTTGATGACATATACAGTGTTATTTGCAGAAGCATATATATGCCACAACAAGTTCCCTGATATTTCTGTAATATGAACAACCCTTTTATTCATTTTCACTCCAAGGGGTAGCTAAATCAGGTTATTCTGAACCAACTCACTATGTCTGTGGCTTGTGCTTCAGCAGATTTCTTCTTCTGCTGGCCCTACTTTGATCCCCGGCCCTCAATAAAATGATAACAATTTTTAAAGGCCTTAAGAACAAGAATACACATGCAATATTGTCTTACTATCTGGTTTTAGAAAGAAAAGAAAAACATTTGTTTTCATTTACCTTTGAGTTTCGAACCAGAACTGGATATTTCATCCCTGAAACATATAAGAAACACAGAATATTGAAGGGTAGCCTATAACCTATAATTGATAACAATCTTCATAATAGTTGGTGGAAGGAAATGGTGGCCTCTAGTTTTTATGTATAAATAACTGCATTCTTGTATGCACTTAGTAATTTGGTACACAGTAATATGAACTTGCTTCATATCTCCCCTAAAAATAAATACATTAAATGTTTCAGCTACTGTTTTCCTTTTTGAAAAGAAAACCATGTCTCACATGTACAAGTAGATGATATTAACAAATCCCTATCAACCTTCCAATTGGTTGTCCATTGTTACATCATAGACTACTACCTTTAGAGTCATTACATTGTGTTTTTCATATCGGGAGTGTTATTACATTGATAGTACTTTTATATTGCATGATGTCTCCAGCTCTAGTTCTTTACTTCACAATTATTATAACCCCATATAACTTCATTTATAGCTCTTAATCTTATTAATTTTAATATATATATATATATATATATATATATATATATATATATATATATGTATGTCATTACACACACACACACGTATATATTATATATATATATATATATATATATATATAAATATATATAAATATATATATTGGTTTTTATGTATTTATGAAAGGTCTATGAAATAGGCGAACGAAAATATATATTTATATTTGTATATGTGTATATGGTTATACTTTAGTGATATCCTGTGACAGGATGTCGTTTTGGTGTAAATATGTGTAAATATATGAATTGAGCAATTTTATGAATGTTTTCTAGGGTTGATTTGTCCATGGAGCAACAAAAATGATATTAGATTATATGGGACTATGGACAGTAGATTTAAATGAAATATTTAACAAATGGGGTGATCCATTGAAAGACTATGAACCAGATAGGGTGAATACAACTGCAATGACTATATAGATTTGTGAACAAGTCACCATCTAGTGATGATATATTGTGTGCACGTTAACAAAAACTAACAAGACAAGTACACATCAATCACCTATAAGTTGAAAATGTGCGTTAGGAAGAGTTGAAATAATTTCAAATACATTTTAATCACGTTATTCACGTTATGCACTTTAAATATGATAGGACAAAAAAGAGAGTTGTTTTCCAAACACATGTTACTCTGGTATTTTACCGATATTGAGAAAATTGCAAAATGCCATTAATTGAAGGTATTTTTCATGTTTCCAAACAAATAATGATTTTATTTCAAAGTCAGTTGATGCATGTATTTGTATTCTACATATATAGATAATACAGCACGATGCCAACATGAGTTTCTGTATTCAACAACAACATTGGAAAACAACAGTATTTTGTCTATGTCAATCGCCACATCACGTGGTGTTTCACAAATGAGCACTGTCACTTTAAAATGCCTTCCATGAAAATAATTATTGTCGAGTGAACAAGCCGCGCAAGCGGTGAAACGCGTCTCTGACGGTTTTTGGGACAATAAATTAACTAAGCACTTGATTTGGGTCCGTGTCTTGTCTACGGCGGGCGGCGGCGTTAGAAGGAGAAACGCTCGTCTGCGCAGCTTGAAGCGTGATATATATATATATATATATACACACACATATATAAATAAAACCTACTGGTGGTCGCAGGTAGGTAGTTATAGTTATAGACCTAGTTTCCATAGAAAAAGCATTTTTTGTTTTTTAATAACTTTTGCGCTGCACGACGAATCTTCATGTAAGCTATAACGACAATCACTTCAGCTGCTATCCTGAAAATGTAAGGGTGATCAATCAAGTGGGGGTTGAGAGCCAGGGGTTTCTTAATTTAAAAGCGCGTTTTCCCCATGTTAATTCCATAGGATCTTTAGACACATGTACAGCCTGCACTGCTGAACGGAATTACACCAAATTTGGCAGGAAGGTAGATGTTAGTTCAGGGATGTGTCTTTTTGTGATTTGGTGTAAACCTGTTCAGTAGTTGCTGAAAAATGTAAAGAAATTCCCAGTTGTATAAATATATGGATGAGGTGGATCCGAGACCCCTCTTGATATCAAGCCAATATCTGATTGCTGCTAACACGTCAAACCAGGAAGTGTTGGGAGCCATCTTGTGACTCAAGAAATAACATACAAAAAATGAAAACGGGGCAAGGTAAAAAGACCGCAACCCCCTAGGCATTTTTATTTTTAGATCCGCAAATCTAGCGAATTTTTTTTATAAAATTGCGGGCTTCTGCACTTCGTTTAATATAGGCCCCCAGATGGGCCAGGTCCTGTGTAAATAAGTGGTAGGGGGGGCGCACTGGTCCCCCCCTCCAAGAATACCTAAAGCCCCGGGGACTGGCAACTCCCAAGGGCCTGTGCGCGTACATGCGTGTACACACACACACACACTCCCTCACTCACTCACTCTGCTAAGAGGTCATCGGAGCACCCGCACCCTTTCTCTACCACTCTACAAATGCACCTCCTGGAGTACTACTGGTTGGGGGATGAAGTCCCCTTGACTTCTGAGGGTCTTTGCGGGCCAACAACCCCTCCTGAACCTCCAGTAAGTCTCACACAGCAGGATAGCTGAGAGGTAATCTGAGGCACGCCCCATTTCTCCACCACTCTGCAAATGTACATAGTTGTTAAAAAACCTTAGAAATCCACTTAAAAAAAAAACAAAAGGTTACAGGGACATTATAGTTTGGACACAGAATTGTAAAAACCATTGAAATTCACTTAAAAAAACAAAGGTTACTGGGAGATTATAGTACGGCTCAAATTTCACTCGTAAAAAACCACAGAAATTCCGCAGTTATAGTTACCTTACGCCCCCACAATGCACGTCTTATGACCTCACCTATTATATCACTCATGACATGGTCAGCAATATTACTGATGACATCATCCACACAACCATTCCGACACCCACTCCATCCCCAAACAACCTCTGGTAAGCCCACTCACACACCCACACAACCATTCACATACCCATTCACAGACCCATATTGGTACTCACACATCCACTCACTCCTCCATAGAGCCACTCAAACACCCCCACTCACTCAACCATACACTCACCTATACAGCCTCTCAACACAGCCACTCACTCATCCATACAAGCACTCCCATAACCACTTACATACCCATTCATACATCAATACAAGCACTCCCATATCTGCTTACTCACACAAAGTAATTCACTCACTCTTCAATACAACCATTCAAACACCAACTCACTTAACTAAACACTCACTCAAACAGCAACTCACTCACCCATACAGCCACTGACACATGTACTCACTCACTCACCAACATAGTCACTCACACACCCTCACAGCTACTCAGATACCTACTTATACACCCATATAGCCATTCACACACCCATACAGCCACTCAGACACCCACAAAACCACTCACATACCCATACAACCACTCACACAACCACTAACACAGCTACAGACCTAGTCAGAAATCCACTCATTCACCCATACAGTCGCTCATGCATGCACTCACACACCCATACAGGCACTCACACACTGATACAGTGACATACCCACTCAGATCACACATTATATTATAGACATATATAAAGCACTAACTTTTTTTGTTATCTAACCATTTGTTTAAAATCATTAATTTAAAAGAATCAATTTTTCTGAAGTCAAATAATGTATGTGAATTGTAGGAAAGTGCCCTTTTGTACGGTCAACAGCCCTCCTCACCCTCCCCCCCCCAGTTTTTGCTCCAATGCTGATGGTTCCAGTCAGAAAGTGAACTGGAACCTGCTGCCCAAGCCCCAGTGCCAGTGCTCTCTCAAAACTGATACATGTGAATTGGCAACCCCAATTGGAAAGAACTATAATCTCCCTACAAGTCTCTAGTATATAGTACCAGTGGCACCCAGGGCATGGGTGTTAAAGGGGTCACCAGGGCTTGAAGCACTGTTTGTATCACCCTGAGTGACCCAAGTAAGCTGGTGACAGCAGTCCTACCATTGCAGACTGCAGGATCAATGCAAAATTGATCGAACTCGACTTTGTCTCTCACCATGTATGGCAAGGTCAATGCACTATTTTAGTATATGCCAGTCACCCCTAAGGAAGGCCTGCTGAGCCCAGAAGTCAGTGTGCATTATATTAAAAATGTAGACAGATAAGTGCAAGCGTATATATGCCCCTCTAGTGGATTTTCCATTAAAGGCTACTATAAGTTATTACTGGTCCATAGGATAACATGGGTAAAGAAAACAGTGGTCCTAGACAAATCTTATTTAAACACATCACTTTGTATAAATAGAACATATCACTTTGTATAAATAGATGCGTGTTACACGCATCTATTTATACAAATTGATATGTTTAAATAAGATTTGTCTAGGACCACTGTTTGCTTTACCGATCGATGCCCAGGTCCTCTGACGTATACTGGGTCACCCCATTGATTATAATGGCCTAGGATAACATGGGCTGGCACCCAGGCAAACTCTTTGTCGCTAACTCTATTATGGTACCACCGAAAATAGGTCATGCTTATTATCAAACAACGTGCCTTATTACCCCTGACAAGATTCTCGTGTCAAGGTCGGTGTGGCATGCACCCAGGTGGCTACCTTCGAGGTTGCCCAATTGATTACTTCATTGTCCCACCAGAGCCTGGTGTGCTCTGGCTGGCAGCCCGCAGCTACTGCTGCCAAGACAGGAATCTCACCCTTATCAGGAGGTGTGAACTCTCAAAGGAGTCAGAAACAATGGCCGGGATGGTAAGGAGGTGACCCCATCCCACCCTGACAGGATGGCTAGTGAAGTGGCACATCAAGACGGTGAGCTTCAAAGCCTTCACCACCAGGCTGCCTCCCAAAGGACGAAACAACTTTCCCCCTGCCCCAGACACATTTGTACCTTGGCAGGCGAGAAAATTAGGTATTCATGAGGTGTACACCCCCAGAAGGCTAGCCACACCTCTATAGTGGGATAGGTTGTCTGTACAGCTGAGGAAGGGTTCTGCCATTTGTTAAAGTGGCAGAATGGAGGATTCTGGGAAGAAAAGGTGATGCACACCCCCGGATGTGGTCCCCTCAGGGGCGGGCTAGTAGACCATTGACCACTTGCACCCACGCCCCTAACACTCCCAAAGTTAGGCTTTAAGGTGCACCCCTGGCACCAGAACCTCAGTTCTGATCCGACTTACAACAAAGAACACAGCAGAGACCAGAGTCTGCGACAACAGGAGTCGCACAAACCAAAGGCGTGATATCTGTGGTAATCTTCCTGGAAATGTACTACTCCGACCAAAGACCGGTTGCCCCAGACAGAGGGACGGACCCCTTTGAGAGACAAAGGCAACTCCAGACTGCCCTGGACTACTGGCACTAGTCCCCTGCACAACAACAAATTTGCTTTGCTTTTGGTACTTACTATCCACAATTCTCACATTCAAACGTCAATATTAGGTACACATGTGGGCCATAATGAGAAATACTATGAAGCAATAAAACAATTACATATTTTAAATTTAAAAATGTATATAAGTAGTCTCTGTCACACTAGGTTTACTCAAAATGTTCATTTATTGTCGTATCGAAAATATATTCTATAAGCCTATTAAAATCACATACATATGTTTCGAAAGACATCATCAAAACATATGGTCATCAAACACAAAGCATTTTCCAAAGTTACGTTTTATTAAAATAAATTCATATACAGAAAAATAAAGCAAAATCTGTCAAAGCGGTTTTCTGTAGAACTCGAGATGGTTCACACAACCTTTAACAGGACATACATATACAAGAAAAATTCTTAGAATCGTTTTCCAATCTGCAATTTAATCAGTGACGTGTAGAAGCTTAGCATTCCACTGGGTCACAACTACTAGCTATTGCTTACTTAAATTTGTTGACCCTGGTGTCTGACATAATCTGTTATTTGGCTTAGTGGAAACGTTGGTGACGAACACTTTTTTCTAAATACTTTGGGACTTCGTCTGCCTTCATTGAAAGATGCTCACTGACATAAACTTGGCACCGTTAGATGAAACTCAACTAAACTTTCCATATAAGTGCATTTCTGTGCCTAGTTTCTGCATGAAACCTTTTGGGGTGATCTGTCAAGCGGGGACTGAGAAAAAAGGGGAGTCCCAAAAAGCAAAATACCCATGCCTATTCCATACACTTCTTTAGGTAGGCCTACAGCAAAAACGGCCTATTGGAATTACACCAATTGTAGCAGGAAGCTAGATCTTGGTATGTAGTTAGTGCTTTTTGTGATTTTGTATAATCTGTTTAGTAGTTTTTGAGAAATTAACGTTGAAAAATATTTGAATATCTGGAGAGCTGGATTTGATTGACTCTCGCAAGAGTACCTCGAACCCAATTTAAAAATGATAAAGCATTCTGAAGGGTCCAGGGTGCTTTATTTCCCTTGGGTCAACTCACTCCTGCGGGAATCCCAACTCCTGCGGGAGCTAGTGCTCCGATTGGCTGCCAGCAACATGAGAAAAAGTTTACTGTCAGCCATTACAGGACTCAGGGACTTAGTCCCCTGTCCTGAAGTAAATTACAAAAAATAATATAAGGGGCAGGGTTCCTTCTAAAACCAACAGTGACCACAGATCTTATCTCTAAACTTTCCATCACCTTCCAAAATGGCCATCTGAACAAATGGAACACACTCACAAAAGAAGATACAGACAAGATCATGCAAACCATCCACTCAGGGGCCCCAACAGAGCCATGTCCCCATCACATCCACAACTGGGAGCATGACCAGTCAGTACCGTCCTCACCCACATCATCAACACCTCCATCACATCTGTCACATTCTCGGAGGACTCAAAGCATCCAGCGGTCAACGTTCTCCACAAGAAGCCATAGGCTGACAGGAACCAACTAAGCAACTTCCACTCAATCTTCCTTCTCCCTATCCCAGCCAAAGTGATAGAGAAAGCCATCAACATGCAACTCACATGCCACCTTGAACAGCACAACCAACCAGACTACACTCAATCAGGTTTCATAAAAACACGCAGCACCAAACAGCCCTCGCTGCAGCTACCAACAACATCAGCACCATCATGGACCAAGGAATAACAGTAGCCCTCATCTTCTTCAACCTCTCCGTGGCATTTGACACCGTCCCCCACAGCACACACCTCACACGGCTACACAAAATCAGCAAATCAAGGACCTGGGCTCAGCTGGATCTACTCCTTCCTCACAGGAAAAACCCAAAACATCAGGCCCCCTCCCTTTCAGAGAGACCAAGAACTTGATGTGCTGAGTCCCCAAAGATCGTCTCTCAGCCCAACCCTGTCCAACATGTACGCAACTCCATTCATCAACATCATCCGATCCCATGGCATCACCATCATATCCTACACCAATGACACCCAACTCTTCCCCTCCCTGACGGACAAGTCAAGCACCAACTTCACCAACTCCCTGACATGGTTAGCTGAATGGATGAGAACCAATGGCCTGAAGCTCAACTCCAACAAGACAGAAGTACTGGTCTTCGGTAACGAGACCTCCCCATGGGATGAAACCTGGTGCCTGATAGATCTAGACCCAACACCCACTGACCACGCAGGATATCTGGGGATCATTCTGGATGACAAACTCAAGATGACTGCTGTTGGACCCGGCCTCGTGGCGTGGTCCCACTCCTCCCGCCTGGCGGGCCCTGGACGACATCAACCCCTGTCCTCCGGCCTGAAGCTACCCCCTCCAACCTTCACGAGAGCCGCCACTCATGGCGCCCCCCGGCTCTCCCCCTCCAGAACATGACGACCCCTACTCGCCCCACGCTGCTGGTCCAACCCCTATCCCGGGCCACCCTCTCAGGCCCCGACTCCATCTTGGGCCTTCCACGTCCGGGCCCCGTGGCCGCGGCCCGACCTCGGCCGCGGCCCCAGCGAAGCCCCGACATCGAGGCACCAAGATCCGACCAGGTGGTAAAACGGTCACTTGACGGATCAAGGAAGAGGAGAGTTTCGATGGCCCTCCAGCCGTCCCCGGACGCCTGGTTTCAAACGTCCTCCGGCCTCCCTGGGCGCTGGCTCCACCCCCCTGCTGGGTGTCTGGACACTCTCATCCCGGCCCCTCTGACCCCCAGGTGCGAGGGTCCGGACATCAAAGGACTCCAGACCTATATCTGGGGCAGCTCTGAAATGGGTCGGCAGTTGTATCCTGGAGTCGAGAGCCCTGCAGGTTGAACCGCGGCTGACCCTGAGACGAACTCACTACGGAACCCTGAACCATCTTTGGAGCCCTGCTGGCACTGCCGCGGCCCGACCTCGCTGAACCATCTTCGGAGCCCTGCTGGCGCTGCCGCGGACCGACCACGAGGAACCCCCCAGATCGAGGATTGAGAGCTGAGCGCAGGGTATCCCTGTACCAGGCTGGTACCAAGACTGCCCCGCTACCCCCCTTCCCACAGTTACCGAAACCTTAAGGACCCCTCGATACATTTTTACATATATTGCTGAGAAAACCTCCCTTGATTGCTGATAAAGACGTTAAGAATCTATCCTTGTGTGGTGTCCATTTGTAGTGGTGTGATTGCTCGCCTGTATGATTCTAGGAGAGGAACCTCGCCAGGAAGCCTCTCGACGGCATTCGACCAACTCCAGGGGGAGAGGTGGGTCTCGGGGTGGTCGGCCAGACAACCTCTGCCTCCCCCCCCCTAGGATCGCCTTTCTAACATTGGTGGCAGGCGATGCGATCCGAGCCGACGCAAATCGTACAGAGAGTGACTCAACCACTACTGACAGAAACACACTACAACCATGACTACCAAGGAAACCAGACCGACCACGGAGTTCCAGAAGGAACGGTTGGAAGACTATAACCACAAAGAATTGAAACAATTCTGCAAGGACCTGGGCATCGCTACCACTGGACTAAGCACCAAGGACGATTTCAAGCAGGCCCTACAAACATGGGTAGAGGCAGGAGCAACGCCACCCCAGAACGAAGACAACACGAGCCTAGATGTGCACCCGGAAACCATCACAACCGCAGCAGAGGAAAGAAATGCCAACGTAAACGCGGGCCTCTCCCACGAAGACGCCCGAGAGCGAGAAAGGAGCCGGCTCCACGAACTGGAGCTCGCCCGACTCCGTCTGGACGGAGAACTACAGCTGGCCGAGAAAAAGATAGCCCTTGAGCAACTATGGCTGCAAGGGGACATGGAGGAGAAACGAAGGCAGAGGGACTTAGAGGAGAAGTAGCTCACGTTCGAGCACGAGCGTGGCTTAAAAGAACTTGAGATCAAGGCCAAAAATGGGGAGTCCGGCGCCTCCGGGAACCGGAGCCCACCTCCTCCTGCGGACACGAAGGTCCACATCCCCAAAGATGTCTAAAGAATACTATAAAAACAACGACATCCAACAATGGTTTAAGGCCTACGAGGTAGCTATGACCTCGCACCGGGTACCGCAAAAAGATGGGGTGCCGGCTTGTGAGGGAAGTTAGTCAACGAAGGGAGAGACGCCCTACAGGAGCTCCCAGACGCCGAGATGACCTCTTACGAATATATGAAAGCCGCCCTCCTTACTCGCTATGGACTCACCCCCGAGATGTACCGGCAGCGATTCTGAGACTGTAAGAAAATCTCCGGTACTACATGGGTGGAGTATGTGAACTTCTATAGTAGAACCCTAGAGGGGTGGATCAAAGGCAGCCAAGTCACCACCTACGAGCAGCTGTTCAACCTCATTGTATGGGAGCACCTTTTCAACAAATGTTTTGTCGCACTCAGGCAGAATCTCCTCGACAGCAAACTGACTGAGCCACTTAAACTCGCCGTCGAGGCCGACCGGTGGGAGAGCACCCGGGTCCCCCGGAACTCGATGGGAGACCACGGCCGAGCTCCCCAGGGGTCCCACCGACCCCGAGGTGGCGGAGGAGGCCAGAACAGGAACCGAGACTCCCCCGCGGTGCCTCCCCCGACCAACACTTCGCCCTCCCTGGCCAGAAGAGGGGCCCCCCCCAGCACGGCCGGGGCCCCGCTCGAACGTTATCTGCCACAAATGCCAGCGACCCGGTCACTATGCCAATGACCCCAACTGCCCAATGAACCAGCGATCCGGCCCCACCGGTCCGCCAAACCGCGGCCTCCTCCCTGGGAGAGGAAAGGGGCGAAGAAGAGAACTATGACCAAGACCAGACCGAGTGGGAGCCCACCGCCATGTCCCTGGTATGTCTGGGCGAAAGAGACATGGTCCCCCGGGCCCCGATACCGGGCAACACTCAAAAGTACCGCCAGTGGGTCACCATTAATGGGCACCGGGCAGAAGCCCTCTGCGACACCGGAGCCAGCGTGACGGCCGTCCGCTGCCACTTGGTGACCCCTGACCAGATCCTGCCCAATGTGCTGTGCCCAGTACGGTCGGCGGACAATTCAGAGAGAATGTGCCAGATGGCCTGCATCCCCTTCGAGTGGGGGGGGGAGTGTCGGGCATGCTGAAAGTGACCGTCCGGGAAGATGCCCCCGTAGACTGCCTCCTCGGGAACGACCTGGAAAGTTCCCCCTGGGCCGACGTTGAGTGGAAAGAGCATCTGGGGATGCTAGGCCTCCCTGAGTGGGTCTGTGCGACCACCCGATCCATGACCGCCCGGGCCACCACCCCAACCGAAGAACCGGAGTGGCCCGAGCCTCCGCCGCCCGCCGTCTCCGAAGACTCCGACCCTGAGCCCGGTCCACTGGGGCCTAACCGGGAAGAAATTGCCCCGCTCAGCGACCTCCCGGAACTGGCCCAATGGCGACAAGAAGGTGGCCCCACACGAGAACAGTTCCGTCAAGAACAGAAAACATGTACCTCCCTCGAGGGGATCCGACAGCAAGCCGCCGCTCAAACCGCCGGAGACCCCTCGGGGTCCCACTGGGTCTATTGGGACAACGATCTCCTCTACAGCGAACAAAAAATTGCCGAGCTGGGGGCCAGCTGGGTGCTGGTGGTCCCCATCCGGTTCAGAGACTTCCTCCTGAATCTGGCACCCGATGTGCCCCTCGCCGGGCACCTGGGGCAGGACAAGACATCCAGTGCCTGGTGACCCATTTCTACTGCCCCAAGATGAGGAATGATGTAAGCAATCACTGCCGGACTTGCCCCACCTGCCAAGCCAGCAGGAAGAGCGGCGGGAAACACAAGGTCCCCCTGCAACCATTCCCAGTCATCAACACCCCATTCGAGCGGGTGGGGATCGACATTGTGGGACCCCTGGAGCCCCGAACCTCTCAAGGCCACCGTTTTATTCTCATCCTGGTGGACCATGCCACCCGCTATCCCAAACCCATCCCTCTGCTGACCGTGACGGCTCCCGTGGTGGGCCGGGCGCTGATGGGGATCTTCTCCCGGGTGGGCTTCCCCCAAAAGGTCGTCAGTGACCGGGGTACGAACTTCATTTCCCGCTACATGAAGTCCCTGTGGCAACAATCCGGGGTCACGTACAAATTTACGACCCCTTACCACCCCCAAGGGAACGGACTGGTGGAACGTTTCAATCGAACCCTCAAGGGGATGATCATGGGCCTGGAAGAGCCCTTGCGACGCCAATGGGACGTGTTGCTGCCCTGCCTCCTTTTCGCCTATCGGGAGGTCCCTCAGAAGTCCCTGGGGTTCAGCCCCTTCGAACTATTGTACGGGCACCCCGTCCGGGGTCCCCTAAGCCTTGTCAAAGAAGGCTGGGAGGTGGCCGCCCAAGATACTCCCCCCGACGTATACCGGTACCTCCTGACCCTCCGAAACCAGACTCGGCGGTTCCGGGAACTTGCCAAAGACAACCTCGAGGCCAGCCAAGAAGAGATGAAACGCTGGTATGATCAAAACGCCTCTTCCATTGAGTTCGAACCGGGCCAACAGGTCTGGGTCATGTCCCCTGTCGAACCCTGTGCCCTCCCGGACAAGTGGACTGGGCCCTTCACAGTGGTGGAGCGCAAGAGACCTGTCACATACCTGGTGGACATGGAGTCCCCCAGGAACCCCCTCCGGGTCCTCCACGCCAACAGGCTCAAACCTCACTTTGTACGGACAGAGCTTAGCCTCCTGATGGCTACTGACGGCGGGGCCGAAGACGACTCCGAGCCCCTACCGGACCTCCTTAACGACTCATCAAAAGACGGCTCCGTGGAGGGAGTCAACCTCTCCTCCGCCCTGACCCCAGCCCAATGCCGAGACTGCCAAAAGCTGTTGGGACAATTTGCAGACTTGTTTTCTCTCACCCCCGGAGTCACCCAGTGGTGCGCCCACGATGTCGACACCGGCGACAGCCCGCCTGTGCGAAACCGGGCCGACCGTGTTCCCGATCGAGTTCGGACCTGCATTCAATCGGAAGTCTCCAAGATGCTGGCTCTGGGGGTGGTCGAACCCTCTGACAGCCCGAGGGCCAACCCTGTCGTCCTGGTCCCCAAAGCCGCCGCCCCTGGCACTTCTCCCGAACTAAGGTTTTGTGTAGACTACCGGGGATTGAACGCCGTCACCCGGAACGATGCCCACCCCATTCCCCGGGCTGATGAACTGATCGACCGCCTGGGGGCGGCCCGCTACCTGAGCACATTCGACCTATCCTCCGGCTACTGGCAGATCGGACTCACACCAGGCGCCCAAGAGCACTCCGCTTTCTCAACCCCCGATGGCCACTACCACTTCAGGGTGATGCCCTTCGGGATGAAAAACGCCCCCGCAACGTTCCAAAAACTGGTGAATAAGGTGCTGGCGGGGCTAGAAGAGTTCAGCGCCGCCTATCTGGACGATATCGCGGTGTACAGCCTCCACTGGGCCGAACACCTCCAGCACCTCCGGGAGGTCTTGGCGGCCCTCCGCCGGGCTGGATTGACCATAAAAGCAAGCAAATGCCAGATCGGCCAAGGTCAGTGACCTATCTGGGACACCAAGTGGGGAGCGGCCAGGTGGCCCCCCCAACCCAAGATCGACGCCATCCTGGCCTGGGAGCCCCCGGTCACCCAGACAGCGGTCCGAGCCTTCCTGGGGCTCATTGGGTATTACCGGCGCTTTGTGAAGAATTATGGCAGCATTGTGGGCCCCCTCACTGAACTCACTTCCAAGAAGCAGCCACAGAAGGTACACTGGACACCCGAGTGTCAGGCCGCCTTTGAGACCCTAAAGACAGCGATGTGTACCGCCCCCGTGCTCCAAGCCCCCCGACTACAGCCGGGAATTCATGGTCCAGACAGATGCCTCTAAGCACGGTGTCGGGGCGGTCCTGTCCCAAATCAACGCCGAAGGAGTTGATCAGCCGGTGGCCTTCATCAGCCGACGTCTGCTGGCCCGAGAGCAACGCTGGAGCACCATTGAACGAGAGGCCTTCGCCGTGGTGTGGGCCCTCAAGAAACTCCGACCCTATCTCTTCGGCACCCACTTCCGGGTGCACACTGACCACCGACCCCTGCGGTGGTTGATGCAGATGCGAGGGGAGAACCCGAAGTTGCTGCGTTGGTCCATCTCCCTACAAGGGATGGACTTCACTGTGGAGCATCGCCCCGGCAGCGACCACGCCAACGCTGACGTCCTGTCCCGCTTCTTCTGTCTCGGCGAGGAGAATCCCCAAGGAGATGGGTGACTCTCCCTGCCTTCAGCTGGGGGGGGGGACGTGTGTTGGACCCGGCCTCATGGCGTGGTCCCACTCCTCCCACCTGGCGGGCCCTGGACGACATCGACCCCTGTCCTCCGGCCTGAAGCTACCCCCTCCAACCTTCACGAGAGCCGCCACTCATGACGCCCCCCGGCTCTCCCTCTCCAAAACATGGCGACCCCTACTCGCCCCACGCTGCTGGTCCGACCCCTATCCCGGGCCACCCTCTCAGGCCCTGACTCCATCTTGGGCCTTCCACGTCCGGGCCCCGTGGCCTCGGCCCGACCTCGGCCGCGGCCCCAGCGAAGCCCCGACATCGAGGCACCAAGATCCGACCAGGTGGTAAAACGGCCACTTGACGGATCAAGGAAGAGGAGAGTTTCGATGGCCCTCCAGCCGTCCCCGGATGCCTGGTTTCGATCGCCCTCCGTCCTCCCTGGGCGCTGGCTCCACCCCCCTGCTGGGTGTCTGGACACTCTCATCCCGGCCCCTCTGACCCCCAGGTGCGAGGGTCCGGACATCAAAGGACTCCAGACCTATATCTGGGGCAGCTCTGAAATGGGTCGGCAGTTGTATCCTGGAGTCGAGAGCCCTGCAGGTTGAACCGCGGCTGACCCTGAGACGAACTCACTATGGAACCCTGAACCATCTTCGGAGCCCTGCTGGCCCTGCCGCGGCCCGACCTCGCTGAACCATCTTCGGAGCCCTGCTGGCCCTGCCGCGGCCCGACCTCGCTGAACCATCTTCGGAGCCCTGCTGGCACTGCCGCGACCTGACCTTGCTGAACCATCTTCGGAGCCCTGCTGGCACTGCCGCGGCCCGACCTCGCTGAACCATCTTCGGAGCCCTGCTGGCACTGCCGCGGCCCCACCTCGCTGAACCATCTTTGGAGCCCTGCTGGCGCTGCCTCGGCCCGACCCCGAGGAACCCCCAGCTCGAGGATTGAGAGCTGAGCGCAGGGTATCCCTGTACCAGGCTGGTACCAAGACTGCCCCGCTACCCCCCTTCCCAAAGTTACTGAAACCTTAAGGACCCCTCGATCCATTTGTACATATATTGCTGAGATAACCTACTTTGATTGCTGATAAAGACGTTAAGAATCTATCCTTGTGTGGTGTCCATTTGTAGTGGTGTGATTGCTCGCCTGTACGATTCTAGGAGAGGAACCTCGCCAGGAGGCCTCTCGACGGCGCTCGACCAACTCCTGGAGGAGAGGTGGGTCTCGGGGTGGTCGGCCAGAAAACCTCTGCCTCCCCCCCTAGGATCGCCTTTCTAACAACGGCACAAGTCAACTCAGTGAGTGTTGCCTGCTTCCACATCCTATGTATGCTACGAAAGATCTTCAAATGGCTGCCACAAAACACCAGATTAACAGTCACACAAGCACTCATCACAGGTAGCCTCGACTATGGCAATGCTCCCTATGCTGGAATCGACAAGCAATTGCTACATAGCATTCAGACCATATAGAACGCCGCTGCAAGGCTTATACTAAACTTCCCCTGCTGCATCCACATCTCACCTCACCTCAGGAAGTTCCACGGTTTACTCATCCACAGAAGTAGCCAATTCACACTCCTCCCGTACACCTATAAAGTTCTGCACAACACCGGACTAGCATACCTAAACAACAGCATACACCTTACCAGCCCACTAGACATCTATACTCAGCCTCAATCTCCCTTGCATCTACCCCTCCTACCACATCCACAAAAGCAGATCATGAGGTTGCTCATCACACCGAAAGCATGGAATGACCTCCCACAACACACCAGACCCTTATCCTCACTTCTTGAGTTCTGCAAGAAGCTGAGAACCCGACTCTTCGCATAACTCTGCGGGGACAACATGCCTACCCACCTGCTCCTGCACCCGACTACCCTCATCAGTGACTAGTCCACTCTACAAATCGACATAACATAACATACTGCAGGTGCTGCAACACTATCTCTGGAGTACTAGCTTTCAGTTGACCATGTATGGAAATACTGAGATTTCTTATCTTCTGAGGTGGGCGCCAACCACCGCCATCACCTTTGAGAAGACTAGAGTCGAATGGGCAAGCTGGTAATGCATGGATCCCAAATAGGGGGTGCACACCTTTACTTTGCATACATTTCTCAAAAATTTCATTCGATGCTAACAATGCTCCTTGTTTGCGTGCTAGTCGGTATGGTGCCAAACCCAAATGGCACCTGTGACAAAGTAGATAGAGGGGGGAAACATAATGCTCCAACCGGCCGCACAGTTGCTTAACACCAATCTGGCAGGCTTGACATTTTAACCGATATTTTTCACCGTAAACCATTCTTGGTATATTTATAAAAATATTCAACCTTTACTTCAGTCCACACACAGGATATTATGCCATTTTCAAATTTCTAGTGTAAATGCTGTGCCCATCCGGACCTCTTGCTTAAACACGACAGATGCAGGGGTTCATCCAAAACAGCGTTTATTATAGAAACCAATGCATTTCGAGCATCAAGTGCTCTTCATCAGGGTACGCTGGAATCAATACAGAAACACATTCATTAACATCATCGCAAAACTTGGTGTGCATGGATCCCACCATAAAGCGTAGGTAATTCCTGTGCCATCACAGAATCGGTATGTGAAAATATGTTCCCTACAAACCGATGGACAGAATATATTGAGTCTTCCGCTTGAAGCAATCGCAACACCTGATCCAGGGACAGCATTTTGAACTTTTCTTTGCACAGGAACCAGTTCAAAACTGTACATTCTAGAATTGGATGAAGGCTGCCATCCTTCTTCAGGAATAGAAGGCATCAGAAGTAATAACCTGCACCGGTTACTGATCTTGCACCAATTCTTTTCTGCAGTAAGATATTTACCTCCTGCTGAACGATGCACAATAGTCTGCAAAATGGATGGAAGACGAGGGAGAATGGGTGGAGAGACCTGTTGGAAGGTAGACAATTCCCTGTTTGCACAAATTGCAAGGCCCACTGGTCTGAAAGTATGGCTTCCGGAGTTTGGGTAAAAGGCAGATACCCACTCTCCAACAGGTGCCAGGTGCTCCGACAAGAGGGAACTAGCGCTGCTTCCCTGTTGTGTCAAGAAAGGAAAAAGAGGCGAGAGGTATGGGAGAGGTAAGACTCAGTCTCTATCCTTGCCATGACCCCAGTACTGTTTTAAACAAACAGTTCTGTTGCTGCTGACCTTGCCCGCTGCAGCAAAATGAGAAAGATGTGGCGAAACGCAGAATTTTTCAAAATTGTCTGTATTCTTGCTGCTGGGTTTGGAGTCATAGAAATGTAGTAGTGGCTCTACTCTCCTTGAATGTCAAGGTCCGAATCTTCTTTTTCTCCGAACTGCTCTAATGGATCAAAAGAGTTATGTGATCAGGTATGACACCTCAAAGCACATGCTACTGAATAAGCCATGTCGATGACTGACTGAATTAACTGTCTTGCCGCGGCTTTACCATACTTCATAGGCTCAGAAAAAATTTCCCTGCAGGAGAACTAGTAGGTTTGGGATAACCATTTGAGCCATATGCCACAGAGCATGGAAGTAACAACCCACTAAACAGGTGTCATTAAGACACTTAAAGGCCATATTGCCTGCTGAGAAATGTCTTTTTTGCGAAGTGTTCTATTTTGTTCTGACTACTTGTCCAAAGGAGCATTCCCAGGAGAGAACCCTGAGGAGCAAGATGCTTGTACTAGCAGGCTTTCTGGTGAGGGTTGAGCAGATAGGAAAGTAGGATTAACTGGAGGTAGTGTACCTCACCTGGCCACTAGTCAACATATGGCAGAAGCTAAGGTTTGCTTTTCCCCACACAGTCATGACTGGTTTTGTGATGTCGAAGGGTGCCAACAGTTCTGATCCATGAGAAGTGGGATATAGACCTTCCGTCAAGATGTTCAATTTTACTTCCACAGACAGAAGTGTCAATTCCGAAAACGTATGCAGTCTTCTGTCCTATGGTATCGTAGGACGTGAACTCTGGTGGAAGGAGACCTACGAGAGGAGTGCAATTACAATTCTAGAGAGGGATCTTAACCACTGTTTTCTCTAATGGCCCATAAATCAGGGACCATGAAGACAGACTGGCCATGCCCATCATCTGTGCCCTACCTTGGGTGGTCTAAGGGATCAGAATACCCTCCAAAGAAAAATTTTTGTTCTTCCGTAAAATTCTGCACACACATTGTGGATCGGCGCACAGGGTCTGGTAGATCCATTAATGGTGGAGGAGCTACAGCCAGTAACGGCATCTCATGAGTTAGAACTGGTGTTGCTAGCATTGGCACGGGTGCCAGCAAAGGCTGATCTGCCGCTGGTAGAGATGGGGAAGACCGTGTTGGAACAGTTAAGACCTGAGATGGATTCAACCTCTGCCCTGGAGGTGAAAAGGTTGGCAGCATCAGAGTCAGAGGCAAGAAAATGGGTAGCAATGACAGGAAGAGAGCAAAAGGAGATGAAGGAATACCCACAGCAACATCCCAAATGGTCCATTCATAGGGCCCGTGGGGCCTGAAGGTGCAGCAGAGGGTATAACTGTCCCACCGAACACCTCAAACATAGCTTTGTGAAACAACGCAGGGTCTGTCCCAGAGTAGGAAACTCCAGGTAGGGCTGGCAGGGCTCAGGCCCGAGTGTGAGGGGCGCAGGCGTTGATGGTCCCAGGGTCAGCATCAGGTCCAGAGGAACCACAGGTGGCACCACCTCTTGGGGTATAACAACCAATTCTGGCTTCAAAAAGAGTTTTGAGACATAGGGAGTGTCAGGCCAACTTACATTTGAAAACCTAGAAGTGCTCAGAGTTGTGTCATCACTTATTCTTGTGTTTATATCAGAAATTCTTAGATAATGGTGACTTCATTGACTTCATCCTTGGGTGATACTTTCTCCTGGCCAGTCGACTATCCCACCCAGAGGCCATAAAAAGCTTGATGGCCTGACTATCGCAATCTCTTGTCATGCTTGGACCCCCAGCACCAAATATATATATACTGTGCAGATCTGTCTGTGATGGACCACACTGATGGTGTCGAAAAAAGGGATCGCTGTCAGAGCTCCAGTGGAGGTGCTTTTCCATTCAGGCGCCAAAATGGAGCCAGCAACCCTACCAACATGGAGCAACATGGAAAAATTGCCTGTGATCCTCAAAATGTGGAAATCTACAGGTAGAAGTATCCATCATAAATATAAATATATAGTACTTACCTGCAATATTGCAACAGAATTACCCTCCTGATGAAATTACCCCTGATGTAGCCACCCTTGAAGTATTGCCTCAGATTGAACAGTGGCAAATCGTGCATTTTACTGAATAATCTTAAAAAGATTTGCGAATCCTCCTTACCTTCTAAGCTATCCGCAGGGCTTTCCTTCAACATTTCAATACCCTTGACGTCAAATTCAGTCAGGACAGTCCCACCAGCCTCTATAATATCTGTTGTGAAGGAGCGAGCCACCTCCCTGTAGTTCACAATGCCGGTATGTGGGGAATCCAGCGCCATTACTCCCTAAAACAACAATGCAGCAGTAGTTATCAAACAATGACAGCTGCTAGTGCTCTATCGAGAGGAAAATTAACCTTAAGTTTTAGAAGAGTTCACATATCTAAAGCCACATCATGCATCTCATACTCTTTCAATTACAGACCTTGAGACCCTACCCTAAAGTGATACAAACATGAGAGAGCCCAAGTTACCCAATTCCAGGACAGAGTAGCTCATCCAAGCTAGTTTTTACTTGTTATAATCCTATGACTACACGAAATTGTGAAATTCAAAGAAAATTCTTGGATTGAAGGAGCTACTCGCGCATGGAACTGGAAACCTGAAAGCTCTGAAACACATTACACAAAATCAGTAATGTGTTTTAATAGTTCTACCACAGTTCCGGAGATGCTGCAGAAAAGTTGCTGCACTCTTGCTGCCCATCAATGAGAGAAAGCAAACTTGTCCAGTCTTATACATCACATTTTATGAATACAACACAAAGCAGTAATAGCGAAGGGTTAACTCCGAAGGTGATTGGCACATGAAAGTCATTGCAATTATGCCACTCTTGTCCTGATTTTATTGCCAACAAACCAGCAAGCAAAATAACCAGTTTAACGTTAAGAGTTTGGGATCACTGCCAGGCAAGAAGAATCCAATCAACATTCAGGCCCATATATACCATTGCATTCAAACACAAAGTGAAAAGGTAATTACAACCTTATTAAACAAGAAATGTGAAATTGTTGGGCTTAAACCCCTTCTTTAATTCAGAGGAATCAAAAAGATTTGAGTATCTACAGAAACATACTATGGTGTCTTATGTGGGGAAATCACCCTACCACCAACTAGGGATTTTAGTCCTTGTGACAAGTTTATGAACTTAGAAGATAGTTCATGGGGACAGAGTTCAAATATTTAGACTTGTTTTAAGAATAATAAGGATCAGCTTTACTGGTCATCCATAAAGAGCCAATATGGAGAACTAAGTGGTGAAATGAGTTAAGCAACATGACTGTTAAACCAGTGCCAAACAGGTTGAGCTCCTAGATATATATACTGCTGAAAGTGGTTGCACTCAAGGTCAACAACAGTTGGCATTTCACTCTATTTACCCTGAGAATACGTCCCCTCTGGCAGTCACCCTTGCTTTGGGAGTAGTGCAGAATGATTAGTTCATTGAGAGAAGCTAATGATTATTCCATTCTGGTCTGAATTGACAAGCGCGATTATTAAGGCGAAAGAAGTCGCTCTTCAGGTGGATCTGATAGTTATTTCACTGGTAGCTTTGGTGAAATTAATTTAATTATTGAAATTAATTTAATTGTTGAAATCCCAACCAAATACGGATTGATTTCACACCTACTTCCAGTTTCACAGCACATTGTGTATTTTACAAATATATGCTCTGGCTTGATCATGACCTTGCTACTACCTACATATACTTACTAAATGTTTTGTAAAGCACTTGTTTGTGACAAAAGCCACTTGGTAGCTCTGCTGAGAACTCAAGAGTACTTCTTGAATGATCACATCATGGTTACTGAGATCCCAGCTTCTTCACTGGTAACTTTGTCAGGAGAGTGGTCCTCAATTTTGAGTGGGCCCCGAGATCTGGGCAGAGTGCATTCCAGAGCTGTGAGCCCAACATTCGATTCATCTCATAAAAAGTATCTTAATTAGGCTTGTGCAATCAGTTGTGTGTGGTGGGAACAGTCCCTTTAAATATTTGGGACGTGGGTAATCCTGAGATTTGACGACTGTACAGAGAAGTCTGAATATTACTTTCTGGGTCATTGGTAGTCAATGAAGGTCTACAAGTGCAGGTGAGAAATGAACAGATTTCTTTAAGTTGAGGCAGCATCTGAAAGCTTAATCTTATAGACTGTAGTTTTGTAGTCTCTGCCATGGGGGTTTCTAATCACGTCAAGGGCCTGGTTAATCGAAATTCCCCAGCAGGAGGATCCTTATCAGCACCATCTTATAGAGGATGGTATTTTCAACTACTATGGAGACTTGATGACATAAGAGATGATCATAGAATTATATTCCTAGTTTTATTATTGTATGCGAAGAAGGTGGGGTTCCTCTAAACTAGTTTGGCCTCCCTCTCTATGGATTTCAGTTTTAGAGCAGCGTAGGCCTAGTTACCTTTCTTTCATGGTCCTGGCAAGTACAGATGTCTCACACTTGAAAATTCAGGAGTAAGTCACGCCTAACTCGGGAGTACGACACAACTACTCAGACAACTCTTTGTGAATCAAACTCATTTATCCTCTTATAATAAATGTTTCATGTGTCCCCTATGCCAAAAAATGAGGAGAATTGTCCAGTAAAGTATTGTGCTTTGATTTTGCACTCATGTACGCCATGGATGACAGGCCCAACAGAATAATGTTGCATGGAAAAATACATTATTTTCTTACCTTATGAAGCATTAAAAGGTAGGAGGTAGAGCAGGTGCAGTGGAAAGAGGAACACAACCAATACATATTCGTTATCAATGGACATCTCCTGGTTGGTGGACGCCAACAGCAACTTTCCCCTCATTGGCTGATAACTGGGAATGCCTCCCAGGGTTCTTGTTGCAATAGTAATATGTCAGATGCTTCTACATGTCGTTCTCTTCACGATCTCAATGACGTTATTCAACTCCCGATTGACAAGGTGCTTATCACTATCATTCACTGAACAATCAGCAAGCATCAAATCATTCTGAACCACACTGCTGTAATATTGGCTCAGAGAGCAAGAATGCCAGCATGAAGATGAGTTTGAGTTTGAGTTTAAAACATTTGTAGAGCGCACGTACACCTGGCGGTTTCATGGCGCTATGAGGTGCTGAGCCCGAGAGGGTAAAAAGATCGGGGAGGAAGGGGAGAATAGGACAGTTATAGTGAGAAGGCTTGTGAGAATAGAAAGGTTTTGAGCGCCTTTCGGAAATGCGAATACTGAGTGGAAGATCTAAGATGGGCGGGGAGAGAGTTCCAAAAGGCAGGGGCAAGTGTGGAAAATTTCGTGTCCCCCACTTTTTACGCCTGAAGCGGGGAACTGTCAACAGATGTTGGGAGGATGAACGAAGTTCCCTGACGGGGGCGTAGGCTTTGATTTCTGAGGAGATGAAGGCGGGGGCAGCGCCGGCCCGGGCCTGGCAGGTGATACATCCCATCTTGAACTGAGCTCGTTCTCGAATAGGGAGCCAGTGCAAGGATTTGAGGAGCGGCGTACCATGGTGGGATTTGGCCAGGTTGTAGACCAGGCGGGCGGCCTGGTTTTGGACCAGCTGTAGTCGTCGCATACTGTAGGCGGGCATGCCACAGTATAGAGCGTTGCCATAGTCTAGGCGGGAGATTACCATCGCCAGGACAATGAGTTTTAGGGCAGAGAAGGAAAAGAAACGAGAGACTTTACGGATGGTGCGGAGTGAAAGAAAGGAAGAGGACACCACAGAACTGACCTGGGAGTGCAGAGTGAGTTGGTCATTCAGCTTAATCCTCAGAGTTCTCACAGAGGAGAAAGGAGAAGGGGGGGCCTAGGGAAGGGGGCCAGAAGAGAGAGTTCCAGGGACTGGAGCAACCACCTGTCAGAACCAGCTCGGTTTTGTCAGGATTTAACTTCAGGTGGTTGTAATTCATCCAGTCCCGGATAAAGATCATAACAGACTGGAACTTCACTGTGGACTCAGGGGATGGGGACAAAGTAAAAATGAGCTGCAGGTCATCCGCGTAGTTGTAGACGGTGACCTCCATTTGCTGGAGGGCGAAAATGAGAGGGGCAATGTACAAATTAGATGAACCTCTAAGTCAGTATAACTGTATTTGGTATGCATTTTGATGGAAACCAGCTCTCTTCATTGACCTGCACAATTTAGCTTTTCTAACTTGAGGACAGGAGTTTGAAGCTGAACTTTATTCACAGAGGCTTACTCTGATAACTAAAACATAACCTAACAGCTATCCAGTCCCTGTTATGCACAATAAAACAATTAAGGCAACTTATCCGTTGAGTACCAGACAGCAGAGCGGTGTCCCTTCCTCAAATAACATACGGTCAAATACATACGAAAAATAATAAAGTGTTCTAGAACATATTGGTAAACGAGTCTATAATACAAGGGTAATACTTAAAATCAAGTACTACATACTCTACTAACATGAGGCAATAGATTTGTATCACTTTCTACCAGAGTGTGGTAATGGTAGCAATCTGGTTGCATGTGAAGAAATATCTGATCCTACTTAACATTTGAATTGAGACTTCGGACCGCACTGCTTTGCTGAGTAATTCCTCCTCTGATTGCAAGGAGTAAAGTGGCCATTTGGTTGCCAATGATTCACTACTTTGATGGATGGTGTGTTGTGTGTAGATATTGCACAGCTGTGCCAGTTACTTTTTGAGCATTTACTAATACTACTAGCTGCAAAAGGCACTCAGGTTAACCTAGATGCATTCTGTGCAGTGGTGAACATAATTATCATCTCAAATTAGTATATATATATATATATATATATATATATATATATATATATATATATATATATGCTGCAAAGACTCGTCCTTCAGTTTCTCACCCGAAACAGACAGCCAGCACACGCAAGAAGACGAGGTAGACCCAAATTGGTGCTTCTTTTTTTATTTTGCGTTAAAGTGCAACCACATCACCACGACGCGTTTCGGCAGCTCCCTGCCTTGATCACATGACAACAATGTCGTGGGATGCACCTCCTTTTAAAGTGCTAGTGTGCGAATGGACATAGAAAAAAATATTTAACAGTTTTCTTTTCTCGTGTGATATGTAAAATACAGGTTAAATAAATAATAAATGTAAAATACATAATTGTATAAACAATGCATGAATGCTGAGCCAAGGAAATTCAATGTATAATACATTGTGGCTATTATCAACTCAAATGCATTTGATAACCTTCAATTCATGCCATATCAACTGTTATCATCTCAAATATTCATTCACTAAATACTAAAGTGCATCACCGTAAATCCAAAAATGAGACCTAATATGCAAATGCTAACGTGAGAAAATTTCAATTACTAAACAAAAAGATATAATACCCTAAGTGAAAAGCAAATATTCTTAAATTTATAATACACCCTGCCCATAAACAATTTCACATCTCTGAAGGGATAGATACAAGAAAAGACAGATATTTCAAGGGTTCTTCCATTAAACTGCAACCTTATACAACTTTCCAATTAATGATTCCGACAATTGACAACATCAAAAAATAATTTTTTGTGTCATACAATTCATTCATTATTCATTAAAATTGCATAAATAATTAAAAACCCTTTTTGTATCAAAAATATATCAATCTCTCATCTTATAAAATCACCTATTTACATTATTTTGTAAAAGCGAACTACCAAAATATTTACATTTGAAGGATTATGGATATGCCGAACACTGTTTCATAATGAAGAAGACCACATGAGGTTAAAGTGCAATTTATACAGCCATGATCTAAATAATTATTCTAAAAATGTATACATATCTTCACTCATGTTAAGACCGTTTGGCTGTTTGGTATCTAGAGTAAGAATGTAATGTGTTTCAAGCCGGCGAAGCATACCCTCCCTATCCCCTCCTCTTCTCTGAATTGGGACGGTATCTATGATGTAGTACCTTAGATCTTTCGGGTTTCCACCATGTACATCATGAAAATGCCTCGCCACAGGGTAATTGGGGTCGTTGTTGTTAATCGCCCTGATGTGCTGCAAGATCCTCTTATGGAGAAAATTACAAAAAACAATTTGATGGACAGAATGTAGATCAATGTCTTACATTCACCCCAGTACAAGGATCTGGGCCTAAATCCATCGTTTTTTGCACTCCACACCACCCTGGGTTAGATAATGGCTTTATGCAAATCAGCTCTGACCCTGTGCCCCATGGGAACAGTCCAGTCCGAACTACACAGCCATATCTTTCCCAGACCGGAATCAAGCATCCGAGGACCGGACCGGTTTCGAGGTAACACCTCTCATCAGCCCGGCTAGCTTGACTCCAGTGGTGTGGAGGCTCTGGGACCCATGTCTGAGCTACCCCAGTACACTCAGGGAGAAAATTACAAAAAACAATTTGATGGACAGAATGTAGATCAATGTCTTACATTCACCCCAGTACAAGGATCTGGGCCTAAATCCATCGTTTTTTGCACTCCACACCAACCTGGGTTAGATAATGGCTTTATGCAAATCAGCTCTGACCCTGTGCCCCATGGGAACAGTCCAGTCCGAACTACACAGCCATATCTTTCCCAGACCGGAATCAAGCATCCGAGGACCGGACCGGCTAGCTTGACTCCAGTGGTGTGGAGGCTCTGGGACCCACGTCTGAGCTACCCCAGTACACTCAGGGAGAAAATTACAAAGCTGATTTGCATATCGCCATTGTCTAACCCAGGGTGGTGTGGAGTGCAAAAAAACGATGGATTTGGGCCCAGATCTTTGGACTGGGGTGAATGTGTGACATTGATCCACATTCGGTCCATCACCTGTTTTGTTTGCAAATACCGCCATAAGTGCGCTGGGGATGCTCAGACGTGTGTCCCAGGCACTCCACACCACTGGAGTCAAGCTAGCCGGGCTGATGAGAGGTGTTACCTCGAAACCGGTCCGGTCCTCGGATGCTTGATTCCGTTCTGGGAAGGACATGGCTTTTGTAGTTCGGACTGGACTGTTCCCATGGGGCACAGGGTCAGAGCTGATTTGCATATCGCCATTGTCTAACCCAGGGTGGTGTGGAGTGCAAAAAAACGATGGATTTGGGCCCAGATCTTTGGACTGGGGTGAATGTGTGACATTGATCCACATTCGGTCCATCACCTGTTTTGTTTGCAAATACCGCCATAAGTGCGCTGGGGATGCACAGACGTGGGTCCCAGGCACTCCACACCACTGGAGTCAAGCTAGCCGGGCTGATGAGAGGTGTTACCTCGAAACCGGTCCGGTCCTCGGATGCTTGATTCCGTTCTGGGAAGGACATGGCTTTTGTAGTTCGGACTGGACTGTTCCCATGGGGCACAGGGTCAGAGCTGATTTGCATATCGCCATTGTCTAACCCAGGGTGGTGTGGAGTGCAAAAAAACGATGGATTTGGGCCCAGATCTTTGGACTGGGGTGAATGTGTGACATTGATCCACATTCGGTCCATCCCCTGTTTTGTTTGCAAATACCGCCATAAGTGCGCTGGGGATGCTCAGACGTGGGTCCCAGGCACTCCAGACCACTGGAGTCAAGCTAGCCGGGCTGATGAGAGGTGTTACCTCGAAACCGGTCCGGTCCTCGGATGCTTGATTCCGTTCTGGGAAGGACATGGCTTTTGTAGTTCGGACTGGACTGTTCCCATGGGGCACAGGGTCAGAGCTGATTTGCATATCGCCATTGTCTAACCCAGGGTGGTGTGGAGTGCAAATAAACGATGGATTTGGGCCCAGCTCTTTGGACTGGGGTGAATGTGTGACATTGATCCACATTAGGTCCATCACCTGTTTTGTTTGCAAGATCCTCTTATGGCTTGGAAGCTTCGTACTGCCTACATACTTCAGATTGCAGCTGCATTCCAGTATGTAAACCACAAATTCACTTTTACATGTTAAGTGAAATTTGATATTTTGTGGTCTCGAGCTGAAGGCTGTCAGATATGAAGTTTTATTCACCCCATATGTGCAAGCCTTACAGCTGGGGCACTTTTAAAAACCTTTCCGTGCTAGGGACCAGTCCGTGTTTTCCTTATATTCTGGGCTACTCTTTACCAAAACATCGCCCATTGAGGAGGCTTTTCTGTATGTGATTGCTGGGTAGTCGGGGAGGGTATCACCAATTAGAGGGTCTTCCTTAACAAGATGCCAGTTGCGGTGAATTATTTTACGTAGTTCCCTATGTTGGCGATTATAGGTCATAATTAATCTAGGTACATCCTCAGATGCTATCATGTTGCCTGTATTTTCCAACATAGGGGTTTCCGTATTGCTCAAAAGTTCATCTCTTGAATTTAATCTGGACTTAGCAATTGCCGCATCTACTGTTTTCGCACTGTAGCCTCTTTCTAGGAATCTACATTTGCTCTCCTGCTGATGTTTCCTCAACTCTCCCTCATCACTACATATTCTGCGTAGCCGCAGCATTTCCCCATACGGGATGCTGTGGATAAGATGGCTAGGATGTGCACTACTTGCATGTAGCAAGGTGTTCCCTGCAGTTTGCTTTCTGTACAAAGTGGTCATAATCTTACCTTCATTAATCTTAACTGAAACATCAAGGAAGGAAACCTGACTACTACTTATGTCTGATGTAAAACATAAGTTTATGTCATTGATATTAATGCTGTTAATGAATGTCTGTGCGTCCTCTTTACTGCCTTTCCACACTATTATCAGATCATCAATGTACCGTAACCATGATACAATATTGTTTGAACAGGTGTCCCGATACTGCCCCCTGAGGACCAGCTCCTCCCACCAGCCCATAAATAAACAGGCGTAACTGGGGGAGAAGCTGGCCCCCATGGCGACACCCTGAACCTGACGGTACATTTGTTTGTTGAAAAGGAAAAAATTGTGTTCCAAACAAAATGATAACATGTCAATAAGCATTTTGTTATGCATTGTGAATTCAATAGGTCTCTTAGCAAGAAAATGCTGAACAGCTTTTATCCCATCTATGTTCCTGATGCAGGTATACAATGAGGAGACATCAAGGGTTATAAGATGATATCCATTTTCCCATTTGACTTTTGCTATTTTAGACAAAAAATCTCCAGTGTCTTTTATGTACGACTCTAATTTGCACACATGTTCTTGTAAAAAGAAGTCTATATATTGTGACAAATTTTCGAGTGGACCATCACATGCCGCGATGATAGGTCGTCCTGGAGGTGTTTCCTTATTTTTATGAATTTTGGCTATAAAGTAAATCACTGGCGCTCGGGGATGTTCCTTTTTTAAAAATCTGAATTCTTCCATATTCAAAAGTCCCAGACTTTTCCATGCCAGTAGTTTACTACCCAATTCATCCTGCATCTGTTTTTATTTGATAGGAGAGCTGTGGTGATAACATTGTGTGTCACTGAGCTGGCTGTTTGCTTCAGTGAGATATTGTGAAAGGGGCCATAACACAATATTTCCTCCTTTATCTGAATTTCTTATCACCACTTTATTTTCCTTCTTCAGTTTTTCCAGTAAGAGATCATATTGAATTTGTTCCTTAGTTCTTCTTTTCTTAGTCATCTGTATTTTTGTGTGTAATTTTTTAACTTGGGCGACCACAGTGTCATTAAAAACATCTATCGAATCTTTGATCGTAATGGGCACAAATTTGGATTTTCTTTTAAATGGTGTTTCCGGCTTTTTGTTTGCCAAACTCCTTACTTGTTGGGTATTGAGGATTGGGAAGTCCTGCGAAATTTGTGTGTTTTGTGACTCAGTGTCATTCTGAATACTGTTTCGCGAGTTAATTATGCCTTGGACCGGAGTTAACAGTTCATAGTCATTGGCTACCAATATATATATATATATATATAGCAGTGTGAACAAGGGCTTTCTGCTCGAAACGCGTCGCTGGTTCTGTTGAAGGAAAATAAAACATCTTTTGCTGACTCTGATTGTCCGGTCCTCATTTCTGCTGGCGTGGAGGCGGTGTCTGCGAGCGCAGAGCAAGCTGGGGAGGAACTTTTTTCATATATATGTATATATATATATATCTCTATCTATATATATATATATATATATATATATATATATATCTATATAGATATATATATATATATATATATATATATATATATATATATATATATATATATATATAAAAACTTTATTCGGCATCAATACAATACCATAAAAGTACCAATAAAAGACCTTCAAATAACACAGATATCACAATAAAACAAATCCCAGTTAAAATACATGTACCGAATAGTAATAAAAAAAAAAAAGAATTGGCGTCATTAGATAAAATTTTAACACTCTTGCAAAAGTTGATTTTCCTGACAGGTCTTCCCAATGAGTTTGAATTTCTTTAAAAGGTGCCCTTACCCACACAATTCATTTACAGGACTTTTGGCCGAACGGTATTGAGATCAGTATAGTTACTCCTCTCCTCTAGTATTTCTAAAACGCATTGCCGATTTTAGGAAGTTAACAGTAGAAAAAAGAGTTAAAACCTCTGAAGACAATTTTAAGAACAATAAAGCGACCTTGGCCTGCTTAAAACCCCCCTTTTTTAAAATGGTTTTAAATAAACGCTTCCTAGGGTGCTCGTAGTAGGGACACAATAGCACAAAGTGAAGGGTATCCTGCGGAGACCGTTGGTCGCAGCCGCACAGGCCCTTCAACTCTGCAGTCTTGGTGTAACCTGCCGGCACCGCTAGACTGTGATGTGATAAGTCTAGCCTGAAGCGTGTCATTAAAAATCTGTCTTGAACATTGTGGATAAAAGTAGTTTATCAAAAAAGAGAAACAGACACTTGTTACACATCAGACCATTGGTAAGGAAAGTTTTTAGAGTAGCCTCAAAAACCCTATGCTGATGTGGTTGTGCGGTATATCTGGTTCATCCGCCCCGCATATGGGTTGTTGGCAGTTATCATTGGTTACTCCAAAGTAGTGATGTTGCCTGCCTCAGCCCGAGGCACCTCTGGTCTATAGTGCAGTGTCCAGAGAAGTGAGAAAAAGTGTGTCAAAATAAATTCTCGAAAAAAGGAAAAAAGGTTTAAAACTGGAAAATCACCCTAGGAGATTTTTATTATTGGTGTGATTTCCAGGTTGATTAAAATCATTGCGGTACTACTAGAATGATCGAGTTACTGGATCAAAGTAGTTTTAAATCTACACAAACGTCGACATGTTTCAGCTCTGTCGGCCCTAGGGGTCTATAGAGCTTTCGTCAGGACTAACACATAAACAGACAATGGACTTTTTACTCACACCATTTGTGTTGTTTTTAGTAGTAACCTGTATAAATTCCAGGGATAAAGGCTCCTCCGATTTCTGAAATAGAATGGGGAGAGTACATAGAGAAATACACACTTTTTTTGAAACATCCTGATTCAGGTTTGCGCATTCAATTGAATAAAATTATTATTCATTCGTTCCAGAAACTTTACTCGAAGGGGGAGGGGTAACGGGGTTGAGTTTATTCACAATGGTGACATTATTGTTAAACTGGAGTTTCAGTTAGTTTGTTTCACGCGCTGGCGTATGAAGAGACGCGCTGATTAAAAGTTATCGGATCATGTTAGCAATCATTAAGAACTGGAAGATCAATTCACTCACTTTACGCGCTGGCGTATAGAGGGTCGCACTAGTTAGAATTCGCGCAAGGGACTCTCTAACTGTAGGTATTGAATTCCCTAGTTAGCGAGTGAGAGGGACTAACATTGAGAATGGTCGTAAACGCTGCGCGTTGTCCTACCTTGTCCTACCTTAAAACCGGAAGGCACTCGCTTGCATCGGGGGAAACACTGGACACAGAGCTGTGTTTAAAATGTATCGGCAGAGGTGCCTCGGGCTGAGGCAGGCAACATCACCACTTTGGAGTAACCAATGATAACTGCCAACAACCCATATGCGGGGCGGATGAACCAGATATACCGCACAACCACATCAGCATAGGGTTTTTGAGGCTACTCTAAAAACTTTCCTTACCAATGGTCTGATGTGTAACAAGTGTCTGTTTCTCTTTTTTGATAAACTACTTACTTACCCTGGGGAATGAAACAGACATTCCAAACCCTAATCCCCCCTACTGATTAATTGTCATTGTGGATAAAAGACAGATACGGTTCAATGCCCGGGCAAGATTTGGTCAAGATGTGCGCTCTCACAGAGGATTTATTCAATTCACTATCCTCCCTCTAGTCAGCCACGTATTTCATGAATACCGTAGTGACGTGGGCCTTATCCCACAATAGTAGTTTTGTGGGGCTATTAAAAAAGTCGGCACACTCCAGGGCTGACAAGGTTTCCCTCACATACTTCAGCCATTGGATTTTCCTTCCCTGATCTCGTGCCAAACAATCCCTTATAATCTCCTTGGTTAATGATGCTTCAGGGTTAGTCCAAATCTTAATCCAACACTTAATGGGTTTTAATTCTAACCTATCTCTCACATATCTTACACCCAATTCCTCATGGATGATAGATGACGGGGTACTTTGCGGGACTCTCAACACGTGCCTTAGGTATTTGTTCTCTTCGATTTGGACAATTTGTGAGTTAGTGAAACCCCAAACCTCGCTACTGTAAAGTATTTTGGCACAACACTTTGAGTTATACAGTTTTAAAATTTGTTCTGGTGACCAGCGACCCACCCTGCGTGCAAAATTCATGATGGCACCGGTACAACTAACTAAGGACCGGCATTTCTCATCTAAAAGGGGTTTAAAATTGAGGCGATTATCAAATAAAATCCCCAAGTAAGAAAATGTCTGCACTTTTTCCAGGGAGTGTGCGCCAATCGTATATTGATATTTCCTTTTTGGCGTCTTTCCCGCCTCCATAATATATGAGTTGGACAGATTGGCAGCCAGGTCTAGACTCTCCATGAATAGGACAAAACCATCTATTAGGCATTGTAAACCTCGGGGGGTCCGCACAAGAAGAACGGCATTGTCTGTATAGAGAAGACGGGGACCCTCCTAGTTCCAATCCTTGGGGAATCCACCCCCAGAGCAACCAGCGCCTGCTCTAGGCCGTTTATGTAAAGTGTAAATAAGAACGGGGTCAATATACAGCCCTGTCTTACCCCCTTGTGCATGAAAATTGGTCAGTCAGGCTCCCCTCCTCATTGTATCTGTCCTGTGCAGAGGTATTCCTATGTATAGCTCTTAGAATGTGCACTAAACCCGGGTCCACGCCAAGAGCCCCCATGATTGCCCATAGTTTCTTACGGTTCACGCGGTCAAAACTTACCGTCAAGTCCATGAAAGCACAGTACACCGTCTCCTGACTGGCAACGGTGTACTTAGCTGTCAATAGATATAAGTTAAAGCATTGGTCGGATGTTGAGCGTCCTGATCTGAACCCGTACTGGGTGTCAGTAAGTATATGGTTTTCTTCTGCCCAGTCTAGTAAATGATTAAGAATTGCCCGCCTAAAACTTTCACTGAAACATCAATGAGGGAGATGGGGCGGTAACACAGTGGGCTATCCCGATCTCCCTTTTTAAATATGGGTACAATAGTGGCTGTAGACCAGGACGGAGGCATGCCGGACTCTAAAGCAGCGTTGATGACTCTGGTCAGAATTGGTGCCCACAAATTTACCTGACAGGAAAAGATCAGGGGGAACCCCATCAGGTCCTGGAGCTTTATTCCTCGTCAGCCCCTCTATGCCTGCCTGTATCTCACCCAGGGAGAATTTTAAATGTCCAGCATTCCCGCCCCCTTCCTCAGCCACTATATATTCCTCTATCGTACCATAATTATATAGCCCGCTAAAATGCACATACCAGGATTCTTGCAGGATGTGATTTGTTATCTTCGGGTTATTGGCCTCTTGGAATCAAGGGTCATTAATAACACTCCAAAAGGCAGTCATGCTCTTAGACTCAGTCGCTTCCCTCATGTTCTCCCAAGCCTGGTGTTGCAAAAGGATTTTACGGCGTTTAACTGCCTGCTTATAGAGTGCCCGACAAGTGGACACCCTATTCTTTTCCCTAGGGACTATTTTTAAGGCCCGCTTCAGTTCTTTTGCGGCCTGGAGCAATCACGATCGAACCACCTGGGTTCCTCCTTTCCCATCCGGTCGGATTTGGTCCTGAGTAAACTGTCGATGTGCTTAGTGACGCCACAATAGGCTATAACCAACTCTGCCCCGTCCACCAATGGGTTTAGACACTTCCACACACATTGTTGCTTATCCGCCAGTAAAGTTCTATAAAGGGCATCACCATCTGCCTGAGACCATCTAAGTCTCCTCCCTTGGTCAGTAGCTGATAAAACGCCACTCTTCCCCGTGCAGGGAGGATGCTCGAATAGATTTGGGTCCCTGAATGAGATAACCAATGGGTTGTGATCGCTAAAAATGCTTGGTTGTATCTCAAACCCTAGGATCCTGTTCTTTAACTTAATAGAAACAAAGACAAAATCGATAAAGGAGGCATAGCCTCTTCCTTTAAAAGTTGGGTGAACCAAACCATTCTTCCCTATTTTAATTAGGTCCATGGTATATGTAAGGGCAAAGGTTCCTAGCAGCTTATTTAATTCCTTTCCCTCCGTTGTGTGCTCTAAATGCGGGCCCTCTTCTAGTGGGCATGAAGACCACTCCCCTGTTCTAGGTTCCACGTTTGGGCACAGGTGACAGTTAAAAGTCACCTAATAATGCCAACTGGGGTGCCCGACCCCCCTGCTCATATATCCCTCCTACCCTACTCTCCAATTCCTTCAATCTTATTAACGAATGTCCCAATAATACAGCTTTATAAAAATTTATAAAAATTAGCTTGAGGCCCCTCGTGCACAATCTGACCCCCTGCACAAATTCTGAGTCCCAGCCAAGGTCATCCCACCTCCCCCTAAGGCTTAAATCAACATATATAATTAACCCTCCCTTTGCTCTTCCTACAGTTCCCTTGCGTGCCGGGACAAAGTACATTTTATAACCTTCCAGGGCGGACGAGCAACTGCCCGTCTCCCATGTTTCCTGGAGGCAGATGACCTGGAAGCTCTTTATATAAACTAGCCATTCCGGATTAGATATTTTGGATGAAAGCCCAGCTATATTCCATGAGATAATCTCAATAGAACCATATCTATAATTTTCTGGGCTAACTGATGTTGACCAGATTGCGTGCCTAGGGGAGGCACGGTTTACTAAAGTGTTCCTTTCCTTTATGAAGTCCCAAGAATCTCCTGCGGTAAACTGCGACATAGGCCCCTCGATCTATGGTCGTTGTGTCCCTCCCACGCCTATATTCAGGTATGCAGCATCAAAGCTCCGTCGTCTTCAGGTGGTATACTCTTTTTGCGTCAATCGATGTCATCTAAGGCTGAAACATTTGCAAGCAAACGGTATCGATTGGATAAGTGAAACAGGGTAACCCCTCGAGCATATCCTGCCTGGGCAATCCTCTGGTTGTCACTAGTATTTACTCCCTTCCTATCCCTATAATAGAACCCAAGTGGTAACATCTTAATAGTCGAATCGTCCTCTGCTTGGAAAAGCCCCTTGCCCTGAGTAAGGAGATCTGTACCAATCCAGGGAACCTGAAGTTTAAAATCACTGTGTCTCCTGGAAAGCACTTCCTGGTACAACCAATCCAGGAAACCCGCCTCGCCATTAAAATGTGCCTATGATTGGTGATATTAAATTGCAAGTTCCTGTTCAGTCAGTCTGCCGACTCGTTAATTAACATTTGCGGTGTTTCCTTTTTGATTCCACCAAGCGCGGGAACCCCTGTCAAGACTATTGTGTAAGGGCAAGCTGCCGGTAGAAGATCTATAACCGGCAGAGCCATAGAGCCCCTAACACAATCATCTTGCACAGACCGACTATCCTGTCTTGCTGATGCTTTTTCTACTAGATCCCCTCTATTTTCCAAACCCCCATTTGGCTTCAGCTACTGATGTACAGTTCCCTCTCTTGCACGACTAGTGTCTCGCACATTGCGTCTTACACTTGGGTCATTACCCACCCTGGACCCTGCCGGTGAATCTTTATTGACAAGCTCCGTTATTCCCTTCTGTTGTTCACCACCATGTGTCCGGTCACTGTGTCTCTCTGGGGGCAACGCGGCCCCTTGAAGGGCAGAAACTTCTGGAGGCCCCAAGCTATCTACTGTGTGTGCCATTACTACATTTATGTGGTTACTGGTCTGGGCAAGCAACAGGGTCACTTTCTCTTCCGTTAGGGTAATTTTCTCGTTTAGGGGCCCTAGATGAGTACTCAACATTGTTTCCAACCTGGACCACATTTCTACATCCCCCCCCACATTACCTGCCTTCCTACATTTTATGCACTGAGAGTTCTCCAAATGCCCTCCTGTGGTTGTAGCCCTGGTCGAGATTAGTGCTCCTTTCCTCTTAGATTTGCTATTCTCATTGTGACTCCCCACCCCTCGATTTCGCTTGGTTTTTGCCAAGGGGTCTGCTAGTGGGGTGGTAGCCCTATTAGTCTCACTTTTGTCTAGTCGTGCCCTTTTTGATCGAGTGACCACCTCCCCGCCTTCCCGTAAGGTTTTTCCGTGCCTAAACGGAGACGCTGCCAAAACGGAGCTTACCTCCATCTGACCTGACCCACAAGATAATACTATTTGTGGGTCGCAACCCCCCTCACTCATCTACGACTGGTATTATCATGCATAGCACCTCCTGTAATACCTCAGTTGTTTGTGCTGATGATCCTGTCACTTGTGAGTCTGTAACCACAACATCTGGGCTAATGACAATGTGATTGCCATTTACAGTGTCTTGGGCTACTGGGTTATTGACTTTAGGTGACCTGGCCGATGCTAGGGCCCCCATTGATGACCTCTTCTGTGACGCAAATGAATCCAGTGAGAGTCTCTTCTCGGCCAATGAGATCTCGCGTACTGATAATGACTCCGCCCTCACTAGGAATGCGTGTAATGTCCCTTTTACACTCCCACCCACCATTGAATCCCTCGCCTTCCTCCTGCTCATCCTACTAAATAAACAAATCACAAATGACCCCAGATAACCCAATGTCCGACCACCCAGATCGTGGAATCCAAAGCCTAAGAAGCACAGTAAGGATTCTGCTCCAATCCTCTATGTTTCTCTGCGGGGTAAATGTCCACGATGTTATAATGCTTCCTCCCTCCCTCCCTCCCTCCCTCTGTAGTAAGACCTTAAGCTATAAACAGTCACAGCGGGGCAAAATGGAGATGTCCTCACCTCACCTCCTCAGGTGTATGACAAAGATGTCCGGGCGGTGGGGCAAGTGTTCAGGGGTTCCTAGGAGGGTTCCAAGTTCCAGGGAGGTTAGGGGGGTGGCCCAGCCCAGCCTCTTCCGGCTTCTGACGGGCGCGGGGCAGGCCCGCCCTTGGCCCGGGCACGTCCACGCGTGACCCGCGCTGCGGGAGGCTCAGAGCGAGTTTAAGTGCATCTGCCGCTTCCAGATGACGCAAATGATGTTCGCCACTGCTGGGGGATGTAGTTCTTGGCCGCCCGCGTCCAGACCTGCGGGACCAACGGGACGGCCGTCAGGGCGAGAGTGATGTTGGCTGCTTCACAGGCTGTGCAGTGGCTCGACAGGTAGGTCCAATCCCAGTAAATAAGGGCCAAAAGTGAGCAAACAAGAGTACCCGATTATTATCATCTATTTTTAGGTGACAGCAAACAAACTATTTTTTGTTCACATCTGTGTGTAGAGTGTATTTTACTCAAATCGAAATGGCTTTGACAGGGTAATATGCCCACCTGGATAAATACATTCCCAGTGGAGAAATTCATTCAACAAACATGACTGCATTGGGGGACTTTATTACTAGTGCACAGCTTCCTACACTGCTGAGCTAGCCTCTAAAGCCAGTTCTACCTGACACCATGTCATATAGGGACATGCTTAAGAAAAGAGTCCTTACCTTCTCTTGAGATTCCACCGATCTGCACAAGCAGCTGCTGACTTTGTGAAGTATCAACAAAAACAGGGCATATTTCACTCAATATCGTTTATAGTATCTAAAGGGTAAAAAGAATTCCCCCTACAAAACCCAACATTTAGGGGCAAAAATAAGTTTGTCAGGGCCCAGGACATACATATAGATTCCAAAATTTGTAAAAAGTGTATATTCAAGTAGGACAAAGTAAAACCGCCTTTTCTTTCATCATTCAAATGCTCCCTCATGCCTTGCCGTTCTATTGGTGTTACATGCTATTTTGGCGCCTTTTTTCAAACATGCGCTGCACGGGGTTCAACTCTTTTTTCATGTCCTTGCTGTAAAACACAGTACTCCAAACACCATCGGGAGGCGCTTTTTTGGAGCCAGCCTACTAACAAAGTTAAACACTACAAATTATTCTAATCTAGCAGGTGATGGGAGAGAGCATGTGCCCCAGCAAACATGGATGTGTGTTTGAGCCAATTACAAGGAACACACTCCAACTGCAAGCACTGTGCCTCCCTAATAAGCGAGACCAGAGTCCCAAACACTACATAAATGGATGGTAGATTACTAATATTTGCAGTAGCCTACTAACCACCTACAAAAGTCTTTTTTCTGCCAATATTTCTGTCTGTAAACTAAACTCCGAGTGGATCTTTTTTTTTTTTTTTTGCTCCACTTGACATCACCACACAAGCCACGCCTGCTCCGCGAATGAAGAAAGTTGCTCTTGTACCGCTGCTAAAGGCAGACAAGCAGGAAGGGCAGAGTATGCACAGAAAGTTCTATATATGGCTATTAAGCTCCAAGCCGAGAGGTTTGACAGGGGTGGTGAACGCTCACAGCCCCAGCCCATTCATCCTCCTCCCCCTGCCAGTACAAGAACGGTGCATCAGAGAGATGGAGGAAGATGGAGACATGCCTCAGCCCCAGTGTCCTTGTGTCCTGTACCATGGTGTATTGTCACTTTCATGCACCTGGACACCTACCTGCCCATGTGAGTAAACCGGAGATGAGCAGAGTCATCCTTGAACCCTCAAAGCTGTGACCAAACAGCTTGTCACAAATGAGGATTCAAGCTAAAACACTCAACCTCCCTTCTGGAACGCGTGTCCAGGCGGTCTCCCATCCATGATACTATATGCAGCAACGCACCTTCCAATGCCAAGGCCTCACTCTACCCCTGAATCTCACCCAGCACTCTGTAAATAGCTGATGGGCTCAGCAACACAGGAAGAGAACCACAAAGAGCTAGGGAAATGATGCATGTATATGAGGTAACACAAAAGTAAAAGGTAACACATTTTCATACCAAAATAGCGCTTGCTTAAGGGGTAACAGACAAGAAACTGCTCAAACGGGCTACATGAGCGTAACATGTGTGTCACCGTTTCAGACACCGGTCAGGCATGCCACATACTAGAAGCACTGACACCGTGTTCTGACAATCATACCGTCCCGCGGCACACCGACAAAGTCCATGATATAGATGTAGGAGGCCACAGTGTGATGCAGAGCAACACCACTTTTTAATGCAGAGTTTGTTCTACAAAACTAATGTTGCTAACCAAATTGTTAAATAATGTTTACATAACATCAACATAAACTGTATTCAATTGCAGTTATGATGGCATGAAAGATAGTATACATGTTTTAGTGGCATGTACGGGAAAAAAAAGGCAATACCGCTTTACTAACCAAACATCCTCTCAGACTCCTTCCTCCTAGGTGGCACTGGAAAGACAAACTTCTTCATAACTTAGGACCATCACAAGCAGGGTCCCTCATCACTTCTGCAGTCTTCAGTCGGTGCCCCCTTTACCTCCCCACCTATTCTTCTGCATCAGTCTGGAGCCGCCACCAGCAGCAGCAGGCAGTAAAGAAGAAAGCATCAGACTGCCACTGAAACTGCACTGCTGTGAACTAAGGCAATGGTGTTTTTGACATACTGGCTTTCACTTTCAGTTTTCAATGCATTGAAGAACTGAAGTTCCAAATTTAGGGGGTCATTATGATAGCGGATTTTCCGCATCCTCTGGGCCGGCGGAAGCCACCGCCGGCCCCGAGGATGCGGAAAATCCGCAGCGGACTGACCAAAGACCCACTGCCAGATTAGGATGGCTGGTGGGTCCTGGTTTCCGTCCGCAGCTTTTCCGCCGTGGTCGGCTTACAACCGCGGCGGAAAAGCTCTAATATGGTGACGGTGTCTTCCAGACACCGTCCACCATATTAGGATGGCCAGTAAAGTATGCTTTTCCGCGGCGGGTTTTCCGCCGCGGAAAAGCATACGGAACTTCACTGCGGGGGCCCGTTGCAGGCCCCCTAGGTGAAGGGGGGTGGGGGTGCACATGGGGGGTACCTATGGTACCCCCCTGCATTTGCATGCAGAAAGCGGCTGGCACCGCGCGGTGCCTGCCTCTTTCTGCATGCAAATGCAATGCGTGCATTTTTAACATTGCCGCGGGTGCAGCTTGAAGCTGCACCCGCGGCAATGTTAAAAATAGAGGATGTGACCGCCAGGGTGGCGGTCACATCCTAATTGCACAGGAGGGAACTCCGCATGCCATGCGGAGGTTGCCTCCTGCTCTGGGGTCGCGGACGGACGCAAGTCCGTTCTGCGATCGTAATCGACCCCTTAGTCTTTCCAACACTTCCAGCTGGAGAAAAGATGAGGCACACTGAGAATGTCCACACGTTCCACAGGGATCCAGTTCGATTCTTGCCAGGTCTGTATTTTTTTTAAAACAGTGACAAATATTGTGTTAAAACTTTGCCCTTACCCTGCATTCAGCTGGGAGCTTTTTCCCAGTGGAACAGCTTGACATCAAGCATTCTATATCACTGTGGGAAGTTTATTTAACAAGGGTCCTTAGAGGCTACACTGACAGTTCCATCGTCACTTGGAAGTAGTTAGCTTTGGAATATTTTGTAGACTGGAAGGATGAGATTTGGTCTGAAGAGACATTCTGAGAACTTACCCTGCAGTATGGTTCCTTCTCCTTGATTTCTGTTGCCCCGATGAGTTCCAAGTCTTGAACATTGTTCTGGAGGCCTCGCTCGTACAGAGCTTTGAGTCTTGGGATTTCATCTTGGTCAACCGCGACTATGAGCTATGCGAAGAAAATGAGAGAGCCCAATCAACATTGGAAACAGACACCTAACAAAGCGTCACTGGTCAAGATCCTGACACTAGTCTGGTCTTTTGCTTGGCAGGTGATGCTCAATATGAACTTGCTATCTATCACCCTAGGCAATGCCTGTGCCTTCTTTGCAGGGTGAAATATATCTCATAACCTACACTGGAACATGTGGTAAGTATTTGGAAGGCAAATGTATATTTTCTACTGCTTTTCATCCATGTGACAAAAATTCCATTCAATGTGTGTGCAGCTGGTGAACGCCTGCAGTATTTATTAATCATATCTGGGTTGGCAGCAAAGCCGTCTATTTACCTATTGTTACCAATTCTTGAAAAAAAAAATAGACTTCGATTGGGGTTTGGATCTGTCCTGAGGAAGGTTTCTTTCTCACTTCATACTATCAGTTGCTTGGAGTATCTTTCTGTGTACTGTGATGAATCTACATTATCATGCTTACTATTTTACATTTGGAAAGTATACTGAATCATCAAACATTTCGTTATTTACTGCACAGATTCAGTGTGTACAGAAAGTAATTGTATTTTGTTCTGACTTTTTCTTTGCAGAAGGCTTCTTTAAAAGATGTTAGGAAGGACTCAAACTGAAGGCCAGACTAATTGGCTTTTACAATATTTCTTGTAGACGTTGCTCAAAAATTCAACGGACTGTGTGTCAGATACACAAGGTAAAGAGATACTACACAGTGGTGCCCATATAACAAAACAGGTTTCGTTTTTGTATATTGCATATACACAGGTATACAAAATATAAGGACACGTCTGGCCCCAGTAAGAGCCTTCCATTTATACATAGATTGATTCCAAATGAGGCAAGCATGCACTTTAACAACATATGTTCAGGGAATACACAAATATACCTATATATAAGGACAACACACACGCACACACACACACGCACCTTTCCATCCGTCACATATAGGCACACTCAGACACCTATATTGTCGCCAAGTGGTCTCATGTGTTATGTGTTACCTTTAGTTAGTTCTGAGTTTTCGAGCTAAAGCATTTCCAATGCCGGGAATTTATATTTATGACGGTAGACCCAAAGTCCAAGCAAAACAATTACTACAATACCGTGCAATATTCTGATACAAAACAATGTCAGCATTACATCCCTGTAATGGAAAATGAAAGAAATGTGTTTCTAGAAAGCAGTCAAAAAAATGATAACCAAATATATAAAGGGTGAGAACAAATATGTAAAGGGTGAGAACAAGCACAGAATTCCTGCTTCAAATAATATGTAAAGATGCGATGTTTGCTAAAAAAGAAAAACAAAATATATGTTTAATTGTTAAGTTATTTGGTAAATTGTATCATTCATGTAGTACAGTAATTGTAAAAAAGGAAACACTTATGCAGATTTTTTTTCTTTAAGGCAAATTCCATCATCTCTCTACCTCAAATGGTGAATTTATCAATTTTTTTACCCTTTTGGAATGCATAAATTTCACTTTAATTCAATTAATTTAGTTCCCCACGAAGGCATGTAAGCCCCGAACTTGCATTCGCCTTTCTAAAAACGAAAGGAATTAAAACAACTTTGGGGGTTGCTAGCAATCCAGCATTAGCGGCGGATGAGGGTGGGATTTGGGAAGGGCAGTTAGAGGAGATAGTCCAAACCCCGAGTGTAGCGGTTTTGCTTGCATGTGATATTCGATCCAACTCTCTGCAAACTGATACCGGGGCCAGGGCTGAGGAGTATGGCGAACCAACCAGCCCCTCTCAACCACCAAGGCAGGCGAATACTAGCTCCCTAGCATCCCAGGCCAAAGAGGATGTGATCCGTGAAGGAGAGCCAGCGGAGGCGGGATCACTGCCAAGTGGGAACAACGCCAAGGTACGCTTTGATACAACCGAAAGAGAAACAGGGCGGAGGGAGCCAAGAGAATCAATTAAAATTCTCTCTTGGAATGTGGCCGGGATTAAAAACAAGCTGCCGTGCCCAGAGTGGGGCTCCTTTGTGGAGGAAAATGATGTTTGCCTATTCCAGGAGACATGGGCTTTGGGAGACATCCAGAGGAGTGGGTTTTCCATCTTTAATATTCCGGCAACCTCGAGGGGCAGACCTTCTGGGGGACCCAGTATCTGGGTAGGTACCCATCTGGGAGCCCAGGCAGAGCCCATTACCACCGACTCGCTGGATGACCAGTGCGTTCTCCTTACTCTACCGGATAGTAGACAAACGGCTTTGATAAATATCTATTCGCGACCAACCCCAAGCGGGAAGGAGTCTGTCGCTATTGACCAACTCAGGCAGTTCATCTTGACCCTTAATCCGACCACCATTTTAATAGTTGGCGGCGATTTCAACTGCCAGTACGAGCCACTCACTAATGTAACCGATGAGGGCATTGGCGGTCAGGACCAGTTCTGGCATGTCCCTGAACCTCAGATCCCGGTAGTTAGAGCCTGGACTCCACTGGTTCTCCAAATAAACTCTTTCACCCTTTCCTCTTCCCTTAGAGCTTGCAACGGATGGACACACTCGGATAGACCAGGTGAATTACTTTCAACAGAGTAGGCCATACTTCCATTCTTGATTATATCATGGTGGAACCCAGAACTTGGGGGCTGGTTCTGGATTTTCAGATATATACCAGGGATGACAGTGACCATAACCCTTTGGTCTTGACATTGAAACCAGGGAGTCTAGGCCTGTACAAATTTGCCTTCTGATGTGATAGGAGGAGAGTCAAATGGCCATATGTTTTAGGTTCCCCTAAAAAGTTTGCCGATCTATACCAAAGGGCCTTGCCGTATTTAAGTGACATGGGAAAATGGGAGGCCCACGCTCCGGACCTAGGTTTCGGAGATGAGCCTCTGAATATAGCTGAGATTTTTAACCCGGTAGGAAGTTCCAGGCCTAAAACTGTTTCGGTACACCCCTGGTACAATGCCACCTGTAGGAAAGTCAAAAAGGACTTGATCCAAGCGGTAAAATCACAGGACAAGACAAGGACCATATACCAACGGCACCTCTACAAACAGGTTATTGAGAGGGAGAGGAAAGAGTAGGAGGCAGGAAAATGGGAATAACTTAGAATTGCCCTTAAGGTAAAGGACTCAAAATCCTTTTGGACAATTGTCAGTTGAGGAAGCAGGGTGGGCAATCAAGCTAATGAACCTAATATAGCTGCGACTGTTTGGGAAGCCCACTTTAAGGCTTTATATGCTTCTCCGCTCTACGATGGTCCAGCAGTTTCTCCCCCATGCCTCCCCCATGAGTATCGACTGGAGGGGACCTGGGAGATCACGCTTCTGGAGGTGGAAGGGGCTATTTCTAAGCTGATTCCGAACAAGGCGCCCGGCCTAGATAAGTTACCAGGAGATCTTTTCCGGACCCAACCGAAAATTTGGGCCCCATACCTATGTGTCCTCTATAATGCCATATTCAATGGCATGAATCCCCCTGACTCCTGGCGTGGGGCCGAAATAGTTCCCATCTTTAAAAAAGGTTGCCCTCTTAAACCGTCTAATTACAGGCCTATTAGCCTGATAGACGTCACCCAAAAACTGATGGACAAGATAATTCTGGATAGAATACAGAGCTGGATGGTTTTAGGCGGGGTATATCTACAGTGGACCAGCTATTTAGACTGCAGGTCCTTTATTGGAAAACGGTGATTATAGAGGGTGGCAGCCTTTACATGATCTTCGTGTACCTGCGGTCAGCATTTGACCTGGTTCCCAGGAACAAACTGTGGGGGGTATTACTCGATCTGGGCCTCCCACACTACCTCCTAAATGTCCTAATGCGCTTACACATTGGTACCTACGTGCAGGTCAGGTGCGGTAGGCTGGGTGATCTAAATGCTCGCTTTCTGGTGAATCAAGGGGTTCGCCAGGGATGTGTTTTGGCTCCAATTCCGTTCTGTTTGTATATCAATGGACTAATTAACCATCTTGTCGGAGTTAAAGATATTGATGCTCCGAGGTTAGTCACAGGACGAATGCCCGCTTTGATGTTCGCGGACGACACCCTGTTGCTGTCCAAGACAACGAACCCTGGATGGTTTTGCCGACTTCTGTGTATCCAGGGGTCTGGAGATAAACCTTGACAAAACCAAGTTCATGGTTTTTAACCCTCCGATGCAGACACGCCTGAATCCCCTTCTGGGTGGAACCCCGCTGGAGAGAGTTAAGATCTTCGACTACCTGGGTATTACCTTGGGTGAACACCTCGACTGGGATTCGCAATTGATGAAAGCTGCACTTAAGCTAACTAAAGTGGTTGGGGGGATTCAGAGATTGCACAGAGAGTCTGAGTTCAAACCGACAGCGCCAGTAATTGAAATCTATAACGCCCAGGCTAGAGCGGCAGCCTTATATGGGGCAGAACTATGGAGTCACCAGAAATCTACCAGTCTATCCAAGGTAGAACATACATTTATGAGAAATATATTGGGTCTACCGGTGAGCACCCCTCTCGTACCCCTTCATCTCGATCTGGGGCTACTTCCAATCGAGGAGGTAATGACATTTCGCCCTCTAGCATATTGGAAGAGATTATGGTCTGTACCTGAACTCCTGTGTTACAAGAACGAATTCAGGGACATTTGGGATTCTCTGAGAAGGAAGAATATCCGGTGGCTGACCCACATAAAGTCCACTTGCATTCGTATTGGCCTACCGGAATTGTGGGAGACCCCTGATGTAACCTGCTTGGAGCTATCTAAAGCTAATCTGCTCACTCACTTTAGGAAATATAACCTAGCATCCCTGCATGCGAGCACTAATGGAGGAAGATTGACTACCGAATTTCTGCAAGTTAAAACAGAAGATAAAAGGGAGGAATTCTTAGATCTGATACACCCTGCTTTAGGCAGGAAATTATACATGCAATTCAGGATGGGTACTTTGCCCCTAAAGGCATTTACCTGTAAATGGGATGCTAATAAGAGCATGGATTGCCCCGCATGCGGATCCCCCCAGGAAAATGAAATTCATGTTCTCTTTTTCTGTCCAGCCTATTTGGCTGCCCGGAATTATTGGGTGTTAGCAATTTGTAGGAATCTAGGCTTCCGCCAGTGTGCCCAAGCTTTTTGAGTGCTTAAATATGACGCTCACCCGCCCATTGTATTTGCTGTCTCACGCTTTTTTAATGCCATGTGGTACAGACGTAGGAACCTGAATAATTTGGCTATTGCCCAGTAGCTCTTACCCTTTTATTATGATGTCTGTGTTCGATAATACAATCTATGTTAAATCTATTCTTAGCTTGATACAGAACTATATTTTAACATTTATTTTACTATTTTTACTGCCTTTGTATTTATTATCTTATCTTGGATGTACTGTTTTAATCTGTACTTTTATGGCTCTTAGTGGCCGAAATAAAGTTATCGAACGAAAACATCAAGTTCCACATAAGCTAAATTGTACACAATTGTCCTCTTGTTATTAAATCGGTATAAAATCAAGGTACAAAGAAAACATATATCAATCTATTGGGCTGAAATCTCGGAGATGATCTCCTGACTCACCAATATGGCATTTACCAGCAGAAAGGCTCAGGTGGCAGCAAGGGGGACACCCAGTTTGCTCAAGACAATAAGCGACTTCCTTCATTGTACTGACAACTCAGATGTTTCAAATTACAGTAGGAGTAAATTGTGTTGTACAACACAAAAGGAGATTGTAGCCAAAACAGGAAGCTGATAGACGCGACTTAGAAATTAATCAAGAACCACGAGTCAGTAAACAGCTGGCTAATGTGAGATTGTGAGTAGGAGTGGGTAGGATTTTTAATCCCGCCGGCGGATGGAGTAATTCACTCATGGAACGAATGATTAAGAATGGCTTTAAACAGGGCTGGAAGAGGGAGCAATCCCTCCATGTTTACAAATCACTTCAGATTAAAGTTTAATCTGCAATGATTTTTTAAACACAGAGGAACTGCTCCCTCTTCCAGTCCTGTAAAGTAGCACAGCAGTGCAGTGCATACCCCTCAGCACCCTTACATCTGTATGTAAGGGCGCCTAGTGGTATGTACTGGAGCGGATACCCCTTGTCACGACTGCTCCCGCAGTATGCAAGATGGCGGCTCGGCAGCACGCATGCGCGAGGAGGTCAGGCAGGCTTAAGAACCTGGCTTCCTCTCAACAAAACGCTTTGCGTTCTAGCCTTGCCGATACCCGTCACTTCAGTTTCGTGGTATTTCCTGCTTTCAAGAATGTGCGTTCCCCGCCGCAACTTTAAAGGAGATTCCTCGTTTTCGTTGGTTCTGTGTCCTGGAACTCGCTGTTCGTGTTGTATTCCCCAGAGCTCTTCCGCTACGTGGTACCAGTAGCTCACGTTATTCCCATCCTTGGCAAACCTCCCCGTGGCCGGACTCCTCCCATTGACTACCGAGAGCCGGCCGGATTGCTACTGGTCGGGTTCCGCCCGTCGCCCGGACTTGTTGTTCCGTCGGCCGGCCGGATCTAGACTGGGCGGTTCCGCTGGTCTTTTGGTACTGGAGTTCCGCCCGTCCCCTTTGTCCACGTTCCTTAATCCCCATTTCATTTGGCCCAACTCCAATGGAGCATATTACCCAGCTTGTTGGCTGCATTCCGGCAAGACTCTTCCAATCAAGCCAGAAGACCTTTACAAAGACTGGTAACAGCGCCCTGCGCTGCTCTTTCTCATATTTTGATATCATAGAGCAACACTTGTTAATACCCGCTTTTTTCCTTTCTGTGTGACTCTTAGATGCATTTGGTGAAGAAGTACTGTTTTGCTCCATAACAGATCCCAGACACTACCCATTCATTCCTTTTATGCTATGGTGAGACAAAGGGTTGACGGGGGGAGCTAGAATATTGTAGTACAGCATACATTTTCTAAAGGTCTTTCTATTCTTTCCCTTATCATTATTATAGGGAACATTCACGGTCTTCATATATCCCTTACTGAGCCTAGGAAGACATACTCACCTTCACACCGACCATTTGATTTTGCATACAGAGAAGACAGGTAACTATTCCACCAACACATACTTCCTGTGCACACCACTCCTTACTGTCTTTGTAATATCTTCCTTCCCTTTCAGCTCCTGCCAAGTTCTAAAGCTAGCCAGTGAAGGAGATCGTTGCATCAGCCAGTAGAGGGTATCGCTCCACAGATTCTTCCCCAAACCTTTTCTTGTTTTGTTTCCCTTCTTCCACGCAAGCACCCTCGTGATCTAGAGTTTGATAGCCACGGTGGTGTTGGTGGGAAGTTGTGGACCTGTCTTCGGTTCCTGGACGCTCCTGCAGAAATAACAGTGAGATCCTTACACCCCTCGATGCCCTTACATACTCATGTAGGAGCACAGAGTATACACTACACTACAGCGCATACCTCTTAGTGCGCTTGCATATTTCCCTTGTACGTAAGGGCACCAAGGGGTATGAACTGGAGCGGATACCCCTTGGAGCCCTTACATATTTATGTAAGGGCACTGAGGAGTATGCACTGCACTACAATGCAGCGCATAACCCTTGTTTCCCGTACATAAGTATGTAAGGGCACTAGGGGTATACACCGCACTGGAGTGCAGTGCATATCACTCTGTGCCAGACACTCCTATGTAAATTGCAGTGCTCACTCTGCCCCTTAGTGGAATTCTGTGGAATTTTTATGTAATTCCGCAGAATGAAACTCCGCCCACCCTCAATAGTGAGACCATAAATGCAAAACCCTATGCGATCTTATCATAGTGGAAAAAGTGTAAAGATTCCACGCTAGCCAGAAATCAGAGGCTAATAAGAAGATGAATATAAGATTTCAGGATAGATTTCTGAATCTGTCCCATGGCCCACCAATAATCTTCTTGGGCGCCAAGAGGCAATTACAGTTAACCCAATTACCAGAAGTAGAAAGATGCTAGTAAAAAAAAAAGGCAGCTCAAGGTACAGCTGAAGAGAGCAATACCACAGAAAGACGTTTCAATGGGTAGGACCCAGCTTATTTGTTTTCTTTGTGGACCCATGTGTAGCGTCCTGCCAGCATGGGTACCTGCAAATAACTACACCACACGCAGAGATTAGTAAAACAAGTCTTAATTCTTCTCTGTTTAACCACAAACTCAACATTATATACCTGCATTCACTTCACTGTGCTCCAACACTTACGTCACAGTTCTACGGAGTCCATCAGATGCCAAAAGGGTTCAGTCATTGCTAACTTGCACAACACTACATCTCCCCCTCTTTTAAATAAAAAATAAAAAAAACAATATATATACACAACTGTAGCTCTTTGATAAGTTATTTGGTGCTCTGATCACACATCGTGATTGTGTCGTTGAAAACTGGGGACAGAAAGTAGAAGTGTCTGTGAGCTGCGTTCGCGATGTAGGACTAACAGCAGTCAGGGAGTTTTCAATTGTCCTTTCAGACCCAGTCTCTGCATGGCCATCAGCGTCAGACGAGCGATGTGCCACATGTCGGAAACATGAAGAATCTCTTGTAATGGACTTCCCAGGACGTTGGGTAGTCACAATGTGTCAATTGCTGGTCGCAACATGAAATGGTTCAGCATCAAATGGAGCATCAGATTCCTGTCTTCTAGACTGACGGACAAGCACTCTTATAGTGAGAGTATCGTCATTTGCATATCGGGGCTTGTTGGCATAGGTCTTTATTTTCCTTTTATGATCCAAGTCTTTTATATGGTTGTCTTCCGAAGTACTTGATCTTCTGTTGGTCCATTAAGGTAACTTGGTCATCATGGCTCTCCTGAACATAAAGGTTGCAGGACTGTCACCTGTATTTGAGTGAGGGTTTGAACAGTAACCTCGAAGAGTAGAATTCAAGAAGGTTTTAATGATTAGGTTTGCTAATATAGCACGATGAACAGCTTTCTTAAGAGTACTCATGAAACGTTCGACAAGGCCATTGGCCAGTGGCTAAAGAGGGGTGTTCTTCTGATGCTTCACATCAAGTTAACTGTTTAAAGGTTGGCCAATGTCAGATTTTCAGATCGCACGAACACCCAATGTTGCAAAGATGCTGTGTAACCTCTTGACTCTTTCTTGAGTGATAGATGAGAGATTCCTTATCACTGGCAAATGGGAGTATTTATCAACAATCACCATCAGGTGATGTCCAATGTCAAGATGAATGAAGAAATCCATGGCAATTCTATCCCATACATGCTCTGCCAACTCTGACATGTTTAAGGTGTGTTGAGTGGTTTTCAATGAAAGGCAGTTACAGAGATGACAGGCCATCAATTCTCTTTCAACTCTCTAGAGATGAGGAAACCAGACTCGGTCTTGGAAAGCTTGTTTTGTGGCAACGATTCCTTGATGTCCCTCATGAGCCTCTTCTATTATCTGTCATCGCAGACTCTCTGGAATAACAGTTCTCATACATCTCAGGATAAGGCCCTCTTGAGTAATTGATAATTCATCTTTGACATTTTTAAACTTTTGGTTGAGTGGGCTAGTTCCAAGACTGATGCGTAATAACATTTTAGTTTTAACAGGTCACTGTTTTGACCGGTGGCAGTGGCAATCTGTTCCAGTGAAATTGCAGCTGGTGTGCTTGATTTCACAAGGAAATTGATGTAGGTTTCAGCCATCTTGGAAGGGGGTACCATGGCACTGTGGAGGCACCCGCCAGAAGTAGTCAGCAGAGTTTAATCTTACCCTAGACGGAGCATGATTGTGTAGTTGTATTCTTGAAATCTTAGACCCCAACATTCAATGTGAGGAGGCATCTTTGCTTTTGAATTGCCAAAGATGGCCAACAATGCTTGATGATCTGTCACAAGCATGAAAGGCTACAGTAGTTGGCCATGCCAAGAAATGAACGTAACATGGAAATATCTTGTGGGTAACAGGTAGTTGATAACGATTGCACTTTAGCTGGATCAGGTGTCAACACCATCAGATAAAATATGGCCAAAGAATTTTAGCTTTGTCTTATGGAACTCACATTCCTCGGCATTCAAAGTCAAACATGCAATAGTGAGCAAGCGACACTTGCGCGAGAGGCTTATCGTGCTCCTTCTGTATAGTTCTGAACGCCAATGTCATCACTATAATTGAAAGCATTCATGACAGGCTGTATGATACTTCGAATGACATCTTGAAAAGAAAAACTCTGTCGTTGATCACATACCAAAATGTAAGTCTTTTATAAAGGAACAGACCAATAATGTGTCTGGTGGATGTTGGTGGTGGTTTCAAGAAAGCGGGTTCATTGTAACCATTGAGATTGGCTGACACGGAGGGTGGAGTTCTCTCTGACATTGTCTGCTGTCCGTTAGGGCCTGCTTCATCCATACCATCTCCAAAGCTCTGTGCTGTGCTTGCCTCCTGGTCATCCTGGACAGTCTGTGGAACCTTGACCTCCCTTTTGGTCTCCATTGGGGTCTTTTTCTTTTCTGGAGAACTTTCGAGTTATGAGCCGCCACCCAGCAGCTCGGTGATGTGCCGCTTCGTGTATGAACGGCTCCATAAGCACAACCCAAGGCGTTTTCTCTGGGACTACTCTACCCAATGCTGTTGTAATGTACCTGAAATTCTCTTTGAGTTTCAACTGATGATATCACTTATTCAAATCAAGGCAAGAGAAGACCAACGCACCATCCACATGTGTTATTTCAACAATGTGTGGACCTGGATGTCGTTCTCTTTCAATTGCCTTGTTCGCTTGACGCCTATCCACGCAGATACGTACAGCTCCTTCACTGTCCTTCTTGGGTACTACCACTATGGGAGATACCCGTGGCGTTGGACCAGTGGAACTCTCAACGATACATGTTTGAGTACGGATTCAAGTCCTTTTTCAACAGGTCTCTTTAAATGAAATGCAATTGGACAGATATCCTCATTAATGTGTAAATTGTACTTTCATAGTCTTGAGTATTCCCAAACCATGAAAGAATGAAGGGAACTGACTTACTATTTTGTGATGAACATTTATTTCACAGTTAACTGGTATCAGTCCCATATCAGCGGCTCTGTGGAAGCTGAGTGAACCAGCCTAGTTATCCGCTGACTATGCCACAAATGGAGCTTAGTATAACACGTCTTTATTCCTCAGCATGTAACCCCAAACTCAACATTCTAAACCTGCATTCACTTCACTACGCTCTAACTCTTACACAGTTCTATGGAGTCCATTAAGAACCAAATGGGTTCAGTCATTGCTAACTCACAAGTCACTACAGCCTGTATGACGAAACCGAAAGACAAGCCTAACTACAATCTATAAACTAGACCCGGCGCAAAAAAACACAGGAACCCAATTCTTGTGAAAAGCAAGATCATGACAAGAATGGAGAAAATAGAAAATAGAAAAAGCCTCAGAATAATAATTTCACAGGCAAAAGGAACAGAGATCATGAGTGATACCTGATAATGCAGTAAATAGGAGCTTACTGTAAAGGGGCGCTAAACTAGGCATGATTTATGAATGTCCTAATCCCTTACTTGTGAGCCAAAACGGGGCACAGATCTATACCCAGAGTCTGGCATACTCAACCCCACACAGCAATCAAACACGCCAAGTAAGTAATAAAGTAGGCAGGGCACCCCAAAACAAGAAAATTAAATTTAGTGTATCCCCAAATAGTGCCACTAACTCTTTGTAGTATAACTCCCTTCTCACCCACCAGTTCACATTGATGACATCGCGAGAAACCAGGGATGGTGGCACTATATTCTGTTAGAGTGCTGTTAATCTCATTCAAGGAATTGGACATTTGAATGTTAAGAGCCTGCAAGCATTGAACTCTCTCATCAAAAAAGATTTGAAATATGTACACATTTTTGAACTCGCACACATGGCCGGGCTAGCAAAGGTGTTGAATAAACTAGACTCTAAATACTCTCAACAGGCCAGTCCGGTCAGTCAACATCATCCTTGTCTCTACAACTGCACTGAAGCACACAAGAGCAGACAGAAGCTCTAGTCCGTAACCCTCCAAAGCTCTCAAATCAGTGTGCCCCCTCCTTATGAGAATCACTCTAAAAGTTAAAGCCTTCCCCTAGGATCACAATGTTTCCATTACCTAACCAGTGTGACGGCTAACCCTCCTTGTCTCTCATTGCCCTGCCCTAGTGTGTCCAGGCCAGCAGAGACTACCACATCCAAGAAGGATCCTACGCTGACCTGAACTGTAAATCTAATTGCACAGAACAAGGCCTGGTTGGACCTACCAGTTCCCATAAAGAACTGCAACTGTGACTTACTATGCCCGGAGGGATTATTTACCACTTTACATTTTACACTTGGAGACGTGCCTATGCATACATGTCAATAGACCATATTCAGACAGGCGACTCCTGAGGTTTTAACACAATAATGTATTTATTTGACCTCTTGGCTGCCTAAAAGTACCTCTGCTTTAAGATATGTCAATATATGAAAATAAATGTACCCGCCGTTTGTTCAAAATCTCCCACTATTCAGTTTCAAAACATGGGCATGAGATGTATACATCTGTGATGTGCGCATTATAGTAACAGACTAGCATTACTTCAACTTTACAATGGTAGCAGTGGATGCGATTAACAGCACATTCTCACAAATGTTATGGCTATATATAGAAGGCAAAGCAAATTAGTGACACTGAAAGATAAATAAGGGGGTGCTTTATCAGACAGTACCTGCTACCAGAAGGTTTTAACTTGAGTAAGGAAGTAATTCCTTGCTCAAGGTACAACGAATTTGTCTGGAGCACAGACAGAAAGTAACAATAATCAGGTAGTAATAAAATGTATAAAAATAAGCGATCAAAGATTATAAGGTAGACCGAAAGGTTCAGGTTATTACAATATGCGATGCAAAGCTTATTCATATGTTATTTTCACAACGGCTGTGTTACAATATTGTTGTATTAGCAGGAATAATGGTCCTAACTAAGCGATGTTAAGGTAGCAATGGGCTCTACAAATCCAAGAGAATGAAATAGAACTTTCAATGTGAGGTATACAGGAGGAACATTACTGTTTTCAGGTCTGGTCTTTCCAGGCAACAATCTTTCACCTAATCCTACTCACCACCGCCTCTTCTTTTCTTTCTCCTTTTCTTTTCCATTTTATTCCCTAATTTGCTTTACCCTAACACTTGCATTTTTTCTATTTTTACAGCCTTGAAAAAGTCATAATGACAAAAAACACACGTTCGGTGTCTCTGTACTCACCACAGCTGCCTTCGATATCTACTATATTATATTTGGCTGTGAACTGATACTACTGGTTTCTGGCTACAAGGATTCAAAAATATTTATATCTTACATTTCAAGTTGTGGACATTATTACTACTATTAGAACAATATCGTAACACAACCTTTATTAACATAACATAGGAAGAATATTCTTTGATGGCTTACTGGTACGCCTTTTATTATTACCGGATTATAGTTACTTTCTGGGTGTGCGTCAGACAATTTCATAGACTAACAGTACTTGCCATGGGGTCCCAATACTCATAACTTAGAAACAAACATGGAGTACCTTTACTTATGCGTCGTGCGCCACCAGTCGATTGAAAGCACTTGTTATTTATTGTGCATAGCATCACATTTGTCCATAACAAGTAAAGCTCCTGAAACAGTTTCACAACTCTTAACTAGTATAGGACAAGATCTCCTCCATAAAATGAGTGAAGAAAAGTAACGAAAAGAATTACCTTGCCACATTTTTTGTAAGGAATCCCCTTCTGATCACAATATTCATAGAGGAGGGAAGAACCTTTCACACATAGTTTGGCTTTGAGAGAACCAGGTGTATAGTAAATTCCAGAGTGAATTACTCCACTGTTATGTCCACTTTGATGACTAGCTGAATAAAAGAGACAAAGACACAAATTAGTCAAGCACAACCAGCCTTAAGAAAATAAAAACCAAGTACCTTGTTTCTATGTTCGTAGCGCTACAGCCTTCAAGTGGTTAATTAAAAGTGGACTATGAGGAGACACACTTTGCAGAAAGCCATATAGCAGTTAGTTGGGAAGACTAGGAACGCCTAGTCCCAAATGCACAACCTTTACAACAGCCGACACCTTTGCATTGAAGAGAATACAGTTTTGCTGCACTTAATACAAGGAAGTTACCCACTGGTACATGTACGGCAGACTGTTGAGATACCAATCGAACAGAACAATACAGTGCCAGAGAAAAACTATAGCAGCTCATACATTATGGAGAGGAAGGTAGACAGAAGAGATGACCGTGGTTTGATCTTTGACCTTCGATGCTCCTAAAATTCACATCCAAGAGCACATTCATTTACAAATTTCGCAGCAGGACAGTAAGAAAAAATTTAAATTTGGAGCAAGTTACCTCACGTACAAGTATAAGCGGACATTCATCACTGTACAGAATCGATGAACATGAGCAACCTTGAAAGAAAATCCTCTCCTGATCTTGAAGAAACAAGTTACTTACCTGTAACTTTAGTTCTCCAGTATTGGTAACTTTCATAGATTCCCATTGCTTGTATCATTCCCCGTCGTCGGAATGGGAGCCTCGGTAATAATATATATATATATATACCTAGGTAAATACACCCTAATAGGTGTAAAAAAGGTAAAAAATTAGGCCTAGGCCTCATTATCTTTTGCAGCCTATTGCTGTCATTATGTAAAAAGACCCAAAGTCCCCTTAGCAACCAATCAGATCAGCCTCACCCTGTAGAACCTTCCTGAGAAAGCTCAGAGCCTCAGATTTTCGTAGCCGTTGCTTTGCCACATAATCACCTAGCCCTAAAGTGAGCTTTCCCAGGGGAGGCGGGTGGGCGCATGGGAATCTATGAAAGTTACCAATACTGGAGAACTAAAGTTACAGGTAAGTAACTTGTTTCTTACTCCAGTATTGGAACTTTCATAGATTCCCATTGCTTGTATCAGAGTAGATAGCAGTTAGCATACCTCAAACATTTCGTGCACAGTATAGAATCATTATCAGCCAATGACCTCACAGATTATAACAACTATAAAGCAGTAACAAAGTATAATAAACGAAATGTTTGAAAAAACAGGAGGAGGGAAGAGAGGAAAGCTCACCTCTTATTGGAAGAGATTTCTCAGGACTGCCTGTCCTACAGCCGAATCCTCCTTTGCAGCCGCCTCCAGGCAGTAATGTCTCGTGAAGGAGTGCGTACTGCTCCAGGTGGCTGCTCTGCAAATGTCCTTTATGGATACTCCAGCAAACAGTGCCGCTGATGCTGAGACCGACCTTGTGGAATGTGCCTTCACCTGTCCTTGTAAAGGTTTGCCTGCCGCCTGGTGGCAGAACCGGATCGCACTAGTTATCCATCTAGATATCCCTTGTTTTGACAAAGGAAATCCTTTCCTTGGGGCTCCGAAAGCCACAAACAGTTGGGGTGTTTTTCGAAATCCAGCTGTGCGTTGTAGATAAAATTTCAAACATCTCTGAACGTCCAGAGAATGAAGTGTCCTCTCAGCCTGGGTTGAAGGCCGAGGAAAAAAAGATTTCAAAACCACTGGCTCGTTAAGATGAAAGTCTGTCGGTACCTTCGGAATGAACTTGGGGTTCATCCGCAGGATAACTGTATCATTCTTGAACTGTAAGAAGGGTTCTTTGATGGTTAAAGCCTGAAGCTCTCCTACTCTCCTTGCAGAGGTGAGTGCCAAAAGAAGCGCCACTTTCCATGATAGGAACTTCAGGTCCGCTTTATGCACTGGCTCAAATGGCGGTCTCATTAGCTGAGCCAGGACCACATTCAAGTGCCACACCGGAGGTGGGGGCCTAACTGGCGGGAAAACTCTAAACAGTCCTTTCAGGAATTGTTTGATTACTCTCGCTGATAATAGAGAGGGACCCGATCTCGTTCTCCTATACCTGGAAATAGCTGCCAAGTGGACCTTGATAGAAGCATGAGCCAGACCTGCTTGTGCCAATGAAAGAATATATGGTAAGAGTTGATGCGGAGCTGACGAGAAAGGATGTACTTTTTCCCTCTGACACCACAAATGGAACCTCTTCCATTTCGCTCTATATGTCTTATTAGTGCTAGGGGCTCGTGCCTGTGCCAAGATGGTCCTGCATTCTTCCGGGATGTTTAAATCCTTAAACTCTCTGTATTCAGGAGCCAAGCCGCCAACTGAAGCGAGCTCGGGTTCGGGTGAAGAACTTGGCCGTTGTACATAGACAGAAGTGTCAGTTTGGGTTGCAGATGAATGGGTGGTGTCTCTGATAGGAGAAGCAACTCCGTGTACCAAAACTGGCGAGCCCAGGCAGGCGCTATTAGTATCATCCTGCACCTGTCCATCTTGAGTTTCTTGAGGACTCGAGGAATTAGGGGAAATGGCGGAAAGGCGTAAACAAACGCGCCTGACCAGGACATCGAAAGGGCATTCCCCAGTGACCCTCGATGGTGTTCCCTGCTTGCGTAACACCGGCATTTCTTGTTCCCCGGTGTTGCAAACAGGTCGATCGCTGGGGTCCCCCAACGGGAGAAGATGTCCTTGATCACTGCGTCCTCCAATTCCCACTCGTGCGAGACTGCTCTCAGGCGGCTTAGCGTATCCGCCTTCGTGTTGCATACTCCTGGAAGGTGTTCTGCTACGAGTGTGATGTTCTGCGCTATCGCCCATTCCCACAGTATTTGGGCCTCCTGTGAAAGCAGTGGCGATCTTGTGCCTCCCTGCTTGTTGACGTAATGCATTGCGGTGGTGTTGTCCGTCCGCACCAGGATTGCTGAATCTGTAATCCTTGGGAGGAAAGCCAACATTGCCAGTCGAATAGCTCTTAACTCCAGAACGTTGATATGTAGATGACGTTCTTCCTGAGTCCAGTGACCACTGACCTGGAGGTCTTGCATGACCGCTCCCCAACCTTGAAGAGAAGCGTCCGTGGTAATGACCTGAGGAGCCCTTGCAGCCTTGAAACTGAGTCCCACAGTGAGGTGAGATCTTTCCATCCACCATGAAACCGACCGTTTCATCCGCTGGGTTATCGCCACCCTGTCGTCGAACGAACCTTCCACTTGTCTCCACTGAAGGTCCAGCTCCTCCTGCAGGGGGCGCATTCGCAGTCTGCAATGCGGAATCAATTGAATACAGGATGAAATCGACCCTAGAAGAGATTTGTACATCCTGACTGTCATCCAACTTCTCTTTTGGCAACGGGTGGCTGACGATATGAGTTTCATCTGTCTCTCTTCCGATGGGAAGGCTTTGCACTCCTGAGTATTGAGTATCGCTCCCAAGAACTTCACCGTACTTGCAGGCTGAAGAACTGACTTTTCCTTGTTGAGTTGTAAACCCAGATGAATAAAGAGGTTCAAGCACCTGTCCACTGCCTTCGATGCCTCTTGCAAGCTTGGGGCCTTCAGCAGCCAGTCGTCTAAGTACGGGAATACTTCCAGCGACTGTCTTCTCAGAAATGCCGCTACCGGTGCCAGCACCTTTGTGAATATCCGAGGAGCGGACTTTAATCCAAATGGGAGCACCATGAACTGGAAGTGACTCTTGCCTACTGTAAAGCGAAGGAAACGTCTGTGAGCTGGATGGATCGGGATATGAAAATAGGCATCTTCCAGGTCTAATGTTGCCATGTAGTCGCCTGGGTTCAAGAGGCGCAATATGTCCTGGAGTGAAATCATCCGAAACGATAGTTTCGTGAGATAGGTGTTGAGCTCCCTCAAGTCCAGGATAGGACGCCACTTTTGTTTTGTCTTTCGGATCAGAAAAAATCTGGAATAGAAACCTTCTCCCCTTTGTGATAGGGGAACACGCTGGATCGCCCCTTTTTGAAGCATTTGTTGAGCTTCCTCTTGAAGAAGGTTCAGATGGCTGGAAGTAGCGGCGTGGGGAGCTCTTGTAGGTGGAAAGTCCTGGAATTCTAGAGTATGCCCATTTCGGATGATATTTAATACCCACTGATCCGATGTAATCTCTTCCCAGCTGCTCAGATGTTGTGATATCCTGCCGCCCACTGGAGATCCCAGAAGCGGAGGAACAGTTGGCAGAGTCGGGAGGCCGCTATTGACGCTTGCCAGCGTCCTTGCCCTGACGCCCCTGTCGTCCACGAGCGTTCTGGCGAGAGAAAGACTGGGATTGCGACTGCCTCTGATAGTATTGATTGCCGTACTGGGGCCTGTAAGACTGCGACTGCTGTGAATATCGCTGTTGCTGATAACCTCCTCTAGGTGAAGAGAAACCTCTTCCTCGTGCTCCACGGAACGGTGTCTTTCTATATTGCAGGTTCCCCAGAGCCCTTGCTGTCTCTGTGTCCTTCTTTATACCCTGTAGGGTATCGTCGACATGTTTCCCAAACAACATGTCCCCGTCGAAGGGCAAATCCAAAATCCTATTCTGGACCTCTGGCCGGAAGTATGTAGCTCTCAGCCATCCTTGTCGCCGAAGAACCGCTGCACTGCCTAGGGCACGGAAAGAGATGGTGGCGATGTCCATCGCGCAGTCAATCATTTCCGAAGAGGAACGTTGTCCCTCTTCCAGAAGTTTCTGTGCTTCCGCTTTCTGGTCATCCGCTAGCAGATTCACATAGTGTGCCACATCACTCCACATCTGGCGGTCGTACCTTGCTAGGATCGCCAAGGCATTCGCCGCTCTGACCAGCAAGCTAGCCATCGACTAAAAACGCTTCCCAGCGTTGTCCAACCTTCTACCCTCCTTATCCGGCGGAGTCGTGAGGGTGGCCGAAGGATTCCGCGATTTCTTCTGTGCCGCCTGCGATATGACCGAGTCAGGTCTAGGTTGTCCAATCAAACAGGCGGGACTGTCATCTGGAGCTTTATATTTTTTCTCCAAGCGCGGAAGAGTTGGAATGACCGTCGCTGGGGTCTGCATCACTTTCTTCCCTTCCTCCCATATGTGCTCCACAATGGGAATCGAGCGCACGGCCTTACGGTATGCCTCTTTGAAATCGTATAAAAAACAATCTGTAGATGTTGTCGGCATCGCTAACTTAAAGCGCGCTGTGGCTCTTTCCATCAGGCTGAAGAAACCTCCTACATCAGCCGGAGGCGAATCGACCGGGTCTGGCACTGGTGAAGCCGGATCCAGAGCAATATATTGGTTCCATTCACTCTCTTGATCTTGGTTTTGCCCCGTTTCCTCTTCATCCGAGGTATCCACTTGGACTTGCGGAGGATATGCCCTCTCATGTTCTTCCTGTGCAGGCCGCACTGACTGCGCTGCCACCACCTGCGGTTGAACCTGTGCTTGACCTTCCACAGGTTGCGACCCCTTCTTGCTCCTATACTCCTCCAGCATAGCCCTCAAGTCTGTCAAAAGACTTATAGGCATCGATACCATGCCCTGCTGTGGTTGGGTATCTTGGTATGCAACCTGTCTCTCTGGCCGCTGTTCCTTTTGATAATAATATTCCTCATCCAAATCCGAATCATGGTATTTCAGATTCAATTGTGATGGACTGTAAGCGTCCCCATACATCTCATTTTCCTCTTCTGAGTAGTCATCTTCATCCAACAAAAGGGGTGGAGGTAATGATGGTACCTTCCTTGGAGAAGTCATATCTGGGGTTATCCTCCTCCTTCTGTTGTTCCCTGGCGCTCCTGTCGTCAACGGCGTTGAAAACAAATCCACCGTTTCTATATTCTGAATCGTCGTCGACGGCATCGTCGACGAGAGTCCCTTCACCGTCGACGGCATCGTCGACGGAACCATCATCGTCGTCGGGTTCACCGTCGACGGGATCGTCGACGGAACTGTCATCGTCGACGGGTCCATCGTCGACGGGCTCGTCGACGGAGCTGTCGTCGTCGACGGGCTCACCGGCCTCGTCGACGGGATCGTCGTCATCGAGATTGCCACCGTCGACGGAATAGTCATCGTCGACGGGATGGTCTTCGTCGACGTGGTGGTCACCGTCGACGTGGTCATCGTCGACGACGCCGTCGTCGATCCAGTCTTCGTCGACGGAATCGACATCGAGGTCCTCGTCGACGCTCTCGTCGTCGTCCTCGTCGTCGCTGGATGGCTCGTCGACGACTGAGGAGACAAAATCACCTCAGATGATTTAGAGTCCTTCTTGACCCCTGTAGAAGCCTCTACAGTCGGTTTTTTGACGGACTTGGCTACTTTAACCTGGTGGGAAGGCCCAGCCGAGCTCTCATCCAGTTTAGCCTTTTGCACCTGCAGTGCCTGCCTTTCCCTCTCCTTTACACTCACGTGAGGAGATTCGATAGGCCCTGGCTTGCCAGACCTATCAGAGGTCACACGCACAGCCTTTAAGGGGGGTTCAGTTGAAGTGTCCACAGACGATCCGCCCCTCTTCAATGAAGTCTTTGAAGATGTTGATCTGGCATCTTCCTCATCACCAGACACTACTTCCTCCCTCCTTTCCAACTTCCTGAGCCACAGAAGCAGCCGTCCTTCACGATCACGGAGGGTTTTAACAGACATTCTCCTGCATATACTACACTTATCGACCTTATGGTCTGGGTATAGACAGTAAATACAGTCTTGATGTTGATCCTCTGTATAAAGTCGCTTTTTGCCACAAGTGGCACAAGACCTGAAAAGGCTCTTCTTTTCCTTATCAGCCATGACAAAGCTGAAAGAAATCCTTAAAGAAAACTGTTTAAACAGTACCTCAAGTTGAAGTTAGAGCAGAGCTCTAAGGAGACTCCCTGTCACCAACGAAGCGGTAGAAAATCTGAGGCTCTGAGCTTTCTCAGGAAGGTTCTACAGGGTGAGGCTGATCTGATTGGTTGCTAAGGGGACTTTGGGTCTTTTTACATAATGACAGCAATAGGCTGCAAAAGATAATGAGGCCTAGGCCTAATTTTTTACCTTTTTTACACCTATTAGGGTGTATTTACCTAGGTATATATATATATATATTATTACCGAGGCTCCCATTCCGACGACGGGGAATGATACAAGCAATGGGAATCTATGAAAGTTCCAATACTGGAGTAAGTGGTGCTTTCCTGCAATAAGATCTGGTTCAGTTCCCAAAGAGGGAGTAGGCATAAAATTGAAAGGTTGATAAAAAGGAAATGAAGCAAATGCACCACTAGAAGTGTGGATGTGCTCTTCACACCTTGCAAGCCCAGTGTGGCACAGTAAGACCAACTGTTCAGTTAGTGAAGGGAGGGAGTACAGAGAGCAAAACTTAGCTCGCAATCAGAGGAATTTGGCAGGTCTACTCTCTAAAACTTCTCCTAGCCAGTCTGGAACCATGCCAGATGTGTGGCGTAGGGTGATGTGAAGTGCATAAGGCTTGTTTCGCCATTTTCATACATGTACTTTTTATTATGCTTGTCTCTACCATTACAAATTGCAAACGGTCCAAAACTGTGCTGTGCAACTCCTTATGCAGGTTCTTAATCGGGAATCTGCTAAGCCTCATATCATCTCTCTGCACTGGCTGCCGGTCCCTGAAAGAATTCAGTTTAAGGCTTTGTGCATCGCCCATAAGTAGCTCTCGGCTCCTTCCGATTCTTCGATCAATCATTTTCACCTACCTCCCAAAAAGATCACTGCGCTCCGAGAAGAAACAACGAGCAGCCGTCCCCAGAGTAAACTGTGTTCAGAGTGGTGGACATCGGTTTTCTTTCATTACGGCAAAATGTTGGAATCAGCTGCCGTACCTCATTAGGTTTGAGGCCAATTATCTTTCCTTCCGCAAGCTCCAGAAGACTCTGCTGTTCCCTTGAATCCTCGGCTTCTTCTCGGTTGTTGACTGTCTCTAGCGCTTGGAGGCCTTTGGTAGCCAAGTGCTCTATAAGTGTAAATTCATTCATTCGTTCATTCATTCATTAGAGGCACTTGTGACTTATGATCCAGTTTCAACCCATAAAATAACAAAGAGGGATAGTTTCTCATTTCGGTCCAACAATGAATGAAGGTAAGGTCTCCAGACTGGAAGCCTGAGTCAACCTCGTGGTGCAACTGGTAAGAGCTTCAAGCGAGAGATTTTGGTTGAGGGAGCTTAGCCAAGAAATGGAAGGAGGACTAACCTCCTACAGTGCAACATGGCCAAGTGAACCTCTTACTTGAAATCCATAGATTGCCCCTTCCCTGGACCAAGCAGTATGGGGGGTGGAGGGGTCTCCAACCAGTAGCTCGTGAGCTGCTGTAGCTATCCAGCCACCTCAGAGTAGCTCACCTGTGTACAGTCCAGCTTATTAAATTAGAAAGTTTTTGCTTGGTTGAATTAATATACATATAAAGAAAAATTGTTTATACAACACAGAATAAATGAGTAGCTCTCAAGGCATTTCTTTGAACATAAGTAGCTCTCAGTAGACAAAAGGTTGGAGACCCCAATGGTGGCCAAAACATCAATGGAAAGGAAAGAATACACCTTGAACTAGAGGCGGGTCTCTGGAGCTCTTTTGCTGGGGCTCAAAGAAACCTGTACTGAACCTGGCACTCATTACCCTACACACATCCAAGACCTTGGAGAGATTGCTTGACTCTTGTAGTAGCTTAAATGTTTTCCACCTGAACAGAAATAACACTGAAAAGAGGATGTCAACTGCAGAAAATTGCCTTGAGTTGCAGTTAACAGGGTTAAAAGACAGATATTGTACAGGAAGCTGCCTTCATACATGAAAATCAAGGGTAAAACATGCATAATGAGCCAGGCAACAGGAAATAATGCCCTGGCAAGGTCATTTCCAGGCTGCACTAAGTTGGGGGACAAAAGTGAACAACCAGGCTGTGTGTTGCAAGCTCCACATAAGAGTTGCGTAGCTGCATAAAGCTTAGGTTTGTAATTATGAAAAGCAGTGTCTAGTTGTGCTACAAAGTGGCAGACCACCCTTTGGGTGGAAAAAAGACTGCCAGGAAATGGCACTACTCACAATACATGGCACCTGTATAGAGTTAGAATGGTCAGCAGCTGCGCCACCGAAAGTGAATGGAAAATGAACTGAGGATAATGTTGTGTAAGCAAAGGTTTAAAGTAGTGGTTCTTAAACTGTGGTCTGGGGACCTGGCTAGGGAGGGGGGTCTTGGGGAGGCCACAAAGCCAAATCAAGGGGTCCGCGACTGCTTAGAAAATTAAATAATATTAACAGCTTGATCAGGTGACATAAAGAAGCAAAACGTAAAATTAAATATGTTAAAACATTCTGTATATGCGAAGGAATTTGAAATTGGATGCTGCAAAATCAATATTCTCAGATTGATTCATGGAAGCAGTGCAAGTGCATGAAAGAGAATGTAGTATGGATGATCAGTGGCCTCAATTGAATTTAGAAAAGCTCCAACCTTCCTACTGCAATTAAACATTTGATGTTTTTATATTTATTTTCGGATTGTACCAAATGTTTAATCACTTATGTACTTGCTTGTTTGATGAATGCTTGATTCTGTATTTTTTGTGTATTGTTTTGTGGTTCAAATTATCTAAAATACAGAGGCGGGGTTCACGTCTTCCCTTTAGGGGGTCCCCAGATTCCAGGGGAGGTCCACAAAAGTCAAAAGGTTGAGAATCACTGGTTTAAAGGGTGTATTCACCCTGAACAGCTACCCAGTCACATTACAGATGAATTGTGATGGAAGGTTTGTCCAGTAACTTAGTAAACCACCTTCTAAACATGCTGGAAAACATTAAAGGAGACTGTCTGACCGCTTTAATGCAGTACGCATGTTCATGGTTCTTGCTTCAGCGTTCATTCTTGGACTTTGTTCTCTAAATCCTTTTCGAAAGGGCCTACTGAGGTAGGATGCCATTGGCTGGTTGGGTGATTTGATACTTAACATTTTTTAGTGTGAACATGTACAGAGAATGCATGTTTTCTAAATTGTAAATAACATTAAGTCCTGACTTTTTACTTCTGCATTCTAACCATGCTTAGATTCATTGGGCGACAACTTCTGAATGAGATGTGAATAGATATGTACAAGCATGGTGTTCGTGTAGTGTTTAAACAGCATATTCTTCAAACAATGTTTGCGTCCGCGGAGCTGTGCTACCACCTGCAAGTCTTGGTGATTGTGCACCTTAGAACTATGCAAGAAATCACAGGTCAAAGTCGAAGTGCACTTAAAAGTAGGCGAGGTAAGGCTATAGAGAATTGACCCCATCTCCAGCGTGTGTAATGTGGTTAGTGCGAGCAGCGGAGGATCCCCTGCTTTGCAATATAGATAACATTGATGTGGCAAGGGAGTATAGATATAGGAGTGTTTTTACTCTACTCACAGCCTGTGTGCTGCAAGGAACAAAGTACAACAAGCAATTGTAACAGATAAGAGATAGACTTAGAGAAGAGACTGAAGGCAAACAGCACAATGCAAGGGGTGCTCGAAGTAGGAAGAGCCAACTAATAAAAAAGGTTTGATCACTTGTAGACAAGCTCATTTCATACACTAGCCATGACAAGCAACAAACAGAAGGCATTTGAGAAAACACAGAATATGAACATATTCCATGCAGTGTGGTCTACAGTGTGAAATAAAACAAATACCATACCCAACTCTTTCTCCTTTTCCACAACGCTAAGCGAAAGAGAGGGATGTCGCAGGATCAGCTCCCGGGCAGTGGCCAACCCCACAATTCCACCACCAACGACGACCACATCACATGTGCTAAAAGAAAAAGAATAGATTTATTGAGGACATATGCAGCACTTCTTTACTGATTGGTCTGCGCTTTAAAAGAATCTATTGTTTTCCATCAGGATGTAATTACCGAGTACTGCCAAATTTTTCAAACATAGGCCTTTGCTTTATGTAAACAAATGTACATTACATTATGACATTTGTCATGATACCCTTGGATTAATACTTTTGGTCAGGCTAGAGAGGAAACCACGAGTGAAACTTCAGAAGGATCTTGGGCCCTTTACAGAAAGGGCTGTGTTGTGAATGAACGATGGTCCAAGACCACGGTATCTTTATATAGTATTTATTATGGTGGTAAGTTCAGGAGTGTTGGACCTGGGGTCACCAGTCTACATCGGGTAGTTTGGCACAAAGTAGGTAGGCTTATCCCAAAGGTACATGTGTTAAGTTTGCGTCACACCCTTCAGCAACATAACGTCCATCCACTCAAAAATGACACTACACCAATTCTTTTTTTAGGAAAATAAGAGCTGTTTTATAAAAATACTCTGTTTACTCTTATTTATCTTATCAGTCAACTTTGTTGTTTCTTTTTCAAATCACATATTTCTCCATTTGTTCAGTTACATCAATAGCAAGAAAACTTCACATTACATTGCATTTGCTGGTACAGAATTCCCCTTCTCTCACTTTTAAATGACAGGACTGGTTGACTTAATCCACAGATTTAGGTAACATTACATAAATTTCACAATCCCAGGAAAGGTCTCAGATCTGGTTAACTCTCTCTACAGGTGGACAAAGTTGTACATTACCCCTTAAGATCTCAAGAACAGTATAGACCAGTTGATGCGGGATCTAAAGGGAGTCAGACAAGTTCTTATTTCCCTGAATTAAATTACTCAGCTTGCTCTAGCCTCTCAGAGGACACCTGGGATCCCTCCTCATACTTTAGTTCACAGTCTTGCCTCGGGGATACTGCTCCTGGCAGTGCAACCTTATCAAGTCAGGGGAACACTGCACCAAAGGAGATGGACCTAGGGGGGTCTGGGAAGTGTCTCAGTATCTCGCCTGGGGGATATCCTGTAGTCTTATTTCGGTTTGGCAGTCAGAGCTGGTGTCCCGCTGAAGACCCAGTCTCATGCTCCTCCACCCTCCAGCCAAGCCTCTTTCCCTCGCTTACTTATTCTTTGAAGCTGTCCGGGACTGGGATCGCTCCAGACTCACTACCGGACTCTTTCCTCAAATGGCGTCTCCCTCGCGAGCCAGAACGGGCAAACCAGCCGGTCTTGAAGTAGGGACACGCTAGCTTTGGGCTCCGATACTTTCCTCTTCGCCGATCTCACAGACGGGCCGTCGTCTCGCTGGTGAACGGCGGCTCTGAGCAGGCGCAGGAGAGTAGCGTTGCTAGGCGGGGATCTCCTCCTTCCACCAGAGTACGCAGTGGTCCGTCTTCGAGCCTGCGCGATCGCAGGTTCTTCCTGCCTGAGTCTCTGCCCTCACTTGGAGACAGTAATCTCCTCACCGGTCCGGCGCAGCGCCGCGCCACCACAGCAGCCCTCACACACTCCGATAGAGCGGTCTGGCTAACGAGCGGGGCACACCTCAGGAGCCCTCGGCTCTCCCTACCAAGGCCACCAACAGCGGAGGAGGGATCCTCCAGTTGCGCCACTCGAAGGAAGGCGGGGAGGACTCGGTGAGCTCAGCGCAGGTGGCAGGTTGACTGGAAGCACAAGGAGAGGTAGGAAATAATTAGTCCTCTTCGTCCTAACGCCAACCTTCCAGTGTTTCTTGAAAATTCAATTCGGTCTTTAGTACTGGACAGGGGGGGGGCGACTTCCACACCCCTCTACTCCTTGATAAGTCTCCCAACTCGCCCCAGATTAGGGATCAACTCCTTTTTAACCCGGGTAGACTTCCCGTCCAGGATCAACAGAAACGCAATCTAACTAGGTTAGGTCTGCAGGGAGAAGGGGCGGTGATACCATGAGGGGGCAACCCTTACAAAGCAGTCCACCATCTGAGTTTCCTACCCTCAACTAACGCCACAGCCTGTTCTCTAGCTGACCCTCTCTGAATGACAAAATGGTCGCCTTACAGTTGGACTATTTATACCCCTAGTTCCAAGGGTTCAGAACAGGCCAGAAGGTTCTAGATCTCCCATACAAGTCTATGGCCAGTCCCTGAGGTAATCCGTTGTGGCAGTTACTAGCCACCATTTTGTATAACTAAACTTGCCCTGAGGAAAGGTGGGATCTCTAGGCCTATGAGGGATCATGGGGTCAAGGAGTACCTAACCCCCAGGTCAACACCTAAAACCCAGTGGACATAAAAATGAAAGGTTTTGAAGGGCAAAAAGGGGACAAAAATAAATAAATAGTTAGGAGGGACTACTCAAAGGGCAGACAGGTCTAACAAGAAGAAAAAGTTTAGAGAGCCCTACCAGGAGCAGCCTTCTTGCTGCTCTGCCCATACACCAACTGATAGCCTCACTCATCCAACATTCCACAGCGTCATCCACACGAACATTTCACACCACACTCACACTGGCTGAGCAGCAAGTATGACACATCCCCCTTCTTTATGGTAAACAAAAACAATGCAATTGTCCAAGAAAAAGTATACACTGGCAAAATGTACATGGATGGAAATACCATGAGAAAACCATTGCAAAGGCCAGAAGATTAATGAGGGCAAACAAGTTAAGATCAAAAGCAAATATAGAACCGTACAATGGGCATGCAGGTAAACAACAAAATGCAAAAAAAGCATAGAAAAATGTAACAAATTGCTTGCATGTTAACAAAAGATAATAAATGATAAAAATGGACAATGCCCACCCATGTACCCACAATGATGAAAACAACAAAGTCGGCAAGATAAAAACGGACTATAAGAAAGCACAAAGACTACACATACACATATCCTCTCCCTTTCCCTTAGGATGAAAAAACTAAAGACACACAAATGATGGATGGAATGCAGAACAAATCAAAATATTAACCCCAGTGAAGAGAACTCGGTTATATTCATTGTTCATTTGCTCACCATGCAACCCCAGTTTTCTGACTCTGGGAGCAAGAAACTTTGACCACATCTCATCCATTCTCCAACCTCTGGAGTGGCTATATATTAAAGCTGGCAGCATCATTTCACTTGTCAGTGTTACACACAAAGTTATATCTGTGAGAACACTCAACCAACTTGATTAAAAAATGTATTTTGTGACAGACATGGATAAACTTCCTCGGACAAGTTTTTCCTCGAAACATGAAGTTAAGAAGGCAAAAACGCAGTTCACCAAGCATGATGTACCATCAAGGAAGTACCACCGCATATCAACAAATTCTAGTCCCATGAGGCCTTCAGAAAGAGCTGAAAAGAGTGGTTTTTCATCCCAACATCCAATGAGAAGACATGTTCCTCTTTATAGTAGATTCTAGAACTCGTACTGTATTTGAAATTTCATTTTTCCCTTTGCGCTATTTCTTCAGACACTCGACAATGGTCTCATTTTATTGCATGTTATATTTTATTGTATTTTACTATTAAGGCCCCTAAAATTAGTTCCAATATAGCATTTTTTATTAAATAGCTCCTATGTATAGTTCTTTGCCAGACACTGTGTATTATCTTTGCTATATAAAACTACCAATAAACTACTAATAAATACATTCACTGTTGAATATGTGGCCCCCTAACCTGTCCTGCCAATGCCCACCAGGAGCTCAGCTCACCGTCAACTTAAGAACACCCCCACCTTTTACACTGTCCGTCTCAACTCCTGCTGTTTGCGACATCAGCAAAGCAAGTCTGAGAGCTCTTAAGGTTCAAAGTTTACTGAGTTGGCAGCTTCTTACAGTCCTCTAGAGCGTTTAAGCATTTGATCAAAGGTCACACTTGGCATCAATGCTTCCACTCAATACACAGGGACTGGGACTGCCTGGAGAAGGTAGAGGCAGATCTCATGCACAGTGCTTCCTTGGGGCCCACCTCAATTGCCCCTTACATTTTAATGGAGTCTCCTGCTGCGAAATGATAACTTTGATACCATGTAACCCTTTTGGTTTAAAACGCCCAACTGGCATAAGGGGCAATATTGTTGTTGCCAATTTGAGATCTCTGTACTGTGCATAATTGTTGTCTTCAGTGTATAAGATCACAGAGGGCAACACAGCCTTAAACAAAAGCATAGATATTTCAACAGAATAATTACATTTTCAGAATAAAATAAAGTTTTGTTATGGAACTGTTTTACAAACTTGTTATTTTAAAGTTCCTTTAGAAAGTTAACATTTACCAAGCACACTCCCTTCTCGTGTGCCACCCTTGGAACGTACTCACGGATTCTAGGCACTCAGAGGCCACCGGTACAGACTGGCGGTGGACACAAGTCAATTGCCATCACTACTGCCCTGGGCTGTAATTATCTCAATCCATAGCCTAGGGTGCAGTCGAGATCAGAACTGAGGACAGAGCCGAGCACCATAGAAAGCAGCGTCTGTCACCCTCATGCATTTCACTAAGAACTGCGACTGGAGGTGTAATAGACGTGGATACAGGATTTGCTGAAGCATACAAATCTTACACAGCCGGTCCTAACTTGCATCTTTAAGGAGCAGTAGCCACACACTCACATACAAGCGAAGTACTAGCCATCAGAGGAGAGCAGCAGCCCAGGCTGGGCGTCTGGTGCATCTCCACAGTGAGTTTATGTGAGCCCTGGTTTATTCTAACTCAGTCCTGGCTCTGCTAGACTATGGTCATTAGCTCCTGCCTGTCCAACACTTGTAGGGCTACAAAAAGGCTCGCCGGTTTTTTTTTTACTGGAAACCCCCACATAAAGTATTCTTAATGAGGTGTAATTTAAAGACCAATAAAATGGTTTGAAGAAGTGGGATTTCCACCAAGTCTCAACAGGAAAACTCCCTAACCATAACTAATTGGATCTCAGAAACCACAAATAAGATCTTAAAACAGAAGTCCGCAGCACAGACTCTTCAAAACAAAAAACAAGAACCTGCTACTGAGGGTTGGAACCCCCAACACTTCATTACAGAGATTTTAAATCTGGAGACAAATAATAACAGAAAAAGGGACATAGATTAGAACCCATGGGACAACAAGCAAAACATATCTCTATACTTAAAGATAGAGACTACTGCTCAAGTGCTTTATTACGGAGACTGCCTGATATATCCAAGATTGAAACATCCTCTGCTTCACTAAAGAAGGTAATTTAGAGGACGCTAAAACAAATCACTCTGTTAGATTTGCAGTAAGAGATGCAGACATCAGGGTGCTAGACGAAACTGAAGCAACACAAGGGGAAGCAGTCAACATAACCACATTATCAGCAGCAACACTAAATAGTACCACCCTGGCAGATTCCTCAATATTAACATCAATTAACTTGATCCTGCAAGCAGCAATCAATGCACTGACCTGCCAGTAACAAACTAGAAATGCAGGTGGCCTTGATGCAATCCCTTGCAAACAGCATATCTAAACTGAATATGAGAATAAACTAAGTAGTTTAACTGGCCCAAAGGCATAAGGTTACTGTGCAACCCCCATTGTAGATAAACGCTGCACCCTTCCTGACATGTTAGCGCTTTTAGTAGAGAATTTAAAGGAAATTTCTCCGACCAACAGAGATTGGTCTGCAACTAATCAAGGAAACCAATTAGAGCCTGTTCCGACACCCGTTTGCAAACCACTTACAACAGCAATTGAAAAATCGGCAGCTAAGGACAAATGCCAACAGATAGAACAAGATAGTGTGGGCCTGCATTGCCCCTCTACAATCAGCAGCCTGCAAATGTCAGTGGCAGCGGATGCTCCGTCAGCAGTAGAGGTAACCTCAGAATTTGTGAACAAAGAGAATTAATCAACTATTGTTAAAGATCAACAGGATCAAGTACAAACAACTTGACTCCTAACAAAGAGGAAGAAAAACAAAGCTTAAGAAAACCAGAAAACCTCAAGCGTGGAATCGATACCAATTAAAGTCTGAAAACACTGTGGTGAACAAATAGGCAATAATGAGTTTGTACTACTCGATATTTAATGAAGTGAAGACGAAGAAGACACCCCTTATTCAGGAGAAAGCCCCAAGTGGTGACACCACTATGGATAAAAAACATCAGAACACCCAACCTCAGCCGTAAAATCATAAGAAAGGACACACTAGATTTGATACACTCAATACAGATATACTGGAAAACGGAAAGGAATTTGTAACAAATTCAACAAGCACTGGCGTTGCCAATAGGTTTCGCATTTGGAAAGTTGGAGCTATTGGTTTTGTAAATGACATTTTATATTTATATATCGTTATTGGCATGGTCAATAACAATATATAAATATAAAATGTCATTTACAAAACCAATAGCTCCAACTTTCCAAATGCGAAACCTATTGGCAACGCCAGTGCTTGTTAGTCTTGCCTAAGGAACCTGGGGGGAAAAAGGGCTGGGATCTGGTAGGGAATTTTAATCCACTTTCAAATCCCTAGGCTGTAGAATAAGTGATCCGCTTACAAATGCATTGAGCCCGCCCACTCTCACTAGGTGAGGAGGGTGTGGGTACAATGATGAAGCTGGACACAAAAGGGACCTGTGGGTTAGGACCTAAAAGTATATCCTAGAGTTATGTTGATCACACAGTTTCCCCAAGGTGTTGATCTCATACACTCATGTGATACACCATGGGCCACGAAACCATCTAAAAAATATTGGGATTTAAGAAAAAAACAGGGTAACCCACCTTAAGTGTTGTTACCCTTAGGTTACACACAGACATTTAAAGAGCTTGCATTCAGAAACTGAGCTTTCTTACCAAAATGACGTATTCCCACAGATTAGATGACTTTCAATTTATTTTTCATTTAAAGAGCAAACATTACATTTTATAAGCAGTTGCCGATAGGTGAAAGCCAAACGAAATAGTTAAGAGTATTTGGCTTTTTTGCTGCATGTATGATTGCTGCATGCATGACTGTCCCCAAGTGTACACGCAATCACAGTTCTCATACTTATTTTTATACACTTCGATCAATGTGAGAGAGACACTTAAGTGATACTGAGGGCAGGCGTTCAATGAAAAGCATGTGCAGGCTTAACTACACCTTTCTGCGAAGCATCACTCAGGCACAAATAACAGAAACATATGAGTTTGCTTTAACTCACACTGGGCGTATATAGGCGCAGAACGCAATGTACCATCTCAAATTAACACGAATAAAAATGAGTGTCCAAACGGGTAGGACAAATATGCAAATAAATCTAGCGGTCTCAAAGTGATAGAATCCACAGCTTTAAAAAAGGATCTGCAAACAGAAACTCAACCAATCAAAGCTGGATTAGCGTGAAAGTAAATGTCAATGTTGACAGTTCATCTTTCGCCAACGACAGTAGCCACTGCAGATCGAACGCGTTCCATTTTTAAAAGGAGATCTGAATACATTATAGCAAAAAGTGACCCAAAAGATATTTGGACTTTTCACCAACATGCGCCAAGTGCTTACTGATGGCATGCCAATAAAAGAAGTGACATGCGTCATAAATTGGAAGGTTTGTGGTCCTTACTTACTCCAACGTTATAAAGTCCGGTCAAAAACTGGCCTCTCACTTTTTAGCACTTTGGTGTTCTCTTAATTTCCAGAGCGCCCTAAATGTGCACAAGGCAATTAAATCACAGTAGCCGCGGCTAAAAGGATGTCCAGCAGCAGACCACATTCAGTAGCCGAAAGGTGCTTTGGTGGCTGCAGGCAGCCATGGTTATAAACAGACTTGCTCTGACACACGAGGGCATGTGCTCTGGTGGGTGGTGCCAGTTCTGTCTGTACAGGGAGTTAACTGTGCTTCCTAAAAGACATAATCCATGACAAGCAGTTACGAGCGTACCACGCTAACTCCTATACAGGTGTCCTTTTCAGACTCAACAGCCACCACTGCGGCATACTAAAGGGCGCCGAGCGTTACCTCCTCCTGGAAGGATGGCGGGTATCTGCAGATCCGCAGGATAGAAGCTCCGTACACCTCCCTCCACCTCACATTCAAACCCCGGCAAAATGGCGCGTTGCTGACCTCACCACGCAGGCGCAGTATTTTTTACTTTTAATTTTATGATTTGTCATTCGTAAAATATACCAGATTCGATCACTATAGGGATAATAAATGCTACGGTATAGGTAAAGAAAACTCGGAAAATCGACAGGGGACGTTCTTTGTGGAGCTCCGCTCAGAATAGGAACATGCCATTTATTTTTCTTTGATCTGTTTAATTGACATTTTTTAGATAGATTATGCATATTATAAGCTTACATGTTATTTACCGGAGCACAAGTTACATTAAAAAACATATTATGCAAAACTATACAATTGTATGTTAGCAAAAGCATATGTGCAAATGTATGTCCATACAGCTTAAGTCTAGCAAACAACTAGAACACGCACAGGAATTATAGCTTGTAACGGTAACAGGTACATTTTGTATACATACAAGACGTGCCCGCCTGTAGGTGCGCGTTTGATGTGGACACTGCTATTAATTCCTTGTAATTTTGCTGTATCGCCAAGGTTATTGATCAAACAGCTTATATATACACAATCCCAACAAGTCAGGTCCCGGGCCGGCAGCCAATCACAGCGCGGCCCGGGAATGACGTCACGGGGGTGTCCCGGCCGGCAGATTCGGGGGCGTGTTTTTCGCGCTCTCCCCTTCCCATTGGCTGGAAGGTAAAATTCCAGCCAATGGGAAGAGGAGAGGGCGGTACTTAAAAAAAGACACAGAAACGCCCCCGAATCGCGTTTTCACAGGAAAGCGTGATTGACAGCCTCTGTCTCCCAATGGCTAGCGTCCATTTATGGAGCTAGCCAATGGGAAACAGAGGCGGTCCGAACCTCCATACTGTTGACAAAAGTTTTCGATCTGGGCGGGGCACTGCGTGCCCTCGCCAGGTCGAAACCTAAAAACAAGATGGCAACCAGCAGGAGGACAAAAAACTAAGGTCTCATATGAAGGACAAACTAAAGCCTGAGAGTAACACTCACTTTAATAAAAAAGAAACAGCAGAAGTCTCCTGCCGCAACCACGTAAAAAGACAGGAGTCATATCGCCACAAACCACCCCACCACTCCCTGGACTCCAGCTAGGGAAGTTCACATGGACAATGAGACATTGGTTCATCTTCCACAAATGCCTGCGCAATTAGTAATCTTGGCTCCCCTGCACATACTGCTCTCAGTGAAATAAGCCGACGGGATAGCAATGCATTTCAACTGTGCACAAAGAAAGAGCAGGAAAGCAAGATGTATATATAGGCAGCACAAGTAAAGAATCGTTGAATAATTCCATTGAATTCATTTTCACTCCAGGATACACATCAAGAGGAAGGCAAGGTATATTAAACAGGGCTAACATTGGGAATACTACAGTATGTAACCACTTTATAATGCACACAAGATCAGATGTGATTACTAGAATTGTATTGAATAGACTAAAGAAATCCCTTGGAACCGAATCCCCAATTGTATACTGATCTCCTAGGGCTATGCCAAACTAAGTTCTCACGGAAACGCAAGCACTTGCACAATAGCGAATTGACTTCAACCCTGTGGAAACATCCCCTAGTACTACTCAAGAGATGAACACACAAGGAGACACAGCATTCTAAAAGGCATAAAACATTCTACTATTGAAGTACTCATCGGTACTCCTAAACTTTGTATCCATGTTAATACAAATAACATAAGAAAGAAAGTCTTGGAGGCAGCCACACACCTAAACCAGCCCCCACAACAACCGTAATAAGAAAACTGATATCGTAGAATGTGGCAGGATTACATCAAGCTCTTCAACAAAAAGACCCTTTAAACTTCCTTAAGACTTGAGAAATTATGTGCCTGCAAGTAACCTGACGGCTGTGCTCACTGCCAATATATGGTTACCAGGAATTATTTTACCCTTCAAGCAGCAAACAATATGCATAGACGGACATCAGGTGGTTTACAGATAGTGAATCAAAATTCTATATTTCTAGCATTAACTTTGAGAAGAATTAATCTAGGATGATTAATCATGACAAAATAAAAGTCTACTTGAATTTGTTTAATGAGTTCAAAGAGGAAACAACAATTGTCTTCTGTGATTCTCTGGAAGAACTGCTTTGTAACTTTCCAACTTATGAGATCCTACTCGTAGGCAACTTTATTTTGAAAAATCTGTTGCAAAAGGTATCAAATTCTAACAGCCTATCAGAATTTTTTTTTTATTTACAACATATTCTTGAACCTCATAACCTTTTTCAGATCGAGCCTGGACAGTGCTGGTGATGGTGCTGGTGATCTGTTGTATGTACTTTATGGGGTCGAACACCTCCAATCGCTTTGGATTGACTTTTATCTGCGACATTCAAAACTCGGAGCCCTGCACATGGCTAATGCTTGGTGCATGTCCCAACTTTTCTCACAAGTTAACTCCCATGGAGAATTGCTGTGGGAACGAGTAGACAGTTTGATTGGGGCAAGGTACTGGATGTGATTCACTGAATTACAGGCAGTATATTAGATGTGGTTAATTTAATTGGCATAATACAAACGGTGTATAAGAAACAAATCATACGGTATAACTAGGTGCGTTCATGTGGGAGAAAGGATGGTTATAAAGATGGTCTGTCACAAAATCAATGAGAGCGTAAACAGGACCACTTGGAGGTGCACCAGACTGGCACAGACGATTCTAAGGGTGTATACAAGGAGTAATGACATTTAGGTTGGGGCAAAAGTTGGATATGACCCTGCCCCATACCTCAATTCTGGATCCCGCGCAAGAAGGCTTCCTGCGTTGATACTAGCACTCTGTTTTACACCTTTCCACTCTGAGCCTAGTCACGCAGTAATTGTCTGCAGCGCCCATTATATGTTTTCTATCCATTCCCCTCCCCTGTTTGGGCTCCACTCTATACAACGCTCTTACTCTGCCATGTCTATCCTTCTTGGTCCACCACGAAATGAACACATATATAGAAATGTATGTACCCTTCTATCCCCAGCACTGCAGGCCGAAACGCCGTTGATTTCCACAGCGGAACTCCTGGCGCCCCTTTCAAGGATACCCCATTCGATTATTTTTGTATTCTGTGCCATTAACTGTTTGGGTATCCTAAATATGTACACATTTTAAACCCCACTTGTTTCATGTTGCGCCTGTCACTATCGCTGAACATACCACCCCATGTGTCACTTGCGCCGTCACAATCTTTCACGAGCACTTGTGCACAGTATGTCATAGGTTACATGCCATTCAATGTAACGCAGAGCTATCATTACGTGTGCTTGTACATATGAAGTATAATATATCAAACATGTCTACTTACTGAAATCTATTTCATAAAAAGAATGTCTCCCTGGTTTTCTCCCCTTGTGATTTAATTCTCAGCAATTAATTGCGCTACATATATTTGACCTTCAAATAACACCCTTTTTGAGACACTGTTAGTTGTTAGATACAACAAATAAAAACACAAAGTTAATTCTAAACAAAATAAGATTATAAGGGAAAAGCCTCTAAGAGGCTAAAAAGAGATGCTATGAAGAACAGTGGCTAAGACTCCATGCACTAATGGGGTGCAAAAGCCAGTCAAAATGCTGGTACTTTGTCAAAAGTCTACAAGAAATTACGTATAATAAGGGAAATTGCATACTACAAGAAACATGGGTGGAGCACATTAAAAAAACCTATATACAACAAAAGAATTGGTCCTCGTAGACATAAGGTCTCCCATGAAGAGAGTGTGGCATCAACTCGAGTAGAGGAGCACATTAAGCCGGAAACTAAAAAAAAATTAAAAATATGTCTGCATGCAATACAAGTAAATGGGGCTCCAGGCCCAAATGGCTTACCGGGATCGCTATTCAAATCCGACACCAACTTTTGGTGGCAGCACCTAACCCTGCTCTACAAAGTCACTTACATGCACGCTGATGTCCCTAACTGGCGGCGCAGAGCTATACTACATTCTATACACAACAAGCATTGGCATGGTCAATAGGTCTCGCCTATGGGACCTTATAAGCGTTTAGGTATGAGGCACATTGTCCTATTTATTGTGTTGCTATGCGTTAACAAATCAGATAGCTAAAAAAGTGTCCCACATTAGCAATTGGGGCCGTTTTGAACTTGTAAACACACATTAAAGAGGTGGGTGTTTTGTAATGGATTGTGAGAACAAGTGTATTTGTGCTCGCTGTAAACAATGTTTGTCCTAATATCAGATACATAAACAGTGAAAAGTGGTCCACAAAAAGAGTAAACAGGCCCCCAAACTTCCAAAACTATCAGCCCACACACTGATTTAGACCAGCTTAACGAGCACTGTTAGTTTGCCCTATGGGCTAGTCCGACCCTATACAGGTGTCCTGGCGTATATCTTTGAAGGCAAAGCAGTGCACTTGCTGGGATTTAGCCTGCACATGCGTGAGAGGCAATGCTCCTAAAAGTAGTTTGGCTCCTGATTTTGTTAAGTCCCGAAGCCAGTGGTCACAACCTGAAGTCGTTGGTGGTATTTATAAGTGGGGTATATTTGACCTACTCAAGTAAATTGAAATGCGCAGTTTATTTTTAAGAACAAAAGGAAACACCATCTGCTGTCTTTTTTCAGACTAGAACAACAGAACAAATTTAAGAAATGTATTTTTGTAGAGGTAGGATGTAAGGAGTCAGGACAGGGCAGGTTATTAGTATCAGTAACCTATGGGCCTTTGCAGACTCTTGACAACAAGTAATGACAGGTCATTTTCTCTCGGAAATGTGTCAAACACAGGCAGAATGCATGACTCGCCCCAGTGCTGCCATTCCACAGATGCCTGGAGTGTGTCTCAATGTAGGTGAGCGGCAGCGCATCACCAGATCTAGCTTAAATTACACCGAATTGAGATGTGACGTGTCTCAGGGCATCAGCTGGGGAGGAGGGTGATGGACCACAGCTGTAGCATCCTGCTACTAATGACCACAGACACCATTGCTTATGAATACCGGAGCTTTATTATCTGCATCCAACCTGTTTCATGTCCCTGCTCTAACTGTCGTGGTTCCTGTCACTGGCTCCTCCCGTTCCTGCTCCTCCCTCTTAACTCCACCCCAACCACTAGACTACATCATACAATCCGACATCTCCCCGCTTCTTAACAAAATGAACTTAATTTCCACAGTGTTCGCAATTCTTTAATCCACCACACTGGTTGGCGGACAGCTTGTTCTTCAAGCATCAGTAGTGTCGAATCCGTGGTGGTCCTGACGTTGATCAATCTTTCCGGTGTCTTAACCAAGACGTCCTTGACTACAGGAGTGCACTTTTGAGAATGCAACCCATTGCGTGTGGGCTGCTTATTATCCGGTTCCGCAGTTGTCATGGTTCTTTCATGTTGTGTGACTGCTACTGGCTCAGCTCGGCAGTGGCAGTCTACTTTCCTTGGTGACTCTTGTTCTATTGACGGTTGATCTCCTTCGGGAGTGGACAATGTTCTGGTCTTCTTCCGAGCTCCCACCTGTAAGGTTATTTCTCTTTGTCTTGTCAGGTTGGGAGCAGCACTGTTCTTCTGTTCACCATCAGGCATGCCAGACGTTAATGTACTATCTGAAATGGGTGTCCTGTCTTGATTCTTGGACTCGTTTGCTGCCTCTGTTTGTCTCTCCCCCTCCCACTCGTGTTTGAGACTGGCGAAATCCCCGACCATCCGGTCATGTGCCTGTTTCTCTCTCATTCGGTGACAGTCTATCTCTGCCACCACTTTTGGTCCTCCTCCCGGGGTGACAGGATAATCCTTTTCCACTTGGTAGATACTGTCCCATCTCTTTGTTTTCCTTCCGTCAGTTCTTTTAGTCAGCCTCGCTGACCCCATCAGGGGTGACGGCATATTACTCATGTCTTGAAATGGCGATGACTGATGTGACATGTTGTCCTTTGATTCTGTTGTCCGTTCGGGTGATTGATGCCATGGACGTGGTCGGGACCATGATTTTGTTGACCTGAATGATCGGACCGACATGTTTTCCGACTCGGAGGAGTCGTTCACCGATTCCTTTTGAGGACGTTCCTTTGAGGGCATCGTGACTGATAAGTTTATTGAGTTGGTGGTCTGGGATGACATGCTCCTGGAGTCGGAGCTATCTACGGAGCATTCCTTTGGGTACGTCTCTTTATGTGTCTTTTGTGTTGTTGCGATGGAGAGATTGTTTGCCAACCACACGTTTACTTCTTTAGTTTGATCTCGGAGCATTTGGTCTTTACCCTTTTCACGGGACATCACTTGTCCCTTCTCTGTTTTCTCATTGACACCACTGTCTTGAGTGCACGTGCCCCTCCCTTTTCGGTGTCTAAGTGACTTACCACTCCTCATGTGGTTGGTTTCTTCTTCTCGTTTGTTAGGCGTGCTGACGTCCGTGCCATTGGGGTGATTTGTTCCGCTGATTGATGCTTCCTCGGACTCATCTATGAACTTTGGTGCATAGCGGGAGGATGCCCGGGGATGTTCGTGTGCCGATTTCCGGCGTTGACGGGACTGGTCCTTTCTTCTGTAGTTTGTCTAGCTTGCCCTCTTGTTGAGCAATCTGCCATATTGTCCATGGGTGTGATCTGACCCACTTGACACTTCATCTGCTTCATAACCATTTTCATCATCGGTTGACTGACTCCTTGAGGTTATATCAGTATCAGTTGTATCAGTGCTGCTTTCGCGATCCTGATTCATCCTGGTCTTTTGTGATGGTGACTTGCAGTGTTCCATGACGCTGTGTCTCTTGTTTCGTCTTGGCTCTGATTCACCCGCCTTCTTTTCAGTTTTGTTTGTTTCCTGGGCCTTGCCCCCAGATGTGAGGGATTTCGCTCTCCAGACATCCATGTGTCTTGCATTCGAGTGCACGTCTTTCGAGAAGTCTTTTGCTTTTATCCGCACTCCAACCTCGGCCCCTCTGATGATTCTCTTTAGCGACCACTGTTCCTGAAGAATCTTGCGCTTCGTGTCTGCGCTTGAACAGCCTTCGATTATCCGGAGCCGAACTGCTTCTTCGTTCGTAAATGTATTGAAGTAGCAGCAGGGTACCAGACTTAGCAACCGGGTGATGAATTTCGGCAATGGCTATCCTGGTTCCTGCCGTGCTGTATTGAAAGCGATGCGAGCATGATCCACTTCCACCTGTGCATGGAAATGGGCACGTAACTTCACTTGGAGTCTTTCATAGCTCTCTGTGTCCCTTTTGGGAAATGTTCTGATTAAGCGTCGGCCCTCATGACCGACCAGTTGAAGGAGTAGCATCAGACATTTTCTATCTCTTCGCTCACCAATTGCCTCAAGAAAATCGTCCAGTGATTCCAGCCACCGGTTCCATTTGAGACTCAAACTCTGACTGTCAGTCTGTTGCACTGGGGGTGGTACTTCAATGCAGAGATTGGACCGATGGGTTGCATTTACCCCCGCCATGATGGAGGAAAGATTTTGGCTACTACCGTCGCAGGATTGTTCACTTTGCCTCCAGTCCTCCACTCCCTTTGCTGATGAGAGAAGGCTTCCTCACTGCTTGTGTTTGTCGCATTCACGGTTTGTGCAGACTTGAGCTTGTTTTCAGCGCGTTTCTTGTACTTGCCAGTGTCCGCTATGTTTATTGACCCCTGGCTCATTTCACGTCTCGTTGCTCATTTGCATTCATTGGTTACATTTGATGCGTTCTTCGCTTATTTGGAACTGTCTTCTGCAGTTCGGTCTTCCTCTGGTCGTAATCAACGTTGTCTTTGTTAATCTCGGGCACTCGCTAAGGCTTATGCATCTGCTTCTTTCGCCTGCTTGCATTTGCACGTGCTTGTCTGCGTTGACCCTTGTGTTCGCTTGTGCTTGTTTACCCGTTCTATTCACTTTTAGTTGGCTAATGCTTGTTTGTTAGTTCACATTTGCATTGGCTCATGCTTGTTTGTGGTAGCAGATTTACATTTGCTGATACTAGTTTCCTTTGCCCACTTGCATTGCTCGATGCTCGTATTTTCTTATTGTCTTTGCCAGTGCACGTTGCTAACAGTCGCTTTTGTTCATTCCTCTTCTGGTCACTTGTATTGGTGCTTGTTTTCTTTTATATTTCTTGCATTGGCTAATGCTTGTTTTCAGTTTCCAATGTTTGTTTCATCAAGCTGGAGGGTGCCCCTACCACTGCTTCTCCTGCATTTACCAATGCTTGATTGCTTGTCTCTTGCCTTCGCCAATGCTTGTTTGGTCTTCGCCAATGCTTGTTTGGTCTTCGCCAATGCTCGTTTGCCTGTCTCTTCTCTTCGCCAATGCTTGTTTGGTCTTCGCCAATGTTTGTTTGTTTGTTCTTTGTCAATGCTTATTTTCAAACACTGCTTGCCTGACCTAAAGATGGCCGCTCCCGAATTTCACAGGGATGTCCCATTGGCTTGCCTGACTCCAATATGGCCGCCGTCCCTGAAATCCCAGCTTGCACGAGACTTTCACTTTGCTCATTCAGACCCGGGCTGACTCACTCAGGACTCACCGGCCGCCGGTCCCAGGGACATCAGCACTTCTCCAGGTCTCCACGCTGCTCCACAGGTGAGGTTAAGGTGGGCTCCCGCTTCGCTGCGCTAGGGGCCGCATCCACGCGGCGACAGCAGGCCAAAACACACGCATCAGGCGTGAGATTTCTAGCGTTGGGGCCACCCGAGCTCCAGTTCTACCGCGCTCGACGGCGCTTGCCGCCAAACCTTCTGGGGGCAATGCTCTTCACTCGGGGCACCATTCTTCTGCTTCTGGGGCGCTAGGCAGAGTCGGGGTGGGCTCCAGACTTCTGCTCTATCTGCATATGCTGGGGTGTATGCATTCGGCAATGTCGCGTTTCAGCACAAACTGTTCCGACTTCTTGAACGCTCCAACGCTCGTTGCTGCGGCTCCCTCTTTCCTCCCTTGAGGCCTCTGGAGGGACAGGGTCACCGGCTGCCAGCTTCTCTCTGGGGCAGCTCCATACAGCGGCGGTTTCTTCTTCTTGGCGCCGCCTTCATTCAGCAGCGGAGCTCGTTTCTCGACGCTGCGGGGCCAAGGTGGTTTCACGAGGTGCTGTGGCTTGTGGGGTTTTGCTCATCCCATCCTCGTCGCCAGTTGTAGCATCCTGCTACTAATGACCACAGACACCATTGCTTATGAATAACGGAGCTTTATAATCTGCATCCAACCTGTTTCATGTCCCTGCTCTAACTGTCGTGGTTCCTGTCACTGGCTACTCCCGTTCCTGCTCCTCCCTCTTAACTCCACCCCAACCACTAGACTACATCATACAATCCGACAACAGCCAATGTTTTAAGCGGTCTCAGAGCACACAGCGAGTCACAGGCAGCTCTCCTCAAGTGTCTCGCTCTGGCTGGCGGCAGTTTTCTGTGATTAGAGGACCCCCGTAGTTTTCCAGCATACTCGCCTTGATCAGCAGCGATGACTTCGAGGGGACAGGCAGGATAGAAAAATTAACAAGCATTTGCAATGCAATAGGTCTCGCATTTAGGCGAGTTTAAGCTATTGGCATTGTAAATGACAATGCCTTTTATTTATGTTTTAAAAACGAAAACAAAAATAAAAGGCATTGTCATTTGCAATGTCAAGAGCTCAAACTCGCGTAAATGTGAAACTTATTGCATTGCAAATGGTTGTTAAATAGTGTCTTGTGTGCCTGCTTTACTTCGCACAGGTGCTGAGACGGGTCTCTTTTGGGCTCTCCATTTTTGCCCTCACGATGAAAAAAAAAATCTTGCGGCTGCAGCAAGTACCACCATTCACTGCCTTCGACAAGATCAGTCATAGTTCTTTCACAGTCTCGTCATTCCAGAACTGAACCATTTTCAATGTTATGTACAACGAAGCCACAGTTGTTGCTTATTTAGCTTATGCATCTAACAACAATTGACTAAGCTAATCATCCAGGTTTCTTGTATGTGTATTGTTACTCATTGTATAATTTATCTGGATACAATGACAGAAGCAGCACATTTTTCGGGCGAGACACTATGCTAAGCACAGATTTTTTTTAGCTTATGTGTTTTAAGCCCCACCCTTAATTACATTGGCCACGCCCCTTTAGAGACACCCCCATGCCAAATAAAGCCCTGGATACTACCGACAGTCCTACTTCTATGTCTGTGACCCGTCTCGGTTTTTGGTTTTGAGAATCTGGTCACCCTATCCGAAGCCATCTTCTATATCCCTCACAGGGGCATGTGCAGTGTTTCATTTGTAAAATATTAAGTTGCCCAAAAGCCCATGGCCGCAGCTATTAGATGTCAGCGCGCCAAACACCAAGGCAGAGTAGACCAGAATCGACTGAAGACCTCTTTAACTCACCAGAAACTAAATGCACCTGTATCTCACTCTGACAGATTCCGGCTTTCTCTCTTGATGGCAAGTTTGCCATCTTTCTCTTGCTCCGTCTTTCCTGTTGGTGTGTTTCCCGCTCTTGCTCTCAGGAAATGTCCATTGAGGAAAAATTATTGCCGGTCTAAAAAATGAGTGCGGTGGCCCCACCGGCAACCATCGACTCAAATTAAGCACAGGGTATGTGGATTCTCTGTTGTGTATTGCGTTGATTAGTTTTCCATTTTTTGTATTTGCACGAGCACAGACTTTCTTCAGGGTTTTCTGCACTAAGTCCAGCTGTATCTTTCTCCTTTGATTGCATTATCTCCCGGGTTCAGCAGTTTATTTCTTAGATTGGCAGGATCTTGTTGACAGCCTTATTAGTCTCTGGTTAGCCAGCAGAGTTGTCTAGTGCACAGCCTGATGCAATAGCTTCAACGGTTTAGGCAAAACAGATGAGGCATAAATAAGGCCCCCCTTTTTAGGTCTAGTGCCTAGCGTCGCACTGCGCAGCAGTGCAAGTCGTTTAGTAGGTGAAAAACGGGGTTTGGAAGCGGCCCTAGGAATAGCACACGCTTGTGCGTGTGCTTTTCCTTTTGTGGGCTGCTATTGGCCTTTGCGTGCTTCTTTTTATAAAAGACTGCACGCAATTGGCCAAAGGCGGGAGCATTGCTCCACCCATGGCCTATTGGTGTTTATTACGCGCTTGGTACGCGTAATAGACACCAATAGGCCATGTGGTTTCAATTATCGTGCCCAGACACAGGTGCGATAAGTGAAACCACATGGCTCGCTGTGGCGCGCGCGCGCGCACCACTTGCGAGCTTCTGTTTTTCTTTAGATCCATTTCACTGGGAATCAACCTGCAGGAGCCGGCTCCCGAGGCAGCCTTCAGAAAGGCGCAGAAATGGATCGAGGAGAGTGTCGGGCTGATCGGGCCTGCCCTGGCACGTTCGGTGTCCCCTTTGCATGGCGGAGTGAGTCTGGTTATTTCTTGTCTGCAGAAAAAACTCCAAATGCGCTTTGCAGGAGACACAAAAATACAGATTCCAGCTAAAAACTTTGTCCAACCCGATTTACAACCCCACGCTCCATGAAAGTCAATGCCTAAAAACAAGGAAGTGGAAATTCAGTGTGCTTGCAGTAGTAATTGCCTTCTGTAGTTCCTTAGTCAGTCAAACCAAGCGGGCTTCTTTTCCAGCATATACGTCTTCATAGGACAGATGTCTTTGAATAGTATGAGAGGCACAATTCGTTATTAATGTAATGTAATTTTATTTTTATAAAGCGCGACTTACACTCCACGGAGCATCTTGGCGCTGACCACTCGTGTCTAAGAGGTGTTAGCCCAGGGAGCCAGTGAGGTCTCAGAAAGATAGTGTCTGGTGTCTCTGGGGGTAGGGTTTAGACTAGGGCTAAACAGGCTGTGTCTACGAAGTTTGAAAATCCATGTTTTTAAAGCCTTCCAAAAGAGGTTCTCTGACGGGATCTGACGCAATTGGAGTGGGAGTTTATTCCAGGCTCTGGCACCTAGCACTCCCAGGGATTTTCCTCCTTTCGTAGCTAGTCTAAATTTGGGAGTCACCAGCAGGTTCAGGTTGAAGGATCTGAGTGAGCGAGAGGGCACATATCTTCCAAACCTTTTTGACAGGTAGGTGGGACCCAGCTGGTGGTAGGCCCTAAAGTGATTACTAGGATTTTAAACAACACCCTCTTGTGGATGGGCAGCCAGTGCAAGATCTTAAGTGCTGCTGATGCAGACGACTTCCTGGGCCATCTCAGCACAAGGCGGGCGGTGGCGTTCTGGACCATCTGCAGTCTACACCCCCTCCCCCGGAGATTTAGAAACTTCTTGTCAGTATAAGAGTCCTGTGCAGGGCATGGAAATGTGGTGCCGCTCTGCCATGTTCTTTTTCTGGACTAACTCTTGCTCCTCATTCAGTAAACTTGACAATCATGCAAGTCCACTGGTGGTGCTCCGTCTTATACTTTAATGGGCTCTGATGACTGGGGAAGCCCATTCTGAATGAGATGACAACTACTTCCTCATCTAGGCAATGTGACAGAAACTGTTCATCTTGAGTGCAGGCCTGTTTACCCTCATGCTAAAAACTCAATCTGTGTAATTCATTTAGTATGGCCCATATAGGTCATGTGCATTTCTATTGCACTTGCTACAGTCTGCGCGTTCCAGATTCTGGGCGCCCTTTACAAATGCACATTGGGTGTTGAATTCCTATTATTAACATCTTCCGTTCCTCTGTGCCAATCAAGCCTTCCACACAAAGCATTATTTGAAAAGGGTTTAATGCCCTCAGTCTTTGTTTTGCAAAGCAATTGCCTGCAACTGAAGCAACTTCGTAGCGCAGAATTGTCTGTCTAAAATCCATGCCAAACTCGTACTTGGGCAATGCCAATTCCGTGAAATCGGGGAACTCGTCTCAAATTTTCTGATCTTCAGGTAGAAGTTAAGTGTTGCTCCGAGAATCTCTTTCCCTTCTTTCGGAGAGGAGTAAATTTGGTGGTGGTTTAATAATGGGAGAGGTGCCTGATAAAAGAGGAGGGTGTTTGTTATTTTTTTTTCTGTCTTGTAAACTGCCGCAGTTGGTTTATTTCTACTATCTGGGTACCTGGTGTTCTAGAGAAGAGATCGCCCTACTCACACTGTCCCGTCTCCTTGGGAATTGCAGCTGAATCTAGCTTGAAGAGCAGGTTGGCCTTGTTAGACCACAGGTTTCATTTTGATTGGGAGCTGGTGAACAACAATTTAAGGCATTTTGACCATAACCTTCCTGTGACGTCAATACAGAGCAGAGTATTTTTACCTTAATTCACTGTGCTACTGGTAGCCAGTGCAGTTCTTTAAGAGCTGGGACAGGTGTTCAGATTTATTCAGGTAGAGACATAACCAGGTGATTGCTTGATTCTGAAGTCTATTGTGTGGTAGTATCTTTTTTGGCACACAAACAACTATAACGCTACAGTAATTAAATGGAACCAAAACACATGAAATCAGGTGTGACAGGATAAGTACTGGGTGAATCTTTGCTTATGTTGAAGTGGTGTGATGATTAAAAGAAAGTTTTGCATCAAACCATACTCCAAGTTGTTTCCTTCTTACACTGAAATCGGAGTGGCTCAAAGTTCCTCCAGCCACTAAAATGGAAGTGCCACCTGTAGACTCTTCAATTCGGAGGTTTTCCAGTGTTGGACCATTTTTGCAGGCGTGGCTCTCAATCTATCAATAGATTTGCTTCAGGCAGGGGAGTAATGTTATTTTGTGATGGTGTTTGGTTGCCCAGACAGATGTGATGTTTGATGTAGTCTCGTTACATTTGGAATTTAATGTGATAGTTAGATATTTCCTGGGCCACAGACTACGGGTGCATGTTTAACAGGAAAGGGGATCACAGAGATCCCTGGAAAACTCCAACTTATATCCAGGGCCGGACTGGGAACTGAAAGCAGCCCTGGCAAATTTTGTCAGACCAGCCCCCATCCGGCACGTAGCGAACCAGCCCCCGTCCGGGGCGAGCGCAGCGAGAAGTGGTTGGCGCTTCCTGTTTCTGAGTTGTGCTGTCTGCATCTCATGCACTAACTGGAAGTTGCCGAGTTAGTATAAGTAACCACCCGTCTGGTACATAGATTGAAGTAAAATATCTCATAAATTATTTCAAAGCTCAATAAGTCGCAATTAAGCCCAGCGATTCAATACATCACAAATCTCAAAGCCAGGTTTGAGGAAAAAATGTATACATCATATTTATTCACAATATTCAACGATTCTTATGGTACATACACCTAGACTTAGGTATATACAATATCTATTCAAATGCCAACACCACAGTAGCAATATTCATAACAATGTATGTACACCCTGGAGAGACCCAGGCTCAACCCCCCAAATACCACAGTCAAACTATCAATCGCACTACATACATTCCATTCAAATCCCACGTATCAGTCACATATAAATATATAACGTAAATTCAATAGAATCAAGTAGAATTGTTATAAAAGAAACAAGGGCCAAAATAAGAATCCTTATATGTACGTGGGCCAACTTATTTCAAATACATGTTGTACATAGACCCTAGATCGTGTATTATATGTTGGATCACTCGGTTCATGAATGATAGGATTAATCGTGTATTCTGGTCCCTGTGTTCCAAACCAATGTAAGTTCTCTTACCCTGCTTGCCAAGTTAGTGTCTGAACCCTTGGCCGGCCAATTTTGTTCAAAACTGACTCATGAACCCTTCCTGTGCACAGTGCACCGGCTCAGAATAGGATCCTGAATGCTTCTTTCAGTCTCGACCCGGGGCAGAAAAACGGACTCACTCACCTCACTCAGGCGGCAGGCCTGCTGATGCTGACTGTAAGGTGTTGTGCTACCGGAGCCAAGGGATATGACGGGCAAACTTCGCTCAGATTATATTATGACGGGCAAACTGCGCTCAAATTATATAGAATTTTCCCCACCAAAGTAAGGAATGGAAAGACTCACATTCCTTGCTTGTATTACCTCTTTGAAATGGAACTAATGTCCGGATTAAAAATGTATTTTCCATTTCTTAACGGCCAGATCCTCTATAGTGTAAAAACGGAATTTATAACACAGCCCAACTTTATTGGAAAGCATTAACACTATAACAGAATTATGGCGAAGGAAAGAATTTACTATCGCCGTCATGGAATTGTCAAGAAGTTCAATAAGATTTGGGGAATTCTTTTAACAATTGAACTTTGGATATACTGATACAAAATTGGAAAAATATGTTGTTTTTTTCCACAGAGTTTATATAGCGCGAACTTGACCCAAATCGGGTATCGAGCGCTTTACATAGCACCAGTTGAATCACACGAGAACACATTCATTTTTGTTAGGCACGGCCGGGGAGATTAAGTGATTTGCCCAGAATCACAGTATGTTCATTGTCATTGCCGAGACTCGAACCCAGGCAGTTCCCCACATTCGAGGGCGACAGCCCTAGCTGTTAGGCCAACTCCTAGTAGAAAAGAAACTAAGGCTATGTGGTTGCTTGATTTAAATTAATATGTGCTATATTACCTTCTATGTTGAGGCCAATTAAAAAAAAAAGAAAAACGAGTTTGCTGGAAATCCCGATTGATACAGGAATGGGATTTTATTCCCCATAGAGATTATTCGTTTAGTGGGAATGCCCGCACATTCCATCCCCACCACCTGTGAAAGGTAAGTAACTGAAATGTAGTAGGGGAAAATGCTCAAAATAATGGCAAAATCAGCTCGCACACCAATTTACGTGATTATTCCTCGTACTCCGCACTGGCGCGTTATTGGAGAGAATTCCTGCATCCTGTTATTAACGCTCCATGCAGTATTGGTGATAATTAGGTGGAGGATTTCTAACTTGGCCTGTCTATCGATGGTGTGACGAACACTTAATTATGAAAGTCTTAACGTCCAACCGGACATTTACCTTGCTAGTTTTCGGGCCTCTGGTCTTGGAGCGTTAGGTTTTATACCGGGTTTGCCGTCTTGAAGCCGGCTGTTGGTGGGGTCACGGGACGGGGTGGCACTGGCACTGGCACTGGCACTATGGCAGACACAGGGGGTCAGGGGGCTAGGCGGCGGCGCTAGCCAGCCACTGCCAGTAGCCACTGTAGGAATAAAATTATGCAGGGGCCGGCCACTCAACTACAGTCCGTCCGTGCGCACTTCTCCTCCTCTCTTCAGTCACGCGCAGTTAATTGCCCAATGCGCATGCGGGAAATGGAATTACAGCCGCACCCTAGTAGAGGCGCTCCACGCGCAGACGCGGCAGAGGAGGAGACAGGGCATAATTCTGCGCGCTGCGCACAGGCACCACCTCCTCCTCCCCGCTCCGTTTGTTTACGTTGGGTTGAACATACTTGCTGCAGTGCTACAGTGCACACACCGGTCAATCAGGCTTGCTGGCGGCGGCGCTACAGTACTATTCGGGGGCGGCAGCCTGCAGGCCTGCATCGTAACTGATCGTAACTTGGAAAGTCTGACTGAGAGTCATGATTGATGTGGCTTCTTCTAAGTAAGTGACGTGACGCTGCTGGGGGCCGATTTTCAGTCCGACCGTCACAGGCTGTGACGGGCGGACTGAAACTCGGCCCCCAGCCACAAAATCGGCGCCCTTTTTGAAAACCGGCTCCCACCCCCTCCAGCTGACCGGGGGATTGCCCGGTGCCTGGCATTGCCAGTCCGGGCCTGCTTATATCTGCTTAGTTGACCAAGAGGAAAAGCTGTTTTTAAGTCAAGCCTGGGCAGCGCATGTGCTGCTCTGTGAGCCATGCCGTATTGGAGTATGAAATAGAAGCACCCCTCACTCTCCACCTATATTGGTCATTGGCTTGTTAATACCATGTGTTATTGCTACTCAATTTAAGAGAGCCTAGTTAATCTCACATCACCACACCTTTCAGCAACGAACGTTCAAATCACTGAACCAAATTTCCAGCTAAAATAAAAAGAGCACTAGAATACAGTGAACACAACAACTGGGCGCACTACTCACACGTGTGATGGGCAATTTGAGAGCTATGAAGAGCTGAAACTGAATAATTTTTCCCACATTTACTGTGGGTGGTATACTTCTCCCTAACCCAGACTGTAATTCAGCAGCCTCTGCTCTTCAGCAGTTAAAACTCAGAAGCTTCCAGCAGCAGCCAGTGAACCCTTTGAGATATCCTCTAGGTAAAATCCACCCCAGGTACAGTGGCTTCACTGTGAGGTGTTTCCGACTACCGTTCCTTTTGACCTACTCCATGAGTTCAAACCCCCATCCCACCGGGAAACTCCTTGTCCTGGTATTGTGTAAACTTCTTCTATTGGCTGATTTAATATCGGGTTAACCTGGTCTTTTGCAACTAACTGATGTGAAGTGCTACAGGGGACTTCACAGCGCAGTGATTCGTAGGCGCTATTGAACTACACCACAGCGATGCACATTTTATCGACTTTGGAAGGATAAGTGTCTTTGTTGCCCCGCTCCGGTTTCACACATGCGTGCTGCAAAAGGATATCAGCAGCAGATGGGCTATTTCATTGCTTTAAAGTTAGCTTTCTAAGCCCAAAGGTTCGTTTTGTAGGGAATACCCGCCCCTACTGCAGCTTTCTTCTACCTTAATGATACTTCCCGTTGAGGGGAGTGTGTGTGAGGTGAAGGGTGGAGTCAAGAGTCTCGAAGTCAAGTCAGGCCTGGGGCTGAATTTCTGGTTTATTTTTAAAGATGCTTCTGCGGGGTTGAAATCCCGGCGGAAACAGACCCTTCAAACTCTCTAGTCCATGCTCAGAAACATGCACTTCATGTCACCCTGTTTGTAAAAAGAGGCTCCATAAGGAACCAGAGGATAACATCCTGGGGATAAAAGCATGGAAAGAACAAGCCTTTGCAATGCAATAGGTCTCGCATTATTAAAGTTTGAGCTATTGGTGTTGCATTCTTTAGCAATGCCAATAGCTCAAACTTTAATAATGTGAGACCGATTGCGTTGCAAATGCTTGTTGTATGGTGCAAGCAACTGTAGCAACCAGTCCTGACAAATTTTGGCAGACGGGATATCAGTCATCGTTGTGACGGAGTAACCTGTCCACCGAGATCTAAATTAGGCCCTCTGTCTTTTTAAATCAGTGTTTTGTCGTATTTTATATGCCTGTGGTTGAATAGTAAGAACCATTGTAGACATTGGGTAGAAATGGGGTCACATTTCTGCTGTGCCAACGCTGCTTATCCAATCGATCGGCATTCTTCTTGGCCAGTTAGTTCATTTGCCATCTCATCCCAAGAAGGACCACTTAATCCTGTTAAAGGTTTTGTCCATGTGACTTGTGCTATCAGACTTGTGCTATCAGCTCCTGTCATTTTTCTTTTATTTTAGCCTTCTCCCCGCAAAAGTGAAAGATTCCAATTCTTGTCAAGGATCTGCATGCGAAGTAGAGTCTGGATTTGGCCTGGCTTGGCAGCTGGTGAATCACTGTCTTACTGTTGGCTCTGTGGAGCACTGAAGTGTGCCTCTTCCAGCCCAGGGTTTATTAGCTTGTATTTATTGAAATGCTGACGTTACTGTGATTGACAGGGCAACATTTAGACACTTCTCTTCTCAGAGACCCTGGATAGTGATTTGGAGTGCTGATATCGCCTGATAAGATTTCTGTTCTCCCACTTTAAAGACTTCTCTTGGGAAAACCAGTGCAGAGGTTTGCTCCAGGAGATGGAATGAGATTAGACACACTGGCCCACATCATGAGTTGACTGGAGTGGTATTCCCAGATGGGTAAAACCACCCATGCCATTTCCATAAGTGAACAGGTGTTACCAGTTGAAATTACTACTTGCTTGAATATCTGGGGGAGTTTTACCAAGTGGGAATCCACGCATGGTAAAAGCCACCAGGACTCTGGGGCAGGCAAAGTGCACCTAATTCACATGCAAGTAAAACTTCCTGCCCTAAAAAAAGAGATGGTGCAAACAAGAGGTGCCTTGATGCATCAGTGTCAGAGTTGGGACCCCAAACTATTTTCATTGTGCCTAATTACGAGGCACTATCGTAATTTATTTTCATTACGTACTATTCTAGCTAGCGGGAAAACTGCTAGTGCTGCACTGCGACCTCACAGCAGGCTTTGGGCTAAAATCAGGCCTATTTTTTCAAAGGCTTTTCAGAGTTAATTCAAATGATTTTCTGAGTAACATCAAAAGCCACAATTAAGGGCCAGTAGCTTTGTTTTGTTGTTAACCATTTTAATTGATACTGAGGGTTAGTTTTCTGGTCTCTACTCGTTGACCTTGTGACCCTGATAGTAATACTTACTTACCTCCCTCCATAGGTATTTTTTTTATAACCTAAGCGTAGCCAGATCTGTTCATCGTTCCCTCGTATGCTTTATAATTTTAATTTCACAACAGTAATATGCATGTAGATTTTTTTTACGCTTGGGGAGTACCACAAGAATGCCAGAGAAAAGAAACTTTCATTGTTAAGCGCTAGTTTGCATAAGACTGGATCCGTGCAGAATCCTTGCAGCATAAGACGCGATCCGTGCAGCATCCTCGCAGCATAAGACGCGTTCCGTGCAGCATGCCTGCAGGGCGGTGTGGTGTGCAGTACCATGCCAGTTCTTCTTATAAAGCCAGTACTGTGCTCTCTGGTAACCTCTCGGCCTAGAGCGGCACAAAAGATCCTAATGCCATATGCATCCCAGACCAGGAAGCAATCCTTCCGGTGGAATTCCCCATACATGGTATTTAGAAGGGGTCACTGGATGTGACCAGGGGATTTACTCCAGAATGGCTTCACTTTCACTTTCCTCTGGCTGCAGGCCATGGAGGCTTAGAAACCGCAAAAGGAGAATAGGCTTTACACAAAGAGGAGGCAACGCATGGAGACACCTTTCAGCATGAGTGGTGGAGACAAAAGCAAAATTGTAGGACTGGAAGAGAAACAAGCATCAATCTCTTATCTTTATGGGGCCATATGTTTCTAATTAGCGGGGAGGCGGGCACTGCCCCCAACCTCTCAAAGGAAAAAAATCTTGACGAAACCAAGATTTTTTTCCTTTGAGAGGTCGGGGCAGTGTGCTCCTCCACACTAATTAGAAACACATGGCCCCATGAAGAGAAGAAAGTGTTTTGCGACAGCCAGCAGATGAGCCAGTCTGGATTGGCAGGACGAAAAGACATCACCAAAAAACCCTCTTTCCAATGGGACACCACTGTTTAGCATAAACGGTGACGCCAGCCAACGAAAATGAGTGGCGGGGCTTCAGGTCCCCTTGTCAAATCTACTCTCCTACAAAATCTCTAGACCGGCGAGCAGTGCTTTGCGCTGCAACGCCTGGCAAGACCTAAAAACATCCTGCAGGGTGCCAGTCACACACCTCAACAACGCTGTAAAGGCTTGTTTACGTTTGCAGTGCATTGCTAATTAGGCTCCAGGTGGACCTAACGATCCCATTCTCACACTCTAGCGGCAGAACAAGAAAACAAAAGTTTAATTTGCCCACCAAGCTCCATTCACAAAACAACTGATGGTAGTGCAGGGGTAGTGCTAGTTGCCGGAAAACCAACAAGGCAAGGTGCCGCCCCAGATTCATTCAGTGCAGGCACATTACCAGCTGTTCAGCAGGGCCCTCTAAAGGATCAGCATGAGCCTGGTGCGCTGCTGGCAGAATGCAGTGCACACACACACACACACACACACACCCACACACACACACACACACACACACTGTGTGCTCTCTGACCACAGCAGTCTGCAGAAGGATGGCAAACTATTATCATTAATAATAAACAGTTGGCATCGTGCCGAAAATACACTAAGTGCTCCGAAAGTGCTCCGAAAATACACTTATTAGGCAGGTGCTGAACACTGACAACGAGGGGGCGGGTACAATGGCAACGCGACAACGGTAGCGCACGCAAGCAAGGGGGTGGTGCGCGGGAGACGAAGAGGCACTGCAGCTCCCGCCCTGCGCGCCGCTGCTCTCTCCCACAGCAAAACGCCGTGGGAGTGAACATTTCAAAAGAGGTGGGACATGTACCCACCTTTAGCAGGCTTTGATTTGAACGAGACACAGGCAAAAGCCAACCCAATGCGTCGGAGGAGTCAGACCCACACAGAGTAGAGACAAGAAGCCTCGCAGAGCAGTGCATGCGCGCTGCTAGGCTCGACCCAAAAAGGGGAACACAAATGACACAGCAAACTATCGCCTGACTGCCTTATTAGATGTACAGGCCAAAGCCTATGCAAGAATCCTGTTAAAGAATTGGAAAACTGGGTAGATAAATAGAATCTAAGGGGCACATGCATCAAGCATTTTTGCCTTCGCAAATGGGCAGATTTGCAAAATCAGCCCGTATGCGAACGCAAAAAATGCTTTTCAGATGCAGCACACCCCAATTTGCAATTCGGTAACCTATTACTGAATCGCGAAATGGGTTTGCAATTCGGTATTTGGAAGGGGCGTGTTTAGGGCATCCCTTCTAAATTATGAATCCCAACGGTAAATGAAAAAAGAACAATTGATGGACAGAATGCAAAACAATGTCATACGTTCACCCCAGTACAAAGATCTGGGCCTAAATCCATCGTTTTTTTTCTCACCATGCCATTCCAGTTTGGACCCAGCCATATGCAAACCAGCCGAACTGCCAGGCCAGGGCCTCCCTGGACTGGAAACAAGCATCCTAGGAGCGGTTTCGGGCTTTCAGCCCTCATCAGCCAGGATAGCTTGACTACAGTAGCATGGAGAGCACGGGACCCACGTCTGGGCATACCCGTCCCACTCGGGGTGACAAAAGCAAAAAGAACAATTGATGGACAGAATGCAGAACAATGTCATGCATTCACCCCAGTACAAAGATCAGGGCCCAACGGTAAACATGAATGTTTAGTGACCATGAACGCGGTTGCAAAACATCTGCATGTTACAACCTACTTCAAGTAGGTGGTAACCCATTCGCAATTGGGAAGGGGTCCTTCCCCTTTGTAAATGGTTGTAAAAGCATTTTTAAGAGTAGGCAGTGGTCCCACTGCCTGGTCTTAAAAAAATGAAGAAAACTTTTCATTTTACTTTTTGTAAAGCATCTTGTTTTCCTTTAAAGAAAACGGGCTGCTTTACAAAACAAAGAAAGATTGCTTTATTTAAAAGCAATCATGAACATGTTGGTCTGCTGACCTCGGCAGGCCACCATCCCCGTGAATATTGCGATTCCTATGGGGGCTCAAATTGCGATCTACCTCATTAAAATTAATGAGGTAGAGCGAGTTGCGACACTCTAGGAATCGCAATCTGAAACTCTGAGTTTCATGCATTGTAAATTGCGATTACCTAATTGTGATTCTCAGGAATTCGCTACTAGGTATTTGCAATTTACATTTTTGATGCATGTGCCAACAATTGCCTCTACAATAGGCAACGTAGTCGCACTGTCATACCTTGCCCACAGATAAATTGTTTCTCTCAGACTCCAATCTTCTTATGTTTCATTGACTATAATGCAGCTTTTGATGGAGTAAGCCGACGTATACAATGGGGAAAAAACTAGCACATTGGAATATTCCCCAGCCCGTGCTCAAAGCAATTATTATTTCACTTTACTCGGATACGTGGGTCTGGGTTAAACTAGGCCATCGCAACAAGATATCACAAAATGTTTTTCACAAATAGCGGCATTAAACATGGTTGCGTATTGACCCCGCTACTGTTCAATCTGTATACCGCTGACCTAGTTATCGCAATAGCAAAGGCCAAATCATTTCCTCCAAGGGTTGGCTCACACAAATTTCATACACTACGCTACGCCGGCGACTTAGTTATCCTGGACCAAACAAAGATAGGTCTACAGCAATCACTAGACAAACTACATTAATATAATCTGAGCAACATATTGGCGAAATATGCAAATAAAATTAAAAGTCATGGTCTTTGGGAAACTTTAAAAAATAAATCATGGGCAGTCTGGAAGTTGGGTCCAGTCACAACAGAAAACGCAAAAATCTATAACTATATGGGTGTCTGGCTATCTGATACCAGCAATGTGCAAAAACATCTAAGATTTACGGAGAAACAAAATTGTGAAGTTAAATATTCCACTATGTAAACTAAATGCAAAATGATGCCATCCATCAGCAGAGGCCATTATAATGGTAATCAAGGCCAAACTAGTCTCAATCTTATCTGGTCAACAAGGCTTCCGTTCTAAAATGAATTTCATGTTGGACAAAATACAATCTGTTATTTATAAAGGATTATTTCAGCTGCCACGCTATATCCAACGAGCTCAGAACTTGGATTAGTAAAACAAGATCTAGTATGCAAATCGCAGTTTCTCGGATACTACTACCAGATACTTCATACCAAGACAGGGTCATCAAAATTAGTGCTGAAGGGAATTTGTAACAGACCAGCCAACGACTGGAACAGATACCTAAACTTGGTGTGTTCCGACCTAGCACTTGATTTAGACACAATAAGATCTGTCAGTTTACTGTATTCTGCACATAAACAACTAATGGAAAAAAAGAGGGTATGGCAAAATCTAGGGAAACAGATCTACAGCCATGTTACTACATGAACAATATAAACACATCCTTCCTTCAAATGAAATGCCATGTCTACAATACTATCTGAAAGAACCACTAAACAGGACATGTAGAAGCAACTTGGGCGCAAGATTTCTGTGTCTTCCGATAAATGATCTTCGACCGAACTTGAGGAATGGGCCCACTATACCTACAAAGTGCAGATTTTGCAGTTATATAAAAAACTTTTACCCATTTAGTTCTCAGCTGTGCAGAATTAAGCCTGCGAGTTGTACTCTTCTAAAACCTGTGCTCTAGCACACGGATGCTGCACCTGCAAGGAGGCTCTACTGACATTACGTTCTAGCCTGCCATGGGAAATTCTTTAACACAATGTTACATTCATTAAAGCCTGGGAGCCATCTTAAAACTCAGTATTTAAGGATATTTATCCTGGAAATTGATAAATCGCTCAAATTCCCTTACCATGACGAAGAGTACTGATAGAACGGTTTAAGAATATTGGTGGTAACTAGGATAAGCTTTTGCTTACTATTCCGCTGTTATTTGAACATTATGATATGAACATTCACAGCTGGACTCTAAATTTGCAACTGGTTGTTTATAGTGAATTCCGTTCTAAGTCCAAGGGGTTTCGCACGGTGAGAAAGAAACTTGGGAGGTGCTGTTGCTGCAGTTAGGTGAATCAATAACTTTGCCCTACCTTATTATTTCTTGATTTACACTTGGACATTTTGACTGGATACATGATAGCTGTAATTTTAATTTGGACTTATTTGCCCTTGGTTTTATATACTGGGGTTTTAAAAATGTGTGTGATTTGTAAAATAATTTAAATAATCATATACAATAAATTATACAATACAAATCTATCCACAGTGGACAATGGTTTCAGGTTTTATTGCACAGTTAATTAAAACCAATGCGATACAGTAACACAATAAAAGAAGTTAAAATGCAGCATAAATAGACATGCGTTTAAAACCAATGCTATACAATAGCGAGATAAGCATAAACAGTTCAACATAAGAGAGTAATTTTGTTTGCAGGCCGCCTACATTGGGCCGTACTATACTTCCCATCCACTTTGTAGGCCTGCTAGTCCATTTGTGTTTTGCATAAAATTCATGAGATTTTGCGACATGGATGGTTTCCACAATATAAGTTAGAACAGATGTCCTAATTTATTGAGTTTTCATGGGTCAATTTTTGGTAATTTTTTTTCCACTGCTTTTAAAAATTTCACGAAGCTGCAGCTCAGCTGAGGGTCCTGTGCTGAGAAGCAGGTTAGCACTGCGCTCCTTCGTGTGCATACCCCCTGTAGAATAAAATGGCATTTCAGCAGGAGCTTCCTTTCTTCTTGCTGTTCCTCACACGAACAGAGCAGGTGCAGCATATCTTCTGCGCCGGTGCCGCATAGCCTACATAATGTTCCTGCTTTAGATCTCAGCCAATGAGGAAGGTGTTGAATGCATGGTAGCAGGCCCAGTCTGTATCTTAAGAAGGACAATTTGGTTTTTTTTGCATAACCTAGACCGAAATAAGGCTGGGAGGCTTGTGTCTGGTATGTATTTAATACCATCCATGCGTGAGATCTTTTTGATAGGATGGCTTTGTCCCGGACCCATGACTGTAACTTGATCGATTTCTTTACCAGAAACTTGGGAGGTGCTGTTGCTGCAGTTAGGTGAATCAATAACTTGGCCCTACCTTATTATTTCTTGATTTACACTTGGGCATTTTGACTGGATACATGATAGCTGTAATTTTAATTTGGACTTATTTGCCCTTGGTTTTATATACTGGGGTTTTAAAAATGTGTGTGATTTGTAAAATAATTTAAATAATCATATACAATAAATTATACAATACAAATCTATCCACAGAGACCTCAAGTCTCACTAACTGTGAATGAGAATAACACATTTAGAGGTTGGGTTGAGCTAACACTAACAGCAGGCAAACTATCATTTCTGTTGGGAAGTACTAGAACCGGACCTCTAAATTCACGGCTATTCAGAAGCAACACAACATCTGTGGAAGCCCTCCTACAGTCTCCATTTTTAGGTCTCAGCCTGACGTCAGCAGCGCATGCGTTGCTCTCGTCATACAAGACTTCTTGGAATCGATACGATTTCAGAAGCCTCGTCCCAGCTCTGCCTTCAGCTTTCATTTGTGTGCGTCGTTTGGCGTCACAAATTATGACTAAAAGCAGTGCAATGAGTGCACTGAATGCATGCCAGTCATTCCTTGTTGCCACCCTGTCTCTTTTTAGGCACGCCCACTGGGATTGGATTGTTTACGGGCGATTTACACTCTTTCCTTTAAAGGACTTGAAGCACTTTTTTTTCTAATTTGCAGCGCCGTCCACACGCTTGTAATGGCCGCTGTCAGCTTCTCCTGCTTCAGTCACCCACCCTCGCAAAATGTGGAATTCTGCTGCATCATCAACGCACCTTATGTCTCTGGTGTTTAGCTTTTTAAAGAAATCTATTCATGCATTCATTTGCGCATTATGATGAGCTGACAAGTATATTTCGTGTGAGGCGGGGTTGGACTACAGGGGTATGTTTGAATGGTCAGAGCCTTTAGAGCCAGAAAACTAGGTCAGCAGAGCTGCTTTAGAGCCAGATAACCAGGTTAGCAGAGCTGCTCTAGAGCCTAAGAACCAGGTCAGCAGAGCTGCTCTAGAGTCAGAAAACCAGGTCAGCAGAGCTGCTTTAGAGCCAGAGAAACAGGACAGCAGAGCTGCTTTAGAGCCAGAGAATCAGGTCAGCAGAGCTGCTTTAGAGCCAGAGAACCAGGTCAGCAGAGCTGCTTTAGAGCCAGAGAACCAGGTCAGCAGAGCTGCTTTAGAGCCAAGGAACCAGGTCAGCAGAGCTACTTTAGAGGGAGAGAACCAGGTCAGCAGAGCTGCTTTAGAGGGAGAGAACCAGGTCAGCAGAGCTGCTTTGGAGGGAGAGAACCAGGTCGGCAGAGCAGCTTTAGAGCCAGAGAACCAGGTCAGCAGAGCTGCTTTAGAGCCAGAGAACCAGGTCAGCAGAGCTGCTCTAGGGCCAGAGAACCATGTCAGCAGAGCTGCTCTAGAGCCAGAAAACCAGGTCAGCAGAGCTGCTTCAGAGCCAGAGAACCAGGGCAGCAGGGCTGCTTTAAAACCAGAGAACCAGGTCAGCAGAGCTGCTCTACAGCCAGAGATCCAGGTCAGCAGAGCTGCTTTAGAGCCAGAGAACCAGGTCAGCAGAGCCGCTTTAGAGCCAGAGAACCAGGTCAGCAGAGCCGCTTTAGAGCCAGAGAACCAGGTCAGCAGAGCTGCTCTAGAGCCAGAAAACCAGGTCAGCAGAGCTGCTTTAGAGCCAGAGAACCAGGTCAGCAGAGCTGCTCTACAGCCACAGAACCAGGTCAGCAGAGCTGCTTTAGAGCCAGAGAACCAGGTAAGCAAAGCTGTTTTAGAGCCAGAGAACCAGGTCAGCAGAGCTGCTCTACAGCCAGAGAACCAGGTCAGCAGAGTTGCTTTAGAGCCAGAGAACCAGGTCAGCAGAGCCGCTTTATAGCCAGAGAACCAGGTCAACAGAGCTGCTCTAGCTGACACTGACTGACTGACACTGACTGACTGACTGACTGACTGTGTTACGCTGAGGCCTTGTTAGTTGCTGGAACGTTGCTACTCTGGCTGCTAGGGTGCTCATTGTTTTTTTAAAAACAATTATATGTAAATCGCATCTTTTTAAAATTACCTGTTGTGTTTAATTTTAATTGTTGCACATTCTCCAGGTAGAAATTCCCCGTGCGCTGACTCGCTGTGCCCGTCTCTAAGAGCGGGCCCGCCTTCATCTGGGTCAGCGCTTTAGTTGTTCACCACCCATTTAGCTACAAAATCCACGCTGGCGCGAGCGCGCAGCCTGTGTTATGCTGAGGCGTTGATAGTTGCTGGAACGCTGCTACTCTGGCTACGAATGTGCTCATTGCTTTTATTAAAACAATTATATGTAAAGCGCATCTTTTTAAAATTAACTGTTGTGTTTAGTTTTAATTGTTGCACATTCTCCAGGTAGAAATTCCCCTGCGCTGACCCGCGGTGCCCGTCTGTAAGAGCAGGCCCGCTATCATCTGGGTCAGGGCTCTAGTTGTTCACCGCCCATTTAGCTACAAAAACCACGCTGGTGCGTGAAAGGCAAGCCCGTCTGCGCCCGGAGCGCGGCCAGCGCCAGAACCCCTGACTGTTTTAGGCCCAAAGTTTATTCTAGAGAGGCGTTGTTGAAGCTTCGTGGGGAGCGATGAAGGGACTGTGCCATTTTTAACATGAAGGGTAAGATGGGAAAGTTTTTGTGCACTGACGGTCTTTACCGAGTGGAGGGGGGCCTCGACAATAGCGCCATGAAAACTGGTGGGGAAGCTAGGCGTGCAGATGGGGGTAAGCGGGTGGAGTCTTCGGCTAAGGATCATATATCCCCCATTCTCAAAGGCCGATGAAAGGATTTGTGGCCACACAAGAAAATAGCCTTTATTGTATACTTTTGAACAGGTGATCTGTTGTCAAGCACAAATACGAGCTACAAATTCTGCTGAATTCAGATAATCCTGACATGGTCTTCCTAACAGAAACATGGACGGATGACACTTCGGTCCCAGACTGGAATGTTGTCCTTCCACCCGGCTATGCGTTATGGAACCAAGACAGACTAGGAAACAGAGGGGAGAGGGGTATAGCTATTATTTATAAAGACGTCTTGAAGGTTCAGGTGGAAGCAGCAGGAGATTTCCCGGCTGAAGCTATGCAGTTTTGCGCCAGGCTCAAGGACTCCCTTAAGTTCCAGGGCTTATTGGTGTATAGGCCACCAGGCCCCAGAGCTGCCTTTTAACAGGCTCTTTTGTCCTATATGGAATCCTGTCTAGACTCCGAATTCTTTACAGTACGCCGAGATTTCAATTACCATTTGGAACTGGACACAAACCCTAAGACTGCGAGACTTCTAGATCTCTTGGAGGCGTATGGCCTACGTCAGCTAGTGTCTGAGTCTACACACCAAGGGCGTCATACCTTGGATGGACTTTTTTCCAATAATTCCAACATCACACTGGCACGAGTGGAGTAACTTCCCTGGACGAGCCATAAGGCGGTGTTCTTCGAGGTCGGGGTCAAGGGCCTAAAGAAGTGCACCCCCCTTAAAGCAACTAGGGTCACGTCCCGACACTGGAATAAAGTAAAAAAGCAAAGATCTAGAGGATGCTCTCAAGCACTCTCCTCCAATATTAGACTGCGACAATGAGGTCGCTTTGTCCCAGTTTAATGAGTGGATTTTGAGGGCGGCTAATTGTGTCGCCCTTGAACAAACCGGAACAGCAAAGAGGCGTCCACTGGTGACACCGTGGTATGGCCCTGAACTTAAAGGGCTAAAGGTGGAATGCAGAAGGTTTGAATGCCTCTGGAGAGCTGACTATAGCAGAAAGAGAAAAGATGCCTACAATGGGGCCTTGAAAAAGTAGAAGGACGCTATTCTGGAAGCTAAAAGAGTGTTTTTACACTAAAAATTCAGGAAGCAGGAAATTCAGCTAAAGAACTTTTTACATCAGTCACTTTTTTAGCTAAACCATAGCAGGGTAATTCGTTTAAACCCGATCAGGCTTTCTTTAATCAGCTGGCGGCCTTTTTTCCTGAATAAAGTACAAACGATATACGACGGCCTTGTTAATCCACTAAATGCTCAGACAGTTAGTTATCAACTTTCTCTCGTGGGAGAGACAGTGCCATCTAAGCTAACATGTTTAACATCCCTTTCTGGAGAGGCTGTAATAGACCTCTTAAAGTCTATTAAATCTGAGTCACCTAATGACCCCTGCCTCCCTGCCATTATGCACCTGGCCGCTGAGAGGATTAGTGAGACTCTCACTCCTCTGATCAACTAAGTTCTAGTATCAGGGACCTACCCTGCGGCCTGGAAGACTGCGTGTATTAGGCCAATTTTGAAGAAAATTTCGCTCGAGCCTACCGAATTAAAAAATTATCGACCGATTTCGGGCTTACCATTTGTAGCTAAGGTCCTCGAAAAATTGGTCAATACGACACTGACAGAATATTTAGACAGCAACAGGCTATTGGATCCCACCCAGAATGGCTTTCGACCAAGACACTCCACAGAATCCGCCCTGATTGCAGCCTCAGAGGGTATTCAGAGAGTAGTGGATGGTGGAGGAAGGGCAATCCTTGTTCTTTTTTTTTTTTTAAACATGTTTTATTGTCAGACTGCACATATGTTGCAGGGCTCTGCACACCAGAGACAACAGCGTTATTAAGCATTACATCAGCCTGAAGGCAATTACTTTTCTTTGTGAGCAACAATAAGCAAATAGGACATGTCAATACTTATGAATCCACAGCTCCCCCCCCCCAAACATGCCCCTACCCCTCAACTCCCCCCCTCCGTAACACCCTCCCCCCGGAGTCGCACAAGTTCCACCAAGGTCCACCTATACACAAAATCAAAAGCACAGAGAAATAGCTGTATATGCACACCCGCCTCCCAGGCCCCCCCCACTCGCACTACCCCAGTACCACTGGACCCATCCATCACTCTGCCGGAATATCTTCTGACACAACAGGAGGTTCAAGCCACAGGCCCCTATAATCCGCCCAGCATTTCCAAATTTTATAATGTTTTCGCAGGCACCCCCTGGCTACAAAGATCGGATGCTCCAATCCCATACAAAAGTCTAGTCCATTTTTCCACACTGCCACAGACGGGGAATCCTTGTTCTTCTTGATCTGTCGGCCGCATTCGACACCGCCAATGACACGGTGTTGGTGCGGCGACTACAAGAGATAGGAATCTGTGACTTAGCTCTGGCCCTCCTCTCGTCGTTTTTAGAGAACAGGACACAAAGTCTGAACTTGGATGGCTTACAATCGGACAGTTTCAATCTCCCTTTTGGGGTTCCGCAAGGATCTGCTCTGTCCCCGACGTTGTTTAACGTCTATGTGAAGCCACTGGCAATAGTCAGGAAATATGGCTTCACATTTGTGTCGTATGCCGACGATTCACAACTTGTGATATCCTTGTCGGATAGGAATGAGCTAACAGCTGCTAGATTTCACTCCTCTCTAAAGGCCATCATGAATTAGATGAGTCTAAGTTTTCTGAAAATTAATCCTGAAAAGACAGAAGTGATTGAGTTTGGCAACGGAACGCCAATATGGAACAACTCTGGGTGGCCGTCGGAGGCTGGGGAATGTCCTCACCCTGTAAAGAAGGTGAGGAACCTTGGGGTCATTTTTGACAATAAACTCAATATGTCGGCACAGGGTCAACAGTTTAACATCTGCCAGTTTTTTCCTGTTAAAGACCCTGCAGAAAACAAGCATTGGAAATGCAATAGGTCTCGCAGCATTAGAGTTAGTGCTTTTAGAATTGTTTATGGGTTTTTTTGTAAATCTTTAGCATTTTTGTTTCCTGTAGCCAATGCTAAAGAATTACAAATAAAAGCCATAAACAAATCTAAAAGCTCTAACTCAAATGCTCCGAGACCTATTGCACTGTGTGAGTGAGGGTGAGGGTGAGTGAGGGTGAGTGAGAGTGAGGGTGAGTGAGGGTGGGTGAGGGTGAGTGAGGGTGAGTGAGGGTGAGTGAGTGAGGGTGAGTGAGGGGTTGAGGGTGAGTGAGAGTGAGAGTGAGGGTGAGTGAGGGTGAGTGAGGGTGAGTGAGTGTGAGTTAGGGTGAGGGGTTGAGGGTGGGTGAGGGTGAGGGGTTGAGGGTGAGGGTAGGTGAGGGGTTGAGGGTGAGTGAGGGTGATGCTGAGGGGTTGAGGGTGAGTGAGAGTGAGGGTGAGTGAGGGGTTGAGGGTGAAGGGTTGAGGGTAAGTGAGGGTGAGGGTGAGTGAGGGTGAGGGGTTGAGGGTGAGTGAGGGTGAGGGGTTGAGGGTGAGTGAGAGTGAGGGGGCGGAGCGGGGGTGTGGGAGGAGTGCGGCTGGCTGCCTGATAGATTGAGATGTTCTTCTCTCTTGGAGATGTATTATTACATCAGTTGACAGGATACTGCTCTGATATTGGAGATTTGAGAGTGACCTGTAAATGTCAGGCTTCGCTGAGTAAACCTTGTCTTTCTCTGAAGAGGGACAGTGTTAATGAGGTGTTTTACTGGCTTTGTGGTTTTCAGATGAGGTTAGGCAGGATTTACTTAATGCTGGCAGCCAGGCACAGTTCGATAGGAAGATTAATTTTCGTAGCTGCTCTGGTGTCTTCTGATTCATCTAGGGGCTACAAATCTGCTAGGGTTATCTTCAGATTGGGTGGCAGTACTGGAGGATATGACAAAGCTTGTTAGAATTGAAGTTGAAGAGAACGATTTTTTTCCCTCATTGGAAAGAGGCAAGATGGCGCCCGCTGTGGACGCATAGGCAGATCGTTCCTGCTCCCTCTCACGGCTTCAGGAGAAAAATCTGCTTCAATGTTGCGGATCTGATCTATGAGCGATACTATTTACTGCTGATTGGAAAAAAGTGATTTCCCTGACTTTCTTTGACTTTCGGCTCGCCTGGATTCAGCTCGGTTCGCCCGCGGGAAGTAGTGGGCTTGAGCCGCCTACCATTGCAGCGTGTGGAGTACGGCGTGTGGGCGTTTTTGATTCCTGGCAACCGGCGGCTGGCACTGTGTGGGGCGGGCTAGGTGCTGGAGGATAACGCTGAGGCTCCTGTTTCTGAGCTGAAGCGCTGGAAACGCGGTTGCAGTTTCTCAACATGCCCCCAAAGGGAACGTGTGGAAGACCTCAGCGAACACAGAAGATAAGACTACTGTTGTAGAGGTGAGCGAGGCTACGGTAGAAGAACTTGGTAAACTGGCAAAGGGCGCTAGCGCTGGTCTGCGTGTTGCATCGGATGCCGTGATTACTCAAAGTAAGGTCGGTGCTGAAAAGAAAAAGATACCAGCAATTTTCTCTGCAGAGAGAGTGAGGGGGCGGAGCGGGGGTGTGGGAGGAGTGCGGGAACAGACGGGAGGGGAGGAGAGTAGGAGGAGAAGTGAGGGGGCGGGAGAGTAGGCAAGGCAGGCGGCTGGATACCATTGGGGGAGAGAGCGATGGCGTTGGCGAATTGGCAACTCCGGGGGCTTTAGAACTGGGGGTTCCTGAGAGTAATGAATATCCCAGTGGGCTTCCTCATTTATCAACGGATGATCAAATGCATATGCCTGACACAGAATCTGGTGATAGAGTGGAGAGCGGGCGGGCAGAGAGAGTGAGGGGGCGGAACGGGGGTGTGGGAGGAGTGCGGGAACAGACGGGAGGGGAGGAGAGTAGGAGGAGGAGTAGGGGAGGCACGGCCTAGCGGCCGTGCAATCAAGAAGTGAGGGGGCGGGAGAGTAGGCAAGGCAGGCGGCTGGGGCATGTGCACGCGCTTTTAAGCTCAATGCGCATGCGCATTGAGCTTAAAAGTCACGGGCACTGCAAGGAATCGCCACGATTCCTTGCAGTGTGGATAAAGAGTAGATAAGTCCCAATACTCTCGCCTTGCTCGATGCGCATGCGCATCGACAGGCGAGACCTAAAAATTCAGTTTATTCCCCTCATACTACAGAAGACTGTAATGGTTGCTCTTTTTCTGTCCAAACTGGACTATTGTAATGGGATGTTTCTGGGCATTGACAAGCATCAGATCAGCAAACTTAAATCATTGCAGAATGCCGCAGTACGACTAATCCTAAAGGTCATCACACGTCACAGGGAAGAAGGGCATTACACTGGCTTCCCGTCCAGCAGAGAATTGAATTCAAGGCGCTCTGTCTGGTGCATAAGGCATGATACGGTGGGGGTTCAGATGACTGTCAGGAAATTTTCAGGCTCTATACCCCCTCACGAAACTTACGATCGGCCAACCTTGGACTGAAATGTACCCCAAAGTTTCGACAGGCCAGATGGGATGGCAGGTCTTTGTCTAGTTGTGCAGCACAACTATGGAACAAACTGCCTGTGGCATTGAGACTGCAGCCGAACCTTCTATCTTTCAGGAAAACCTTGAAATCCCGGCTGTTTACTCCAGAGTAGATTCAGCTTAGCCCCTGCCTTGCGTACATACGCCAGCGCCAAGTCGCCTCGGCATTCGAGCGCTTAATAACCTTTATATCATCATCACTGACTGACCGACTGACACTGACTCGGCCTGACGGACTCGGCCTGACGGACACTGAAACTGACTGTCGGACACTGACTGACACTGACTAACTGACACCGACTGACTGACACTGACTCTGACACTGACTGACTGACTGACACTGACTGATTGACACTGACTGACTAATTGACACTGACTTACCGACACGGACTAACTGACACCGACTGACTGACTCTGACACTGACTGACTGACTGACTGACACTGACTGATTGACACTGACTGACTGATTGACACTGACTTACCGACACGGACTAACTGACACTGACTGACTGACGGATACTGACTAACATGATTGGCACTGACTGATATGACTGACACTCACTGACTGACACTCACTGACTGACAATGACTGACACTAACACTGACTGACATGATTGACACGGACTAACACTGACTGACATGACTGACACTGATTGACAGACACTGACTGACACACAGACAATGACTGACACTGACTGATTGACTGACTGACATTGACCGACTGACATTGACTGAGACACTCACTGACTGACAGACACTCACTGACACCGACAGACACTCACTGACTGACAGACACTCACTGACTGACAGACACTCACTGACTGACAGACCCACACTCACTGACTGACAGACACTCACTGACTGACAGACACTCACTGACTGACTGACCCACACTCACTGACTGACTGACCCACACTCACTGACTGACACTCACTCACTGACTGACACTCACACACTGACTGACACTCACACACTGACTGACACTCACACAATGACTGACACTGACTGATTGGCTGACTGACCGAAACTGACTGGCTGACACTGACTGGCTGACACTGGCTGACACTGACTGAGACTGACTAACATTATATCTCACCTTTCATAAAGTTAAAACCATTTGCTTTGCTATACAATACCATTAAGAACGCAAATGGCTTTAACTTAATCAAAGTGAGACCTATTGCATTTTCAATGCATGTTATTAATTTGTTTGCAGTTCACATAGCAAGAACTCAGTCAGAGCATTGGAGTCCTTTGCATGAGCAAAAATTTACATTACACAAGCCCAGATTATTTTTTGGGGTAAGGCAGGGGAGATTAAGTCATTTGGCCAGAAACACAAAATGTTGAGCAGATACCAGAACCTGGTTTCCGTGTTGCTAAGTCTGCAATGGCCCTGGCCGTTAAGCCATATCTCCTACAGTCTCCTTCAACAGTTGCGGGATGTCACTTTCCACACATCAGAATGCTGCTCCCCAACGTTTGCCAACCAATCGACTGAGTGATGTTTGGGTAGGAGCCTATTACCACTTTCAGCATTTGTATCGTAGGGTACGATTAGCTGCGGGTTGGAAAATGTAATTAACAGTTTTGCTTATGCACCGATATGGTTTTGTCGTTTATCTATTTTTAACTGATTCATAAAATAGAGGATAGCTTTGTTGAGATGCGCATCAGCTAAACGAATAGGGACAAGATATATTTAAGATGTACATACGAGCATGCAACGTTGGCATATTACTGTTAAAGACATTTCAGACTTGTTGAGCTGAGCCTGCACTCAAAAACAGATAAAAAGCTGGAATCAAGTATACCTCAATTCGGCAGCAATGTCAGCGCCGGTCACTAAAACCATAAAACATATTCCGAACAAAAGGATAATAATAGATCCATCTCATCTGCACGGCAGTCACCTAAACAAGGGCAGACTGAGTTCTCAGAGAGCTGGCACAATCTGACCCCCCGGCGTCTCACCTGTGCTGTGCCCGTCTGGCACCGACAGGCGGGATAGAAGTCGGTGTCACCGGTGTGCAGAGAGCACAAGCCCCTCGGATCAAGCCACGCCGGACTCTCAGCATAGCAGCTGAGGCCGAGCACCAGGAGAGGCTCCTTCCTTCCAATTCAGACACGCTAGAGTGACTTCTGCCCCTGCCCTTCGCCTATTCAGAATCGGTTGACAGAGGAGAGGACTTCACTGAGAGCTCCACCCCTTCGATGCAAGTTAACATTGCAGCCGTCTCCAATTTACCTTTATACCTATTTTTGCAGTTTTATATAGCGCGAACTTGAGCCGGAGTATTAGAGTGCTTTACATGAGACCCAGATACATAACACAAAGACGAATTCTGCTTTTTTAAGACACAGGTAGATGAAGTGATTTGCCCAGAATCACAGAAAGTTGAGCAGACGCCGAGACTCCAACCGGGTTCCCACGTTCCAAAGTCTGCCAAACGCCACACCCTCTCAAAAAGACCCCAGCTCGTAAGCACACGTTTGGTAACCATGAGCCGCTCGAGCGTTGCTGAAAGGGGCTTTTAGCCACTTTTACCTAAGACTACTCGCACAGAAACAGTGCACCCACAGTAAGATGGCCGCTAACAATGCCTTAAATCCTCTAGGCGGTTGCAAACGTATCGTTCTAGTTCAAGTAGTTTATTTAAAAACAAAAATAATACCATTGTAAACCGCCAATCATCATTTATCTTGCCATTTAGACGTTAACATAACATCATAAACGCCCTCACAGGGATAACGCCCAGACCGGGCGCACAATTTCCTGCCTTTTAGCTCTCCATATAAAGTTTTAGTGGCAGAGTCCGCCCACATATATACATATAGGTTTTGAGCCTGACTTTATTATGGCGTCCGCACTTTTGGTCAAGTGTTGATAGTGTTGTAGACATAAACGAGAGACTGCGGTAGTAAAGAAAGCAGCTGAGGGTGACCCTGCTGTCGCAGCTAGAAAGGTACATCCGATACTTGTCTTTTTTCCACTCTCCGGGTGCACTCTTCTTCCTGTAGCGTGATCATAACAGTGCTTCTGTATTCTTTATCGTGCATCGCTGTTACTGCTAATTTCAATTCGTTTAAACGTACACAGCACAGGTGCCAAGATTTTAATGTTCTCATGTGTGAAATTTCCAATCTTTAGAGTGTATGTCTGTGGCATTTCTTGCCTTAAGTGTGACACGTTGAGTGACACTTTATCATGAGTAGAACAAAATAGAAAGCTGTTGGAAATATCGAACAGCTACTGTATTTTCTCTGTTTGCATTCTGGCGATTTTAAACCCGTTATTTTACTTATAATAGGAAATGTCCTGAGTGGATTTGTATGCCTCAAACAATCTAGTCAGTAGTCCCTTGTGCGGACCTGTCCTCGGTGCAAAAGTACCTGTGAACGGGCAGCATTTGTTTAAATGAAAGAATGGGAGGAAAACTCAGTGTAATTTTCGTCGTTTTGCAAATGCAAAACTCACCTTCAACAAACTAATACCATCTGCATGACAAGTGCACAAACCTGCTTTATCAAATAATCATGGCAGAGAGCAACTGGAGCCAGCATGTTTTTCTACGAAAGAACACACATCACAGAAACTCCATCCCTCGTCAAATAATTAAATGTCGAAGGACCGCACTTATAAAGTACTTGCCCTTTAATTAATAGTTTTCAGATAGCAGAGTCCACTTAGTTCAATAGAAACCAAGACCACAACCCCTAAAATACACAGTGCTGGAAAAGTGGAATTTTCCTGACCAGAAGAAACACGGAAGCCTAAAATAAAATCTACATTGTAGGTGCACTACCTGTGATCCAGCAGTAGAAGTGGGCGGGGACGGAAGGCACTTGCCCCTACTTCTAAAAATAATTTCAGCCCGTTCCCTTCTTTCTTTGAAAAAAGCATCCCGGGACTGCAAGAATAGTCCTACTTAAAACGATAACCTTTTTAGGTCTCGCCTGTCGATGCGCATGCGCATCGAGCAAGGCGAGAGTATTGGCACTTATCTGCTCTTTATCCACACTGCAAGGAATCGTGGCGATTCCTGCAGTGCACGAGAAATTTAAGCTCAATGCGCATGCGCATTGAGCTTAAATGCGCGTGCACATGCCCCCAGCCGCCTGCCTTGCCTACTCTCTTCCACAGCCTCCCCCAGCTCCGCCCCCTCACTACTTGATTGCACGGCCGCTAGGCCGTGCCTCCCCTACTCTCCTCCCCCCTCCTCCTCTCCTCCCCTGCCTGCCTGCCGCTAGCCTTGCCTACTCTGTCTCACAGCCTCCCCCAGCTCCGCCCCCTCACTACTTGATTGCACGGCCGCTAGGCCGTGCCTCCCCTACTCTCCTCCCCCCTCCTCCTCTCCTCCCCTGCCTGCCTGCCGCTAGGCCGTGCCTCCCCTACTCTCCTCCCCCTCCTCCTCCTACTCTCCTCCCCTGCCTGCCTGCCGTGTCGCACCTCTCCCCTCTCCGCCCCCTCCCCTGCCCGCCGTGTTACGGTGAAAGGCTTGTTTTTTAAAGTGTTGTGTATACTAACTCTCAGCCATGTCATTCCCCAGCCCTGCTATTCAGCACTTTTTCTCTCAGCTGTGTTCTGGTAAACACATTATGGTTTTAACTACTTTTTTTGGGGAGGAGCCTGCCTGCACGACAAGCTCACCGATGTAAGAAAAGCTGATCCGGAGGTTGCAAAACACGCTGTTTGCTCGACATTTGTGGTGTCTGTTAACGAGGAGTTTTAACATGCAGGCTCAAAGCGCACAACTGCTCCTCATTACAGCTGGCCGCGTGCCAGAAGATTTTTGGACGCAGGAGCTGAAATATAGCTCCACAACATCAGTTTAAATAAAAAAAATAAACCTGCAGGGTTATGTTTTTTTCTGCACTCTCCCTGCGCAGCTCCAGCCCGCCCTTTGCTTGACACCATGTCCGGCCGCGCGCCAAGCACTGCAAGCCCTGTGTTCGGATGTCGCGGTGGCACGTGATGGGCGGAAACCTCCGCCCAATCAGCGCGGACATGTGCCTCTCGTTATGTGTCGCCCTTCTCATATTGCCTGAAAAACACACTGTTTTGTTCTGGTTGCCTGGACTGCTCTAGTGAGCTTAAGGAAGTGACGTCATAACCCTGCCAAACAGTTGTCTTTTTGTTATGCTCATTTCTTAACAACCAAAAAAGTATATTAAAAAAAAAAAACGGGTTCAAGTCTCAAAGTCACAGATACATTCTTGCAACACTGTTTCTCATTTTACATATGCAGGGTTGCAATACTGTGTGTTATTTTCATAAGCTACATCAGTTCTATTCAGTGATGAAAAATTATCATTCTCAGTATTCATCTGGACATGAAATGCAGCTGTGCAAACTTAAAATAACTCTGTGGGGGTGTGTTCTTGGAGGGGAAGGGGCTCATGCTAAGTATTGCCTGAGAGGCACTTATGCACACATCAAGCCTCTTTACATTCACCCCCAAAATCTTGCTAAACCCTACGATCGTCAGGTTTTTAGGTCTCGCCTCAACCCCTCACCCTCAACCCCTCACCCTCAACCCCTCACTCACCCTCACTCTCACTCATCCTCACTCACCCTCAACCCCTCACTCACCCTCACTCTCACTCATCCTCACTCACCCTCAACCCCTCACCCTCACTCACACTCACCCTCAAGCACCCTCAACTCCTCACCCTCACTCACTCACCCTCAACCCCTCACTCACCCTCACTCACCCTCACTCAGCCTCAACTACTCCCCCTCACCCTCACTCACCCAAAACCCCTCACCCTCACTCACCCTCACTCCCCCTCACCCTCACTCACCCTCAACACCTCACTCACACTCACCCACCCTCACCCTCACTCACCTTCAACACCTCACCCTCAACCTCAACCCCTCACTCACCCTCACTCACCCTCACTCACCCTCACCCTCACTCACCCTCACCCTCACTCACCCTCACCCTCACTCACCCTCACTCACCCTCACCCTCACTCACCCTCACCCTCACTCACCCTCACTCACCCTCACCCTCACTCACCCTCACCCTCACTCTCACTCATCCTCACTCACCCTCGCCCACCCTCAACCCCTCACCCTAACTCACCCTCACTCACCCTCAACCCCTCACCCTCACTCACCCTCAACACCTCACTCACACTCACCCACCCTCACTCACCTTCAACACCTCAACCCCTCACTCACCCTCACTCACCCTCACCCTCACTCACCCTCACCCTCACTCACCCTCACTCACCCTCACCCTCACTCACCCTCACCCTCACTCACCCTCACTCACTCTCACTCATCCTCACTCACCCTCACCCACCCTCAACCCCTCACCCTAACTCACCCTCACTCACCCTCAACCCCTCACCCTCAACCCCTCACCCTCACTCACCCTCACTCTCACTCATCCTCACTCACCCTCACCCACCCTCAACCCCTCACCCTCACTCACCCTCACCCACCCTCAACCCCTCACCCTAACTCACCCTCACTCACCCTCAACCCCTCACCCTCACTCACCCTCACTCACCCTCAACCCCTCACCCTCACTCACCCTCAACCCCTCACCCTCACCCACACTCACCCACACTCACCCCCACTCACACTCACTCACCCTCACCCTCACTCACCCTCACTCACCCTCACTCACCCGCACTCACCCTCACTCACCCTCACCCTCACTCACCCTCACTCACCCTCAACCACTCACCCTCACTCACCCTCACCCTCACTCACCCTCACCCTCACCCTCACTCACCCTCACCCTCACTCACCCTCACCATCACTCACCCACCCTCACTCTCACTCATCCTCACTCACCCTCACCCACCCTCAACCCCTCACCCTAACTCACCCTCACTCACCCTCAACCCCTCACCCTCACTCACCCTCACTCTCACTCATCCTCACTCACCCTCACCCACCCTAAACCCCTCACCCTCACTCACCCTCACCCACCCTCAACCCCTCACCCTAACTCACCCTCACTCACCCTCAACCACTCACCCTCACTCACCCTCAACCCTCACCCTCACTCACCCTCAACCCCTCACCCTCACCCACACTCACCCACACTCACCCTCACTCACCCTCACCCTCAACACCTCAGCCTCACCCTCACTCACCCTCAACCCCTCACCCTCACTCACCCTCACTCACCCTCAACCTCATGCTAAAGATTTACAAAAAAACCCATAAACAATTCTAAAAGCACTAACTCTAATGCTGCGAGACCTATTGCATTTCTAATGCTTGTTTTTTCAGCTTCCAGGGGCTGCTCGCACTTCTCTGTTAAACTCCAGAGACTGCGGGCAGGCCCATATTCATTCCGATTGAGGTTGATTATCCCCTTTGGAATGACAATGCGCACGCCCTCTGCCTGCCTTTAGCATATGCCAGTGAGATCTGCATGAGGTGTCTCTGGTATCTGGGTGCAGGCCATGGCTCATTGTGCAACAAATATACGAGATGGGTCCGCAAATGTGTAGTCAATACTTTAAAACAATCCCGCTGGGGCGTGAGAGCTGCGCTGTGGGCAGTGTAATATGCTGTCTGGAAAACACAACCCTGACGTCGACGACGCGGAGGAGGTGAGGAAAAGCATTACATCCGATCAAGCTATTTTTATAGACAGTATACTTGTAAAAACACTTGTGGCTGTCAAAGGCGTGCTCGAGGGTGCTTGCTTCTTCTAATGCGTTTTATGCAATATTTGTTTTGCTGAGTGCTCTAAGCTGTGTTTTTATAAGTGTGTTTTGCTGCTTGGTACGTGATGTATTAAAGGGGAAATCCGGCAAATATTACATTAGTCTCAACACCCAGCAGACGTAATTGAACAAGGGAACATTGTGGGATGCCTATTGTTGGGGATTGTTCGACATACAGGTCTTGATAAAGAGAACGGGGTTTTCCTTTAAACTGCCAGACCCCTTTAACTGGAGGACAACGTGATCTTAAACCCTCCTCTGCGATCCTGTGGCCTTTAAGGTGTGAGGCTCTGCTCAGGGGAGAAGCCAGAAAATCAAAATGCCCCAAACTTTGAACTACACTTATAATGGCAAGCAGCACGTGACGAGAGTGTGCTTTGTACTCCCTAAAAGAGCGGCCTTCACTGCTCCATCCAACCAAGGGAGTAATCCGAAAATTTGAATGCCGCCCATTTTGCAGTAAACCTCTGATGCACACCAAGCAAAATAAGTAAATGTGCCCATCCTCCACTCGAAGAGCTCCAGAGAAGTGAAGGGACAGGAGAAGTGAAGGGACAGGACAGGAAAAGGAGAAGTGACGGGACAGGAGAAGGAGAAGTGAAGGGACAGGAGAAGGAGAAGTGACGGGACAGGAGAAGGAGAAGTGAAGGGACAGGAGAAGTGACGGGACAGGAGAAGGAGAAGTGAAGGGACAGGAGAAGTGACAGGACAGGAGAAGGAGAAGTGACGGGACAGGAGAAGGAGAAGTGACGGGACAGAAGAAGGAGAAGTGACGGGACAGGAGAAGGAGAAGTAAAGGGACAGGAGAAGTGACGGGACAGGAGAAGGAGAAGTGACGGGACAGGAGAAGTGACAGGACAGGAGAAGTGACGGGACAGGAGCAGGAGAAGTGACGGGACAGGAGAAGGATAAGTGACGGGACAGGAGAAGTGACGGGGCAGGAAAAGTGACGTGGCAGGAGAAGTGACGGGGCAGGAGCAGTGACGGGGGCAGGAGCGGTGACGGGGGCAGGAGAAGGGAGGGGGCAGGGGAATTGATGAAGCAGGAGTGTTGATCGAGCATGAGCAGGAGAACTGACTGGACAGGAGCAGTGAAAGGGCAGGAACAGGCGTTTCCCAGGGCGACTTGAAGGGTAGGGGGCCAGTTTAGTTTGGGGGGACCGGTTTTGTAGAAGTGCAGGAGTTTTAAAAACACTGCAAAGTTCTTTGTATATTCAGCAGGTTTCGGTCAACAATACAATCGCCAAGATAACTTTAGTGATCAATGTACCTGCTGGAGAGAGATGGGAGCATGTTTTGTCTAGTGGCTGTTTTACTCATCTAAGGTAGTGCAGAGGGGTAATATGCCTGCTGCAAAGAACATGTACCATGCATATCAAAGAGCAATATGTTATGTGCATAGTTCAGTCGGTACTGCTTTGTGTTCACTTCCCGAATGAAAGGACACTTGAATACATATGGCCTGGCGGTTTGGGCTGGACTGGGCGCAGAATCTAGACTGATTTGCATATGGCTGGGTCCAAACTGGAATGGCATGGTGAGCAAAAAACGATGGATTTAAGCCCAGATCTCTGAACTGGGATGAATGTATGATATTGTTCTGCATTCTGTCCATCAATTGTTCTTTTTTGCATTTGTCACCCGAGTGGGAGAGGTATGTTCGGACATGAGTCCCGTGCTCTCCATGCCACTGGAATCAAGCTATCCTGGCTGATGAGGGGTGAAAGCCCGAAACCGGTCCTAGGATACTTGTTTCCAGTCCAGGGAGGACCTGGCCTGGCAGTTCGGCATGGACTGTTCCCAATGGGTGCAGGATCAAGACTGATTTGCATATGGCTGGGTCCAAACTGGAATGGCATGGTGAGCAAAGAAAAATGGATTTAGGCCCAGATCTATGTACTGGGATGAATGTATGATATTGTTCTCCATTCAGTTGCTCTTTTTGCTATATTATGATAGCTGGCGACATGAATATGAAGGAGCCTTTGTGGGTTTCCGTGAGTCTAGATTCTCCTGAAGAGTCCCTTTCTCTTCTGAGCCCTGCTTAACACATGTGTACAGGAGGAGCCCTGTATTCATGACCTCAGTGTTTGAGACAAAAAATAATAATGGATTTCTGAACAATGAGTAAAAGCATTAAGGTAACATGTTGTTCCTGCTTATATTTCACACGCTTTACATAAACCTGTATTCCCTATGAGTGTTTGCTTTTTCCTGAATTAACCCTCAAACATGTTTATCCATTGATTTAATTAAATAACGTTATAAGTTGTAACTGGTCAGTGAAATGCTAAACGTACAAAAAATTGGTATGTTTTTCTATTTCTAGCCACACCCCTGACTCCGCCCACTGATTCAATCTTTGGTTATTCCTGCCCCCTGATTCTCCACCCACAGTTCCCCTACTTTTTTTCCCCCACTTCGACCACTGCAGTGTGATCCAAAACAAATATCACACACATCGGAAATGTGCACCTGTTGTGTTGTAGCATTCTTAGTTAAGAATGTAGAAGCATTCTTAGAATAGGAATTCATGAGTGTGGATTCCAGGGAGGGACAGTTGATGAGGGAACGAGAAGCTGTAGACATCGTTAATGATGTATTATAAGCAGAGTTGCCAATAAAGAAGATCTGAATTGAATCAGGAGTAAGAGTCGACTTTACAATTTGGCGACAGAGGATGTGCAACTCTGCGTGAACCCACGGAGTAACATAAGGGAGCGTTACATTAAGTGAAAAGAAGCAGTGGAATTGGCCGAAGACGGAGGTGAGCGAGACGACAAAATATTGGTTGAATTTAATGGGACTGAAGAAGATGAATTCTGAACGACAATTTAAACAAGCATTTGCAATGCAATAGGTCTCGCATTTACGCAAGTTTGAGCTATTGGCATTGTAAATGACAATGCCTTTTTTTTCTTTTTTTGATTTGTAAAACCAAAAGAAAAAAGGCATTGTCATTTACAATGCAAATAGCTTAAACTCACGTAAATGCGAGACCTATTGCATTGCAAATGCTTGTTTTTAGCAGATATGAGCCTTTCATTTATCATCAACATGGACAAGAGGCCAATATGCTCCAACATAAGCCAAGCCCTATGTACCACCTACTGCAGGCAGGTAGATGTGCAATTGCATTGCTACACTGAGTAATAACATTGCTACAAATAGCATTTACGTCTGTACCACACAACTGATATGTTGTGGAACATTGGCAGGTCCTTTGCAAAGGTTAGTCAACTTTTAGTTGCCTGCTGCAGTAGTCAAAAATTAAACCGGTAGAGGGGGAAGCTTTTGCTCCCAGTATGCGTGATAAAATAGTGAAATGGTGAAATTAGACTACAACACAACGTGTTAAATTACACCATATAATTAGCCTTTTTTCCCCGAAATTTAGGGACACACACCACTATGTGTTTCTATGTCACTGCAATATTCCAGTGGTGCAGCACATAATCCAAGGGTCCTTGCTGCATAGTCACCCCCACCCCAGTATTTGGCTCTTAGATGCTGCATAGCTCTAGTAGCCTTGATTAATGGTAAATGAGATTACCATTGCAAAACACCCGGCCACGTACACAACTTGAACAAAATAAAGTGTGTATAGTAGGCACAGGATCTCCTCAGGGTGGCCTCAACCTTTAACAGTCCCCTACCTAATGCACATTTGAAGTAGTGATAACATGACATTCACAGGTCCTGACACCACTGAACTCCGTTACAATTCTCTCCATGCTCCCTTAAAAAAATGTACTTCTATTTATTAGTCTTATTCCTAACATGAATCAAATAAGGAAACTTTCCCCATTAACGAAATCCAATTCATAAGATGGATGTGCATGGAAGAGGGTCCCTTTAAACAAAGGCAACAAAGCCATATCAGAGGCCCCCTCGCCGCCCCATCACATCTTTGTAGCGGCTAGTGAGCTGCGACATTTCAGTGCGCTACAAAATATCACAAATAACCTATATTGGGGGGGCATGGCTTGAAGGGGGGTGCAGAGTTCGGGTTGGCTGAAGCGGGGGGGGGGTGGTCTGTAGACTCTACCTGCGCAGACCCCTGCTCAGAGCCCTCTCCCCCTCGGCCTGGGACGGTGAAGATGACAATCCGAGGCCAGGGGTGACGTCAGAGGGCGAAGGTCACCGCACAGACCGAGGATCCTTCCACCCCTGCAGCTGCTGGAGCCGAGGAAGAGGCCGGAAGTGACGGCATTCACTGCTGCTGCTGTTTCTGCCCCCGCTGACCCGGAAGAGGAAATCACCCGATTTCCGGCCTGAGAACAACTGAAAGAGAGAACGGACCAGCCGTGAATGTGCCCTTAGGATGAGGTTTGACCTCAGCGTCTGGCAGTGTGTACAGAGCTGGGTTCAATGTGTCACTGATGTCAGACACCGAGCCACGACCCTGGAAAGAAACCTCATCACGAGCAGCATCCCATGAGCAGCATCCCTAACATCTTCACTGGCAAAACCACCATTGGACACATTTACTGGAAACAGAGGCTGAAGCATGTCTGTAGATGAAACGTCACCTTCCATAAACAAGCACGGAACTGCACCACAGAGGAGCCGGCGCGCGGACCAGAGGAGCGGGGACAAGTGAGCGAGAAGACACGCTGAGATGAGGTAGGAGATGTGTGTGTGTGTGTGTGTAAGCGCCGGGGGTTCTGTGTGTGCGTGTGTGTATGCTCGCGGGGGGGGGCTGTATGTATGTATGTATGTGTGTGTATGCGCGGCGGGGGGGGGGGTTGAGCTGTATGTGTGTTGTGAAGAGCCTGCCGGAATCGGAGCGCGTGTTCATGCGCGCGACCTGATCCGATTCCGGCAGGTTGCGTGCGCGTAACAGCCTCTTGTCTGCTCTGCCTAGTCCTTGAAAGCAAAAAGCCTGAAACGATTACAAAAGACTCGCTCTGCGACAGCAGGCCTTTGGCCTGCATTCGCAGGGCGAGACGTAAAAAGAAATGAAGTAAAACGTCTTACGCATGAGGAGTAGCGCGTGAGGTGTCTTCTGAAAGTTGCGCGTGGAAGGAGATTGAGGCGCGTGGAAGGAGATTGAGTCATCGCGTGCAGCAGCGGCGTCATTGTGCCTGAGGATTGTGCCAGAGGAAAAGGAAAGCAAATAAGCACACGCTGATTGGCGAGCGTGTGACATCATCACGTTGGCGGCCATTTTAACGAGTTGGGAAGACTCGTATTCATTTTAAAGCAGAAAAGGTTCGGAAAAGGAAGTTATAAAGAAATATTTTCTTTTGAGCAAAGAAATTGAAACGAAAAGGGAGAGTTGAAGTAAAAAGGGTGGAGCTGATAAAAAAAAAAATTTAAAAAGAAAAGAGGAAAGTAATAAGAAACGGCCAAAAGGGAAATAGAAACATGATAAGAAAAGTGGTGTTAGCCTTGTGAATTACAACAAACACTAACAAAGAAGAAAAAGTATATTACCAAGCATTATTTTAAAGAATAAACTAATACATTACAAAAAAAAAAAGAAAGTGTGTGCGGCGCAAACATTTACATTAACGCCACCAATACCATTCTTAACAGAACCTGGAGAACCAAAAATAAGATGGCAAGAATGGAAAGTATATTTCAAAAATTACATGTTCACTATTAAAAATGAGGAAATGACGCCGGAAATTAAAAAAGGAATATTACTACATTCCTTAGGACCAGAAGGGATTAGGCAATATGAGCAGATGCAAAAGAATGAAAGAGGTGAAGAAGAAACAGATGTATATGAGAATGCGTTGGACGACTTAGAGAGATATTATGCACCAACAGTATGTGTAGCAATTGACAGATACAAGTTTTTCAGGAGGAAACAAGAGCAGGATGAGAAGATTGATGATTATTTAAGCGTTTTGAAGAGAATGGCGGAGAAATGTAGATTTGGACAGATAGAAGAGGAGTTAATAAGATATCAAATCATCATGCTCACAAATAATAAAAGGGTGCAAGAAAGATTATGGACCATGGGAGATGGAACACTGAATAAGGTACTGGCAGTAGTGAGAAAAGCTGAAGTATCAGTCAGATGTGCAAAAGCCGCCCTGCACGATGAGAAAGGAAAAGATAAAGAGGAGGTGTGTGTTGTGAGAAAAACTATAAGAGCAAGCAGCGTTGGTGCAGAGAAGAGAGATAAATTTAATGAAAAAAAGACGGAGAAGAAATATTTTCAAGCAACAAAAAATAAATACAGAAGAGAAAGTCCAACTAATTTAGCGTGTTTTAGATGTGGAAGCTATACACATTTAGTGGACAGCAAAACATGTAGAGAAAGAGATCAGAAATGTACAGTATGTGGATTAATTGGTCACTATGCAAGAGTTTGTTATAGAAGAGCTAAAACTACAAGGATAAAATATGTGACAAAGGAAGAAGATGAATTGAGGGAACAAGATAACGAAGAAGATTCAGATGATGATGATGACATTTTTATAATAAGAGATTGTATTTTGGATGTGAAGAGTAAAGGAAGAAGTAAACCAAAATGTGAAATTGGAGTGGCGGGGGTAAAAGTAATGTTAGTGACTGATTCAGGATCGCCATATACTATTGTTAATTTGGATATGTGGAAGGAAAAATTTGAGAAAGAAATTGGTGTTGACTTAATGAAAAGTGACATAAATCCAAGAAGGCTCACTGGGAAAAGCATTCCTATGGTGGGGTGTAGAGATGTGACATTTGTGTTTAAAGGGAGAGTAGCAGAGGGAAGAATGTATGTTGCTGAATATGGACCAAGTGTTTTAGGATGGAAAGATCAGGCAAGCTTAGATATAATATTAAATCCTAATGCAAAAGAACAAGTTATGGTGTTGGGTGAGAATGATGATTTAGCGAAAGAAATTAAAGAAGAGTATAGTGATGTATTCTCAGGAAAAAGTGGCGTGCTAAAGGGATTCAAACACGAGATAAAATTGAAGGAAAACGCTGTTCCTGTAAATTATAAAGTGAGGAACGTCCCGTTTACAGTAAGGAATGAATTGGAGAAAGAATTGATGAGGTTGGAAACATCGGGGATAATTGAGAGGATTGAGTCATCTGTGTGGATGCTAGGAAATCGAATGGTAAGATCAGACTTTGTGTGGATTTGAGAGGTGTGAACAAAGAAATCTTAGTGGATAAATATCCCTTACCAAAGATTAACGAGTTGTTGGCTAAAACGAAAGGTATGACATGGTTTTCAACCGTTGATTTATCGTCAGCGTACCATCAGGTTCAATTGCACAAAGAAAGCAGGAAAATAACATCTTTTATTACACCTTTTGGTTGTTTTCAATATGTTAGAATGCCTTTTGGGCTAGCCTCTGCGGCGACAGTCTTCCAGAGGATTATGAGTGAAATTTTGAGAGGAATTCCAGGTGTGTTGTTTTTCCAAGATGACATATTAGTAATGGGAGAGAATAGAAAGACTCATGACCAAAGATTAAAGGATGTATTCAATGTTTTGAGGAATAAGGGACTGACGGCGGAATATGGAAAGTGTAAGTTTGCTAAGCAAAAAGTGGCTTATTTAAGTCCTAATATTGGTGTTGATGGTATTTCTCCAAAAAAAGAATTGTTACAGGCGGTGAGTGAAGCAGTGGAGCAAAAAAATAAGGATGAACTCCGTTCATTTTTAGGGCTGACGGAGTATTACTCCAAATTTGTGAGGAATTTTTCAGAGAAATCTTATGATTTGAGACAGTTATTGAAACAAAAGAGTAAATTTGACTGGAATGAAAAGTGTAAAGAAAGTTTTGAAATTCTGAAGAGGGAAGTATGCAGTGCCACACCATTGAAGGGATTTGATCCAGAATTAATGAGTGTGTTAACAGTGGATGCCAGCGGAAAAGGTTTGGGTGCGGTTTTGACACAAAATGAAGGTGGAGAGAAAGAAGTTGTTATTGGATTTGCATCAAGGAGTTTAACACCAGCGGAAGAACTTTATTCTGTAATAGAAAGGGAGACCCTTGGTTGTGTGTGGGGAATGGAACATTTCAGAGTGTATTTATGGGGAAATGAGTTTGATGTAAGAACAGATCATAAACCATTAGTGAATTTGTTGACTACGAATGGTATGATTAGAGCATCGGCGAGGATAGCAAGACTTTCAATGAGATTGCAGTATTACAATTACAGGATTAAATATGTTTCTGGTGTACATAATAAAATTGCGCACTGTTTGAGTAGAATACCCTTACCCAGGGCTTTAAGTGGGATGAAAAAACTGGGGGGTCTCCCAAAGGTGTGTGGTCAGTGTAATTAGGGGCGTGGCTTTAAATCACTTACGCAAAAAATCTGTGCTTAGCATAGTGTGCTGCCCGACTTGTATTTTGCTGTTTCTGTCATTGCATCCAGATATTTGATACAAGTAACATCATACCTACATTAAGTAAGGGATATTGGCTTTGTCAATGGTTATTACTTGCAGAAGATAAATAAGCTGCAAATATGACTTGTATATAATATTGACAAAGCTTCCAAATAAATCCCTGGTGACCCTACCACAATGTTGCTGTTCCTGAGTTTCAGAAAGAGAAGGGAAATCCAAAAAGAAAATGACTCTTAAAGGATTTCCCTTCCCCCACAACGCTCTCCTGGCATGACGTCATTCTGTAACTTCTCTACTACTGAGAAGTGAGCAGTGTGAGCAGAGCACATCCATGTGCCTGCTGTCTCGAAACAGGTCTCTGTCAGGCTTTGTTTTGCGCCCTGGCACTTTTTTCCGGACTGCAGTGACAGCAAACAGCTGTAACTGCAGTCTGGGAAAAAAAACGGACTGGCTGCGTCAGGGCTCAAAACAGAGCCCGATAGAGACCCGTTTTGAGGCCCCCTGAAAAAAACTGCTGGTGCTCAGACCCCTTGAGACCCGGCCCACTTAAAGCCCTGCCCTTACCGATTAAAGAAGTACCTAGGAATGAGTGGGATGAATATCAAATTGCTGTAGTGGAGGAAGAGTTCGAGAAATCTATTGATAAAAGAGAATGGCTTACGCATTATGGAAAAGATGAGTTGATGGAAAAAATAAAAGAGAAGGCTTTAGAATGATGGGGTGAAAGGAAACCAGATGCAGAAGAGGAAAGAAGTTTTTGGGAAGTGAGAAGTGAGTTGAGTGTAGAGTCAGGATTTGTTTACAGAGGAGGAAAGATCATACCACCAAGAACTTTGAGGAAAAGAATAGTAGATTTAAGTCATGAAGGGTAAAAGTTTAACAACGTTAAAACCACCGTTGTCACCTGTACGATGTCCTGAAATGGTTTGGGATTTGATTGCCATTGATTTTGTTGGTCCAGACCAAAACAGAAATGGAGAGAGTAAGTTTATTATAGTTTTAATAGACTACTTTAGCAAATGGGTTGATTTAGAAATTGTCAACAAAGCTGATGCAGAATCAGTGATACATTTTCTGAATGGTGTATTTTTGAGAGAAGGGTTGCCTAAAAGAATTATTAGTGATAATGGAACACATTTTACAGCAGTGAAGGTAGAAGATTTTTTAAAAAGGAATGGCATAACACATGCATTGACGTCTGTATATCATCCCTCAGGTAATGGAGCTGTAGAGCAGTTTAATCGCGTCATTAAAGGGACTATCCAAATTGCATGTGAGAATAAGAAGAATTGCGAAGTTGAGCTTAAAAAATGTTGTGGGGTTATCGTCTCACACCTTCTCTCACTGGTTTGAGTCCATTTGTGATGATGAGCGGTAGGGAACCATTCACGAGAGATAATATAGGATGGATGGATAGTACGAAACATATCGAATGGTCACCAGAAAAAGTAAAAGAGAATATCATAAAAGCACAACAAGTGTACAACAAGAATTTTGATAAAAAGAATGTGACAAGGGTGGAAGAACTTGAAGTAGGAGATTGGGTAAAAACTAAGAAGTGGGGAAAAGTGGCAAAAGGAGAAAGTGTATTTTCAAAGCCATGTAGAGTTGTGGAATGTCTGAGAAACTCGGCTAGACTTAGTGATGGTCGGGTATGGCATATGAATCGAATAGCTAAATGTAAAAATGTAAAAAAAAGCAGAAGAGGAGGATGTTGGGGGACCTACAGCTATGTCTGAGGAATGGTTGTGGGAAGATGAAGTAGAAGATGAAGTAAGGAACTGAAGAAGATAATTGTATAGAAAATAAAGAGTCTTGTGAACAAACTTGTACAGATACAAGCAATTTGGGGAGATTTGGAAGAGTCATCCATACTCCTCACAGACTTAAAGATTATATGTTAGTTTAAGGTTTTTTTTATTGTAGTTTTCTTTTTGTTTTTTTTCTTTTTCCCATTATGTTGTATATAGTTTTCCTTAAGGGTATTTATTGTTGTAAAGGGGGAAGATGTGTTGTGTTGTAGCATTCTTAGTTAATAATGTAGAAGCATTCTTAGAATAGGAATGCATGAGTGGGGATTCCAGGGAGGGACAGTTGATGAGGGAACGAGAAGCTGTAGACATCGTTAATGATGCATTATAAGCAGAGTTGCCAATAAAGAAGATCTGAATTGAATCAGGAGTAAGAGTCAACTTTACAGCACCACAGCAGCTATCCCCAACTAAGATTGAAGAAAGTTCAATGCTGACTGCTCCAAATTTATAAACAACTGAGTTTATCCTCAATACAAAACTTTCGGTAAATTGTGTCACACGGGGTAGATGTGTTGGTGGTTATTTCTGCTTCTACCTGAACAGAAAAGTGCCAAAGATAAAACAGAAATCACGTCCGTGATATGAAGTAGCTGGGACTCAAAGGGTCAGATTTACAGTTGATTTCTTCAGTCTAAAATTAGAGTCATTTTTGAGTAAACCTCTTAATTTACACAATTTTGGAATTCACAAGTTGAGGCTAGTACACACAATGCAGCTACATATTCTTCAACAGATTCATCGCTAGCTTGCTAGCGTTTAAAAAACCCAGTGTCTTTCTAGACGCCCGTTAGGTTCTTCTGAAAACTGTTCTTAATCCTTTCCTTGGCTTCAACATAGACATTCCAAACACAGTCACCTCCTGGTGACAGAAGAGGAGGTAATTTATCAAAAATATTCTGTGCAGCAATACCAAGATGATTATAGAGTAAAGCGTTTTTTCTTGTAGGAATGTAATTCAAACCATCTATGCCCATTAAGTAATTTTCAAAATCTATTGTTTTCACTTAATTACTGGTTTCCCAGGTTTCTGTAAGAATGGCGGAAGAGGGTGGATTGCATTGTTTGATGAGGCCATAAGTAAAAAGTAGATAAAATTATACAGAAAATTAGATGCCTAAAAATGAAAGAGATTAGTTATATACAATTATAGAACAGTATATATGCAGTAATGAAATCTAGAAATATGAAGAAAGAGGGAAAAAAACAGGAATGCAGATGAAGTTCACACGTAAGATGGCCGCCAAGTAGAGCTCATAAGGGCTTAAAAAGCCAGGGTTCCTGGAGCTGGAAAACTTCAGGAAACCAAGGGAGTGAATTAGCGGCTGAAGCGACCTTCCACAGCCAAAGCAGAGGTAGAGGCGGCGGAAGAGATCTCCTGCTGTCGAAACGGCCGGAGCGATCCCCCACGGCCAAAGCAGGAGTAGAGAAGATCTCCTGCGGGCGAAGCGCACATTGTGAAAACACCAGGAAGGGTCTCTATGGCAACGGCTAGAGCGGGGCTCACACAGCCAAGGCAATATCAGAGAGGGTACTATGGCAACGTGCTGAATAAAGAGGTGCACGCAAGAAGAGCACGAGCGGAGTCGGAGTGAGGTAAGGCAGTGTGAATAAGAATTCTGGTCAAGTCGCGTGCAGTAATTTAACAAAAATGGCAGTTGAGGCTCATGAAAAAAAAGTTGAGGCGTGTAGATAAGCTTTTCTGACTGAATAGCGGAGCAGCACACACCTGTGAGGCAATGGCCTGTGGGTACAGCACAGCAGTCTTGTTTTCTTCCTTATTTTTCTTTTCCTTTCGGAAGACAACGGGCTGTGAAAGACTGCCTCCAGCGAAGAGAAACAGCAGAAAAGTAACACCACTCCTGGTACCAAAATGTAGTAGCGGGTTAGTGATGAAGTAAAGAAGTCGGTGAACGACACTGACAGCAACAGGGGTCTTTTATTGTTTCTTTTAAGTTTAAGACAATAATAGGACCCACGGCACAGCAAGCACTGCGTACGAGGAAGTTCAGCCTAACAATGTCTACCTTCTCGTCATATAGTTCTACAATGGAATGGGAAGCGTAATAACAGCTTAAAGGGAAACAAACTACATAAGTAATAATTTACAAGAGTATATGGAATAAAAATGACGATACTACAACAACGTGTCCGAACGCAAAACAACTTCAAGAAACTAGAGGAGGTTTGTGCGTTCTTGATGAGCAAAGATAAATTTTAACTTTAAAAATAACTCCTCAAAGCTTACCCATCTTTATAATAACGGCGTATGAGAGTTACCGTTATTTGTGACAGTTGCCTCAAGTGAGTATTGTTCAAAGGCGTGTTTGTCCTCTTTTGCTGGCATTCTCCGATCTCTGACGTATGTTATAGAAGGAATCTTTCAACACAGGGATATGTCACCCCTTTTGACGCCTTGTTGCGTGCGTGAGGCCATTTTAAAGTCAGGCAGCATGACTGCTCTGATGCATTTTATTTACACAGCAATTTTTACAGGAGATTATTCTGGCATTAGGGATTCGTATCTCGCATTACAAATTGGCGGCAATTAAAAACGGAGTAAAAGGAAGATTAAGAATTGAAAAAGTGATCATATTCTAAGAAAAATTTATGGTGAGATTTACACAGAAGAAAATACATTTTACTTTCCCAGACAGAATGTACTTGTTAATTCTTAACATTTTTAGAATTTTCAGCAACTTACCTGCAAATAGCTAACTAATGCAAAACAACAGGTTACCATATTTAAAAAAATAATAATGGCACAAAATAACACAATATGCATTCCAGCAGCATTTCTGAATGAGCCTGGTAAACCTTCTATGCGCTGGAAAAATTGGTTGAGGTAATTCGAAAATCACTTAGTCGCAATTGATGTCAAGGCATGAGCCAGAAAGAAAGCAAGCCATTATGTTTGGTTTACTTGGAGCTGCAGGGCAAGATATTTTTGATAGTTTGCCTGAGTATGAGAGTCCACCAGGTCAGTTTATACATTTAAATGAATACCGGGAAGCTATAAAACTCATGGAAAAACAGTTTGGTGAGGAACCTATCATCATGGTAGGGAGAAATCGTTTCAGCAAGAGGCATCAACAGGAGAATGAGACCATTGAGGAGTATATTGCAAGCTTGGGAGTGTTGGCCACTAAATGTGAGTTTAATGGTCGACACATATATAAGAGACCAACTTGTTTTCCATTGTTTTTCGAAAAAGATCCAAGAGAGGTTGTTGCCGCTCAGAAATCCCACTCTTCAAGAAGTCATAGACATAGCTGAGGACATTGAGCGCTCGCTTGAATCGTCGAAAGTACTGTCAGCGGAAAGTGTGCATTCTTCTAGTGTATTTTCTTTACATGATAGAAGGAAGCCAGAAAGTAAATCTGAAAAAAACGTATAAAGTGGTTAGTTTAAATGAAAATACATTTATGGTTTGTTACAGGTCTGGTTCTAAAACTCACAAGGCTGATTACCAAGAATGTCCAGCCAAAGGTAAGAAGTGTGCCTAACGTTTCAAAATTGGACATTTTGCATCTGTTTGCAAGAAAACTAAAACAAAACAGTTTCAGAAACTCAAAGTAAACAATGTTGAAGAGTTTGTTGAAGAAATGTGTAATAATATTGTTTTGACTGTTGAAGAAAAGTCTGGCAGAATTAAAGTACCTCTTAGTTTTGTCAAAACAGGAGATTATGGCAGATTCAGGTTCCCCTATAACCATTATTTCTGACAAAACATCGAAGAATCTTGGCCAGACATTAAACGTTTACCGACTGGTATAAACCCTAAAGCTTTTGGGGAATTTGATATTGACATGTTTTGATACTTTGAAGATGTATTACTTTTTAAAGGAAGGTCAATTCATACCAAAATGTATGTGGCTGAAAGGAGTAGGAACATCGTTGGGTGGAAGGACTTAGTAAAGCTTGGTATCATTCGTAATCTGGGTGCGGCTGAGCCACTAGTTTTAGGTGACATAGAGGTCTCAAACAATCGAGAGGAGTCAGAACCAAAAACTATAGAAAATGTTTTAAAGAAGTATGAAGTTGTTTTTGAGGCACATATAGGTTGTGTAAATGGATTTGAACAGGCTTTAAAATTAAAAAAAGTAAGACCTGTACCACTCTCAGTCAGGGATGATTTAAAAAAGTTATTAGATAAGCTTGTAAAAGAGGAAGTCATAGAACCTACTAACTCTTCGGAATAGGTTTCGGCTTTTGTAATTATTAAAAAAAGGACTGGTGACATTCGGCTATGTGCTGTCTGGAGATCGTTAAACAAAAATATTATTGTTTACTGCCATCCTTTACCCATGATTCAGGAAATGTTGGCAGCAACCTCCGGTTCAAAATATTTTTCATTAGTAGATCTCAAGTCAGCCTATCATCAGATGAAATTATCGGAGGACTCAAAGGGTTATACAACTTTTGTGACTGCTTTTGGAGCGTTTAGATTCATAAAATTACCTTTTGGGCTTCCATCAGCCGCAAGTGTATTAAAAAAACATATGTATGTCATATTCAAAGATGTTAAAGGAGTTGAACAATTCTCTGGGGCAAGCATTTTGAGTTGGTGACAGACCACAAACCTTGGTTGTGGAAGAGGAAACGGAAGGGCATCATCTAGACTTCTAAGGTTTCTAGCTAAGTTACAGGAGTTTAACTTCCCTATCAAACATATTTCTGGTAAACAAAATATACGTGCATATTTTTTATCAAGGCTGCCTGTTTCAGTTTCAGAATCAGAAGTGATTGAAGATACCGAGTGTGTTGTTGCCTGTGTTTGTTATTCATGATTTAAAGGAACTATTTTCGAAGCAGATTAGATTAACTTGACAAAACAGGATGTTGTTATAAATAAAGTAATGGAATATGTCACTGGACAATGGCCACCCATTCGAAACTTGAGTAACACTTTGAAGCCATTTAATCAAGTTTCTGATGAATTGAGCATACACAGTGGATTGTTGTTTCTAAGAGATTTATTTATTCCTCCTCAGAAATGAAGGAAACGTTTGATACATTTGGCACATAAGGGACATCCTGGTTCAACTGCAACAAATAAACTTTTATAAGTGTATTACTGGTGGCCAGGTATAGATGCAGATGTAAATCCTCATGATGATTAATGTGCAGAATTTTTAAAGTCAGACAAACACTGGAAGCCAAGTGCAAGTCAAATGCGATTGGTTACCATATCAAAAATGTCGTTGTCTAAGATAGCAATAGATTTTGCGGGACCGTTCAACAAGGGCCTTCCTTAACCTACGGTTGGCCGCCGAGTGGTGCCCATCAAACCACTGGGACCGCCATGATTAGGCTGAAAAGGTTTTGACAAAAAATGTCTGATAACCTAACTTAAATTTTTGTGGGGAACTACAATAACGTCTTCACTTTTATCTGACAGATTATGGAACTGTCTAAGGTGTGTCTTCAGTAATGCGGCCAGGTATCCCCTGGTTCCTTTATATACCAAATAAGCCTGAGGCCATCAGTGGAGTGTTGGGCAATAGAAATTGATTCAACAGGGCAATTGATTCTGCTCACTGCAAGTGGCCCATAGCTAAAAGTGCATTAGGGTCCCCCATTTTGTCGTCACACCTGCCCCCTTAGAGAACCATACCAAACAGTTTCTTGTCCCAAAATAAAATTAATGACCGAGGCCCAACCATGTCCGCTGTAAGAGGTTGTGCATAATCGTCCCCTCTAAACATATCGACAAGATCCTGTGCAGCTATATATCTCATCAGTTTCTCGCTGTCACAATGCCACCCAGTTGATACCTTATTTAAGGACCCTTTGGCCTTTGAGTAGGCTGCCAACTTCACATTGAAATCCCTGCACACAAAAAAATACAGTTGGGATGTTGCAGCAGCTCCCAAGGACTGCAAGCCTGAAAGTAAATTGACTAAATGGGTAAAATGAACACACACAGAACGTAAGAAATCATTATTGTAAAAATTAATTAAATACAAATAAAAAGAAGAAAATGTATCCTGACTAAGTAAAACTAAAAATGCGGAGCTCCCAGAGTCAATGGCAGTCACTTCCACTTGCAGTCTAAAGTTAATCCAAATGGAAAGGTCTCCCTTGAGTGTGCCATGGGGAGAGGGAATGGCAGGGTAAGAATAGCAAAGCTCTCACAAAAGGGCAAAGACGTACCCCAGGCTTCCTGCATGGCACCAAAGTCAAACTTAGCAATGTAAGCAAGCCAGGCTGTGGCGGTGATTTTGTCTTTTAGACCTGCAATATTCCAGCTCAGTAGAGTAAAGGCGCTTGGTGTACTATTCCCCAAAGATCCCTCCTTTTAAAGTCAAAGTTTCCAGGTTATCAGCAGTAGAAGTGGCCTGTGTAGTACCGCCTGGAAATCAATCGGGCTGGAGATGGCTTCATATCAGTTTGCAGTGGGAATAAAAAATTGAGCTTCTTGGTTTGGGGTAGACACGAGCCGGCCCCACCTTTGACGGGGCTTGATGCGAGCAGGATGGCAAAGGTTGAGGATCGCTCACTATACTATTGGACCGAGTAGCTGGAGGTTCCAGATAGTGGACATTTCTCTGAGAGTATAATACAGTAGGTTTGTAGAAGTAATCTAATGGGACCAAGGTAATATTACTCTCCACTTTGGTGTGGCTTCTGGATCCAAACAGGAGACTGTGCACCAGAAACGGAGATCTAAAGTTTACTGTCACACAGTCTCCCGGTGTATCGACTAATCCCCACCCAATCCAACCACACCTCCCAGTCAGCAGAATATCTTTAGCAAAATGGAAAGGCAGCCCTCTGTTGTGCACAAGCCAATCTAAGATTTTGTTGTGCAACTCCTCATTAGATTCCTTCTGCCCGCTATGCAGAGGGGGGACCCCGATACAAACAATCTCATAGGGGCAGGCTGCCGGATAAAGACTAACTGCAAACTGGTTGGGAGAAAGAGATGCGTCACCATTCAAAAGCCCCCTCATGCGTAAATTACTTGTGGCAGCAACAGCTCCCTCTCTGTCCAGAGGGAAAACCTAGGAACTTGAATGTCCTCCAGCACCAGATCAGGTTGGCTAGCAAAGTTGAAACCGGTAGATGTCACTCCGGTCCTCACCGGGGGAATATGGATAGGAGTGGAAGGAATCACCTTTGAGGGCTGCGGAGCAGACGCCTGTGGGAACTCTCTGACACAAGAGATATGGTCATCAACTGTTGGGAAAAGCGAACTTGGTAATGTCGCAAGTTGGGATTCAGTGGATTCAAGACGGGAGATTAAAAGGCAAAGTTCAGGGTTCAACATTGCATTGAACCTCTGGAAACAACATTCCCTATAATTTCCAAGCATTGCGAGCTCAGATTTGGGGTTGCCACATCCCCTGCTGGGGGGTTTGATGAGATGGAAGAATCTCGAACCTCTGTCTCCGTAATCAGCAGGTAACCTGGCAGAGGTACTCTGGTAGTGTTAACCTTATGCTTGACGCAAGTACCCCTCTTGGTTTTCCTAATTAGTAAATGATTGGGACTATATATGTCACATGCTACCAAGGATTCTGAGCTGGTAACCTCAGTAGAAGCAGTGGAAATAGGGACGAGGGTGGCAGAATTGTGGGGCGTAGTCACGATGTGCACAGAAACAAAATCCGCCTAAGGAATACCAAGGGAAGCTTGTCCCAGATTCAATGAAAGCCTTCTCTCTGTAAGAGCAATTTCTGTACTGATGACTCTCATAGCTCTTTCCAGCAAACGATCAATGGAGGTGCATTTTGTAGAAGGGGTAGGGGCGGAATTACCCCCAGCAAGTTTCCTCTTGCCATAGCGGAGGAAGTGACTAAATTGCCTGAGAATCAAGTGAGAACAGGCATGATAGTCAAACAGCTTGGCAGACACAAACAATTTCCAATTGGAAGCTTAAAGGAAACCAAACTGTACCTTTCAAAGTGAAATGCAAAGCGGGGTGTCCCAGCATAGCCTCTTCCGGGCTCTGATGCGCATAGACAGGCCAGCTCTTCACCTGGGATTCCGACCAGTGCTATGAGGTGCCTGCGTGGTGCTGACTGGTGAGAAACCGCTCCTGCCGCAATGCAAGGCACTCCCCGGGGCTGCGGCTGCTCCAAAGAGTTCTATCATACAGTCACCTATTTCTACAAGGTTAAACATAATGACGTTCCAATAACATGTTAACATTGCAATACATATATTCATGCATCATCTAGTACTTCTTATTGTATAATTAGGCCTACATCAACATTCTGTAGCTAGGAAGTTTAGATTTCAAAACCACAAACCCAATAGTAATAACTTATTTGACCTGGTCCTTTATGAGTTCCCACATTCTGTTATAAGGACACCTTCTTCTTTGAGATCCTTTTTTTCTTAGAGCTTGATGGGTCTCTCCAGCTAAATGCACCAATGTCTTTCGGGTAAAGTTAACAATGCCATTGACATCACACCATGACTTCTCCCAATCTCAGATATACCTCTATGAGCAGAGCCTATTGCATCAACATATAATTTACTGACATCATATTATCTGCCTGGGGAATAATTCAAATGAAGTGAAGATGTCATAGGAAATGCAGATTTTCCTTACTTTTTAATCAAGAAAGTCCTGAGATTATTACAGAGATAAAGGCGAGTACTAAGCTTCTAATCCAGCTTTTATTGCAATAGCAGCCAGGAGTTTAATATTGACCTTGAGGAGAAGCACTGGAAGCATAGGGCCTAGAGAACCCATCATAAATAAATAAATATTAATAATAATATTTGCTTCTGTGTCCTTAAAAATATCATGACTTTCCTGATACTAAAGTTAGGAAAATCTGCATTTTATTGCTAGACCGCAGCGTCTTATTTTACTTTTTTAAAGCATGGCCACTACCACCGTGGAAGGATGAGCCACCTGTTAGCTAAAAAAAACACTTTAGAGGCCATGACACTCTGAGCCACGTTATAGGAAATATCCATACTAACTATGACCCTAATTTGCCTCACTCATCTAGCTAAAGTTGGGGAGGAAAGATGTTAGGTTTGAATGGTTCATGGAAACAAGTAAAGAGTTAAAGGCAGGGGAGGAGTCTGAGAGTAGCTTTAAGAGATTCATAATCTTTCAGATATAAAGCAACACAAAGTTGAGGTTGAAAATAAGTACGGGTAAAACATACCTACCTTGTTGGATTTTATGCATTGAGAAACCTGAAAACACACACCAGATGGAAATAATTGTCTGGCATTGCTAAGAAAAAGAGCCGTAACATCTTTTAGTATAATACTATTTTGAAAGAAATTAGGATAAATAGAACAGTAAGTTAGGCAGAAAGCATTTTCAAGGAAAAGGAAGAATTCTCCATCCATTCAATATGAACTTTCAAATGATTGAAACTTCCCACAACAAAGAATAGATTTTAGATTACTTCTGAGTCCACCTCTTTTTGAGAAGTGTACGTATTAAAGGATGTTCGCTTGTGGCTTTACCTACCATCCCATCCGAAAGTGGTCCAAAGAAATGGCTGGTCTATAACTATTAGTAAGTCTGTAGAAGAGGCCTATAGCTGCCAAATGACCTAGAAAGTTATGGTCAAAGTTGGCTTGGGAATAACAGCTTTTTCCAAGCACCAGCTACTCCAAGTTCTAGAGGCTGATTTATAAGGTTTAGATTTGCATGGATCTCTAGAACTTTGGATAAAGTCAAGATGTTTCTGCAAAAGACCTTAGATTGTCCAGACGGACCTGAAAGTTTCAAGGTCATCAGCTACAGGGTATGAGACAGAATTAGGTTGTGTTGCTTGCCGTCTCTATCGAGAAGGAAGGAAGGAAGGAAATGGAGCATTCAAATCTCTACATAGAGTTCTAGAAGGTGAAGGTACCAGATTTTGAGTTTTCTGAAAGACATCTATTGCAGCCAGTGTTCCCAAGTGACTATGAAAATGGACCAGACACTTGGAAATCTTTGTGAAAGATGGAGCTGCATACAGTTTGTCTTGTGAGCCGTTCTGAGGAAAAGCATTGCATGTATTTGCTTTCAGATCGGGTACCTAGCTGTAGAAATGATGAAGCAAGTGTTGTGGTGAAAGGCAAAGAGATCTAGGAATCATGGGCCCCAGAAAGAATCCAGACATTGAAAGACCGAAGGACAAAGATTCCTGTAGCTGTATTTTATGAAGCATTTAGAATGCTAGTGTACAATCCAGTTGGGGGTACTGGAATATATTTGCTGTCACAGATATGTTTTGTTGATGAAGCTAGATGTCCAATTAATCAAGCTAGTTCTGAATATTTCAAGCATCTAAGAGTTTGCCATGAGCATGGATCAGTTGTGAATGAATTGTTTTTTTATTGAGAAAAGAATGCAGAGTACAAAACCTCAGTCAATAAATTCATACATAATACATTATTAAGCAAATAATCACACACCGATTATTTTATTAATACCCCAGCAACTTCTGAAACACAAACGAAAAGAAAAAATTGAATTAAAAAAATTCTAAAGTTCATATAACCGCCCACCGTGTTGTGTCATGCCATGATGTCTAAAGATGTAGTAAAGTTAGGTATGAAAGTAACCAGTAATTGTAGGGCAACCAAAGGCAAGATTGTGGTTCCTCAAGAATACTATGGCCCTGATTAAGATGTTGGTCGGAGTTGCCTCCTACCGACATTGCTGCGGATGGGGAACCGACTGACCTCCGGTCGGTGGTTCAGACACTTCAATTAGGATGCGACCGCACCTGGTGCAGTCGCAAACATCCATTTTTCAATGGGAGCTTGTGCAACGGCTCTAAACCACCCACAGCACAAACTCCCTTTGAACATTTTAGTTTTTACATATCCCTGCACCGTGTGGAAGGCACCTCATGGTGCAGGTATGTGAAGGGGGCACCATAGGTGTCCCCCAGGGCCACATGCAGAGGGCCAGGGTGTCAGGAGGCCCTGCTAGGGACCACGAAAGACCCTTTCCATCAGCAGTTTCATGTCAGAAAGGCCGACATGGAACTGCCGTTGGAAAGTGCTATCATAATCCCGACGGCAGAAATGCCATCCTTTAGGGATTATGAGGCCTTTCGGACAGATTGATGGGCTCCTCGAGTCCATTGAAACTGAGTCGGAATCCCCGGCTGAAAAAACTCCGAACACCGTCATTGATATATCGTGGTCGGAGTTTAAACCTGCACTGTTGGTCGGAAAGCTTCCGACCGTGGTCGGAGGCTTTCCAACTGACACTGTAATTAGGCCCATTGTTTCTAGCCAATTAGACAATGGTATCTATCTAGTTCTTCGCCTGATCCTTGCCTTTTAACTTTATATTGATACAGACTCCCCTTGATATAATAAATAGACAGAAATCTTGATAGCCAATGATAATAAAAAGGAGATTTCATACTCCCCCACGCCACTGCAATGCATATAAGAGCGACTGCACATAAGCACCTCTGGTGAAGTGCAGCACTTTTGTGCATAAGGTAAAGATTTGAAGAGTTGTGGGCAGTGGTCTTTCTCTCTCTCTCTCTCTCTCTCTCTCTCTCTCTCTCCTGTAGAAATCAAAAATCCACTTCTCAGGGGTCTCACTAATACAAAGAAGTTGACACAGAAGCTGGAATATAAAATAACATCTTTATTAAACTCAAATGAGTGAGACTACATCACACAGAAGCCTTAGCAACTGAATGAGGCAGTCTGTTAGAATGATCTTACTTCACGTGTTATATACTCTTTATCCTGCCCCAGGCATGTATGGGAGTTGTACCAATTACATTCCTAAACAAATGGAAAATCTAGAGGGTCAGGAGGTGAGTAGTCTTTGGGGTTTTAGCAGGATATGGGCAAAACATTATAATTACATAGTTCACAAAGGTTAATCTGATTTAGATGGCACTGCGGGCATGGCATGATTACATGTACAGTATCCCAACCCAAAAGTTAATCATTAAGAATGTCCCAAATTCAACCTCCAAAAGCCAGACAAACCTATCATTGAAAGCATAACCCCTGTAATGAAGAAACATAAAAAGAAACAGTAACAGATGATGAACAAGATAAGGCATGTGCAAGAAAACTAAAAGTTAACGATGTCCTGAACATTGATTGGCAATCTCAGACAAAGATCGATCAGGGAAATTGGCTTTGCGAGGTCAGTTTCAGGTGAAGAGGTCAGTTTCTTACAGTTCATTTCAGAGTAAAAAAGAAACCTTAGTTAATGTATACATGAACTAAGAAGGCCAGGCCACTTTATTCGTCAGGCTACCCTCACAGGCCTACGTGAGGGCAACACAAAATGGTGGCACAGAAGAAAATTGAGTCAGACTCGAGAATTACAGAACCTCAGACCCTCCTTTTGCTATTACGTAGGCAATAACCATAACCTAAGACTCATGTTAATCTGAATCTAGGTCTATATTGATATTCATTAGGTCGTCAAGGTGTTGCTGTAACATCATTTTATTATTCTCTACTTCTCTCGGGACAGGTCTCCGAACACACATAGTGCCACAAAGACTCACTTCTGGTGGACCATTTTTGGGTGCTAGAGGCGGAGCCACTTAATTTTCCATGGCAATTCAGTCAAATGAGAACTTAATTAACTTTTACTTTATACAATTGCACTGGAATCGCTTGTGCAACTGTGCCCAAAGTCCGTTCAAAGCCTCTCTGGCAGGCTTCAATCGTCCATCAAATCTGCTTCCATTGTCTTCTTCCGCATTGAGCCTCTCGATTCAGGCCTCTTCATGAAAATAGTACTGCTTAGTTGGAGTGCCCTCCTGGCAAACACTCACATTTCACTCGAAAGTCTCAATGTCTCAAGGCAGTACACCAGTGTCTCTCCTCTGCGGCAGACACTACAAATAATGTGCTCTTCATTGGTCATGGGCACAGATCATCTCATGCAGACCCGGGTCTACATTCTCAGGCTCCAACACTCATTATTCAGTGTCGGAGGACACTCAGGCTGCTCTTTCATGGGCACCATAATGTAGTGCCTTTTGCCAATCTTGGATCCTCCGGTGCACTGCCCTTCCGTTAGAGCAAAGGAAAAGGGGGGGTGTGGCAAAAATTCAGGCCTAGGGGCTCAAGGGACTGCACACTGTCAGAGGTTACCAGCACATGACCGGTAGAAAACTGAAACCTCACACCAGCCCTGCCATCAACAACAGGGATCCTTCTCTTTCACTCTTTTGCACTGAAATTCTGGTTCTGTGATGTCCAATGCCGTCTGATGGAGCAAGTACGATGCTTTGGAGATACCGTTGATGGCGCGCTGGCGATCGCTAACCAGCCTTGCTACTTTCTGGGTGTTGGGACTGTAGGGCCAAGACCTCTGTCTTTCATCTGTGTCACTGATGGGAATTAGGCTTAAATCAGTGTTCTGCAGGTTATTATGACTTGATACCGCAGACCCTAGTGACGTAGGAAATGTGACACAGTTGTTAGTTTCCTTCAATTTAGTACAAAAACAGTTCATTGTATTTAACAAGGGGACTGCAAGCAGGTGGCCTGCAATCTTCAAAGGAGTGGCCATACGCCATGGGACTATTGTGATCTAAAATACACTTTCATTCTCATAGAATACAAAGACAAAGGCAGTAGGCAAAACAGTGCCTCTAGCCTCTTCAATTGGGTTTCCATGTGAGAGCATATCCTCTACCATCTAAGGGTAGCTAGCTACATGGGAATTCTATATGAATGGATGTGCTACATGGTGACATCGTCTACTGGGGTAAACATTTTTTCCTCAACGATTAAGTCTAAGTGTTCCTAAATTCCTTATCTAGAACACCTCAAAAGAGAAAGCACATAATACAGATTATCAGGGACATGAAGATACCTCCCTTTATTAATTGTGCATCAGGTGCACTATGCAATACAAAGGCTAATGATCAAAATGTGGAAACAAAAATACAAGAACTAGGGAGTCCTGGTATTTCCATGATTTAGAACACATCTGATCCCATCGAAAATTAAACAAGCAGGAACAAAAGGGTAAAAAAATCCAATTAAAATAGTCATTGAAAATTTGTCATGTTCATAAAAATAAATGTACGGTATCTCCTATTGAGGTGGAAAACTTGTCTTATTATAGTATTGAGTCAGTTAACCAGTCCATCACTACCCTGACAGACAGACTGGAAAACATCGAAATAGGCCTAAAGAAAATTCTTGAAAACCAGTCTGGTCATACAAAAGGGAATTATACATAATATGGGGGTCCCTGGTACATTTCTGCAGTCTGGAAGTGTGAACTTGAACAATACACCAATAATAATAAATGGGCTGACTGGTGAAAGGAATACGGAAAAGGGAAATGTAACTAGGACACAGCTAAAATCCCCAATAACTAGGCACAATGCGACATCAATCAGGGGAGAAGCGGCAAAAGAAAAATCTATAGGAAGAACACGAAATTACTCGGGTGATAGTCAAGTTTGTGACAGAATACCAAGGGTATTGGTGATACACAAAAGTCAAAATAGTACACACATTTTAACTCTACCGCTGACCGCTACACCATATACGGTAATCTCAGCTAATGTTCCAGTTCCTTTTTCAGGGAAAAATGAAACCTGGTTTCCTTTAAGGAACAAAGCCATACACTACTTAGGAAGCAGAACAAAACTGACTAATGTAATATAGAAATTAGGTCACCATGTACAAGAGTCACAGATCTATTATTTATCCTTACGTCCAATCAGGATACATAAATCTAGGGCTGCTTGTTCCTTAAGGGAAGGGGGCAGTAACGTGACTAACTGCAGGTGACACACTTTGATCCTGTATAACTCTTTTCATTTTCCTTCAGTACCATTATAGCCAAATAGACATGCACTGGTGAAGTGCTGTCTGTCTTGTTCACAGCATGAAAATATCATATCTGTGAAATTTAGTATCAGAGCAAATTCACCCAACTGTTGTGCAGCGATATGCATCGTCATGAAGATCCCTTCACAACACAGGGGAACTTGTAATAGTATCAAATGCAGCAACATAAAACAAAAACATACATAAAATAAAAAAACACAATGTCAAGCCATCAGATATACGTGCTGTATACCAAGCACAAAAAGCATAGACAAATTACAATAGCACATGTAAATAAGCGGTGACGCTCACACTTCATGCAGCCCAAAACCCAATATTCGGGCCTGCTTAATTTGTCAGGCTTAAAATTAAAAGTACACTTTCTTTTACTTTCCTCACCCTCCTTTTGACAACTAGTCACCAGTTAGTGGTGATCAGCTGTCAAATACAACTTACTGTGTCTCTTCTGACACACAGGACCAGCAGGAACAATTCATAGAAGGACAAAATGCAAAAACGTGAAAAACACACAAACATTTTTTCTTCAAAGGAGTCATACAAAAACTCATCTTGTTTCAACATACTGCTAACCCCCACCTTACTGACCTCAAGGTCAAAATCTGCCTCTCCTCAGCCCTCTCTCTCTCTTCACCCTGAAGCTGTCAAAGACAAAAAGCCTTCCTAACTCTTTCTAACTTGCAATAACCAACCCTATCCAAAACCACATACCATATATATTACTCCCTTTAGGGTCCACAATCCACTCCTATTCCCAGACTCAAAAACATCTACTGTGAATAATTCACAGAACACAACAACACAACATACCAGCTTTAGAACAAATGCTTGTTACCACCCTATGCAATGGTACTCATTTCATCAACCTTAAATGGATGAACGTCTCAGTAGGTCCAGCTAGAGTTAAAACCTTCAACCCTGATATTAAACTCAAACCTCTGCACCGGGCACATTGGCTCACTGAGCCACTAAAAGCAACCCCAAATGAGAACAACCTGCAAATTTGTATTATACCTAAATGTATGCATTTACTGAAGCCTAAGGCACTTTAAAAGCTACTCTAAATGAAAAAAAGGCTGCCTAAATAGTGCCCTTACCCAATTTCGACTTTGCCACCTGGGGCACTTAAAAATAAATATCCTATAATTGTTCTACATATTAATCATCCTCAGAATGTTCTTTACAGATTCCAGAGATTGGACATTAGACATCTCTCATGTAAATCCTTGGAAAAATGAATTTTTTGCGCCTGCGCCAAGTGAAATTCCATATGCAAATGTCCTCATTATGCAGTACAACACAACTTAAATTACATTATAATGCTAGGAGGTCACAGTATGAGTATTAAGCTTTATAAATAGTAAAAAATTAATTTAGAAGCACTTATTTTTAAAAATTATTTTTCATAATTAATAATTGTTTTTCATAAACCCAATCATTTTTGATAATTCCACATATAGAAGCAAGCTGCATCTCTTGCCTATCATTTTTAGACGTATTCATTTATAAGCCTAAGCACAGAAGTCTAACTTGAAACATGACACATTTTTGCACCACTTTTTTTTTTTTTTAAAAAGGACAATTATTATTTAGCAACAGAACCAAGAATATGCTTACAAAAATGCTTAAAGAGAGGAAACCCTTAATTGAAATGTCGTCCTGTAATACAAAATGATGAACCTTAGTTTTGGAACCTTTTTAAAACAACATTCTGAAATGCAAAGATTCACCCGTGTTTAACTGAGGGCGAAGTCCTGGCTGAGTAAATATTCCTATTTATTTAGCTTGTCTCTCAGTGTTGTAACATGAGCACGGTGGCAGTCTTTTTCAAACTAAGACATATCAATGCGTGTTCTATATTGTGCGTTTGAGTTCAGCAAAAATTTACTTCAGCTGAAGTGTTTGCCTGTTAATATCTAATACAATGTATGTAAGTAAAAAATACTATAAGTTTGTTTTTCTACAAAACAAACAATTTCGTTTTTGAGGCCTTTTTATTCCTAGTGAATGTGAATTTTAATTTCATTTTTTAAGCATTTAGACATTTTGCTTAATCGACTGAAAACATCAAGAAAAACCACAAACAAACATTTGAGCTCATTTCAGACATAAACAGAAAGGGGTCAAACACTCAGGACACACAATACGGCGCGCTTTAGCCATTCATTTCATAAATAGCGCCATCGCTATTTACTTACAGAAGTTGCACTAATAGGAAAACCACATAGACATTTAAACACACATTTAACCCACAGAACAACACTTAGGACTGAAACAAAGGACAGCCCACAGACTGTACTGAAACAAAACCATTTGTAAATACTAGTTGTAAGTCATATTTACAAGAAACGCTTCTCAATAGTGTTCCAAAAGACTGCAAAAACAGCCCCACAGACCTTTATTTCCAAGAAGCCAAGATACACTCAATTCACTAGCTTTGGCTGGCAGAACACCCAAAAAAATCGCCCTGCATATCTCCATTCATAAAATTGCACAGAACAGAGGATCCTTGTATGTATTATGTCCATATTTTAATTCCCTGGGGATACAGAATCACCAAGGAAGAAATATGTTTTTATACCTAAACCTATTTAGATATTCCCTCAAGGGAGCCGGCTTATTTAATTCACATCTCACTATGGTACCTCCAAGAAAAAGCAACACATTCTTCAATATGAGCTTTGAAAACAGGCATGCCAAAAATACTGCAGAATATGCAATATTATAATCAAAGTAGTGCTTAAGGTACTCTTCGTACGTTGCACCGTTCAACAAAACCAGATAGAGAAAAATCTCCTCATTACCTGCCTACACAAATTGCAATTTGCATATACAAACCTATACAAATCCAAAGTTGGCCAACACAAATTCCAAAATTCCAAAGCTATACCAAACAAAAGGTTGTCCAAATTCTAACTGCCAAGTTCTAAATGACCTAACGGTCTTTTTTTTAAATACTCGCGCCAAAAAGGTTTTCAGTCAGGAGTGACATCATGTGGAGGATCAAAATCAGGAAGATCAGAAATATACTGGGCTGCAGAGACAAAGAATCCCCAGAACCTCCGTGCACAGAGTACCTCCTTAGTAGAGTCATGTCCTATCCTCCTCAGTAGATTTCTGTCTTCTGACAAGATCACTCCCTCAGATAGCCACTTCTCTGATGAGGCCCGCGTTGGCCGCGCCATTTGTAGAAATCAAAAATCCACTTCTCAGTGTTCTCACTAATACAAAGAAGTTGACACAGAAGCTGGAATATAAAATAACCTCTTTATTAAACTCAAATGAGTGAGACTACATCACACAGAAGCCTTAGCAACTGAATGAGGCAGTCTGTTAGAATGGTCTTACTTCACGTGTTATATACTCTTTATCCTGCCCCAGGCATGTTAGGGAGTTGTACCAATTACATTCCTAAACAAATGGAACATCTGGAGGGTCAGTAGGTGAGTAGCCTTTGGGGTTTTAGCAGGATATATGTAAAACATTATAATTACATAGTTCACAAAGGTTAATCTGATTTAGATGGCACTGCAGGGCATGGCATGATTACATGTACAGTATCCCAACCCAAAAGTTAATCATTAAGAATGTCCCAAATTCAACCTCCAAAAGCCGGACAAACCTATAATTGAAAGCATAACCCATGTAATGAAGAAACATAAAAAGAAACAGTAACAGATGATGAACAAGATAAGGCATGTGTAAGGAAACTAAAAGTTAGCGATGTCCTGAACATTGATTGGCAATCTCAGACAAAGATCGATCAGGGAAATTGGCTTTGCGAGGTCAGTTTCAGGTGAAGAGGTCAGTTTCTTACAGTTCATTTCAGAGTCAAAAAGAAACCTTAGTTAATGTATACATGAACTAAGAAGGCCAGGCCACTTTATTCGTCAGGCTACCTTCACAGGCCTACGTGAGGGCAACACAAAATGGTGGCACAGAAAAAAAGTCAGACTCGAGAATTACAGAACCTCACTCCCTATCTCCCCCTTTCTCCCCTTTCTCTCTCCGCTGCAGGGCTGAAAAGAAACGTATTTGATCAAAGGGAAAAATATCCCCAATTTTTCAGATACCTACTTTCTCCCAGACTGCACAGTATTTACTGTGAAAAACAGATTGAAAAAGGGGAGAATGCCAAAACTAGGTGTAATACCTGTATCAAGCTATACCCAGTTTAGTCCTGGTCAGATTTTGCAGGCTGCCTCGATTGTGTTAAATCTAAAAAAAATTAAATATCTAGATTCTAATATGTTTAACAAACATCCTCTATCCTCTTTACTGAGAGTGGATTCATAAATAATTGGTAGCCTCTCTAGGCCGAATCATTGCCGCACTGAACAGTGATGACAAAAGCTATGCGTTGCAGCACTGATGCACAGTAATTATATTTTTAATTCAGCACTACCCAGCTACCTCTTTCTAATGGCATCACTAAATATTTTAGGGCTCTTTTTACCTTCTTATATTTCCCTATGAAGTTATTACAGATAGCACCCAGCTTTTTGAACCATGTCCATCCTATAGCTAAAGGAATTGCCCTGAATAAATATAAAATCTTTGGTATTACCAACATTTTATTTACATTACACTGCACAATAATTGTTAAATATGATTATATAGCTGTGTCAGATTTTTCTTCATTTTAGTCAGTAAAGGATCACAATTTAATGAGATTAAATTTTCCATTGTAGCCGTAATGTTAACTCCTTAGTGAGCAGCACTATCCTTCTTTCGATTGTCTTAAAGGCAAACTTTATCTCTACGGTATTTTTGAAGCAAGGCCCTTACCCAAACCTACTGAGAACCTCCTAAATGTACAACCAAGTGACCTGATCAAATGCCTTTTCTGCATCAAGCAGGATGATTGCCAAAGGAGTACCCTTACCTCAGATATGGCAAATACTGTATTTACCCACCTTATATGATTCATTGTAGTCTGATCTGGAACAAAACCGACTTACAATGGAAAGACTAATTTGGCAGTGACCCTAGTCATACACATCGCCATGAACGTTGAATATATTTTAGCAGTGCCCTTAATTAGCAAGATGGCTCATGCTCTAATGGAGGCTTGCCTTTTTTCAGAAAAAAAACATTGTTTATAGTTTCCCTAGAGTCAAGGAAGGAAAGCCCCAATTGAGCATCTATGTAGGTTGTGGCCCTATCGTCAGAAAAAAGATGCTATAAACTCTAAGGGGATCCAATCTGGGCCAGCTGCTTTCACATGTACCAAAGAGCCTAGCACCACTTTCGAAACCTTTTGTAAAAGGGAAAATGAACTCCTCACGTTCACCCTTATTGCACTCCTAGTTTCTTCTAAATACTGTTTATTCACGTCCAAGGGGGGGACCAAATCTTTCTGATATAGAGCCTGATACAATTGCTCAAACACAGTGATAATAACATCTGGGATGTTTACTGTCTGCACATGCCTGTCCTAAACAACATTAATAGCATTCTGAACTATTTTCTGCCGTGTTCTTGAGACCAACACCCTTCCAATACTGTATCCATAGCTTTCAGCTCTGTGTAATTGGTGCTCCTCTGCAATCCTCCTAGCATAAAATCAATTAAAACCCAGCTTTGTGACTGTAGTCTTTTGAAGGATTTCATGTTCCTCTTGCCCTCCCGTAATTATTCTGCTATGATTCAATTCCAACCTGGATAATTTGTTATGCTACTTAATTTTACTGACCTGAGCTTTTTATCATTTCACACCTATTGCCCCTTTTCTGGCTCTCTCCCACCACCCCTCCCTGTCTCCTCTTCCTCCAGGAGCCCCCTTCAAACCCCAGTCCCCCTCCACCCATGTGAAAAGGCTAAACCTGCAATAGGTGATCTGTGTGATAAAGTGTGTGCCCTCCGTCTCACCCCTCACCTTCGAGTGAGACTGATGACTGTGCTTCTTACTAACAAGAAGTCAACATATTTTATAAACCCTGAACAACTCCCCCCAATGTCACTACCAGTTAATGTATCAGCGTAAACTGTCCAAATATTCTTTTGCATTAACCTATGAGTTGAAGGTTAGAGTCCGTTGAAAATCACTTTAAGCTTTACCGAGTTGAACAGAAAGATTTGAGTCCCCTTGTCCTGAAAGAGTTTTATTGTCTGGTGCAGTCTCCATTGTTTCTCTACTCTCAGATGGCAAAAGTCTGGTCTCACAAAGAAAGAGTGGTCATCTGCACTCCAAAGATTGCTTGCCTAAGGAGTTATTTGACAAAAACAGATATAAAGGCTCTGGGCTTAGAATTGGCAGGTGCTTCTCCCTAGATTGATTGCTTCAATATGAAAGGAAACCTTTGTGCATGTTGAATCTTGTGCTTTCAGTTCCATCCTGTAAACTCTGGAGCCTTGAACGAGTTAAACACAAATCTGCTGATATTTTCACCCTCCACACCTTCCACTATCCCTACAACCCTTAAATTATGCCACCTTTGGCAGTTCTCAAAATCCCCCAGATTCCATTGTATGTCTACAAGTTGATTGTTGTGTGCCATAGTCTGTTCCCTCTCAGAGACAAATCAGAATCTAATTGGCCGCAATTATCAGCTGGAGTCTTCACCCGATGTGCCATTGTGACTTAATAGATTGCCTCTAAAATGGACCCATCCTTCTATTAACTCCGGGGCAGGAGGAGAACTAACTGTATTACTGAAAATGTGCATTAGGGTAAGCTGAGTGATAGAATAATCTCATTTTAACTCGTTCCTCAAAATTCCCTTCCTGGATGTTGTTAATGGAAGTCGCTGCGCAGTGAACTCAAGTATTTCCATTCCCACTTCTTGATCCAAGACCTTCCGGAGATATGTTTAGGCTTAGCCCAAGAAAGCAAGAGTAGAGACATAGGGCCAGATGTACAAAGCACTTGTTAAAATGCTGGTTGCAATTTGTGACCAGTGTTTTTGCATTCTGTTTGGTATTTTGCGAACCAACCTATTGTTATTGGTGGAGGTGTGGGTAAGAAGGCTGTGGTGTCCATCGGTGCAGCGCCCGACAAAAAAGAGCAATAATAAAAGTGATGTAGTTAGTATATCAATATTAAGAAAGGTGATGCAGTAATGAAATAAAAATGAAAGCAATCACTTATCTTGCCTGTGAACAATGGAGCTCTATTATAAACCCCTGCCAACCGAAATTGTGAAACCTTTGCCCGCTCCTGTCCAGCCATCAACAGATGAGAACAGCTGCTCATGTGCCCAGGCATATGCTGCTTAAATAGAGAATGAGCCATGGAATCACTTGGATACCAACATCTTAACAGCCAGCAAATAACAGTTGGGAAGTGGAATCCAAAAACTCGACCTGGAGTTTATCATGTCTAACAAAACCAGGATGACCTGACACTGCCTGTAGGCACAATTAAAGAGCCGCTCACCATTCTGCGCTGTTTCACTCCAAGACAACCTAAACACGTACCCTGTATTTTTAGGAAACGCTCAGCAGATGCCATGGGCAATAACCAATCAGAGAGGCACACTTAACCATAAAGCACAGCTCCATGTATTCTAGATGGGCCTATATCGTGGTAGCTATCCCACCAGAGCAAACGTGATGCTCCTAGTCTTGTTTTACACATTGCTGTAGATTGCCCTAAGAAATACATATCCACCTACTTAGCGTGAAGATTTGTTTAACCATAAAGGAGTCTATTCATTTTGCGCACTGGAAGGTACCTTTATAGCTATACATTGAAGATCTCGCCAGGCATTCACCTCACAACTCCAGTATAGTGCGTCCTCAATAGACATGCCTTGTAAAGTCCATGTTAGGGCCACCAACAATCCACACATTCCCAGTTCCATCACATATTGGTAAGAGATATAAAGGCAAACATGGTTAAATGCCCTTTTCGCCTCCTCTTGATCTGGCACCATATTCAACCAGAGGAGTGAAATGTTGCACAGTTCATTTTAATGCAAAAACAACAATTGATGGACAGAATGCAGAACAATGTCATACGTTCACCCAGTACAGAGATCTGGGCCTAAATCTATCGTTTTTTTGCTCATCATACCATTCCAGTTTGAACCCAGCCATATGCAAATCAGTCTTGACCCTGTGCCCAATGGGAACAGTCCAGCCCGAACTGCCAGGCCAGGTCCTCCCTGGACTGGAAACAAGCATCCTAGGACCAGTTTCGGTGTTTCACCCCTCATCAGCCAGAATGGCTTGACTCCTGTGGCATGGAGAGCATGGAACCTACGTCTGGGCATACCCGTCCCACAGCGTGACAAATGCAAAAACAACAATTGATGGAGAGAATGCAGAACAATGTCATACATTCACCCCTGTACAGTTTTCTTGCTCACCATGCCATTCCAGTTCGAACCCAGCCGTATGCAAATCAGTCTTGACCCTTTGCCCAATGGGAACAATCCAGCCCGAACTGCCATGCCAGGTCCTCCCTGGACTGGAAACAAGCATTGTAGGACTGGCTTCGGGGTTTCACCCCTCATCAGCCAGGATAGCTTGACTCCAGTGCCACGGAGAGCACAGGACCCTCGTCTGGGCATACCCGTCCCACTCGGGGTGACAAATGCAAAAACAATTGATGGACAGAATGCAGAACAATGTCATACACAACCCTCTCTCCAGCCTCCTAAATGGCGTTCCACCCTCAACTAAGATTCCGCAACAGGAATGTAGGAGGCTCTCCTAGAGACTAATTTCACCCTTCTCCGGTCGAGTATCGCTGAAATATCTGCTGTGACGTCCCTCCCTTCAAACATGCTAAGAGGGTGTCCGAGGAGATACGTACACACGCCTGGTGCCGAATTAGGTGCACTGTGATGCCACTGACCTCCGTTCTAACCAGCAATCAACGCCCTCGACCCTCACCTCGAAGTGCCTGCGGACCCCACTGGGGGATTGCACCGCATTGTAAAATCTTGTTTACCCACTCTGCTTATAAGATACGGTTGCGGCAGAGTGGGTAGGGCACTCGACCCCGACCTGCAGTGTCCCCCGAGATCCAGAGCGGACGCGCTTCAGAGGCGGTGAGTAGGGGAGCGGAAAATAGCCTCCAGTGTTCCCATTGGGGGTTTAGATGTCATGCTGGCGCCTAAGTTAATCCCCTATAAAAACGTTGCTAATACTTTTAAATTGGGATTCGCTGAGCCTGGTAATTCCACCGAAGAGGGATGAAGTCTGATAAGATGAAGCGTTCCCAACGTATTATCCGTACAAAAGGCATAGCAGAACATGAACCACAGAACTAGAGGCAAGCCCAGCTGCAGAGTGTCCGGGATCAACAGACTCAACTTGCCTGACCTTAAGATGGCAGTCAAAGCCATATCTTTTCCTATCTTGCCATCCTCGTCGTCCCCATTCTCCCGTTTCTGGACTCGAGACCTTCGGATACTTCGTGAACTTCATCCTAACTCGGCGGAGCCCGAGCAACATGGCCGATTTCAGGTGGGGCTGCATCGACAGCTATAAGGGGGTTTGGCTCCGGCTCGCCGCTATGGCCGTCACCTACCCAGCCGGACTTCGGACATATGTCTTGAACCTTTACTCAAGTTATTAAAAGGGTGTCGAGCTCAAGGATTTGCTTGGTGAACGCATAATTCCCATTGCTGTAATCTTTCACTGTAGTGAGGGAAATTTTGGCTTGTTCACTTCCATGTTTGATGGGGAAGAGGAAGGCACAAACGTGGTCTAGTATATCCACAAGATCCTAATGCATTTTAAAATCCTGAAAATTCATTGATTGGTTTAATATTCGTCTTTTCAAGGGCAAGTGCACATTAATTTCCAGTTTTGTCTGCCTTTGAGCAAGCCTTCACATCTCCACCTCCACTGCCTGAAGCCTATGCATGACCTATTGTCTTGAAGGACAAGAAAAAAATGTGTTTGGTTTAATCACCAGCTATTTATTTTGCTTTTATCTGCAAAGTAAATTGAAAGGCTTTTCCTCATTGTGGATACCAGCCCTAAAGCTCTTTGTGCAATCTTAAGGCAGGAACAAAGCAATAGGTGTCCCATTGCATTTGTTAGCCAAGCCCTGTCGAAGACAGAACATGGATACTCCTAATCCTAACGGAAGTGCTGGCAATTAAGTAGGACTGCATCCACTTCCACATGTACCTTTATGGACACCATTTGTATGTCATCACTGACCACAAGCCCCTCTTTGCATACACTGCACTGTATGCACTTCCATGAATTGACAATTGAACCGTCCAACTACAGAAATATAGATCTACTTTGTCCTATAAACATGACTTCAGCAACCTGGCACCTCAACACCCTTGCTTAGGATACACCCGCAAACTCCTTACAAGCAGCGGGTGTGAAAGAAAATGTCACCTATTTAATTCAAGCGGAGTACCCAAAGCATAATCGCACTAAGATATGGATCTGAAGAAATCTGAGGATAAATGCCTCCAGAAAGCAAACGAGGGCGCACAGGGAACTTCTTAGAAAACATTCTATCAGATTCCCATGACAGAGATGTGTGCCAAATCTACCTCCAAGTTCTATGGAGAGTGCACAGTGAAATCAGCAGCTCCGATAACCGAGTGCTTCTAAGGGGAGATAGGATCATCATCATCATCCCTCCGTCGCTACAACACAATGGTTAGGATAATGAGCGACATCTCAACCCTGATCTGTGGGGTGTGCCTTGGTTAGGTCTGTAAGCCACCGGTGAGAATGTGCAGTGTCAAAACTACTGTACACTGGAGTTCCCTTTGGGAATGTCACTGCAGAAAGCGTTCTGACTGCGATGAGGTGTGTTCCCACCACTGCTTCAAGGTCTGAGGACAATCCGTCCCTTCGAGAAGACCCAAGCCCAGAGACTATGGTACCTGGAGATCCTGAGCATTTGCCCTCCGATCCAGCTACCACTTCGGGAGGACCACCTGTCCTATTAGCAACAGGGGAGGGTCATGCACCGCAGCCGCTGCAGCTGCCACCACAGTGTATGAAGACTGATTGGTGGCAGTTTAATGCATTTAGTCTGTGGGGCTCAGTAGTTGATGTTATCCCTGCAACCTGAGTCCATTAAGCAACTACTCACTGTGAATATTGGTACTCATAAATGTTTTTCCTGATTGCCATCACCTCTGCGCGCCAATTGAGTGTACTGCAGATGCTCTTGGTGCAACCACCATACACCACCTTCTTTCCAGTCAAATTTATGCTGTGGACCTGGATAGCCTTTTGTGGCATTGTGGCCAGTCCCCCACTCTCCCAAAAATGTTTTCTTCCGCTTCATCCTTCAAGAAAAGGAGGAGAGGCTGCATCCACTCAAGTCTAAAAGGGCTTTGAGCTTCTACATTGATCACTCAAAAAAGCATTGTTTGGATGATAAGCTTTTAGTGGGATTATGCTGAGTATAAAAAGGCAAGGCTGTGCAGAAAAGGATCTTGCCCCAGGTGGGTAGTAAATTGCATTAAAATCTGACATGCTGGCTAAGAAGGAAACCTCAGAGAGCTTGCAAGTTCATTCAACCAGGGACACTGTCATTGTGACAACATTGGAGGCTGAGGTACCAGTTCTGGGTGTCTGTCAGACTGAGATGAGGGCATTAGTGTGGATGTTCACTAAACACCAATGCCTTGGCTGCCAGGTCAGGCTAAGTGGTCATTAGATCGCTTGGTCCTGCAAGACTTCCTCATTTGAGTCCACTCCTCAGACCCTCCTCCTTTTCGGAAGTGCTGCTGTGGAATCTCTTCTAAAGTGAGGAATCTGTGGTTATAAGTATCCATCAGAAGAACATATTAATTATTCTGTAGCACTCTTTCTAGTAAATACTCCATCTAACAGCAGATTCTTCACTGCCCTCCCATTTCCTCGTTCCATGAAGTGGACTTGTGAACAGAATCAAGATCGATTTTTGAAACACTGTCATCTGCAATTGGTTCTAACTGTGCTGCATGTGTGGGCACAGAAGGAGAAAGAAGGAAAAACTGAAGTCAGCATGCAGGGGTGGTGCTTTTATGCAGCTGTGCTCTGTTACTTTACAGTGGGGCGGAGTCATGGTGCCACCTCTGGATCCATGGTGCCTGGGGATAGTCTAAAGGTTAAGAATCTGCAGTTAGGCTGATTATAGAGGGAGTGCTACTGAAGTTAAGTAACTTGTTCTTTTCAACACTCTCTGAACTGTATCTCCTGTAGACTTGAAAGGCTCTTCTAGGACTGAGTCCTAGAATTCCTAGCAATTCCTTTGAGTCCTTACATGTCAATACTGCGGTTAAGAGCCAAGATTTCTAATTGAAAAATATTTTTTCATTACCGTGAATTGGTCTAGACACCCTTCTGCAGTTGCTACAGTTAATGTATTTAATAAAATTATGAGTTCCCAGTTTAAATCGCAGCGTTGGCATGCGCGTTCGTTGCAAGACAAGCCTGTATTCAGTACGACTGACTTACGGTACTCAGAGCCGTTACCGGATAATGCATGAATATGGCCAGCAGGTGGTGGTATTGCACCGTGCATTTAATATTTTGATGAGAAGCGGCGTTGAGGGACGTACACAGCGTGGTGCTTTGCCCTTTCATAGACGCTTCCGGTATCAAAGGGGAGCTCCAATTGAGTTAGTCCGTATTAAGAATCGCGCCATCGACCAGTCACCCCGCAGCGACGGCTCCATTTCTAGGGTGTAATCTCCCCCAGCACGCCCGCGGCCTTGAAGAATAATAACAACCCCCCCTCCCTCCACACTTCAGTTTCCAGGTAGCTTGTTTTCTATTAAAAATGCCCTCTTCAAATGGCATTAAATTTGCATAAGGCATGCATTTTACTGCTAAAATATGATGGCGCACAAAAACGTGGAGATTTGGTTTCTGTACGTATTTATTCCATAAGTAAAGTGTCTTGGTTTGTTTTGATCCTTTTAAATGATTGTTTACATTACACTTCAGAATGAGAAAAAACAGAATATCTTATTTGCTCTTTAAGTACTGCTGATATAATTAGAAATATTTGTAAAGTTCAGTTACAAGTATTTAATTTTGTTGTTTGTGACATGGTAGCAGAATTCACTCCTTTTACAGTAAGATAAGTGAAAAGTAAATCTCCATGTTAAAAAACATAAGCATCAATGTGTGACGAATGCAAAAAAAACAATTGATGGACAGAATGTTGAACAATATCAAACATTCACCCCTGTACAGAAATTTGGACCTAAATCCATGTTTTTTTGCTCTACATGCCATTCCAATTTAAACCCAGTCATATGTAAATCAAAACAATCATAAAAGCACATAAAAATACATCACAACATTTCAGGACCGGTACAATGTTAAATTCTTGCAATCACTAACAAAAGGGAACACTTAATTTAACAAAGACTTGCTAAAATGACAGAAATCAGGCCTTATCAGTTAATTAATTAATAGTAAAGACCATACTTTTCCTAGTGGACACAGATTTCAAAATAAAAACGGCTGTTAAAAAACACACATCTGGATCATCTAGTGCAAATAAAAGCCTCATAGCAGTTTTGATTGTTGACACAGAATTTTTTTTAAAAAGCGGCTTAAGGTAGGCAATACGGAGATAGCGGTACAATGGACAAATGAGTAAAAAGTGCTCGGTGCTCTGCTTCGAGATTCCATCACATGGGCAAAGGATAGATGGGTGCTTTTTCATCGAGGGGAAGGCCACCAGTTTATGTACAATACTTAGTCTTAATCTGTAAGGACGTACTGGTGGGATTGCTTAGTGACCACCTTCAAATACTTAGAAAAGCCAGAACTATTCAGATTGTTAGGATAGTAAAATTGATGGGTTTGGAACTGGCTAGTGGCGTCACCGCGCATTTTAGCTTTAACCCCCAGACAGATATTTTTAAGCTCCTTTTTAGAGATATCAGTAGCACTAGCGGGATCCGCAGAGACATTCAGGTGAAATATATCTCTGAATGATGTTATAACGTAATTAAGCCATGGGATCAAGTAACATTCATCCAGGCGAAGGCAATCATTGATGATTCTCCTGGTAAAACCACTTTCTTCCTTAGCCCAAATCGATCGCCAGGCCATTAGCGGTCTTAATCCAATGAGATCCGTCAGAAAAACCAACCCAACTTCCTGGTGAACCAACCTAGTAGAAGCAGATAAAGGAAGACAAAGGAGTCTCTTTAAGAAACTGTTTTCCTCCACTTGCAGATCCCCGTGTCGACAGTGACCCCAGACACCTGATCCGTAAAGTGCAACTGAGGCGCATCTATGGCGATAGACATGCAACATATCAAATATATACGTCGACTTCCTAGTTTAGAGGCAAATTTGAAAACACCAAAAACACTTTTGCCCATCTTAGCCTTAACGTTTGAAATCTCCTGAGCCTACATGCCGTTTCTATTAAAAGTGATACCAAGATAGCAGAAATTATCTACCACTTGGATTTTTTGATCCTCGATCTGGAATGGTCTTAATTTCCTTACCTTCTTCCCAAAAGCCATAATAAAAGTTTTAGAATTATTAATCTTTAGTTTCCTCCCCCTAATGAAATCTGCAAATCTGTCCATTAGTCTCTGCAGACCGACAGATGTTCTAGATAGGAGGACCGTGTCGTCTGCGTAGAGCAGCACAGGAGTCGCATGGCCCTCAACTAGCGGTGCATCAGAATTAACCGATTTCAGCTCGATATCAATAGCATTGATGAAAAGGGAGAAGAGGAGTGCGGCGAGAACGCATCCTTGCCTAATGCCTGATTTGAACTTGATATCATTAGTGCATTCCCCCGCTTGACCAAAACGTATCCGGGCCGATAATTTAATGTACAGTCTGGCCAAAAAATTGATAATTACAGCTGGGGTGCCCAATTCTAATAATGTAGTCCACAATAACGCATGGTCCTCCAGGTCGAAAGCACTAGATAGGTCCGCAAAGCATAGGAACAACGAACCCGGCTTGGCCTGTGTGTATTTACCTATAATAAGGTCTAGATTAATACACTGCTCAATAGTACCGAGGCCCTTGCAAAACCCATATTGGGAATCTGCTAAGATTCCATTAGCCTCTGCCCACTCCTCCAATCGCACCATCAAATCCACAAACATTCGTAAAAGAGAAAGTGCACAAGTGATATTAAAATCCCCCCCCCCCAAATGATAGCAAAAGGGACAGAGATGGCGCCACATAGTTTATCCAGGGCATTCTCTAGTTCATTAACTATTTAAAGAACTAGAGGGGTCAAACACATTGTTATAATGATTGATCAACAAAACATTACGGCCCCCAATGTGTTGCAGCCAAAGTACTTGAGAATGTAACCCAATTTTTGTATAGGATTTAACTTGCACCGAAAGGTTTATGGAGAGTAGTACCAAAAGCCCCCCTTTGGCCCTGCCCATGGTTGAGCTCTCCGCAGGGAGGTTAAAGGAGACATACCCATCAAAGGTTATCTGTTCCGTAGACCATGTCTCTTGAAAACAGAGTATATCGTAGTTGTTAACAAGTTCCCGCCAACCAAGGGATTCTTCCTTTTTACGCCAACCAACAATGTTCCAGCTTACAAATTTATACCCACAACCAGGGAATCCCACGCCCGATCCTGGAGCCTCCTCCAGAGGCACACAGGAGGGCGCCGTTAATGTTGTGGCATCCGGACTCTGGGTTTGCATACCACAACAATTGAGGACAGAGATCAACTGGCGAATTATCCCTGGATAGTCTACCGCCTTAGGCATACACTCTATATGGGCTCATACCCTGGTTGGTCAGTAAGCCCCACGGGAAGTACTTTGTTCCGCTCAAGACTTCCACCCTCTGATGACATCTGGCTAGCAGGGGGTAGTCCGTCTACTGCATCAAGACAACTAAAACGATTATAGTCGCAGTAGGGATCAAGGATAGGCATGGGGCCAAATCTACCAGTGAATCTCCTACTTCTTCCTCTATGGTCAACCCTTGTCCAATCATCGTTACTTCTCCCATGGACCATACCATTGGGGGGGTAAAAAAAAGGTCAACGGCAATGACTGAATAGTAGAGTCAAATGACCTATTAAAACCAGCACATATATGGAATACAGTTCTAGGGTCCCTAAAGTTTATTGTTACACAGTCCCCGTGTATTGTTTTTGCTGTCTTACCCAACCAAGGTAACCTTCTTAGCATGATGATCTCACTAGATAAATGATCCGGCAGAGGTCTATTCCAATTTAACCATTTGACAACCTTACTTTTTAAACAGCTAAAGGATTCCCTTTCCTCCTCTTCTAAGGCTGGGACGCCTGCCAAGACGACCATAAAACGGTTTGCTTCAGGTGGCAGGTCAGGTAATCGGGATCTTATAACTCTACACTCCTTCACTAATGCTGGTGGGACAAGATTGCAGGCATCTACTCTACTATTACCGGAATTGTCACTACTACTGGGCAGGGGATCAGGGAGCTGCTTAGGGGGGTCCTGGGGAACCAAGATAGTACCTGGTTGACTGAGTGATCTACAATCTACAATGGGCGGTCTACAATCTAAAGTGGATGGCATACCCCCCTTTTGGCATAATGTAGTCATGGCTACACCCGGCTTGTTGACCAAACTTGGGCATGCTACTAAGTTAGATGTCACTTTCTCAATATTAGCAAGTCTGAGTTCTATTTGATCCATTTTAGCTTCTAGGGGGTACAAAAGGGATTTAAATAGCGCGCCCACGCTTGCGATAGACATTTCAGTGCCGTGCTGAATCTGCGGGAGGGTAACAGGAACGGGCATAGTTAAATCGACCGTCCCATTCGCAGTTACTTTTGGGCCGATCGAAGGCCTAACTGATGGGTTACTACCACTCTGTCGTTTAGCTATTTTAGCCTTATTCTCATCTTTCTTATTATACGCTTGTTTACTTTTAGGAATTGCCCCTTCTTTGATGCCTTGGTTCAGTGTACTATTTGCGGGAACAATGGGAGTAGACCCATGGTTATCAAGGATCAAATTAATTTCAGGCAAGATTTTGTTTACCAAAATGTCCAAGTCCTGCGGATCATGCTCCTCTGCTCCAGTAGGAGCCTCTAGTTCGGTTATACAGGATACAGGTATAACTGTGTCCAGGTTCCTATCTGGAGATCTGGCATTTGCAATGGCTCCCAGGGATGATCTTTTAGTTGCGGAGATTTCCTGTGAGAGACGTTTTTCCAAGACGGAGATTTCAGTTTCTAATAAGGAGTTTGCTCTAATTAAGGACTTTTCCATACCTCCCGCTATAGAGCCTCCAACCACGGTTGATTTACTCCTTAATTCGCGTCCAGACATTATCCACAAAGTTCCTCGTCGAGCAACAACAACAGACCAAGAAGGAGGGCCCGGTCCGGTCTTAACCGGTCAGGAACGGGCAGAAACGGGCCCGCCCTTGGCCCGGGCTTCGCCCGGCGCCGTCCCGCTCGCGTCCCGCATGCGCGGTGATCGGAGGAGTTAAGTAGGGAGAGGCGGGTGCGGGAAGAGGCTCCAGCTGCGGCGAGTGACAGGCCGCTCGGAATGCTGGGCCTCGCAGTCCCGGCCCCGTCCTCTCTCTCCAACAGGTCCCAAGTTGATTTACAAAGTTCGCAGCCCCAGTGACGCACAGAGCAGGATTCTCCCTTCGGCGGCAATTAGAACTCCAGGAAAGACAGGGCAAAAGTCCACCACAAAGTCCTCGGCTTGTGAGCGGCTCCCGTGGAGCGGGGGCCGCGAGCCGTATTTCAGGTGCTACTGAGAGGTGGGGCAGGAAGAGGCTCCAGCTGCGGCGAGTGACAGGCCGCTCGGAATGCTGGGTCTCGCAGTCCCGGCCCCGTCCTCTCTCTCCAACAGGGCCGAAGTTGATTTACAAAGTTCGCAGCCCCAGTGAAGCACAGAGCAGGATTCTCCCTTCGGCTGCAATTAGAACTCCAGGAAAGACAGGGCAAAAGTCACCACAAAGTCCTCGGCTTGCGAGTCAGTCTTCGGGGGGGGGGGGGGGGTCGGGGGGGATGCGTTTTTAGTTTTTTTTACTAAACGCTGTGTAGTTGTCCATGAGTCAAAATTCAAGTGGACGTTTGTTCTAAAGTGTTGCTGCAAGATGAGAGAAGGAACAACCCCCCCCCCCCCCCCCCCCCCCCCCCCCCACTCTGGACTTCCTGATACGTTTGGTTACTGCCCGCCCCTGATGGCGTGACCTCAGGTTTGGAGTGGGTGCATAGAATTCCACTTTGTCTTGGAGAAAGGTAAGACCTTATGTGCATCGCTCAGCAGCTTGAATTTGACCCTTTGTCTAACTGGGAGTCAGTGGAGTGTCCTCATCCACTCAGAAGCTGAGCTGTACTTACTCTTGTTGCATACCAATTTGGCAGCCGCATTGTGGACCAGCTGTAGTTGAGATAAAAGGTAGTCCGCCATGCCAACAAAAGGAGCATTCCCATAATCCATCCTACTTAGCAGGGCTTGGACAAGCGTTATTCTACACTCTATAGGAATCCATTGGAAGAGTCTTTTTAACAACTCAAGTGTCGCAAAGCTCTTCCCACAGAGTGCACATACATGATCCTGCATAGTAAGTACAGTGTCAACAAGAATGCCCAGATTTTTTGCAACTTGTTTGGGGGTGAGGGTATGAGGCGGGCCACCAGGTTGCATTCCAAACTAAATGTGCTCCTCCGAACATGAGAATCTCCGATTTGCCTACATTTAACTTCGGACAGTGGTCAGACCTCCAGGCTGCCTTTTCTGAAAGACAGCTAATGAGTCTGATCCTTGTGTCATCGTGTCTATCAAGAGCGATTATCAGTTGAGCGTCGTCTGCGTATGTTCAGATACTGATGCCCAATTTTTTGCTGATTTTAGCTAGTGAGGACATGTAAACATTAAAGAGGGTAGGGTTCAAGGAAGCTCCCTGTGGTACGCAATACTTGATTGGTACTGGGGTTGAGGAAAAGGCGCCCACTGTATGGTTTGTGTTCGGTTGTTTAAATAGGAGCGGTGCCACTGAAGGGCTTTAGAATGTACATTTTTCTCATACAGGGTTTTCAGCAGAAGATTGTGTGGGACGATATCGAAAGCCGCCGACAAGTCCAGCAGGATCCCAGTGGCGGCTGTACTCTAGTCGTCCACACACCTGATGTTGTCTAGTACTGCCAGAAGAGTTGTCTCAGTGGTGTTAGCCCGAAAGCCGGTTTGGGTGATGTCCAGTTCATTAGACTCGAGGTAGTTGATTAATTGCTTATTTACTAGCTTCTCTATCACTTTGGATAGGTATGGAAGCTGAGCTATGGGTCGAAAGTTTGCCGGATTTTGAACATTTGATGGACAGAATGTCGAACAATGTCAAAACATTCAGCCCAGTACAGAGATCTGGGCCCAAATCCATTGTTTTGTTTGCTTCCCATGCCATTCCAGTTTAAACCCAGCCATATGCAAAACAGTCTTCACCCTGCTCCTAATGGGAACAGTCCAGCACAAACTGCCAAGCCAGGTTCTCCCTGGACTGGAAAACAAGCATCCTAGGACCGGTTTCAGGGATTCACCCTTTATCAACCAGGCTATTTGTCACAGTCTTCAGCTGACCCCCAGTGTCTGTGTCTTCAGTCTTTTGAAATACTGCACCTTTTTGGGGGATCTATTTTTCATTCAGCCGCTTAATGGGCTTCTTTGGTGTCCTCATTTTTTTTTGTTTTTGCTCCAAGGGATTACCGAGTAATCGAAACCTCTGGAGTTTATTTTGTATTTGCAATGTTATGTTTGTTTTTACAAGCTGTATACCTGGGTGAATTTATTTCTCCAGACAACAATTTGAAACAACCAGTAAAATGCACTCTCCATAACAGTGGGGTATCATCCTCCATCAATATAAATCTCCCTCAGCTTGTCCTGCCCTTATCGTCCAGGCTTATCTTGTGCTGCCTTCAAGCCCTAACACCACCAGGGAGCTCCTGATGTACCTTCTAGATCTAACTCAACAATTCCTGTCCTATAGTACCTTTGGCTTAAAACGACGAGGAGGCCTTGCATACATTTGCTAAAGAAGCCTAACCTCGGGGCTTGTTCTGAAGTATCTCAAGGGTTTAATACTTCAGAAAACTCAAACATCTAATGTAGTTGAGACTTGTCCAGAGAAACTCATCAGTTCCACAGGTGCAATAACGTTAGACTTGCAGTGAACAAGTGCTTGCCACAGAAAGCTGACAACACCCCAGCACCAATTGGCAGGTTGGTTTTGCTTCCCAGTGACAAGATGGCAATGTCTAAAATACAAGTTGGTCTACAGTACATCAAAACCTAAAAATAGAATTATGAGGTCCACAATCCCGGCATCTTATGCTGGCCCATTGACCTCGGTTATTAGACATAAGGTCCCTGTGTCCTGCCTTGGACTGGCACTGGTTGGCGCTCTCGGACAAAGCCTAGTGATAGACACCCCCTGTCCATTCCATGTGAGTTTTCAGGGATCTTTGGTCACTTGTCTGGAAGCTAGATGGTGCACAGTCTTTCAGATGACGTGGGTTTTCTCTCTGAATATGTTTCTCATCTACCTCTTTACAGTCCATGATGAATTCCCAGGTGCTGCAGAGTATCCTGCTTTGCTTATACAGGCTTTAACAGTTTAGCTACAGCTGTCTTATCCAGTTCTGGAAGTGTACCCATCTTTATGGTCCTTAAAGTCACCCTAATGTTGGCTCTTTTATTGCCTGTCTTGTTATTGAGGAACACCGACCTCTGTGTGTTGCACTTTCAAATATTACAGTAGCAGGTTCAGCCCAAACATTCCAACCAGACATTTTAATTAAGTTTATAACCGTTGAGGGAGATTAAGAGGGAATATTTAATAGACCTCGCTCAGAATGCTTAGCCATCTCCCCCTCCTCCCTCTCTTTCCCGTCCCGGCTTCTCAGCCCCCAGTATCAGTCTACTTTTGTTTCCTACATGCTTGAGTAACTTCTGACATCAAGACGGACTATTTCAAAGACTTCATTCATCAGGATCCTCCTTCCCTCCCATGGTATCAGTCCTGTCTCTTCTGTTACATTCTGGACATGGCTTTAGTTTTATGCAACACCTACCCCATAGCCTATGATGCTGTAAACAACACAATCCAGGAACCAGACCCCCTTGTTCCAGCAACTGAACCAGAAGATGACACCCGTTGTAAAACCATGTTTTTCTATTCCTTGGTAGACAAATGCAATAGACAACCAGAAGGCCGGGTACACTGTATGAGGGATACCAGTATTCTCCTAGGAATAGTGGGGGGAGGTGGTCCTATGCATCTGAATGTTATTAAAGCATCAACTGTGTTCTGGGAGAAACTAGATCAGTTGTGAGTTACTAAAGAGCAAAAGGCTCTCCCAGGTAAATCTTTGTTTCCTCTCACTAACCTACACCGTTGTTAGTGGTTTCTCCGAGCAGAAGTAATAAAACTGCCTTTTCTGCCTTGTCCTCCAATTATAGAACTGCTATTCAGAAGAGTGTGGTTACATTGCTATATGAATAGGGTGCCCGCAGCCCCTATATGCTCAACCATTCTTAAATTCTCTGGTTAAGTCAAGGAGGGGACGTTGGGGTAAAAAGGAAGATGGGGTATGGAGGTATGTTATCCGGGTGTTGATGCCTTCATCACGTTGTACCTTAAAGGAAAAATGTTAATAAAGAAAATTGAAGCCTAAAAACCTGAGTCTGTAGGGATAAGAAGGTGTTACTCTACATACTTACCCTTGTACCTGGAGTTATTAGACGCTCTCGCTCTAGATGAGTGCGCCCAACACCCCACTCGCTGTCTCTCTTGCCTCCATATTGGCAAAATGCGAAGTCTTGTTGTACAAGGAAGTGGCGGGTTCATTGGTACAGGGTCGGTGGCTCCACTTAGACATAAAGCTCCTTTCTGAAATTCTAGTTTTTGCTATTGAAGATGTTGCATTAGAAACCTGGTTCCCACGTATCTATTGTGTCTATGCTATTTTGTGGTGAAATACCATATATGTCCATTGGTGGACAGAGGTAACTCAGTTGGGAACACATGTCTTATAATGTGCACAGACCAAGTCTGTGGGGCATGACATGTTCTTCATGGTTGTGGAGTGGGATGGCCTCTAGACTCCCTCTGTTGTATCACTAGTAATGCTAACCACGGACTGCTCAAATGTGTTGCGCTAGGAAATTTATCATGGTATGTTCCCACTGAAAAATGGCCAGTCTGGCATGAGTATCCTATCAACAGTTCCAAGAATGCATCTGTACTAGAACTAGTATGCATCAGCCTGGATCGACCTTGGGGATAGTACATCCTGTAAGTCACGCTTTATTCACATATCAACTGCATCAGAACTTCTGCAGTGAGAATACTAGGTTTATTGCTATTGCCTCCTCTAATGTGGTACGACATTTTGCAATTTCTTCTCATCCCAACCCATTACTGGTTGCCATAGTAACCTTGAGCCCTTAACAGTCTCTAAGGCAATTAGAGTGGTGATATAAAAGGTTGAACAGAGGCTGCTGTAAAGACCCGCAGGTGAAGAGCCTTCCCTTTCATTTTCAATGCTGCTTTATATTAGTTGCAGAATGAGCTGTTCCTGTTGCTTGGCTACTGCCTAATTGGTTCACACTCGGAGTTAGAGACTATCTAAAGGTTCTAGGGCCCTGTCAGAAAGAGCAGCTTCCACCCTAAATCGCCCAGGAGCAAACGATAATCTGACCGCAAAACATAAACTGCTCTAAAGACACTGTCCTGCACCATAAACGTACTCATACTTGGCAGCCTTCTGAGGTGTCTTCTGACACCAATGCCAGCCCATCTCGCGACATCCCCTGCCCACAATCAATCCCCACCAGTTTGCGGCCAACCTTAAAGTCCTCTTTTCAGATCCTCCCTTTTGTCATTTATTTAAATCACCTGATTTGTGAATGTTTTTTCCACCACCTATAATAGCCAGTCTTACACAGTGAGGGACTGCTCAGTTATTGCCGTTAAAATAAGTTATTAATCGCCCAGTAGACGCAGAGGCTTACAGTGAAGCCCAGGACTTTGCATTTCAGAAAGGGGCAGATGGCTTTTGATAAACCAGATGATACATTCTCTGGTAGGTAACGCCATGATTTTTGCATTCCCAGAGAGAATATTGTGTTTCAGCAGCAGTATCTCAGACATGATGTGCAGTACATTGAGCTGTATGGTGTTTAAGGAACTGTTGAGACCAAATTAGAAACAAGCATTGGCAAAGTCAATAAGTATAGCGTTGGCTTCTAGCCTTTTATATTTGTCAGTGTTTATTTTGTTTCTTTTTCGTTGTTATATAAGCTTCGGGAACCTCGGAAAAAAGAACATTGCGCAAAAGGAAAATATTTTTGGGACACAAAAAGCACACATTGCGGTGGTAGTCCCCGGCACTGAAGGGAACTACTTTGTGTGTGGGTAGGCTATGAGCGAGGAAGCAGAATGCTGTCACTCACAGTGAAGCTGGAAAATAGCCGAATTGGGCTGACCCATTGCCCGGGACCAGGGTTCGAATCCTGGCGCGGCATGTTTCTGGACCAGGGTCAGCGGACTCGATAATTCTCTCGCCTCGGTGCCCACTCTGATCAGCGATCACACTCGGCAACTCTGGGCATTAGCTTGCCTCATCTTCACTAACGGCCCCACCAGACCGCCGGGGATGCCTGGTCTCACCCTGGAGATACCCATTAAGGGACCATCTCTCAGGGAAGCCAGGAAGGGTTTCGCAGCGGTCGAAGCGCCTTGGGACCCTCCGGGTAAGTAGTGCGCTATATAAATGCCTATACATTTACATTTACATTTACATTTATACAATGACAGAATAACGTACTAGTGAAAGAACAGAGCCAACTGAAAGCCCCCATATGTAAGTATATTATATATGTATAATTTTAGTAAACTCAAAAGGTCTTTGCTAATGCCAGACCAAAAAAGTGGGATGATAGAGAGCATTGGGTGGCAATCTATACTTGGATTAGTGCTAGACACCACACCGTGCATCAGACTTGTGCATATTTCATCCTCCCCTATAGAGAGCTTGACTCGGAAGGTAACTTGCTTGGCCCGGAATCAAATGAATCCGAAGGCAGGACTGGAGCCCAGAGCTCCAGGTTGCATGGTCAGTAACAAAGAAGTATCTCTTCCGAGAAACAGTATCTGAGTAAACCGGAAGAGGTTGCATTCTGATTAAAATGCACTTCTGCGATAACAGAGTGCCCACTCCTTGTGAAAAAAAATATTTGGTAACCACAATAATTGGCTTTTTACAATGCACTTAATACCACATTTTTTATAATTTATAAGTGGTGTGATGAGTTTTCAATTACTTAAAGCACCATAATATTTGCTATGGAGTAGACCATACACCGGATGGCGCACCAGCTCTGCCAGGACACAACTATATAAGAATGAGGGGACATGTTGAGAACATCGGGGTATCTGTGAGCCTGACCTGCTCTCTAGAGCACGTCTTACAGCTCAACTCTCTACATTCAGCTTGCAGTGGGGGCCAGACTCTTCAATGTCCTAATCATGCAAGATACGCATCACCAGTCAACACTGTATTGTTGTGTTGACTGTAAAATGATTAATCATGCATATTACTCATTCGAGGAGGAGGAGGAGAAGCAAACTCAGATTTGATCATACTCACTCATCACGATAAAGATGAATTCCTGTGCGGCTTCCACCAATCATTTCACCTTAGACTGTACTGTAAAGTCTTGTTGGCTGCTGCATTGACGTCTCTATGTGCATTCCCACCTGAGTACTCCTCAGTGGCAGCAATTCCTCTGCTGGATTTTAGGGCTCGGATTAGTTAACAAAGGTATTCACTGTTCTCCAAGCCAGATCTAACTTTTCCTGGATTGTTGTCTTTTCGGGCACTTGAATCTCGCAGAATCACAAGTGCGTTTCCAGCTCCTCTGTATTTGCTATTCTTCAGTGTGACTAGGAAAGCTTTGCAGCAGTGTGGAACCCCTTCTCTGTGTGAGTTGCTTTCTGGTTTCAGAAAGACTTTATGTTGCTCTTTGGAGCACCATCTTTACTCTACCATTTGTGCTGTGCAGAAACTGCTATTTCACTTTGCTTGCAAGCTGCGGTGCTAGGCTACAACGCGTTATTTGACGATGGCATAATCAATTTGAGGTAAGGCGCTTTTATCCACCTATCCTCTGCCGTAATAGCCATGTATTGTGTCTCTCTGTTTTTCTTCTGCTCTAGCTCTGCTCCGAAACCTTACATTTCTGAACCTGTAAAGCCTGTGTTCTGTGTGAAGAGCCATTGTGTGTGTGTGTGTGTGTGTGGAGGGGGGGGGGGTATTTGGTGGCATCCCCTCGTTACAATGCTTCCATCACAAGACTTTATGGTACCTCCTTCGCCTCAGATCCTTGTATACTGGAGTGTGAGTTTTAAAGAAGCCTGTTGTGGTACTCAAAGTTCTCTGGTTTGTTTTGGTCGTTTTCTCATAGTAGGGACTTGGATCTTCTTCAGTGTCTCCCTTGCCTCTGGGTTAGTAGCAGCACACTGGTTTTCTCACTTCTTTATGCTCACTCCCAGTTCTGTACACATATTCACCTTATTTAGAGGGAGATGCCCAGCACGCTGAAAGCGTTTATTGGAAGTGATGGAAAGTTTAATCTCCTGGATGTTGAAAAGACAGCTGAAGGTAGGAGTGTGAGGTTTGAGAGTGTGTGTCTGTGAGACCATCAGTTTCATAGCAAATAGCCAGTTACAATCTTGGACAGTTTCTGTAAATACAACTCTACAAGGAAAGGGCGTGTTTACATGGTGGGGATGCGCTTGCCCATATAGAATAGTCTTCAGAATCGCAGTTCTCTGGAATTTTCATGTTCATCTCCACCCTGGAGTTTTGATGCATTAGTAGACACATATTTGTTCTTATGGGCTCTCCCTGAGTGACCACTTAATACACAGAGGGGAAGAGCTCATGTTTAATTCAGACACATGACTGACTCCGGTATGTCAGAAGATGGCTATTTTCACAACAGGTCTTTTAAAGTGCTGATAATACAGGTGACCCAGCTAGTGGGATAGATGAAATTAGCTGACGTGTGTATTAGTGGAAAATGAAAACTGAGAAATCAAATTGAAGGAAAGCAAGTCATGCATAACCAATTTTAAGGAAAGACAATTTTAACCACATGGCTGCTAGGCGTTTTCCCGTCCTGTGCTGCAAATTGTTGTTTTACTTTATTTCATGACGAGCTGGCCTTGTCATCCGCGCACGGCAGGTAAGCGCCATGACGAGCCCAGCTCGTCATTAGCCTCGAAGGGGTTAAGGAAATATTAAAAAATGACAATTTAAGGAAACATTTAAAGGGAAATCAATTTTAAAGAAAAATCCCCAAATTACATTGAACTTGGGTGGAGTTTAGGACTACTGTAGGGGTTTTTGGGTTCAGGGATGGGTGATGTGTAGGGTGATGAGGGATTTTTAGGGGTCAGAGATGGGTGGAGAGTAGGGGTGTTAATGGGTTTTAGGGTTCAGGGATGAGTGGTGTTTGGGTGTTTTTGGGTTTCAGGGATGGGTGGAGTGTAAGGGTGTTGAGGGGATTTAGGGTTCATGGCTGGGAAGAGCTTAGGCTGGTGAGGGTTTTGAAGGTTTAATTATGGGTAGCGGCTAAAGAGGGGAAGTGTTTTTAGGGTTAAGGATTGAGTGGAGTTAGGGCTGGTGAGGGGTTTTAAGGATTTAAGGGATGGGTGGAGTTGAGCTGTATAAAGGGTTTTTTGGAGTTCAGGTAGGAGTAGCTTAGGGTGTTGAGTTCTTATGGGGCATGGATGACTGATGTTTAAGGACGGTGAGGGATTTTTCGGGTTCAGGGAAGAGTAGAGTTTGGGTGGGCGGAGGTGTTTTAATGAGCATATTTAGGCGCAGAAAAGCGTTTTCAGTGTTCAAGAATGGGTGGAGTTAGAAGTAGTGAGCGATTTTATGGTTCACTGCTTTTAGGCTTCAAAGATGAGTGTGAAGTGGGGTTTTAGGAGGCATGGGTTGAAGAAGTTCAGGGTTTTGAGGGATCAGCGATGGATGGTGTTTACAGGTGGTGATGTGTGAGAGAATTAAAAGCATCCAAAGTAATTGTTTGACATTGTACAAAATATAAATATGAAATTTTGAAATATTGTCCCCTGAAGTAAAGAACTTAAATAAACAAAACTGTTTCTGAAAGTAAGACCTGCAACCATTGCATTTAAACTTGAAAAAAAGCATTTAAACGCCAATTTGGACCAAAAAGACATTCTATGAATTGGTTTCAATGAAAAGTAAATGCCGTTTGTTCTGAAAAATTCCATTAAAATGAATCGATGACATGTTTTCTCAGTAATGTTATTCCATGAAATTGTTTTTCTATGAAATCACATACATCCAAATTACCATGTTTAGTAATTTTTACATGTTGATACTATGCAAGATTCCTCAAATGTATATTTGGCCCCTGCTACTTTTATGATCCTGGCAGATTAAGAAAAGGCTATAAGTTTAAATAAAGGAAAATAAAGAGAGTTCTACATGTGGGGTAAGGGACCTCATCTGGAATGCACTTTTGTACTTTTAAATAGCTTTATATGTTTATTATCCTAAATTAAAGCAAAGGCATATAAAAAGGGGTTGTATTACAAGGCCTGTACCCCTTTTATTGGACTACACTGCATTTGTGTGTATATAGGTGTAGTCAATAAATGTAGCATGCTTTACACCTGCATTGTTGATGCGGAGAACAATCTTTTAAAATTGATTGTAGGAATTGATTTACTATCTACATGGAGCAATGTTGTCAACACAGGAGTTCATTTGAGAAAAACACTTAGAAGATGTGAATTTGTTTGGAACTGAAATATTACGAAATGTAGTATCTTGATATTTTTTAACCCTACGACATGTCGGATTGTTTTAAGTAGTAAAGGACTCGGTCAACTTTACAACAGTAGCGGTGGGAAAAATGTAACAATTAATTTCTTAAACAAAGTACACAGGCAGTAGTTCACAGAGCAAATTTAAAGAGTGAGGATGTGGCGCAACGGCCAGAGCTGCCGACCTTGGAGCCAGGTTTGAGTCACGGCGTCCGCTTAACATCCTGTGATTCTGAGCAAATCACGTAATATTACCGTGCCTACCAAAACTGAGTGTGTCCTTGTGTAACTAACTGGTGCTCATGTAAAGCGCTTTAACCCCTTCCATGCTGATGACGGCCCCCAGCCGTCATGCATCACGGTGCTCGTGTGCTGATGATGGCTGGGGGCCTTCATGAACCCGCCCACTCTTCAAAACGGCCGCACAGGCGCAGAATTGCAGCCGCGCCCAAGGGGTTAATACCTTCAGGTCGAGTTCGCGTTAAATAAAACTGCAACAACAACAAAAATAAGAAAGAAAATGTGATACGTTAGACAGCACCTTGCTACAGAATGATGCAAATTGAGCAAGGAAGGAAAACCTTGCCCTAAACAACGAAGATATGGTCTGAAGCACACCTAGAGAGTAACAACAATCCATAAAATAAAAGAACATAAGCTCAGAGAGCTGCGGAGATGGACCGTGAGATACTATTTATTATACAATGTGATATGGAAACTGTTCCTATGTTGTTTTTACTCATTTTAGATCACAATCTGTATATGTATGTGTGCATAGATGATCTTGTATTTACAATATACAATACATATGTAACAGTCCTTGTAGCAAGAAAGGTAGCGGTGTCAATTAACAGGCAAATAAGGATATGTGTCGAGCTCTCGTGGTGAATAAGGAAACAGCCAACACATGTTTCGTCAATATGAATTATTCAATACTGTAACGATGTGTAGACCGATGTTAAAGTACCAATATTAGATCAGAGTAAGGGATAATGACAAAAGCAAAGAGGCGATGGAAGAGGGGAGAGTGCATGAAATTGTGTTCCAAAGCAATCGCCAACCCTGAAGACAGTGAGATTCCACCTGTAATTCCTAGAATCTCAGTAGTTGAAATTCTGTCCTGCCCTATAGAAAAGCAATCTAGAGTTGGTACGTAAAATGTCTCTAAATACTTAGACAACCATTGATTGGAGGGAAACAGATATAATTATGAAATTCATACCACCGACTATAAAAACACCCACACGTGCACCGGAAAATAAAAGTGGTAATCCGTCAATAATAAGATAGCTACCTATAGTAACTGATGATAATAAATGGTAGCTGGTGATGGATGGTAGTCCTGCAAACTTGCGAAGTAACATTAACTTGTCACCAGAGCAGAAAATGGGTATTACATGGTTGAGGGTAAGGGGAATGATGGAAAAGTAGAAATACGCAGGTAAAATAAAGGAGGGGGCAGTATGCACTGCTAGGCAAGGTATATTACAAAATGAAGTGAAACTGATGTAGTAATTGCGTTACAGAGTAATGCAGGGATGCGTCATGATTCACCATTGCATTACCCCATAACACAAAGTAAACTTTTTTACCTACATTTCCATCGTTCCCCGTACCCTCAATCCTTTTCTCTTCCGCAGCATTTCCCCCTCTAATTATCAGACATCTCATAATGAGAGCCTTCGAGGTGCAACCAGTGTCTATACTCACTCAGCTGTCTGTGGTGTTTGTGTTTGCTGCAGAAGAGCATTTCACATTTCTATCTGTTTGTTTCACCTTTATTATGTATTACGTGTTGTGGGGTTAAATCAACAGAAGTGGGGTGAGGCTGGTCCTACTCACAGCCTAGGTGAGGCTAAGTTGGTTAGGCCCTTTTCAGACAGGATAAACTGCATTGTTGGGCAAATTCCATGCATGTCATAAGTTAATTTTAAAACCGCATTTATTTGAATTTCCTCCATCCGCTTCTGCGAGCCTCTGAAGCTGGTTTGCAAAGTAGGCAGAATTAGACCCAGTATAAAGGGTACCATATTCCGAGCTAGGATTGCCACCACTCTAGAGCCAGATGTGAGTCCCGCGTGTTTCTGAAGAGTGTACCCCAAATTTATGGAGTGCTAGGTAGCGATTGCCCCTCAGGTGTGTCTCCTGTAGGAAGACCAGATCGGGGGTTTTTCTACGTTGGTGTTGTAGTACCATGGTCCATTTAATTTTATCACCTAGACCATTGATGTTCCATGTTAGGACCTTTAGGGCAGTTCTAACCTGAGTAGCCATGTCTTAGCTGGGGAAAATGAGACCCATCCTCCTCCACTCACCCAACTTCCCTGTCTCTTCGTAACCGAGTGTCATGTAAACCATATGTCGGTGTATTTAAGAGCAAAAACATTAAAACATCAAGCATGCATAACCCATGAATGCCCAAACCCTTCCCTATAAAGAAATCCCCCTACCCTGCACCGTAGGCATAAAACAACTACCCACATCCCCAATTTGCAGAGCACATGTCGTCCCTTTGTAACATACACTATGTACCTGGGTCAGCCAGCACGTCACATCTTGACAGGTGACAGCCTCCAGCATGTGAGTGAGGGGCATATGTAGGTAATTCACATTTTGGGATTCTCAAATAGCTATTTTTAAGGAATCACTACTTGAGAATTGCAAAATGGAATGTAGGTAAAAAGTCGCAATTTTTTTGCGAATCTCAAAAATTCCTTAATTGCGATTAGCAAATTGCGAAACGCAATTAAGGAATGAGTGTCCTATTCATTCCTATGGGCCAAGAGGCCCATAGGAATGAATGGGGATACATTCTCAAATTGCGATTTTGTATGAGAAAATCGCAATTTGAGAATCGCAATTCCAAGGGTGCCAGGGTGTCCAAAGGACACCTGTTGCGCCCCTGGAATGTGACTGTAAGTGCATGTGGCGCACATACATGCCCTAAGGGCATGTCTGTGCGCCACATGGCACTTTGAATTTTAATAAAAAATTTATTTTGAAAGGAAATCGCAAAATACCATCTATTTGGAGTAGGTGGTATTTTGTGATTCCTTAGGCCCAAATCGCTATTTTAAAGGAACCCCTACATAGCATTTAAGGAATCGCAAAATTGTGATTCCTTAAATGCTTGAGCAATATTTGCGATTCCTTATTTTGCTATGTGGTACCTACATACCAACTCTCCAGAGTTGCGGCGGCCTCTCAGCATCCCCTGGGGGCATCCACAAGTCCTCGGACCAGCAGTCCGCGTCCTCTCCGGTAGTCTCTTCCTTGTCCCTCAGCGTCTCCTGGAGTTCCCTCGCCTCCTGCGGCTCCTTCGGTTCAGACTCCTTGGCGTCTTCCGGGTTCCACCTACCGCGCTCCTCGTCCTCCCGCGTCCACTCCCATAAAGTCAGTTTTCCGTCTCATCCAGTGAGCGCTTTCCTTCCCATTGGCTGACCTTCCTTTCCTTCTCCGTGATTTCCTGTAAAGGGGAAGGAGGGTTTTCAGTTAACTCCTGAAGTCCTGTATTGCTGTTCGGACAGAACACGGCAGAAAGGAGTGAGTCCTCGTCGTTCTCATCTACCTTTTCCTTACATCCCCCTTCCCTGACTTTCTTGCCTGCAAGAAATGGTTCTAAAGGGTACCTTGAGAGAAAGTCGACGTTAGCATGTTCTTTTCCTATTCGATGTAAAGTGATGAAACGATAGGGCTGCAGGGCTAGGAACCATCTTAAGACCCTATCGTTATGCCCTTTATTCTTAGCCATCCATTCCAATCGGCATGATCTGTAAATAAGATGAACTCCCATCCCTCTAGATAATAACGAAGAGACTCTATCGCACACTTGATAGCCAGTGCCTCTTTTTCTACCACAGCATATTTCTTTTCCTTCGGGAATAGCTTGCGAATAATATAGAGGATCGGTCATTCTTGTCCTAAAGAATCCCTCTGTGATAGTACTGCCCTTAATCCGTGTTCAGAGGCATCTGTTTGCAATATAAAGGGTTTATCGTAATCTGGGCTAAGAAGGACAGGTTTGGTTGTTATAGCCTGTTTTAATTGTCTGAAAGCGTGTAATGCCTCCGGGGAAGGATGGTTTAATTCTTTTTCGTTTTTGGCCTCTTTCTTAAGGAGATTCGTCAAAGGGTTAGCTATGTTGGAGAAGTCAGGGATGAACCGTCGGTAGTAACCGAGGACCCCCAAGAAGGCTCTTAACTCTCTCTTGTTTTTAGGGAAGGGAAGGGAATGGCAGTGATGGATTCTACCTTTTCCTGCTGCGGTTTTATCAGGCCTTCACCTAACAGATACCCTAAATATTTAACAGACCTTGCGGCCAGTTTGCTTTTGGAGGGATGGATGGTAAAACCCTTCTTCCTCAGTGTATAAACTACTGTTTCCAAATGTTGTAAATGTTGTTCCCAGGTGACAATATCATCAATGTAGGCAGCCGCGAAGGCAGCACAAGGTTTCAGAACGGTATTAATTATCCTATGAAAAGTAGGGGGTGCCCCATGTAACCCGGAGGGTAGGACAGTAAAGTGGAACAACCCTTCAGGGGTAGATAAGGCAGTTTTCTCCCTATCCTGTTTAAGCAAGGGTACATGCCAATATCCTTTGCAGAGGTCGAGAGTACTTATATAGCAAGCTTTTCCTATCCTTTCTATTATCTTGTCGACTCTCGGCAAAGGATACGTGTCAAACTGAGAAATTTTATTCACCTCTCTGAAGTCAATACAAAACCTGATGGACCCTTCAGGTTTCGGTACTAAAACAATCGGTTAATTCCACTCACTAGAGGAGTGTTCAATGATTCCCATGTTCAGCATCTGTTCTACCTCTCTTTTCACTGCTTCTCGCTTGGCCTCTGGAATACGATAGGGCCGTAATTTCAATTTCTTCCTTGGGACAGTATTGATCTCGTGTTCCAGGACCGCTGTTTTCCCAGGCATAAGGTAAACACTTCTTGTAGAGTCTGCAAACGAGTACACAACTCGTCTCTCTGTGGTGTTGGAAGGTCAGGGTCAATTCTCTTGCTATACAATGGTTAATTCCTATCGACTAGCCCCACTAAAGTAAGAATGGGTCCTTCCCATCTTTTTAACAAGTTAACGTGGCATATTTGGGTATGTGTGGATCTTTTGGGATCTAGTTCCAAACGATGTGTCACTGGGGTTACCTTCTCTTTCAATTGGAAAGGTCCCTGCCACTGACCTAGCATTTTGTGTTCTGAAGTGGATAACATTAGTAGAACATAGTCACCCACATCAAAGGATCATATCCTTGCTCGTTTGTCATATTGATTCTTTTGTAAAGTTTGTGCTTGTTCTAGATGAGATCATACTATGCTACGCAATTCCTGCAAATGCGTTTTAAGGCTTGCTACATACTCTGGTAAGGGCTCGCCCCCTGACTCTTCCTCCCATTCTTTCTTTGCCATTTCTAACAAGGTACGTGGAGGTCTCCCATACAACAGCTCAAAGGGGGAGTACCCCGTGCTCTTCTGTTGCTTGCATCAAATGGCAAAGAAAGCCAATGGCAGCATGTCCTCCCATTTTTGGGTTTCTAAATCAAGTAGTTTTTTTAAAGTTGCTTTAAGCGTATCGTTATACCTTTCTAGTAATCCATCCCTTTGAGGATGGTAAGCGGATGTTTTTATTTGTTTGATGTCGAGTTGTTGACATACTTGCTTCATCAATTGCGAAATAAAAGGGGTACCTTGATCGGTTATGATTTCTCGTGCAAACCCTACTCTAGAGAAGATCGTTACTATAGCTTTGGCTATCTGGGTTGCTTTAGGGTGTCGCAGTTCTACCGCCTCGGGAAAACGAGTGGCATAATCACCAACACATACCTACATCCACTTCTAGAGGGTCGAAGGGGCCCAATGATGTCCATACCACCCGGAAAAAGGGCTCCTCAATTATGGGTAAGGGCCGAAGAGGAGCTTTCTGGGGGAAGACTTCGGCTAGAGAGAACATTCCCTACAATACTGGCAGATCTGGTGATAAATTCCAGGCCAATAGAATTTCTCGAGAATTTCTTTCTCTGTTTTCTCACTACCGAAATGCCCCCCTAGCAGGTGACTGTTGGCTAAGAAAAGCACCTTTTCTCTGTATCTTTGGGGTATAAGTAACTGAGCATCGTGGTTCCTTTCCCCCTTTCTATACAGTAAACCTCTTTTTACAAAGAAATAATGACCTACTTGGTCAGGGTCATCTTCCTCCTTGGCTTGATTCTAAACCTCCTTTAGGGTGGGGTCTTCCCTTTGCGCAGCGTACTTGGTCAGGGTCATCTTCCTCCTTGGCTTGATTCCAAGCCTCCTTTAGGGTGGGGTCTTCCCTTTGCGCAGCGTGAAATCCTGGGTCATACTGCCACATAGGGTCTTCCTTTGGTTTGGTCCTGATTTTTTTCTCCCGTTTCTTTTGTTTATTACTCTTTCTTGGCTTCCCTGGGAAGGAGTCTAGATCTTGTTGTATGGCGAATGGAGCTGTCCTCCTCCACTCATCTGTCTCAGTATGCAAAAGCTGGTTTATGTAAGGATAGTCCCTTCCTAGTATAAAAGGTTCAGGTAATTTAGGGACGAGCCCCACGTGTAAAGGAACAGGTTGGGTAGTTGGCTCATGTTTTACTTGCACATCTGTGGTAGGGTATTGCCTGCTGTTGCCATGAACACATTGAACGTTTACAATACCCTTGGTTTGAGGATTACCTCCTGGTAGGATTTGGGGCCTTATAACACTGTGTAAACATTCCGTATCAATTAGGGCTGGCCGATCTTTCCCGTTTACCTTTACTGTTTTATGGAAGGGAAGCTGTTGTCCCTCCTTGGTGCAATAGAAGGACCTGGCTAATCCATTGGCTCTTCTTTTTGGGGGCAAATTCTAGCTATATGTCCAACCCTCCACAATTAAAGTATTGGGGCGGGTCATAAGGGAACTGGTAGGGGTCCTGGTACTAAGGTGACGGTTTTGGGTTTTCTAGGGACAAGGGGTCTACTACCTTTGGAAATGTTACTCTCAGAGGACTTCCCATGTGTATCTCCTTTCTGTAATTTGAAAGCCCTGCTGAAAGCGCTGGCTATCTCCACCGCCCTGTCCATGTTAAGCTTAATATGTTGGCGCACCCATTTCTGTATGGGGGGATGTAGGGAGGCTAAATATTGTTCCAAGTGTATTCTCTCCATGATTTCGTCCTTGGTTGAGCTTAGTGGTTTTAGCCAGCGGTCTGCCATGTCTTTCCCTCTAAAGGATAGGGCTCTGGGTGTTTCTTGGGATCCTTCCTTCAGTTGCCGGAGGCGCATACGATAGGTATCCTCATCTATCCCTAGACGCTCTAAGATAGTCTTCTTTATATCCTCATAGGGGGTGAGGCCAAGGAGATTGACCGCTTGATATGCGGCTTGCATATCCCCTGAAAGGAGGGGTCCCAGGTAGTGGCCCCATTTTTCCCCGGCCCATCCTGCTGCTCTAGCCATTCACTCGAAGTTTGAAAAGAAAAAGTCTGGATCTTCTCCATCCACATATTTTTGGAGCACTACAGAGGGTAAGGTGGTATGTCCCCGTTGTTGACCGAGAGTATCAGCCAGCTTCCCTATTACAGTTTCTTGACTTTGGCTTTGTTGAGTTAGGGTTTGATGGAGTTTCTCTCTGTCCTCTTCAGCTACTGCCAGGAATTTTTCCATAACGCGCCCTAGTTTTTCCTGATTGTCCGCCATTCTCTGGCAGGTATGCTCAGACGTGAGTCCCTTGCTCACTTTGCCACTGGATTCAAGCAAGCCGGGCTGAAGAAGGCTGGAATGCCAGAAACCGGTCCTCGGAAGCTTGTTTCCGGTCCAGGGAAGACATGGCTTGGCTGTTCGGGCTGGACTGTTCCCATGAGGCACAGGGTCAGACTGATTTGCATATGGCCATGTCTGAACTGGGGTGGCAGAGTGGGCTAAAGAATGGTGAAGGATTAAACCCAGATCTTTTGACTGGGTGTGAGTGTTTGATTGATTCAGATGCTCCGTCCATCACCACCCCCTTTTGTACCGCATTCTCTGAAGTGCGGCCTCCATTTCCGTGAATTCCACTTCTAACACCACTTGTCGGAGGGATGGGTGGAAATGGAAACTAGGAGGACGAAGTGTGGGTTGAATGAAGAGGTTTTATTGAGGAGTTATACAAGATGGGGTGGGAATTATTGAGAATAACACAGATTGTCCAATGATGATGATGATGGTATACCGACGCTCTGGATGGTCAGGTGGTTGTGATATGAATTGCCTTGTACAGCTGTTATTCACTCCTTTCTTTCTCCTCTCTGTGGACAGCCAGCACAGAAGGCTCAACGAAAAGGAAAGAGCGGTCAGTGGACTGTATGAGTTTATGGGTTTTTATTTACCGTCACCACACCCGAAGTGTCTCAAGGAAAAAAAATAAAGAAAGCATGAACACACTCTGGGGTTCGGCTTCTCCTTTTCTCAGGAGAATATATCCGATTTTTTTCTTTCCTTCCGAGGTGCAAAGGAGGCTGAGTTCGGGGAAATCCTCCCCCTTTTCACTATAGCCATAATAATCCCTTTCGTGCACCTCACAAACTACATATGACCAACTTTAGGGGACGATAGTGCCGGTGGGGTTAGGGAACTGGGAAGGTAGTGCCAGAGGGGTTTTAACGGATGTGCGGTGTACAAAATAAGAAAGAAATGTGACCGCATTAAGTCTTGTACTCGTAGTTCCCGCCCTCCTCTCTTGTCCCTGCAGATCCACTCACTGCATCTGCCGCAGCTCTCCAGAGTTGCGGCGGTCTCTCAGCATCCTCCGGGGGCGTACACCAGTCCTCGGACCAGCAGTCAGCGTCCTCTCCGGTAGTCTCTTCTTCATCCCTCGGCGACTCCTGGAGTTCCCTCGCCTCCTACGGCTCCTTCGGTTCAGACTCCTTGGCGTCTTCCGGGTTCCTCCTACCGCGCTCCTCGTCCTCCTGCGTCCACTCCCATAAAGTCAGTTGTCCCGCCTCATTCGGTGAGCGCTTTCCTTCCCATTGGCTGACCTTCCTTTCCTTCTCTCTGATTTCCTGTAGAGGGAAAGGAGGGTTTTCAGTTAACTCCTCAAGTCCTGTATTGGTGTTCGGACAGAACACGGCAGAAAGGGGTGAGTCCTCGTCGTTCTCATGTACCTTTTCCTAACCGGGGGGTTTAGGTATAGGAATGGGTGCCCCGCGTGCCCTTTCATCGAGAAAAAGTTTGCGAGGCGTTTGGGCTTCAAGTGTTTGATGATAAGTTCCTCCAAGAAGAGGTCTATGCAGAGGCCTGCCGCACCCTCCTTCACCCCCAACACCCTTATGTTGTTTCTCCGGGCCCTCTCTTCCTGGTCTTCAAGCTTTGCGGCCATTATCATAGGCTGGTGGGCCAGGTGCTGCACCCGCTCTTCTAATTTCCCAATGGCATATTGGAGTTCACTAATGTTTGTCTCTGTGGCAGCTACCTTCTCTGAGTTTTTATTCACGTCCGCCCTAAGAAGGTTTACTTCTATAGTAACGTTGTCCATGTTGGACTCCAGAGTCTTTCCCAATTCATGAATGGCTCTCATTATGGCTCCATTGATGGCTCTTGTGCTTCCTGCCCACCGTGCTCCGCCGCTCTCTCCACCGCTGCCTGCCTAGATACCACATATTGTACCACATATTTGTCCAGTTTGTGGGCTTAGGTTGGGGGGACGCCCTTTGGTCTCATTTTGTCCGTATCGCGGGAGCACCCCGGTCTCTCCCCCTACTTTACAGCGGTCTCTTGGAGGGAGGAGTTTGGTCTCCCAAGGGATGATCTGTTTCCCCCTGCTTCCAGACCCAGATCAATAGCTCAGGGGGCTGGGTGGCTTCTGTCAATCCCTTTTCCACCATGCGTTCTCATTTCATTGCTCGCTCATGCGTTTCAGTATTACTCCCTTTATCTGCTCTTTCGTCCATATGCTGGTAATCTGGCACCAGCCCCCCTTGGCTCTCTTGTACTGGACCTCAGTTTTCTCGCAGGTATGGCCCGACTCACCTTGGGCCGATCGTCACCATCTATCAGTCTCCAGCTCCACTCAATACAGCCAGACTCTCCTAGTAACGGCCCAGCCCGTGCCCCAGTGCACGGTTTCTCTGCCTTGATCTCTGGGACGGCCCGACTCCCCAGTGGGCTGCCCCGCCCAGCACCTCGAAGGCTGTGGGACAGTCGAGGTGTTGGGCCGGTAGACTCCACCCCCGGTGCTCTCTCCATGCTCTGCCGCTTCCTTTCTCCGTTGTCCCAGATCACTAGGGATACCACTACTCTCAGGCCACCTACTCCACCCTTGTTCTTTCTCAAGTCACTGCTCCGACTCGGGTGGGGAAGGAGAATTCGACCATACCCCCAGGGCCCCGTCTCATCCGGACTCCGGTCCGCAGTCATCAGTTTCTACTTGCAGCTTCTGGAGCTCGGCTCCCAGGCACGCCCTGTACTGGCCTCCTCCATCAGAAGTAGTCCTGGAGCCGTTAGCCTCCCTGTATCATCGTTGTCGGGTCAGCAGCTGCCCAAAAGGTTAACCCCAGTGAGGGAATACACCCTGGTATGCCCCGCAGTTAAGGGTCAGGCGGATTGTGTATGGATATCGTGGGTGAAAGCAGGGCCGCCGCAGAGCTTCTAAACTATGCAGCCATCTTGGCTGATGCCAAGCCACGCCCGCCCCTTTTTCAATAATTTAGGTTGATAAAAGCAAGATGAGACAACAGTTTTAATCCTAGGAGCCACAGATAGTTGGAGTCTTGGTAAATCCCAGGTAGGTTTTGTTAGCATTTAAGTGCAGGAAGTTCAGTGACATTTGTTGGTAGATAGCTAGGAGACAATTAGGTATCTTTGTAGCTGAGTCGGTGATTGCTTGAGCAGCCAAACGATGATATGAGTATCATCTACTTATGATAGAGCAGTACAATGAGCGCAATCCTATCCTGAATTTGCAATAATTACCAAACTTCTGCCAAGCAATACTAACCATAGCTATACTATTAGAGCTAATTACACATGTGTTAGATTTTTAAAGCTCATAATAAATAATTTAATGAACATATATGTAAATGGTTTAGATCCATGAAATTCTAAATATAAATAAATAACTGAATTGTTATGCTATAAAATATTCTAATTGACTGATATATTTTTGTAAATGACCACAAATAACTAACCTTAGCAAATGTAACCTAGTGTTCTGGTGTGCACTTTCAGTCACTAGAAACCCCAAAGCCCTTAAACCGTTTTTAGGATTGTAGACTGCGTTCTGGGTTGTGTATCAGATCCTACTCCTCACACTTGGTGGTGCATCTTTTCTTGTACTGCCATTATTGCTGGTTTGGAGGTGCCTAGCTTTGATTTTAGACCGAAGACGGCTGCAATGCCAGAAACCGGTCCCCGGGAGCTTGTTTCCTTCCCAGTGTAAGAATTGGCTTTTGTAGTTTGGTTTGCCCTGTTCCCATCATGCACTGGGACAGGAACAGACTAATTTGCATACAGCCAGGTTCTGAAACTGGGATGGTGCAGTGAGCTAAAAAACGGTGTTGGATCTAGCCCTGATCTCTTGACTGGGTGAGAGCTTTCTGCTTAATTCAGAGACTCTGTCCCTCACCACCCCTTGTTGTAAATATTTTTGTCCACCCTAAGCGTGGAAGGGTATTCTCAGATGTGAGACCCTTGCTCATTGCACCATCAGGATTCAAGCAAACCGGGCCGAAGACGGCTGCAATGCCAGAAACCGGTCCCCGGGAGCTTGTTTCCTTCCCAGTGTAAGAATTGGCTTTTGTAGTTTGGTTTGCCCTGTTCCCATCATGCACTGGGACAGGAACAGACTAATTTGCATACAGCCAGGTTCTGAAACTGGGATGGTGCAGTGAGCTAAAAAACGGTGTTGGATCTAGCCCTGATCTCTTGACTGGGTGAGAGCTTTCTGCTTAATTCAGAGACTCTGTCCCTCACCACCCCTTGTTGTAAATATTTTTGTCCACCCTAAGCGTGGAAGGGTATTCTCAGATGTGAGACCCTTGCTCATTGCACCATCAGGATTCAAGCAAACCGGGCCGAAGACGGCTGCAATGCCAGAAACCGGTCCCCGGGAGCTTGTTTCCTTCCCAGTGTAAGAATTGGCTTTTGTAGTTTGGTTTGCCCTGTTCCCATCATGCACTGGGACAGGAACAGACTAATTTGCATACAGCCAGGTTCTGAAACTGGGATGGTGCAGTGAGCTAAAAAACGGTGTTGGATCTAGCCCTGATCTCTTGACTGGGTGAGAGCTTTCTGCTTAATTCAGAGACTCTGTCCCTCACCACCCCTTGTTGTAAATATTTTTGTCCACCCTAAGCGTGGAAGGGTATTCTCAGATGTGAGACCCTTGCTCATTGCACCATCAGGATTCAAGCAAACCGGGCCGAAGACGGCTGCAATGCCAGAAACCGGTCCCCGGGAGCTTGTTTCCTTCCCAGTGTAAGAATTGGCTTTTGTAGTTTGGTTTGCCCTGTTCCCATCATGCACTGGGACAGGAACAGACTAATTTGCATACAGCCAGGTTCTGAAACTGGGATGGTGCAGTGAGCTAAAAAACGGTGTTGGATCTAGCCCTGATCTCTTGACTGGGTGAGAGCTTTCTGCTTAATTCAGAGACTCTGTCCCTCACCACCCCTTGTTGTAAATAGCTTTGATTTTAGTAGCGCCATCTTGGAAGGGAATTTTAGGCATTCTATATTCATGTTTATGATTTGGTTTTCTCTCTATTATTCTAATTAGATTTGATTTCCATGTAAACTTGTGTAGAGACGCAGTCTAGTGGTTGCACGTCACGCCCAGACGTGACGTGCCGGCGGCCAGGTTTGGCTGCGCGCGCACCCGCGCGAGATTGGCGCGAAGGAGCGGATACGAGCAAGACATGCTCGGCGCTCTATAGGGAAAGAAATGTTAATAAAGGCTTTAAATATACAGCGACTGCAGCGTGGTTACTGGGGGTAACACACATCATTACAATGGCGCCGAGGGTGGGATGCCAGACCCCCCACCCCCCACAGTGAGAGACCACACCGAGGGAACCAGCAAGACACCGGTGGGCAAGTGCAACACATGACAAACAGAACCACAGCAGAACCACAGCGCCCAGAGAGCCAGAAGGCCGAGGAAGACGACGCTTACTGAGCAGGTACCCTGTAGAGCGCGGCAGAGCACTAGAACACCCTAAGGCACAGGAAGGCCACCACAGGAAGGGACAGACCCCGGGGTGGCAAGGAGAGTGCGCCAGGACCTAGCACAACCTTGAAGTCTAGAGGAGCGCGCTGGATACCTCACCAAAGCGCGAGGGGGCTGACGCAGGTAGTCCCCAGACCCACATCAGCAAAGAAGAGCAAGACAGCACACCAGGGAGCCCCAGAGGCCAAATAAGTGCGCAACCCCAGGTCAAGAGCGAGAGGATGAGTGCGCAGGCAGGATATGCGACGGCGCCGGTGCAGTTCCTACCCAGACCGGGAGAACCATTGATGAAATGGGAGGACTGGAGGGAATACATTGACAATTTCATTGGAGTCTTAGAAGACGAAAATGAAGAAGTTTTCAAACCCTCGAGAAAGAAACGCATCCTACTGTTGAACCTAGGCCCCGAAGGGCTGCGCGTATATAAAAGCCTGGTACCAAAGCAAAGGGCAAGCACAGACGACGACGTATACCCACATGCAATAGATGACCTAAATTAACACTTCAGACCGGCAGTATGCGTGTCAGTGGATAGGTTCAACTTCCAACAAAGGAAGCAGCACCAAGGAGAGACGATAGAGGAGTATGTGGCGGCACTGAGACGCCTCGCGGCCACGTGCAAATACGACAACTGGGAGGAAGAGTTCATCAAGGACCAGGTGATTATGCACACCACGTGCACGTCCGTGCAAGACAAACTATGGGCCAGCGGAGACACCACCACCATTGTCAAAAGGGCAGAGTTGGCAAGAAGGTGCGCAGATGCGACGAAGAAAGAGGCCGCGCTCAGCACCATGGTGAATAGGATTGATGCAGAAGAGCCCCGCAGAGAATTCCAGAATAAGAAGACAGCGGACAAGGGGCAAGGCAAGGGGTACGGCAACGCAAGTCACCAAGGGAAGCAAGGAGGAGGCAACAAGAAACCATGCTACAGATGCGGAAGCTGGTCGCACGAGGCACACGACAGGAAATGGCCAGCATTTCGTGCCAAATGCTTGTACTGTGGCATCATGGGACACTACGAGAAGGTGTGCAGGAAAAAGGCCTCCAAGAGCATGGTAAAATACGTAGGCCAAAACGACGAGGGCCAAGAAGAAACGGCAGAGGAGGAGGAGGTTGTCACGGTACTTTGTATATACGATCAACTGCTGAGCGTAAATGGGCAAGTCCTAAGCATAAACGGCAAGAGAACAATGAAGCCCGTCCTGGAAATGACGATAGGAGGCATCACAATCAGCGTGGTGGCAGACACCGGATCACCTTACACCATCGTGCAGAGAGCCGTATGGGAAGAAAAATTTGCACCACACCTAGGCCCTGAACTAGAAAAGCTCGACATCCGCCCAGTCACCTACAACGGGGACCGCATTCCCATGGCGGGGTTCAGGCCGCTAAACTTTGAATTCCGCGGCCGATCCGCCTTCTGCAAACTTTACGTGTCGGAGAAAGGTCCCTCAGTTCTGGGATGGCTAGACCAAGGTGACCTTGGGATCAAACTGGACCCGGGGGGCAAAGAACAAATACTGCTAACGGAACCCGAAACCTGGCCAGACACAGACAAATGGAAGAAGGAATTCCCCAAGGTATTTGGTGGGACAGTGGGAAAACTGGAAAAATTCACGCACAGGATCATTCTGAAGGAAAACGCAGTACCAGTTGCCCATAAAGCAAGAAACGTTCCGTTAGCAGTGCGCGATGCAGTACGGGAGGAACTCCAGGACCTGGAACGGAAGGGAATCATCGAGCCCATCACGTGTGCCGAGTGGCTCGCGCCCTTGGTAGTGGTTAAGAAACCCAGTGGCAAGGTCAGGCTCTGCGTCGACCTGCGCGAGTTAAACAAGAACATTGTTGGAGAAAGATTCCCCCTTCCCAGGATAGAGGAGATGCTAGCTAGCACCAGGGGCGTCAAATGGTACTCCACCATTGACCTGACCTCCGCATACCACCAGATTGCACTGCACCCGGAAAGCCGACGCCTCACGTCGTTCATCACCCCATTCGGATGCTATCAATTCCGACGCATGCCATTTGGGCTGGCCTCCGCGGCAGCCGTATTTCAAAAATTGATGCATCAACTCTTCCAGAAAACCACGGGAGTCCAATACTTCCAGGACGACATCTTGGTAATGGGGCGGGACAGACACGACCACGATGTGAAGCTTGGGGAGGTGTTGCAGATCCTAGAACGGAAAGGCCTCACGGCGGAGTGGTCCAAATGCCGGATAGGGATGGAGTCAGTGACATATCTGGGGCACGAGATCGGAGTACGGGGAGTGACTCCAAAGGCAGACAACGTGAAAGCGATATGTGAAGCGCCCCCCCCGACCACCAAAGACGAAGTCAGGTCTTTCATTGGCATGGCGGAATACTACGGCAAATTCGTCCAGCACTTCGCCTCCAAAACTCACCATATGAGGCAACTGACGCGAGAAAACACAGAGTTCCACTGGTCGGAAGAGGCACAAGGAGAGTTCGAAGTAGTCAAGAAGGAGATAGTGGAAGCCATCCCACTCCAAGGATACGACCCGCAAGGGAAGACGGTGCTAACCACGGACGCCAGCGACAAAGGGCTAGGCGCCGTCCTCATGCAGGACCGAGGACAAGGACAGTTGGACACGATCAGTTTCGCATCACGCACGCTGAGCGACACGGAAAAGAAGTACAGCGTGATAGAAAAGGAGATGTTGGCGGTGGTGTGGGCCACCACCAGGTTCAGGCAGTTCCTATGGGGCACCAGGTTCCAACTAAGAACGGACCACAAGCCCTTACTGAAGGTGCTGACGTCGAGTGGACACGCAGAGGCAACGCCCCGGATCTCCAAGATGTCGCTGAAGCTCCTGGAATTTAGGTACGATGTGGAATACATCCCCGGAAGCAGGAACAGAGTGGCAGACTATTTGAGCAGGGCGGCAGCCATGGAACCGAGTGAAGAGGACAAGACAGGAACAGAAGAATGGGTGGCGCTCACAGCTGACCAAGAGACCACCATCAGCCTCCAAGAGTGGAAACAAGCATACGAGGACGATCAGTCCCTAAAAGAAGTAAAAGCACACATCACCCAAGGATGGCCCGACAAAAGATGGATCAATGGAGACCTGAGACCCTACTTTGAAATAAGAGAAGAGCTGTCGATGGACGACAGAGGGATATTCGTGCACAGGGGGAAAAAGGTGATTCCCCCGGCCAACATTATTGGTAAACTTTTGGACCTGCTCCACGACGGACACCTAGGCATAAGCAAACTGAGACTGAGGGCCAGGAAAGACTACTGGGCGCCAGGAATGGACCTGAGAGCTGAGAGGCACGTCAGAAGCTGCACTCGATGCCAAGGCGCCGACAAGTTCTCAAACCCTTGCGCCCTGCAATGGGAACATTTGATCACCCAAAAAACCCATGGGAAGAGCTGTCAGTGGACATATTGGGCCCGATTCTGGACATCCGAGGGGTCCAGAAGTACGTATGTGTCTTGGTGGACAGGTACTCGAAGTGGCCGGAACTGAAAATAGAAGAAACCATGGACGCAGAGACTGTCGTAAAGTTCCTGGCAGATACTTTTGTGAGGGAAGGTATTCCAAAGGCCATTCTCAGTGACAATGGGCCCCAATTCCGATCAGAGAAATGGAACAACTTCATGCAAAGGAATGGCATCCTGGCGAGACACACATCCATATACCACCCCGCTGGGAACAGACTAGTAGAGCGTTTTAACAGAGTGGTGATGGGGGCGGTACAAGCGGCAATATCAGACAACAAGGATTGGGAAGTGGAAATATGGCACATGGTGTGGGCATACAGAATCACCCCAACGAGCACAGGATACAGTCCATTCCAGATACTGAGAGGACGTGAACCATTCACTCAAGACAATAGAGTGTGGAAGGAGAAAACGATAACAAGTGAGTGGTCCCCGGCAGTGGTGAGAGCGAACTTGGAAAAGGCACAAGCAATCTACACCAAACACTACGATAACAGGAGGAATGTGAAGAACACCGGATTAGAAAAGGGAGAATGGGTACGAGTAAAGTTGCCCACATTGCAGAAAAAAGGAGAAAGCAAATATAGCGAGCCCATGCAGGTACAGGAAGTAATGGGCAGAGCGGCCCTACTAAGCGATGGAAATGTATGGTCACAGGACCGCATGGCGAGATGCAACAAGGTTTTGAACTGGGACCACGGCGAAATGGACCTAGGAGATGAAGGGCAGGAAATTGGCCTGCAAGGCCAGTCAGAGACAGAGCCTGAAGCTAATGGAAGGGGTGATCAGGAGCAGACGGCGGGAGGAAGTTTGAGCAAGGAGGAAAGAGGCCCCGCCACGCCAGTGAGTAAAGGAAGGAGCGAAGAAGGCACCCCCAAGACCCCGGTAAGACTGACTCAAAGGGGCAGAGCTGTGATCAGGCCAGCCAGATTCAGAGACTATGATATGAACAGTGGACTGTAAGTAAAGAATTGTTGTGTTGATAAAAAAGGGGAGATATGTAGAGACGCAGTCTAGTGGTTGCACGTCACGCCCAGACGTGACGTGCCGGCGGCCAGGTTTGGCTGCGCGCGCACCCGCGCGAGATTGGCGCGAAGGAGCGGATACGAGCAAGACATGCTCGGCGCTCTATAGGGAAAGAAATGTTAATAAAGGCTTTAAATATACAGCGACTGCAGCGTGGTTACTGGGGGTAACACACATCATTACAACTTGCTTCAAAGGGGAGCCTTTGAATGCAAGTTGGAGTTGCTGGACTCCAGTTCGCTATATTACTTTATCCATTATGATTTTTGGCTGACGTTTCACGGCCTATCCATGTCCCCTTTGCATAGTGGGCTTTTTAAACTGTATAGCAGCGCGTCCGCGCAGCAGGCACCCCAAAGGCATGCCACAGGCAAGCCCACCTGACGCCAGCCATGTGCCAGAATCCCTGGACCTCCCAAACTGGATGGGGATTCACATATCACTTACTCGCCTAAATGCCTTTTGAATCATCAGGTGAATGGCACTAGCCATTTCTGCCCCCCCCCCCCAGCTCAACCTGGCGGCTCTAGATTCAAGCAGCAAAGTTAAGTGTGCGCTATGCCGCTTCCATACCTGTCTGGTGCTCCCTAAAACAGCAAACCCTTTGGTTCCTCCTGCTGCACATTCATCAGGGTTGTCTGGGAACGAAGCTGAGCTTTCTGCGAACACGTTTTTTCTTGTTAAAACCTGTTCCCTTATTAAGAATAAAATGAAATTTTGGGAATTTTCCAAGTCTTATAACCCTAATTGTGTATTTGTAACAGATAGTTGGGCTCCTGATTTTTCGGATCCAGATTTAGATGAGGCGTTACCTGTAGGATTTAGTATTATGCGTCAGGATCGCAAGAACAAGGAATGGGGGTCTGTCAGATATTTTACGTTATCATTTTCAGTGTATCATCACACCCCTCATCTCCCCTGTGTGCAAGGCAGTTATCTTCTATTTGGATATACAAACTAATTAGGTAACAGGGAAGTAGGGCGCACAGCTAAGAGTATGGCTTAAAGTAAACTCCTCACATATCTAAATAGATTGCTGCTAGGCTGGAAAGGGAGGTTACCCAACCCCCTTAAAACCTCGTGGACGAGTCCAAGAATAAAGCTTATAAACACTCCTGCCGAGCAATCAGAATTCAAGCGATATTTATAAACATCAAATATACTTTAAAGAAAATCAATTTAGCAAGTATGAAAGCAAAAAAGTCCAAAATTTCATCCAATAATTTTTCAGACTCCCGGGTCTTATGCACCAGGGGCAGCCGATGGATAGACCACATATACTACTGGGGTAGATTCATTGACGATTGTTTGTTATTTTGGAGAGGTACAACAGAAGAACTTGAATCTTTTTTTAATTTTCTCAACACCAATGATTTAAACATGACATTTACAACCCAGTATGATAAGAAGAGATTGACCTTTCTGGATATAGAATTGTTTGTTGAGGGGAATAAATTGTATAGCCGTATGTTTCGGAAAGAGACAAGTTGTAATGCTCTTCTAAGAGCTGACAGTTGCCACCCTAAGAGCCAGATCAATTCTATCCCATATGGGGAAATGATTAGAGCAAGAAGAAACTGCTCCAAAGATACTGACTTTGATGCTAATGTTAAAGACATGGTAATGAGATTTAGAAATAGAGGATATGAAAATACAACTGTGACCAAAGCTGTTAGAAAGGTACAAAAACTGAAACGAGAAGATACTCTGTTATCAAAGAAAAAGAATGAGACTATGGGTAAGAGTCAAAAGATTAGAATGATTACGTATTTTGGCACTGGAAGTAATAAACTGTATGGTATTATGAGGAAATATTGGCATATATTACACTCAGATAAAGACTTGAAACCTTACCTTACGGAAAAACCTAGTATTACTTTCAGGAAGGGATTATCCATTGCCAATATTGTAAGCCCCAGTTACCCTAAACCAATCTCTTATCCTGGACAAAGTGATTGGTTGCGAAATCGTCCGAAGGGCTTCCACTACTGTGGAAACTGCAGTTCGTGTTGGTGGGCCAAAAGAAAGGTTGTGAAATTTGAATATAATAACACAGGCATTTTTTATATTGACTCTTTCATTAACTGTGAAACCACCTTTGTTATTTATGTTATTGTCTGCCTGTGTGGGAAGATATATGTCGGTAGTACGGTCAGAAGACTTAAGGACCGGATGGTAGAGCACTACCGGGCACTTAAGAATGGTGACACAAGGTACCCCATAGCCTCACATTCCATTCAGAATAGACTTGACTCTGATAATCACAAATTCTCCTTTCACGGAATAGAACATGTGACTTTGGACAGACGTGGAGGAGACAGATTATTGAAACTGAGACGAAGAGAGGCCCGATGGATTATGGTCCTTCGGGCCGTAGAAGAAGGGCTCAATATTGACACAGAATTACAGTACTTTCTGGGAGAATAGCTATATTGTAATTCTAAAAATTTAAAGATGCAGCTGATGTTTGTGATCTGGCTTTTAGTCTGTAAAATTGATTACTCAGATTATAATGTGTAAAAATAGTTTCTAGTTGATACCTGAGGAACTAGAATGCTAATGCCACGACAACCTCTAATTTTATGTGAACTGGAGTACTGAGGAAAAGTTATGAGGGACTCAGAGCAATGTCACCTTATATGTTAAATAACGTTGGAAAAGCGAATTACTCGATACATACGCATGGTTAATTAGCGCATAACACGCATCATTACATATTTCTTATCAATTTTCGCTCTTCACTATACCAGGCCCATTACCTCCCCCCAGTATTTATTATGTTTTATTATGACCCAATATTGAAAATATATATATCTCTTTAAACTAGCAATTGGACACAAGGTATATATTTGTTCCTTGTAAGAGTCTCGTAAATCTCTGAACTTTTTTTACATATTAATGATTGGGCAAATATGCACTCTCACGGAGGTGAAGAGTCATTTAAATATGGCGGCCACATCTTATATTACTGTTCCATTATTACTGCATTGGTCGCTTTCATAACATGACGTCCACAAAAAACGCCGATTTTCTAAATCTATTTCATTAGCCTTGTTATAGTTTATTTTATTCCAACTGGTATGCCGATATATGAAATAGAGGTTACAAGTAATGCAGGCAATAAGTCTTTATGAACGCGGTAACCCATTCAAATATGGCGGCGAGTTTACGCTCCGCGTTCATAACGTTTACATAAACAACATGGCGCTCACAGAAGACGCCGACACTCGATAGAGCCGGACTCGAGATACGTGAAGTCGGGAAGGGGGATACAGGTAAGGGTTATACACTTGCCATTTAAAATACACGAGTTATTATTTGGCGACAGGTCCTTGGATTTTTTGGTTCTTGTATTTTAGAACCAGTCATAGAAGATATGATGATATAAACACAGATATGGATATTGGAAGTTAACCACAACAAACCCCTTCGCATTGAGATACTGGTAAGGGAATTATTGAATAGATATTCCAGTGTTAAATGTATCTTAGTAGTATGAGTCTAATGACATGGCTCTTTGTTATAGTTTCTGCAAATCTTGGAACTGACAAACGAAATAAATAAACGTGGTGAACGAAGACTAAGAGAGAAAAGGTAAAACAGATTAGATATTGTTTTTCAGGTATTAATGTCATGATCTGTTACATTTAGCCTTGCTATCTCTACTTAACTACACTATTGTCTTCTATATCAAGGTTCTTATTGCAAGGGCTTGTGTCACTTTTTTGCTACTGTATGTTGTACTCATATGGGTCCTTTATTATAGAAAGAAATTGTGAGATGGACTTAGGTGACAAAACTAAGAGTTTCTTCATATCGTTCCTTTGACTACAACTTTTATATATAGACTTATGAGAAAGAGTTTGATAATGTTGATAACGACTTATTTCTTGTGAAGAATGTACATTGTCATATATACTCTTTTGGATTTGGTAATATTTCGGAATGTTTTGTTGTATTTATACTGCTGACACCGGGACTGTCACAAACTGTATTATTTGAATTTGTCACTTGATTAAGGGTACTATGTTTTCTTTCACTTAGGTGGTGACTTTATTAAGAGTATATTCTTAACCTGATTATTGTCAGTAAGATTTATTATTGTTTTATTATTTTGGCTTGCAGCCCTGAGGAAGTTATGTGGCATGAGATTAATGCCCTACGAAACACGTGTTGGCTGCAGTGATTGTTTTTCTTTGGGAATTCTGATTGTTTTCTGAACATTGTAACTTGAACCTTGGACTGATTCTTGACCCGAACAGCGCTTGGATTGGACTTTGAGGAATTGAAATTAAAATACGGATCAATGTATCATAAGACCCGGGAGTCTGAAAAATTATTGGATGAAATTTTGGACTTTTTTGCTTTCATACTTGCTAAATTGATTTTCTTTAAAGTATATTTGATGTTTATAAATATCGCTTGAATTCTGATTGCTCGGCAGGAGTGTTTATAAGCTTTATTCTTGGACTCGTCCACGAGGTTTTAAGGGGGTTGGGTAACCTCCCTTTCCAGCCTAGCAGCAATCTATTTAGATATGTGAGGAGTTTACTTTAAGCCATACTCTTAGCTGTGCGCCCTACTTCCCTGTTACCTAATTAGTTTGTATATTTATTATTTGGGTTGGGCTGCCGCAGTGGCTTTTGTGATAACAATGAATAGGGAACAAGAAGCATTGGATTTATTCAGAAATTTGAGTACTGGCTCATCTGTGAATGTAGCAGTAGCCTCGACGACACCAGCAAAACAGGAAGGTCTTAGAGCCAAATTCATCAGATTGGAAAAACTTAAGAGAGCGGAACTTAATAAATGGTGGGATGCGGTAACACTTAAACAATATCTCAATCTGAACCGCATTCCGAGAGGTCTGAGATCTACCATAATGCCAACTTATGAAGATTTAGAGCCAGACTTACTGGACAAATGGGAGCATGAGTTAACCAGCAGTTCGTGCAACTTAATAAGGATACTAATTGATAATGCTGAGCGCAAAATTGAGAAACTTTTAGTTGAGATTAAAACATGTGAAGATGAAATTAAATTACTTAATCTTCCTGAGGCAACTATGAAAAACTATAATATGCTAGACGAGATCTTGACTAATCTTCAAGCAGATATCAAGAGAAGAAAAGCGCGTAAACTGAAGAGGGATGAGCAAGATTATACAGCTGGCAGGGTATTCACTTTTGCGCGTAAGTTTGATTACCTGTTTCATACGGGGCAAGGAAATAGGAGGAATATGACACCACTCAGCTCAGCTGTAAATACCTCATCGAGTAGCATATCTACAGATGGAGGCACTACAGATGCTCCCAATGTCCTTAGTGGAGATGCTGCGAATAATACTAATTTTTTAGTAGAAGTACAGAGGTTCAAAAGAGGGAGTCGAGACACAGGAGGGAGATTTGGCAATATTCCAAATACAAGACAAGGAGAGGAAGCCGTGGCAGACGCAGGAGAGGTGGCCCCAGGGATGAGAGAGAGACTCAGATCATGGAGGAAATAAATACAGGAACTAATGAGATTGATGTGATCAACCTATCTTCTATTGAATTGTCTGTGGGTATGAACAACGTGCTTAAGAAAGGACTTGGGTATTGTCCTACCAAGAATATTGATTGGTATGATTCAAAGATTGATTTGTATAAATTTGTTCGTCTACTTAAGTTGAAAAAGTTTTTTTCGCAGAAAGAACATGTTAGAGTGAATACTGTGAATAAACCAATACTCACTGATATTACTATTCAAGATCTACATGATACAAGACTGTTGTTATCCCTTACTGAATCTGAAGATGACCCAGTAACTATGAATTCTTTATTGAGAGACCTTGAGATTAATCCAGGTGCAGCTCAAGGTAGTGGTTTCAAAGACAAGTCAAAATGGACACCGCAGTTGTCCACTGGCAATGTTATTGATGCATTTTATAAAGCTGTTACTCTTGAGATTGACAACCTGATTACAAAAGAACGACATCATAGAAAAACATTCCCAGACAATTTAAAGATAGAAGAAAGGGAGGCACTGCGACAGTTGACTGATCATCCTAATCTTATAATACGAAGTGCTGATAAGGGTGGCAACGTTGTCGTGATGAATCGCAGTGATTACAATAATGAAGTTTTATCTCAATTGGGCAATGATAAATATTATGAGAAAGTGGCTGCTAATCCCTTGGAGAAGGTTAAAGCAAAAATAAATGTAAAACTTAAGGAGTGGTATGACAAATGTTTACTTGACTATGATGAATATCTTTTTCTTAAAATTCAATCACCCAAGGCCCCATGTTTGTACTGCTTGCCTAAAGTACATAAGGACAGAGAAAGACCGCCAGGGAGACCGATTATCTCGGGCATTGGTGGGCCTACGGAAAGGTTGTCTCAATTTGTGGACTCATATCTGAGACCATTTGTGCAGAATTTACCCTCGCATATTGAGGACACTAAACATGTCCTCAATATTATGAATGATGTGGCTTGGGACAATGACATGATTTTAGCGACACTTGATGTAGTGTCGTTATATTCAAATATTGATCATGATAAAGGCATTTCAGCCATTGAGAGCTTTTTGAACAACCGGCCGGCTGTATATCTAGACCACTCATCTATGTTGCTTGAGATGACGAGACTGGTTCTTGAGAACAACTACTTTCTCTTTGAATCTACCTGGTATAGACAAAGGACTGGGACTGCGATGGGCTCCAAATTTGCTCCGTCCTTCGCGAACCTCTTCATGGGGAGACTGGAGGCGGAGTGGATTTGGGGCACCAGGGGCAGCCGATGGATAGACCACATATACTACTGGGGTAGATTCATTGACGATTGTTTGTTATTTTGGAGAGGTACAACAGAAGAACTTGAATCTTTTTTTAATTTTCTCAACACCAATGATTTAAACATGACATTTACAACCCAGTATGATAAGAAGAGATTGACCTTTCTGGATATAGAATTGTTTGTTGAGGGGAATAAATTGTATAGCCGTATGTTTCGGAAAGAGACAAGTTGTAATGCTCTTCTAAGAGCTGACAGTTGCCACCCTAAGAGCCAGATCAATTCTATCCCATATGGGGAAATGATTAGAGCAAGAAGAAACTGCTCCAAAGATACTGACTTTGATGCTAATGTTAAAGACATGGTAATGAGATTTAGAAATAGAGGATATGAAAATACAACTGTGACCAAAGCTGTTAGAAAGGTACAAAAACTGAAACGAGAAGATACTCTGTTATCAAAGAAAAAGAATGAGACTATGGGTAAGAGTCAAAAGATTAGAATGATTACGTATTTTGGCACTGGAAGTAATAAACTGTATGGTATTATGAGGAAATATTGGCATATATTACACTCAGATAAAGACTTGAAACCTTACCTTACGGAAAAACCTAGTATTACTTTCAGGAAGGGATTATCCATTGCCAATATTGTAAGCCCCAGTTACCCTAAACCAATCTCTTATCCTGGACAAAGTGATTGGTTGCGAAATCGTCCGAAGGGCTTCCACTACTGTGGAAACTGCAGTTCGTGTTGGTGGGCCAAAAGAAAGGTTGTGAAATTTGAATATAATAACACAGGCATTTTTTATATTGACTCTTTCATTAACTGTGAAACCACCTTTGTTATTTATGTTATTGTCTGCCTGTGTGGGAAGATATATGTCGGTAGTACGGTCAGAAGACTTAAGGACCGGATGGTAGAGCACTACCGGGCACTTAAGAATGGTGACACAAGGTACCCCATAGCCTCACATTCCATTCAGAATAGACTTGACTCTGATAATCACAAATTCTCCTTTCACGGAATAGAACATGTGACTTTGGACAGACGTGGAGGAGACAGATTATTGAAACTGAGACGAAGAGAGGCCCGATGGATTATGGTCCTTCGGGCCGTAGAAGAAGGGCTCAATATTGACACAGAATTACAGTACTTTCTGGGAGAATAGCTATATTGTAATTCTAAAAATTTAAAGATGCAGCTGATGTTTGTGATCTGGCTTTTAGTCTGTAAAATTGATTACTCAGATTATAATGTGTAAAAATAGTTTCTAGTTGATACCTGAGGAACTAGAATGCTAATGCCACGACAACCTCTAATTTTATGTGAACTGGAGTACTGAGGAAAAGTTATGAGGGACTCAGAGCAATGTCACCTTATATGTTAAATAACGTTGGAAAAGCGAATTACTCGATACATACGCATGGTTAATTAGCGCATAACACGCATCATTACATATTTCTTATCAATTTTCGCTCTTCACTATACCAGGCCCATTACCTCCCCCCAGTATTTATTATGTTTTATTATGACCCAATATTGAAAATATATATATCTCTTTAAACTAGCAATTGGACACAAGGTATATATTTGTTCCTTGTAAGAGTCTCGTAAATCTCTGAACTTTTTTTACATATTAATGATTGGGCAAATATGCACTCTCACGGAGGTGAAGAGTCATTTAAATATGGCGGCCACATCTTATATTACTGTTCCATTATTACTGCATTGGTCGCTTTCATAACATGACGTCCACAAAAAACGCCGATTTTCTAAATCTATTTCATTAGCCTTGTTATAGTTTATTTTATTCCAACTGGTATGCCGATATATGAAATAGAGGTTACAAGTAATGCAGGCAATAAGTCTTTATGAACGCGGTAACCCATTCAAATATGGCGGCGAGTTTACGCTCCGCGTTCATAACGTTTACATAAACAACATGGCGCTCACAGAAGACGCCGACACTCGATAGAGCCGGACTCGAGATACGTGAAGTCGGGAAGGGGGATACAGGTAAGGGTTATACACTTGCCATTTAAAATACACGAGTTATTATTTGGCGACAGGTCCTTGGATTTTTTGGTTCTTGTATTTTAGAACCAGTCATAGAAGATATGATGATATAAACACAGATATGGATATTGGAAGTTAACCACAACAAACCCCTTCGCATTGAGATACTGGTAAGGGAATTATTGAATAGATATTCCAGTGTTAAATGTATCTTAGTAGTATGAGTCTAATGACATGGCTCTTTGTTATAGTTTCTGCAAATCTTGGAACTGACAAACGAAATAAATAAACGTGGTGAACGAAGACTAAGAGAGAAAAGGTAAAACAGATTAGATATTGTTTTTCAGGTATTAATGTCATGATCTGTTACATTTAGCCTTGCTATCTCTACTTAACTACACTATTGTCTTCTATATCAAGGTTCTTATTGCAAGGGCTTGTGTCACTTTTTTGCTACTGTATGTTGTACTCATATGGGTCCTTTATTATAGAAAGAAATTGTGAGATGGACTTAGGTGACAAAACTAAGAGTTTCTTCATATCGTTCCTTTGACTACAACTTTTATATATAGACTTATGAGAAAGAGTTTGATAATGTTGATAACGACTTATTTCTTGTGAAGAATGTACATTGTCATATATACTCTTTTGGATTTGGTAATATTTCGGAATGTTTTGTTGTATTTATACTGCTGACACCGGGACTGTCACAAACTGTATTATTTGAATTTGTCACTTGATTAAGGGTACTATGTTTTCTTTCACTTAGGTGGTGACTTTATTAAGAGTATATTCTTAACCTGATTATTGTCAGTAAGATTTATTATTGTTTTATTATTTTGGCTTGCAGCCCTGAGGAAGTTATGTGGCATGAGATTAATGCCCTACGAAACACGTGTTGGCTGCAGTGATTGTTTTTCTTTGGGAATTCTGATTGTTTTCTGAACATTGTAACTTGAACCTTGGACTGATTCTTGACCCGAACAGCGCTTGGATTGGACTTTGAGGAATTGAAATTAAAATACGGATCAATGTATCATAAGACCCGGGAGTCTGAAAAATTATTGGATGAAATTTTGGACTTTTTTGCTTTCATACTTGCTAAATTGATTTTCTTTAAAGTATATTTGATGTTTATAAATATCGCTTGAATTCTGATTGCTCGGCAGGAGTGTTTATAATCTTCTATTTGGAAATTCATGATACCTTTACCTTTTTGGGCCTATTATTTATCACCCTTCTGGACAAAGGGAAGATTTTGTTTCACTTATTTGTACCTATTAGAACCTTTTCATCATAAATTGAACTTTACCATTCTGGGGGCTTTAATTTTTGTTTGAAAATGTCCTCTTGTTCGGATACTCGCTCATTGACATTTTGACTAGCTTCTGTCTCCTGCAACTTGTAGATCTACCTACTCATTTGGCTGGCGACTCTCTTGATGGTATTTTCACTAACAACCTCCTCCTTCAAGTTGACAAAGTGCCCCCTCACATGGTCTGCCCATAGTGCTCTTGGATTTTCTCTTAAGTTGCCTTTCTTTACAAACTTTCGGAAACGCCACCCTGTGAGGACTAAGATTTAGGACTGGAAAAATGTGATGGTAAACACTTTTAATCAGTTCTTAATTGCTACTTCTTGTATTTCCCATCAAGTTTTCGAAGTGGTTACAGCACATTTTCATGACTGGCTTACGAAGGACTCTGAAACTGTTGCCCTATTTAAAACTGTGATTGAAAATTGGGCTAAACCATCTGCTCCATGGTTCTCGGACAATCTTAGATTGCTGATACAATCGTGTTGCCAGTTAAAAACAAAAATGGCATTTAACATACGACTCAAAGGAAATAATGAAATATAGTCCTTAATTTGTGCTTATAAACATGACCCTTTTTAGTAGAATTCTCAATATTGCACTTCTGAATTTAATAACACCTTTTTTGAAATAATTAATATGCTCTCAGGTCCCAAAAATCCTATTATTACAATCTTTTTGTGATAATCTGACCTTGTTTTTTCAAACGAAGATTTGTAGTATTTTTTTCAGAATTTCCCAACACACATGAGCTTGTGCAATCAGATAATGTTCCTGTTTCTTTGGAGGCAGAAAATACTACAATTGTGTCTACTTTCTCCCACCTCTCAAGTGAAGGCACTCATTCTGAACACCAAGGGGGCGATTATGATGGCGGACGGACCTGAGTCCGTCCGACACCATAGAGTAGGAGGGACCGTCCGCAGGGGCTGCGGAGGTCCCTCCGTGCAGATTAGGATGTGACCGCCAGGGTGGCGGTCACATCCTCAATCTTTAACATTGCGGCGGGTGCAGCTTCAAGCTGCACCCGCCGCAATGTTAAAAAAGCATGCACAGCATTTGCGTGCACAAAGCAGCAGGCACCGCGCGGTGCCCGCCGCTTTGTCCACGCACATGCAGGGGGGTACCATAGGTACCCCCCATGTGCACCCCCCACCCCCGTCATCAAGGGGGCCCGCAACGGGCCCCCCAAGGCAATCTCCGTATGCTTTTCCACAGCGGAAGAGCCTTCGTGGAAAAGCATATGTTTTCCACTATCCTAATATGGCTGCCGGTGTCTGACAGACACCGTCAGCCATGTTAGAGCTTTTCCGCCGCGGTCGGAAGGCGACCGCGGCGGAAAAGCAGCGGACGGATTTTGAGACCCACCGCCATCCTAATTTGGCGGTGGGTCTTCTGTGCCTCCGCATCGGTTTTCCCGCATCCTCCGGGCCGGCGGTGGCTTCCGCCGGCCCGGAGGATGCGGTAAAACCGCGATCCTAATCAGGCCCCAAGTGTGATCTTCCCATTGGATCTGTGTCCGCCTAAAATTCTACATCTGGTCTCTGATGTAGAAGGCAACCATCTGGCATTGACACTTATTTCTGTAATCGAATCTGATTGTTTTCTGAAGGCTTGGAAAGCAGCAATAGTGATTGCTTTGATTAAAAAGCCAATCTGGACCCTAAAGACTTCACAAACTCTCACCCCATCTCCCTGCTACTGTTTCCTGCTAAGTACTGGGAAAACACCTGAATCAAGAACTGACCGCTTTGCTTGATAACTATGATCTGCTGGATCCATCTCAAATTGGTTTCAGAAATGGACACTGTAATGAGCATGCCCTAGTGGCAGCAGTGGGCAATATCGGTTCAATAGTGGATGTGGGTGAGGCTGTAGTATTCATCGTGCTAGATTTGTCTGCTCCCTGTGATACTGTGTCACCTTCACGTTTGATAGCTCACCTTTCTTAGCTTGGGACTGAAGGCACAGGGACTTAGTCGACTTTGGGCCAGATGTAGGAAGCCAAATAGCGATCACAAACGCCGAACTTCGCAGAATTTCAGCCTTTGCAACCGCAATTTGGCTTTGAGCAATGTAGGTAACATTAAACCTACTCGCAAAATAAGGAATCGCAAAAATTGCAAATCCCTATTTTGCAATTGCATTTAAGGAATCACAAATTGCGATTCCTTAAATGCAATGTAAGTAGCACAAAAGACAGCGCACTTTAGCCTTAAGGAATCGCTAATTACCACCAACTTCAAGTTGGTGGTAAATAGCGATTTCCTTTAAAAAAGCACTTTTTTGCTTTTTTTAAAGTGACATGTGGCACACATTTATGCCCTTAGGGCATGTATGTGCTCCATATGTGCACACATACACATTTTAGGGGTGCAACAGGGTTTCCTTTTGGAACCCTTGCACCCTTGAAATCGGGCCCGCAATTTTAGAGTGCATCTTGGTTACTCGCAAATTGCGGGCGCAAATCCTATTCATTCCTATGGGCCTTTTGGGATGGTATTCCCTGATTGCGAATCTCAATTTGCGATTCGCAATTAAGGAATATTAAGGAATCTTTGTGATTCCTACCTACATTCAAATTAGCGAGTCCTTAATAGCGATTCGGTAAAAATCGCTATTAAGGAATCGCTAAATTGAATTTACCTACATCTGGCCCCTAGTTCTTTTCTATCAGGAAGGACCCAGTCAGTAAAAAGTAAGTATTCCTTACCCTGTGAGGTGCACATGGTTCAACCCTTAGTCCTACTAAGTTAAATTGTATGTTTCATCATTGGCCAAGCTTATTCAGTTGTTTGGTTTTAGCGTAGTCGTACACTGATGATACTCGTAACAGGATACAGATGATGTTCACACCTAGTTGCTCAGAATTGTAGGAACTGCATGTTGGCAATCAGTAATTTAATTAAGAAAAATTATTTAAAACTAAATGCTGATAAATACCCAAGTTAATCGGACTGTCTCCTCTTAAGAGCTTTAACATCATTTGATCTCTGAAGAAAATGTTTCCTATTTTTCCGGAGGTTGCTCAGAAAACTGTCATCCTAGCACTGATCTTCTCGAGGTTGGATTACAGTAATGCATTCAGGGCTGGATTAACCATTAAGCAAAATAAGCACATGCTTTGGGCATCAAGGCAAGGGGGCACCATAGAAATTTTCCATTGCCGGATTTACCATGGACCATATTGTGCAAAACTGCAAATGGTGCAGCTGAACCTATAATTAAAGTGGAAGTATAGAAAAGTAAACATTATTTTCCATCTTACTGTAAGTTTTGTTTCATTTCGAAAACTAAAATTTTATTGTGAGGTTTATTATTGTTACATTTTGAATTAGATATAGAAGAGGGGAACCGAAATCTTGTAAGTGCTTAAGGCACCTAAAGGTCTTAATCCACCCCGAATTAATTATATCGTACCGTCATCCAAGGATCATTAACCAAACTTCAAACGATACACATTACAGTCACTCAGCTTATTCTTGACATTCCTTTTAATCTGTCGGTATCTGGGGAATTAAAAAAATTTGCATTGGCTCCCAGTAAAGAAGAGAATTTTGTTTTAAGGTTCTGTGCATAGCGCACAGAGCTTCACACAATCGGAGTCCTCAATTTTTTAGGTCTAAGTTTCAAAGGTACCTACCTAGGAGAAACCTGCGCTCAGCACAGAGTAAATTGTTGCTATTCCCTAGGTTTTGTAGGGCAAGATGGGGAAGCAGATCCTTTGTCCATGCTACAGCCAAACTTCGAAACTCACTTCCTCGACATATTTCTGAATTAGACAATCATCTTCTGTTTAGGAAGAATCTTAAAATGTGACTCTTCTCCCGGAAAACTGTGCTTTGTCGCTCTGTTGTTCATGTTTCTTAAGTTCTGTTTTTTGGGAGTTTTAGCACCTTAATGCCTAATGGTATTTTTGCGCAGTATAAACTTTTTACTGTCATACCTTTTTTTTCCAAGTACATTTACTTTCAGGTTTTCACTTGAGCCTGCATCTTTATCGTAATTTTTTTCGCACACCAAATAAATGTTTGTGAATGTCTCACTTTCTAGATGCGATTGTTCATAGTTCTGCTTAACTGACCCACCGTTAAATATTTAGTCTGGCCTTCCCGCTCTTCAGTATGTTAGTGCTGCAGGTGCCATGGAGTTATTCAAAACAGCCTTTGTCCTTCTGGCACCCGATTAAGTCTTTAGTTAAATTATTGTTTTCTTCTGCTGCGTGCATACAAAAACAAACATTGCGTTATTGCTTGCTTGGTTCTGAATAATTAAATGTTCTTATGCAGTGTACGGGCTAAAAATACCAAGAACTATTAGAAAAACTCATTAAGGCTTTTTGCAAACCTCTTGGGAACTAACATGATTTGTGCTTTCCTCTCAATTGTTTTTCTGTGCGAATTGCATTGTGTCTCCTGGTCAGGTCGTGGTTTATCAGAAGCCACCGCAGGCTGCTGAGCCCTTGTTGACAGATGGGTAATGCTACTGAAAATAATTTCTGTTTATTGAGGCTGTTGTTGGAATCCTAGATTTGTCAAGAAAAGTGTAATTTGTGAGTTCCCATGAAAGAACACAACCTGTGTGACAACCAGAACTTACCTTACTGTACCTGTTCACCGTCCATCTCAACCCGCTCGTCTCAAGCGCCCCTGTTTGGAATATCCTTGAATTTTATTACCAATGTTCTGCTACTTCAAGCTCCATGTTAAAGGTTAACTTAGAGAAATAGACAAAATAAAAAAAGAGAAAAAGTTCACTGTCCCAGGGCTCCTTGGAAGGCGGTAGCTTTCAGTAATTGTCCACTTTGCCCATGCCTTAAAACATCTCCGTGTTCACATCACTAGGAACTCGCGTTTATTTCTAAATGTTACGCATGGCTGGCTTTTGCCTTTGAAGTTTGTACTAGAGTGATTTCAGTGGGGTTCTCTTGAAATGAAACTAAAGAACAGAGGCCTGCTTACGTCCTTGCGAAAATAACTTTCAAAAGAATATTTCATAGCAATGGTGGGATTATTCATGATATGGTCAGCTAAAATAATCTAAAACTACATATTGGTACATTCCCAAAAAGTTTAAAGCACATTTTAAATATTGACAATTGCTGTAGTAACTACTACAAACTTGTTGTGTGTCAGAATATCGATTACAAAAATATCGTCTGACTTCAGTATTTTTCCACATTGGGTGTAGATTTTCTATTATTAACTGCAAATGGTTCATACTTCCATTAACAATATTTAGGACACACTATTTTTGTCATACAATATTTACATTTCAATATTCTGGTGCCATATCTCGCAAACCATGGATTCTGAAATATAAAAACAGCTGTAAATAATTCATGTAGAATTAAAAGGCTAGTATTCATGGACAATGCAGAGACCTGTTGCAATGTATGGCTAACTCATACACATTTAAAGTTATCAAAGTTTCTAAAATGTGCTCAGCATGCATTATTTTGAGTTTTAGTTAGAAAAATAGCGATGAAAATAGGTTGGTGTAAATTCTGTTTGAAGTCTGTCCAGTCAGACGTAAATATGAATATCTTTAGCTCACACACTACCACACTGCATGCACATCTTCATATGGAAAGACACCTTAAAGGTGTATTCCACTGATGTTAATTTAAAGTGTTATAATTTAGTGTGCAATGGAAACATTCGTTATTTGAAAATATATATATATGGGGATCTTAAAATGTGTGGAATTCAGCCGTTTTTAGCGATGGATTCTCTCCATTCTTTATTGAACACCTAATAATTCTTGATTTTCCCATTAAACAGGATGTTGTTTCGAAAGTGTCTCCAGCCACTCTTCTTGCAGAAGCTTTCTTCTCCTGCTGGACACAGGCACTTCTGGGGATGGCTGAATGCTGTTTTCAACAAGTAAGGAAGGAGATCCTACTCTCACCACAAAGCATGTTAAGAGATAGACATATATGTATTGAATTTGCTCTCTCAAGCCCTCTTTGTTTTTCAAGTCTTGTGTCCTCTGTCATAGTACTGATTGTAACTTGTCAAAACTGCCTGAGCTGCTACCTTCCATCTGAAGCAGTCTTTGATTGCACTTTGTACAGAAAATGCTTTTTGTGGTCATCACTTAGGAAGGTCGAGAGGAACCTGCGGCCACAGTCATTGTCAGTCTCTGCTCTCATTTATTGTGGCATTGGACGAACATTTGTGGTCATCAGGCTTGGTTGGGCCGAGGTTACAATTCAGTGGTCGTGTCTTGTGCTGCGTGCTGCGGCAGTCACAAGCCCTGCTATCCCACAGCCCCAGGAGCTATGAGGAGGTGCACGCACATGTACCACCAGCACCTTGAATCACCGATGCCTACAAACTATAGTACATTCTCTGTATGACCTCCTCCAAGCTGACCTTAATAAAATTATCTCTGCATTGCAGGTAGGGATATCTCTTATTTCACTGAAGAAAAGAGTCCTGCCTCAGATGGAACATCTACAGACCAGGGGACAAGATTGAACTAAACAAATGCCCACATTGCAGCTTTTCAGTTGCACTGATACATGAAAATGTGACCAAAATATGTTATATTCTTGATCGCCTTTTTCGCAAAGAATTGCAACTCACAGATCTGCTTATTTTAGTGTTCACAAAAAAATAAGATTTTCTGATATTCTTCTTAGAAAACAAAATAAATCATTGCAGTTAATAGCAATGTTTGATTTAGATGGATTTCTTTAGTAAGTATGAATATCTATATGCTGGTTAAAGTGTTACACCAATATAAAGTTCCCATTGTCCAAAGTGAGTCATATCTCACTTTATTCCCTATGCCAGGCCGCTCAAGACTTCCCAGTCTGCCCATACGCAGAACTGAAAAACCTCATCACATATTATTTCCTCATATCTTCCTTTTCTCTAGCAAGAGAATGCTGCAGTTGCATTGCTCTTTATACATATAGTGGTGCCTTGCATAAAAACATGGGGTGGGGTTGGCAAGAAGCATTTGCACAACTTACGTCACATTGCTAATTTAATAAAAAGCACCATGCCTCATCATTTTCCGAAAAGCACACCCTTGTGAGCAGTTTCTTTCTCACTCTGAGCCTATGAGATAGATTGGTTGGTAAATGAGGCTACAGAAGAAATGTTTATGCCATCATCAGTTCACACCCTGCCAGCTTGAATATCTGTTGAGTCAACTCAGCATCTTATCCTTCAACAAGTGACATTAATGTCAGAGCGAGACTGTATTATGAGAGCGTTCTATTCCAAGCTTGCCCACTTTATAACATTCTGTGTCTGCACAGTTGAGGCAGTCTCCATGTTCCTCAGTGCCTAAAAGAGAGCTCAATGGGTCAGGAGGAAGCAGTACCTAAAAATCATGCATTAACAAATGCAATAGATTTCACTTTGCACTGTATTTCACATGACTAAGGGAGGTAGTTTAGTAGTAGTAGTAAGTACTGGGTAGGCCTTGTTTCCCCAAACTATAGTCCACAATTCCTGTTCCGGCAGTAGCCTGGCAATAATGTCACTGGGTCTCCAGATGTTGGATGGCATTCATGACATATTCTGAAGTGACACTTTTATACCCAGTCCCAGTCTGTGAGTGGGGAACACCCACTTTGTCTAATCCTGAACTGTTTCTGACAATTTCTTTCATTTTCTCTGGATTTGGCTCCTGCCTGTCTAGGGAAACAAAGAGCAGTCAGGCCCAGAAGTGGGCTGCATTTGCCAGTGACATGGTAGGCATCTTCTGAAGCCGAAAAGGCTCTGTGTAGAACCCTCGGGTTACCCTTAGAATTCCGCCTGAGATTACAGACCTTGGTTCCACACATTCACTGAAGCACAACACTTCCTTTCTCAATTCATTACACAGTGCTCACACATTTTCCATGTTGAACCTGTTAACATTAATGCAAGGCAAACAACATTTTAGGGGATGCTAAAATCCCTGGTGTACGAGAATTTTCAGCAGGCCAAGCAGATATTACTATTAGAAGGCATTAAAGCCATGCTAAGCCTTACAACAACGAAGCACCTCTGTCGAATCTGAGTCAAGGGGTTATGCTAATCTACTGATTCCTCCAATTCCTTAAAAACTGATGGTGTTCATCTATCCCGTTGTCCTGGGCTAATCAACCAGTTAGGGTAAAAATATGGAATAAATCAGGCTTTCTTGACATTTAGCTTAGTCAACCATTTTAGTAGAAGGAAGAGTCCCTACCGCCAGAACTCTAAACAGACCATCAAAATCAGTGCGTTTAGTGGGCTATCCCAGACACCAGGACCCCATATTATGTGTGGTAAGGATCGTAAGATTGGCAAGGCATTGTTGAAGGTCAAGTGGGAAATCCTAACCCTACAACACAGCCAAATCAGGCAAGCCTTGTGAAATCAAGCCAACCTTCATTCGGCACAGAAAGAGCAAATGAGGCCCAAAATGATTTAAAGAAAGTGAAACTAGCTCATAGCCCCCTTTTTGGGGGTCGGATCTAAAAAACGGTTTGTTCTAGCTTTTAAAGGCAGGCAAGAGAGAGTTCAAATTACACCCCTTAAATCAAACTCCTTGCTGTTTTCAAACTCACTCCAGCGCTGACAGTAATCCACTGAGGAGATTTGGCCCGAGTGGGTTTTAGTGTGACCAAATGAGGAGAGGTAACAAAGGTTCATTTCTATTTTAAAATAGTGACAGCCACTTAATGGAGAGTCAGGCCGATCTGACTTAGTATGATATAGAACTTTATGAACGGCCGGGATAGGTTGAGACTACAAATCCAAAAGTATGTACCTCATACCCACCCCTTTTAAGAAATTATGTGTGGCTGTATTGTAACCAAATTGAGCTACCCCCGCCTATCCAAGAACCAGCCCATGAAGCGGAGTAAATACTGGTATGAGAGAGGCAATTCATCCAGTGCTTAATTTGTAAAAGAATGAGTGCTGGTGTCCAAAGCTCTGATTGGAAGTGAGCAGCCGGCACCATTAAATATGTACATAGACTTCAATCCACCTCATTCTAATTTAATCCACTACCATACACTCCCTGTCCCTTTATCTCACTCTTGCAGGATCCTGCTTTCTCCCCTTATGACAGTTGTTCCGTCTTTCTCTCACTTGGTCTTTCCACTTTGTGTGTTTTTCTCTCTCTTGCGCTCGGGAAACGATAATTAGGAATAATAAGTGCCAGTCCTCCAAAATAAGTGCTGGTGGCCCCCCATCGTCAACCATCGGCTCAAGTTAAGCACTGGATTCATCAAATTGGGTACAATAACATTCACAAATGACAAAGCTGAAAGTGAAAAAAAACTATTACGAGCCTTGGCATCATCATAAGCTGGATACAGAGCATTCGACAAATCATTGTGGTAGAGGGGATTATCTCCGTAACTACATACATGGGTGACCTGCAGCAGACAAGATCCTTGTTTGCAATATCAATAGGTTTACCGTACTTGTAAAATTAACCATATTAAAATGTATTCAAAATGAGTATTTGATCTTAATTTTGCAAGAGACTTGGCTGTAGGAGAGCCCCTCTATGGATAGATTTATTGTTATTGCTAGAAATGTCACCCTTACTTTAGCAGGCCTGGCCTCAGGAGGCCAGCTGACATTAGTTTCAGTCCAGGGAAACAAAGTGGGTTGCTGAACCGTTCCTGGGTGAAGAAATTATGTGTATTTGGCGTGACCGGGGGTGTAAATATGACACCCTTGGGCATCCATTTTGTTGGATGTATTTGCCTCACACACCCGAATGGGTGTCATGCTTCATCATTGGCGTTGCTCCCCGTCGAGGCGGTGCAATCCCCGACGGGCTCACCTCAAAGAGGGGCTCTTTAGCGGAGATCTTTTGAATCCAACTGCCTTATGGTGAAGTGCGGGTATGTGCGGGTATGTGGGAAATAGAGCAGATAGCCTAGAAAGTGATAAAATGTAGTAGGGAGTACCAAAAACACTCCTTTATTCTGGGGGTCGCCCGCTACGATTAAAAACGTGAATCCAACTCACTGGGTGCCACCTAGTTAGGTACGGTGGCCCTAGATGAGGTTGGAAAAGAGATTGGTCAACATGTTTCTCGCATCAGGAAATTCCCCGCGATTCATCAGGACCTATCAGGTGTGGAGATTATAGAAAATGCAGTCATTCAACAGCATGCCGAGCTCGGCGGCGATGGGTAGGTCGTACTGCAGGAACACAGGAAGCTAGAGCCACACCTGAAGGTTCTTCCCTGATGTTCACAAACCGCCGAACACTCATGTAGTATATAATTCCTGACCCTGAGGCATAGGACAATACTACAGAGGTAACCAAGACCCATAATGGTGTATTTCACACATGACACTAGCATGACGAGGAGCAACGCCAATGATGAAGCTAGACACCCATTCGGGTGTGTGAGGCAAATACATCCAACAAAATGGATGCCCAAGGGTGTCATATTTACACCCCCGGTCACGCCAAATACACATAATTTCTTCACCCAGGAACGGTTCAGCAACCCACTTTGTTTCCCTGTACTTGTTGGGGGCACTAGCTGACACTGGACCTTCCACTTTGCTAAGTGGTAAAGAGTGCCCCGTTGATCGATTGATCACCCTCCCCTCCTTTGAAAACTACACCCATTAGTTTCAGTCCCTCATGCTAAAAAAGTTTGCCTGTTGGAGAAATTTTGTAACTGGTTGTTAGTATGCTCATTTGTGCTAGCCAATGAGCTAAGATTAAATGACTTGTAATTCTGTTTGAATGTATACATACTTTGCAACTGTATCTGTTTTGAAGACAGTCCATAAACCTAGGACAGGATTTGTTTAACCTATTTTCTTCTGCACTGTTTGTGATATTGGGGGATTTTAATTTAACAATGTCTCTGTAAATTTGATGACTATATACAAGATGAATTGTGTTACTAAAAATCTGTAATATGTCATGTCTGACTGGCAAGCCTTCTAGCAGAGCTAATCAGACACTTTTTGAGCGATAGTCCTGCTGCCACGGAAGAAATCAAACCCCTATAGATTATATTTTCATTCCATCTGAATATTTTAGAGCAGTTGCAAACTTTAAGTAAGGGATTTTGGGGGTTTATCTATGGAATTGGTGTTTAATAAAAAGTTGAATTCCAATTAAGAGCCAAAATTGGATTTACAGCTTATCTATAAACACAGAATAAGGGTCTAAATTACAGACAACAAACCTTGTGAGTTGTCAGAGATAAATGTTGAGAGCTAACTGACAGACTTTGGAGGTAGTGGCATTGAATAGTATACTTGGTTGATTAATCAAATCCAACTCTCTTGAAAAAGGACTTTCCCCCCAAAAAAGAGAGTTCTTATATCATTTGGTTTGATGCTGAATGTCAAGGTCTGCCAAAGAATCTAAATAAATCAAAACGGGAAATATCCTTAACAACAAGGGGGCTTATTATCAAGGACCGGTGTTAAAATTATCGCCATTTTATTTTATATTCCCATAGAAGCCCATGTTAACACCAGAACATGGGCTTCTATGGGAATTAACAAGGGCATATTATCAATCCCATTATCACCGTTTTATCAGCAGTTTCCTGCCAATAAAACGGCGATAATTTTAACACCGGTCCTTGATAACATGCCCCAAAGTTTGAAAAACGTCTGACCTGAACAACGAATCCTAAACAACGACCAATCTGTTAACCACGACATCCTTAACTACGACTTGCACGCACAACGACTTGCTTAAACCATGAAAAAAATTATCTTGTGACTGGCCAAAAGATGGCACTATTTTAATAACAATGAAAAGCCTGGGTTTCAAGACTGCCAAGGACGTCATTTCCTATAAGTTAAAGATTTACTAAATCAATCACATCACTTTTCAAATCAATCACAGGCAATTTTTAAGTCGGACACTTTTTGGGAAGCATTTCTGCCTTTTCATTTTAAGCTTCTGTGTACTTTATTGAAAAAAGAAACGTGCACAAAAGGTTATTATTTACATCAAAATAAAAGCACAACATGATAAATTAAATGCACTTGAGCCTAGTTTTTTTTATGTAACATCAATGAAAGCTTCGCGCTCAGAATGAGGAATTGTTTTATATGACTGTGGAACTTTTTTTTAAATCTTTGTTTAAGTATAATGTTTTAGAACTTACAGGCACATTGTGAAAGCACCACTGGCCCGGACCTGCACTCCCCACCATCCTCATCAGGGAACCTTTATTGCCTAGGTCCAGCATGAGTACCAAATTTTAGTCAGGTTATTGCAGTGTATTCTGGAACTCGAAGTCTTGTTTCTAACACTCTAAATTGAGCATCCAAAGCTAAAACCTGGGCTGGGTGAAATCCTCATGCTCCAATCTGGGCCCAGGTTCGATTCCCGGTCAGGGATAGGGACTTTTTACAACTGGATAATTCTATTTTTATTTTGATCATATCTAAACACATTTTTTGAAGTTTTACATCCCAAGTCTTTTATTACATACATTTAGGCTTTATTCGACTTGCCACCTGTGATAACAACGTCACCTTTCAGGGACAGAGACAAAGCACTGAGAGAAAAGTGAATGCTGTTCTTAAAGCTTATTCTTCACAACAGATGTATTACCGGAAGCATAGGGAAATCCAGGAGGCCTGTTTCTATTGGATGTACGTCGTTACAACGCATGCTTTTACAACGTATGCCTTTACAACACAACTTTTACAACCCAAATCGTTACAACGACTTGCGTTGGGGGGTGCTGGATAGTGAATAGTTTAATTTACTATTCCAACTCCAGTCCCCGTGGATAGTAGGGAAGGTGTTGGATAGTAAATTAAAACTATTCCCTATCCTAGAGCGCCCCCCAGCGCAAGTCGTTGTAATGGTTGCGTCGTAAAGGTACTTCGTTGTAAAAGTTGCGTTGTAAACGCTGTTTCCCATTTCTATTCATTTGTGGGCTTTGCTTAGAGAAACACCACACTGATGGGACCTTCATTGTAAATCAGAGACACATGGAGATGTGTAGCCAGAGCAAGGAAGAAACAATCCTTCCTGAACACACATAGCAGCAGCCTTCACAGCAAAAGGCCCAACTCCAAGACGCAGTACCAGGGTGAGGTTGCCTCTGCTTCTCTCACAGTGTTTGCTCATCAACTAAAGAAAGCAGTACAAAGCACATCAACCCAACACTAGCAAGCTCGTCTTTACAGCACTTTGGAAAACATCAACAGACACAGAAAACACGCTGCTTTCAGACACACCCCCAACAAAGCAATTTACTGAAACTTAAATAGAATCAGATATCGGGAAAGATTCCATCCATGAAAAACATGCGGATTTTAAAGAACATAGTGGTGAAAACGGGTAATGAAAGAAGTTGAATATTTTTCGTGGTTTAGATACTCGTTGTTAAAAATGTAGTCGTTTGGCATTACTCGTGGTTTAGCCTGCGTGGTTAAGGAATTCGTTGTTTAGACAGTAGTTGTTTAATCATATAATCGACACGGGAAACATAGAATATCTCCTATGATGATGTAAATCATATTCAAGAATTTAGGTCAGCTAAAAATGTGTACTAAGCACTTATAAAACAAAACAAAATTGTTTTATGAGGGAAGCTGGAGCAAAATGCAGGATGCCATTGCGCAGAATAATTCAAAACATTTCTGGTGCCTGGTAAACAGTGTTCACAGTAGTTTCCTCAAGTTTGGAGGACCACGTTTTAGAATCTCAATGAGCTGAATTTATATCTGAATTAAATAAAAAAGCCTGACACTAAAGAGTAAAAAGATGTTAAAATCTTAAACAGAGTGTACTTATTTAACACACTTACAATAGTCTGGTATAATATTGGAGATAGCATGCAATTTGAAATAATCACTGGCTGGCAGAACTGGTGTCCTTAGCCCAATTTTCAAATGGGTCATCATCATAGCTTTACTTGATCATTAAACACAATCATGAAAGCAGTGACAAAACATACAAACCTTGAATACATAAAATATATAAAAGCACCCAAAGAGGAGGTTAACCATTAAGTCATCCTGGCATAAGCAAAACAAAAATTATAATTTAAAGGATTAAAACAACAGATTTTTTCCTATGACATAGTGACAATTTTCAGAAAGAGCAGATGCAAGAGCACACACGGGGCGAGCCAGGATATTGGAGAAATTGCAGAATTGAATGTGACAAAGCCCAATCTTCTCAATATTGGAAATAGGAATCTTTTTGTTAAGTGACATACAATTTACAGAAGGAAGTAAAATGTAAAAAGATTTGGGTGGAATACTCATCACATGGACAAATCATGATAGATGACCGACTGAAGTGTCCCAGCAGGCAACTGAAATAACAACAAATAATACCAAATATAAAGTTAGTGAGTAGGATCCTGTCCCAAGTATTGATTACCATGTCCGAGTATGGTTCTGCTCCCAGTGTGGTACAAATTGTTAGGTGCTCCAAATTATCTCCCTGTTGAATGTAGCCTGTGGATGTCAACAGATCGAACACCATAACAGCAGCGGGGCTAGATTGAATCAATCCTCCACATATGGGAGCCCCAGCTCCTCATGGATGGCATAGGTAGGACAATTAGCTGGCAGTCCCAGAGCGCCTACAGACCCTATTTTTCTCCATCTGCAGGGCGCTCATGTTCTCATAGCCCCAAACCTCAGAGGCATAGGTTGGAACATGTCACATGAACGCACTTTCTTTTGTAGATCTCTATGAGAGAATGTTTGGGCTTTCTGCCAATGAAAGCTGCCAAATTGAATCAAACCCAAAAATATTTGAGAATCTCAGGGCCCAATTTGACAGTAATGGAGCACAAGTTCCTTGTGCATCAAAGGTGACGCCTAAATATGGAAATGTGTGTATTCTGGCTATGGGTTTAACTTGTATGGCCAAACTGCGGCACTTGAGATTCTTCGGTCCACTTTCCATAACAAAGGCCTGGCAATACCAAGAGGTATAGGTAGTAGGTCACCATCAATGAGTGATTTGTGGACACTGGGAGACACAGGAGCTACTATCACTACTGTTAGGTGTCATCTAGTGTCCTCACAGCACATAGTCCCTGATGCTGTCCACCAGGTTGTGACAGCAGACACCTAGTTCCATTTGAATTGGAGGGTGAGGGGGTCTCAAGTTCTTTAAAGATAGCTGGGAGTCCAACCATGCCTTGTTTGCAAATGACCTACAGCACACCACCTTGAAAGAGGTGCAGCTCAGGTCTCACCTGAAGATTTTGGTATTGCCTTTATGGATGTGCCTGACCACACGGTCCATGGCAGCCCTTGGGGAAGTCAAAAGGTTCCGGAGCCTGGAAAAATGGCCCAGGTACTTGCTAGAAAGAGGAAAGTGGCAACCTGCCCCAGACATTCTCACGGTCCATACTGGGAATGCTCCTAAGGGTGATGCCCCGGAATCTACAGCTGAGGACATTGTTACCTTAGGGGACCTACCCGAGTTACCCGAGATGCAAACAGCAGGCAGACAGTCCCACAAACACTTCTGTAAATTGCAGAGGGAGTGCCATACTCTTGAGGGCCTGTGGGGGGGGGCAGGCTAAGGCCCAAGCTAATGGAGACAACTCTGGTGATCACCTTATCTATTGGGATATTGGTCTCCTGTATAGTGAGACTAAGGTCCCTGAGCCTGAAGCAACCCATATGTTGGTGGTCCCCTAGGGGTACTGGGCCTATCTACTGGAGTTGGCTCATGATATACGCTTGGCAGGACACTTGGGGCAGGCCAAATCCATTGGGTCTACTAATCTAGTATTCACCCACTTTTATATTGCCTGGATGAACATACAGTCTGATGCATTCTGCAAATCTTGCACGGCATGCCAGGCCAGTGAGAAGTAAAGGGCAAAGTACAAGACGCCCCTGTGCCCATTCCCTCTTTGAGAGGTTGGACATAGACATTGTTGGGCCTCTTGACCCCAAGCCTACCTTAGACAACATGTTCATCCTGATCTTCGTGGACCATGATCCACGTTATACCATGAGGTCTTTCCTTTGAGAACCATTACTGTGTCTGCATTGACTAGGGCATTGATGGTGATATTTACTTGCATGAGTTTCCACAAGAAGTGGTGTCTGACAGGGGCACCAACTTCATATCTACCTACGTAAAGTACGCGTAGGAGGAGTGTGGGGTGACCTATGAGTTCTCCGGTCCTTACCAACCCTAGACTAATGGGCTTGTTGAAAGATTCAACAAGATCTTGAAGAGCATGATCAGGGGCCTACTAGAACCCATGAAGCGTAAGTGAGACGTACTCTTGCCATGCCTTCTCTTTGCATATTGAGAAGGGCCTCAAAAAGGAGTGGGATTCAGTCCCTTTGAACTTCTGTTTGGTCACACTGTGCGTTGATATCTCATTCTTGTCAAGGAGGGTGGGATTAAGCTTCCAAGAAACCCTCTCAAGATGTAGTAAGCCACATGTTGGCCCACCAGTTTCAGATAAAGCACTTCTGAAAAGAGAGAAAACCTGGAAGCCAGCCAGGAAGTTATGAAACAGTGGTACAACCAGAAGGTCACCATGGTGGAGTATCTGCCTTGCCAGAATTTATGGGTAAGGGAGACTGTAGAGCCCCGGGCCTTCAAGGACCGGGCTCTACAAAGTGAAACAGTGGAAAGAGGAGGTCACCTACTTGGTGGACCTCAAGACATCTATCATCGATGTGAACTGCCTCAAGCCCCATTTTGAGAGGCCAAAGTCTCTATGCTCTTAATGACAGATTATGTTGAGGATGAAGAGAGCAAGCCTATCATAGACCTCCTGTCTTCCAAGGAGCAGTTTGGGTCAATGGAAGAGTTGTCCTTCTCCCCTACCTTGACCCCAAAGCAACAGAGAGACTGTTGCCACTTTTTGGAGCAGTCCGCCTCGCTCTTCTCGCTGAACCCAGGGCTCACTGATTGATGTACCTGCAAGATAGACACAGGGACAGCATGCCTGTAAAAAAACAACATTTATATGCCATCTGACATGGTGAGAGCCAGCATTAAGGATGAAATGTCTAAGATTCTGTATTGGGGGGGTGAACAAGCCCTGTAGTACTGGTCCATTCCAGTACTACTGGTAACCAAATCTGCCCCACCAGGCACCACTCCAGAACTTAGGTTCTGCTTGGATTATTTCGGTCTCAATTCAGTCACCAAGACTGATGCTTACCTCATCCCTACAGCTGATGAGATTGGTTGGGAGCTGTGAAGTTCCTGAGTACCTTTGATATAACTTCAGGATAATGGCAAATTACCTTAACTGAGGGGACTGAGGAGAGGTCAGCATTCTCCACCCCAAAGGGCTATTTTCAATCTAGAGTAATGCCCTTCAGATTAAACACTGCCCCAGCCACCTTGTAGAGGTTGGTAAACGGGCAGATTGCATTTCCTCCTGCCCAAGCTGCAAACCATCCTGGCTTGGGAACCTCCTAAGACCCAGACTGAAGTTGTCGCCTTCTGAATATTACAGAAGAATTGAAGGGTATGGCACTATTGTTGCCCCCTTAACTGAGTTGACTTCCAAAAAGTAGCCCAAGAAGTTGATCTGGGCGGAGGTGTGTCAAAAAGCATTTGACACCCTGAAAAAAGTCATGTGAAAGTTACCAGTGTTTAAGCCATCTGACTTCTACAAAGAATTCTTTGTCCAGACATATGCTTCAGCACATGGCATTGAGCCTGTCTTGTAAAATTAGTATGCACCTAATTGGCTCCATTTAATTTACTTATAAGTCCCTACTAAATGGAACTATATATTTGCAGGGCCTATGAATTACATGATACAAGTAAGCTGCAGCTCTCAGTGTGTCACCCACTAAAGTAACACTGTAAACCGCCCCAGGCCTGCCCATGCAGCCAGTAGTGCTGTTTAAAAACAGGCATTTTGAGCTGGCAAAATAAACATTTTTCCAGGCCTAAACCTTTCTTTTTTAATACTTCAAAGTCACCTCTAAGGAAGTCCCTAACAGCTCATAGGGCAAGTTGCATGGTATTTAAAAAGTAGCACATGTGTATTCAAAGTTTTACACATCCTGGCTTACCCCCCCCCCCCCCCCCCCAGTAGTTTTCACTGCAGCAAGGTTAGCTCTTCCATAGATTAACACTGGGTTACCTTATTACATTTAAGAAGTGATAGCTTCAGTTTGGGAACAGCTTGAGAAATACTTATTCACTTATTCCACTCATTTGAATTGCAATTTAAAGTCCTCTTTAATGGTGCAGTTGGATTTGAAATTACTATTCTAAAAATGCCACTTTTGGAAAGTTGGCATTTTCTGCCTAAACACAATCTGCCTTTCTGCCAGTGTCCAGGCTCACATGACTGTTAATGGCTCTCCTGTGGTGTGATGTTTATTTCTTCCTGAGAGGGAGGAAAACGGTCTTTGATGTGTGGAGGATGTTCCTCTTCTGAGAAGGATAGCCTGGGATGTTGTACCCAGCCTTCCCTAGCTTCAAAGGGTAGCCAGAGGGATGTACCCAACCCCTCCATGTCTTCAGAAGGTGCCTGCCCTGTCACTGGCACATCAGCCCAAACTTGGGCCTGCCGGCCCTTTGTTTCTCTAGATAGACTGTAACCAAATCCAAGGAAAAGGGAAAACCTGATCAGAACCAATTTAGATATAAACAAGTTGGGTGCCCACCACTCGCAGGCTGGCACTAGGTACCTTGGACCCTGAAATGAGAACACTCTTGGACCTGTGAGTACTCAGAAGGACTGCCCTTCCTTCTGAAGCCCGCAGAAAGACTGGACCTTATTGCCTTGAACCCAGGACAACAGAAGTGATCCCAATTGCCAGTTGGCTGACCTCCTGTTTTAGCTACAGGGACGCAGTAAGCTTGCAGCTGACCAGCACCAACCGGACCTGCCTGACCCTCCAGCTGGCCTCTGCTAGAGTGAGTACTAACCCTCACAAGCTGCCCCGAGGTCCTAGACCCTTGATTGGTGTTAGAGTGCACTCCTTCAACCCTTAAACTGCAAGAACTGGACCCCAGGTGAAAAACCAGAAACTCTGGGCTCTTCTTATCGGAAAACAAACTTCCCTGGTTGCCTCACAAACCTGAGAGGACTTCAAAGAGGCCAATGCGCAAACTGCATCCAACTGCCGATGAGACTGTCTCAGATATAGACCTTGGACTTAGCTGCCTGGAGCTCTTCACGTTGAGAACAACCGCACAGTGTTTCCCACCAATGCAAAGTTGCTATTGTTGACCAACTCTTAGTGCCAACAGTGACTGCACTGCCAACACAAAGCTCTGACCAGGGCCTGGAAATACAGCAAACAAACTTTGACCAGCCCCCTCCTGTCTCACCCTGCAGTCTGACTGCCAACCTCCTCAACAATAGCTTCTCCGCCACCCTGGTGGTCACATCCTGTATCCTTAACATTGCGGCGGGTGCTGCTTCAAGCAGCACCCGCCGCAATGTTAAAAATGCATGCGTTGCATTTGCATGCACAAAGCGACAGGTGCCGCTTTGTGCATGCAAATGCAGGGTGGTACCATAGGTACCCCCCATGTGCACCCCCATGCCCCCTTCACCCTGGGGGCCCGCAAGGGCCCCCCAAAAGCAAAGGTCCACATGCTTTTCCACGGCGGAAAAACCGCTGCGGAAAAGCATGTTTACACATGCTTCCTAATTTGGCTGGCGGTGTCTTGCAGACACCGCCACCAAATAGCAGGCTACACCCCGCAGATCAGCGGCGGACGGACCTGCTGTCCGCCGCTGATCCTACCTCCATCCTGATCTGGCGGGTGGTGTTTACAGGGACCGCGGCGGTGAATCCGCATCCTCCGGGCCGGTGGTGGCTTCCACTGGCCCGGAGGATGCGGATTCACCGCCATCCTAATCGAGCCCTAAGTTAGGAGATAAACCCTCCACCGGGACGAACCTGGTCTCTGTATCCGACCTCATTTCATTGCTGACGGCCTTGGCATTTTACTTTGACCTGGTCAAGTTCGACCAGAAAACAATTGGCACTTTGAGCTTTTTGACGCTGTTTCTACTGAAACGTTAAAAATTCATTCCTCTGGTTCTACTTATTGGCGTTTTGTCGTTTTGGTGTCGGTTTATTTAGCAGAATGTTCTCTATTTATCTAAATCTGATTGGATTTTTTCTAATGTTATATTTTCGCTTTATTACTGTTTGAGTAATACATAAATACTTTACAAATGCCCTCTAAGTTAAACCTGACAACATTTGTGCCAAGCTACCAGAGGGTAAAGCACAGGTTTCCCATTTCAAATTATTTTATTAGGTATTTTCAATAGAAAAACACAAAGGAACGGTATACTGTGTACAAAGGAATAATAATAACAAGATACATCAGCTAGATAAAAACATATCAATTTCTGCAGCATGCTGAAAAGGAATTATATTCACAAGCAATGTTCGAGAAGCATGGGATACATTGTACTGGGTGATACAAGATACTGTACACTGATGAATAATCTTTGAATAATCTATGAAATAAAGAGATAGATAAAGAAAAGAAGGACATAAGAGAAAAAAGAGAGAAAAAAATAACAATAAAAGGGTCTAACCATGCTTTGTTAGGTATAGTGTCAAAGTTCAGATCTTGACATAAGAGTCGTTTGGAGGCAGAGTTTCTTTAGGTACAATGCATCCGAACTTCCGTAATGTATTTTACCAATTGTAACTATTGTTTGCCTCTAGGGGGATATGTGAAAGTTGAGTAGTCATGAATAGCGTCTGTATACTAATCATGGTGTCTTGGGTGTGGCGAAGTAGTCATCTACTATGTCCCACATGTGTATGGTAGAGGGTTTCCAGGGAGAGTTTTGAAGAGCGATATTGTCTGCGCCCCTGAGGTGTGTGATCCAGTTCATCCAGCATTTGAATGATGCCTTGTGCAAGTTCTTCCAATTTTTATTGCAGAAGTGAATAGGGGGTTCAAGAGGGTCTTGTCTGTATTGTTTAATGTGTCCATATCAAGAAAGCCAGTTGTTAAAGTGGAGAGTTCTCTTTTTAGTTGGCAATTGAATAGTTTTGATAAAAAATCAAATACCTTGTCCCAATATGCTGATACAGCTCCACAGTGTAAGATAAGGTGAGCGAAATCCCCCGTTTCTTCAGGTAGGGTCATTGCGAAGATGTTGTGAGTGTAGTCAAGCTGGTGTCCAGTAGGCTTTATGAAGGAGCCATAATTTTGTTTAAGAAAGAACTGGAGAAGTGTTATTACGGGTATTCGAGTCCATTTAGACTCTGGTAGAGGATTAGAGGAATGAAGCTCCCAGAAAGTAATACGGTTTTTATTGAGAGTCAAAGAAAGAAGCAAAATGTAAAATTAAAAAAATTAAACGTTCTGCAAATGTGATGGAATTTGAAATTGGAGGCTAAAAAATAAGTTAGTATCAATAGTTTCATTTGTGGGAGCAGAACAAATGCATCAACCAGAATATAGTATGGACTTTGAGTGATCTCCATTGAATTTAGAAACGCTCCAATCTTTCTATCACAGGAATCATATGTAGAAGCAGATTTTATTCATTTTTTACAAATGTTTATTCACTAGTAAATATCAAAGAAAAGTCTTTCTTCCTCATTAGTATCATAACCAAGGTTTAAACATTCACAAAAGATGATTTCTGTAGTTTCTGTGATGTATACATATTCCCACTTCTTAGTCAAGTTGAAAGAGAAACAGCCAACGCGCGTTTCGTCACCACCGTGACTTCCTCAAGGCTTATAATATGTAGTCACAGAGCTCTGATACCATTTCTTTTAGCTCTGATATTCCCGAAATTGCCGAGGGTTCCTTGTCCTGGCTCACATATCAACAACACAAATGGCAGATTCTAGCGAATGCTATCAGCCCCCCGCTTCTCCTGTTATATTCTGGGCAACAAAAGCATCAAATGCACCGTCTACTTCCAGGACGGAAAATACATACGACCCAGTCAGAAATAGTCCGCATGACTGGCGTTAAGGCAAAGTATGTGCACACCCAAGAGAATTTGTTTGGGCAAAGTTATAGTCGGTGAGATTACATAAAGAATAAAGATTGCCATCCTATTCAGGGCACAGTTCAGTGGCAGTGCTCTGGGTACTGTGATAAGACCCTGTTAGTTTTTAGCACCGGCTCCAGCACGCTACGCCCGTCTCGTTTTGCCGAATCGAGTCTATCAATGTGGGCTCCCATCCCACCCCCCTCATGCCATGCCCCGTGTTACTTGTTTTTAGATGGGACACTAATATTCTTCCTGTTGCAGCAGCTGGGGGCACTGCTCCTGGCACCGCCAGGGCAGGACTTCAAGCCCAGTCCAGACATCTACATCTCACCTCACTTTAGGGCGGAGTGTCAGCGTTTATTTTTTACTAACAGTGATGCACCTTGACGCTTTGTTGCTTGTCGTCTCCCACCCCACCACTTAAAAAAAACCATTGAAAAAGCCAAATAGCTCTTGAATATAGGAGAACTACTTGGTTGCTGCTTTGCAACATAGCTGAAAGTAATGAAATAAAATTGCTATGACGTGGCCAGCGATGCCCGCTTCACTTCTATTTTCTTTTCTTTACTTTAGCCATGTGGCACAGTAGCCGTGCTGCTGTGCAACATGGCTGAAAAAGCTTTAGCAAAGCCAACAGATCTTGCTTTAGTAGACCTATTGGCTTTGCCAGTGCTTGTTATGAAGTACAACTAGTTTGGTCATTCCTTCTAATAGTGATAGAATGGGATTTGAGATCCCATACTGACCACATTGTATGACTTGCATGATTATATACACTGGTGTCTTGTTTATGCGAGCTTTTAAGGACACACTTACCCTTTCATTCATGCCTTACATTTCTGGTAAACCTGCGTGTTTTGTGGGAGTTAGTTCCGCATTGTTTTGGAATGGCTGACTTCCAGAAACGAGGCAGTAAAGAGGGTGGTGTGTCCTCAAACGTGCCAGCTAGCGCTTCCGGCCCTTCATTAGTGAGAGACGGGCTTGTAGTGACAGACTACGTCAGCTCAGGGTGGTTGCTATGTTGAGGGGACATTTATTGGGGAGTAGTCAATGCAGACTTACGTACTTGCATTTTTATTGGTAGTCTGCACCGACACCCTTCAACTGTTACAATGGGTTGCACAGATGTTTGTTGGCGCCATAGCAGCAGCGCCCCTCCCAGGGTTTTTGTGAACTTGTTAACTGGAAATTCTGTTTTTATAGACAAGGTCCTTGAAATGGTTTATCTCCCGGAAGCAGCAGCCCTTCCGTTCTTTTCGGTTTCTGGTAATCAGTGCGTGTGGATGCTGATAGACTTGTAGTAGACCCCACGTGCTGTACCTCTGCAGGTACTCGTGTTTTATACCAGATTGGACAAAGAAATGAATGCATGCTGTGAGACAAAGCATCCTCACTGGAGTGGCACAACACAATGAATATTTAATGTGTGCTATGCCTTTCACGACTGTCAATTCGGTGCTTGGTGTCAGTTACAGATGAAGCCTGTTCATGTCCCACCTTTCTCTGGAAGTGACTTAGAAATATTTATCAGAAATAATAATTCGATTATCCCCTCGTAGAATCCATAGCTCTATTACTCTGTGCATGTACATTTGTTAGGCTGTCTTTCTTTGCTTTTATTTGACATTATGGTGCCCCTCCAATATCTGACTGTATTGTGTTTTTCGTGTTATTGAAGGAATGACGAATTGTGCCTCCGAACACACATTATCATACTTTTTTGATACATGAAATATCATTTCAACCAGTAGGTTCATGTAGGTACTTCTCTCTCTCTCATTGGCACAATATAAGTAAGGAGGGGACATGATGAATATCTGTTTGCACTACGAAACTGCACCAATTTGTTTTTCAAAATATGTAAACATTTCTTAGCTGATCTTGGCACTTAGAAAAAATGCTCATAAGACGGGAGCATTCAGGAAATATAAACTGTAAGATAACTCCTGTCAAATTCTATTGTTATTGGAGAAAATGAGTACATGTTGGTACGCATCTTGATTATTATGTACCATGAAACCCTATCAATGAAAGAATTACTTCATATTTACTACAATGTTAAACTTGTTTTCAACACAACTAATATCACAATTGAACAGTTTGTTAAACGTGAAAGATGCAGAGTTAATTCAAGCAGGATACATATCTCGCAGAACAAACCAGAGGCACAAAAATCAACACAATCCTTTTCCCAGAGCCTGGCGAAAGCCCTGTGTAGTATTTTAAGAACATAAATGTTGTCAATAAAAGACAGAGGGCCTGATTCTGATGCGGTTAGGAAGACCACCTAACAGCATATGCTCCGTCCAAATCTGATTGGGAACGTGTCTTTCCAACCGACCAAGTATGATGCGAGTTTGGTGTTAGGAATATTCCTATCCCAACCTGAAGGCATTTTGAATGACCAAGCCATACAAAGCAGAAATGTATGTTTCTGCGTGCCGCGTTTCCAAACGACCGAGTACGATGCTGGATTTGGACAGCCTTTCTGAATCGTGCCATCTGACTCGAATCAGCACTCGGAATCAGACTTTGGTGTCCGGAGTGGGCCTCCCTGCACCCAGATCCTTCTCAATCGAGCCTGAGGGGGTACCCATGGGTCCCCCTTACAAGCCATGCACAGAGTGGCAGGCACCAGACGTTGCCCGCAAAAAGGTGCCCGATTTTCCCCAGCGACCCCTTTCTTCAATGGAGCCTAAGCATTCAGTCGGAACAAAGGCTCCCATTGAATTCAATGGGAGTCCAACCAAATCGTACCTGGAAGCATCCGGATGCATCGTACGTCAGAAACCATTCCCAACCCCATTCGGTCAGAAAGCTTTCAAAACCCTATCCGAATCAGGCCCAGATTAAAAAGTAAATGTTCCTTACTGCATTTTACAGCAAGGTGTAAGATTATTTTAATCTTCAAATCTATACCTAACTCTAAGTCCACCATTTATCATCCTCTTTCAAATCTGTTCCCATTTGTGTGCATAGGTTTTTTTTAGCAGCCTCATCTATGAACTTGATATTTGTAAATATTATTTCTAAAAGAAAATTCTGTTAATTAAAGTACAAAAATAACAATGATGTTTCTTAAAGGCCTTTTGTGTTTTCATTGTATAATTGTGTGACTTTACAAAGACACTCTGCATGTTAGTGAATATAGTTTGTGATATTCATTTCCGTAAATGTCTTGATTATGGGTGCTAACAAGAGAACATGAAAGTGAAGAACACAGAGATAGTTTTGCTTTCTAAAGATTGTACACTCAATCACGTGTGGCACTAGTCTCCACATAATCCATGAGAGAGAGCCTGACACTTTGGAGAAAAGTTGTCAGAGTTTAGCCCAAAGCTTCTATGATCTACCCTTCAGAGACCCAGCTCAGTTTAAATTTCTGGCTTGTACCAAGGGTGAGATTTTTGGATCAAAGGTGTGTTAGCAGGGGTTGGAAAAACAAATGTTCGCCTTTATATGACCTGCCATATGCATAAAAATGTTGGAACAACATTATTATTTGAGTTTCTTTCTCCTTTCTTCATCTGCCTTGTTTGTCAGACTTTACTTGCGGATTGCCCAAATAAAGAAAGAAAAAGAGAAGTCTGAATTTTCAACACCAAAGAGCCTCCACCGAACGAGTAGGATTCCTCGTGGCTTCAGAATATCCTATGACTTTCTAACGATGTATCACCAAGGAGCTACCTGTGTCAAGGAGACATACTGCGTAGTGGATGTGGGCAATTGTCTGTCTCATATTCCAGCTGCCCAGGTCACCTAACGTGCTTTAAGCACTTCATAAATGGAAGCTGAACATTAAGGCAGAAAGGCTCATGCTGGAAAAGGGCCAGGGACCTGCCTTGACCATTAAGTGACAGAGAACAGATTAAATGTATTTTGGGAAGGACATAGACTGGTTATAAGATGGAGATGCTGTGACTTTTGTACCCAGTCCTTTCTTGCATTATTACCAGTAGTTGCTTTGGAGTATTTAATCAGTACCCTAGCTATAGAGGTTCCCAGGAATCAATCAACTTTGTTTTATTCTGAATGCCCCAATTATACTAGATCTAAGATCTGAGGTGTACTTCGGCTTGTGGGTCTGCATGTTCGTTCATCTAGAGCTACAGTGGAAATTGGACTTTCCAGAATAATTCTCAATGATAGCCAAATGTACAGAATCGGATAATTTAAACCATATTACAAAGAGTCAATTTCATAGGAAATCTGTCCATGCCTTTAAGAAACTTTGAAAATTAGCTCCAACTGCTCAATTGTGACCTATCTTTATAGATGAACTAGGCGGCTATCAGGTTAAGCAGGGCATCAAACTTGAGGAAAAAGGTAAAATTGACAAAATTAAAAAATAAGTACACAGATTGCAAGGTTTGTTTACGGTGCCAGTTGCTGGATATCATTTTGGGGGCCTCCCCTATGCCCACCACACCGGAAGCAAGGCAGTCTGTGGAATTCTATAGCTTTTGCTTGTTTTATATGATGCCGGCATGCTGCCGTCAGCCACCGTCACATAACTTGATCAAAGAGCTTTAAAGGACTGCAACATTATTTTCAGGCTTAAAGTTAAAATCACTAATATTTAAAGAAACACACTGTGATCAATAACGTGACACCTTTATGGTCATAATTACACATAACTGACACCTATTAAGTTGGGGAACTTGTTCCATCTTGGAAACATGCACTAAGGACTTCTACTAAAGACAATATCCCTCATTCTGGTTTAGCATTCATAAGTGCTAGCCCCTAGTGCATGTGCTGTTGTAGAACCTATTGCACCTTTTAGCGTTTTCTATAATGGCTGTACAGGAAAATGCAAGATTTTGCCATATTTCTTTAGAGAAGAAAAATTACTGAGAGATAACTGCTGTCACACCACTCTGGAGTATATCGATAAAATTCGGGCCAGGTATTACGCGTCACCTTTTTCAGAGATCTGCAGCCGCCACTGGCAGCTTTTCCAGAAATGCTAGGTACACCTGATTTCCATGGTCTAACGTGACAGAAATAGCATTCTTCCTTATTATGTTGCAGTCTGAAGTGGGCAGCTAGGAAGACTCCTCCAAAGAGAATGCAACTTTAAACACAACAAATACATTTGTAGACAATAATACAGAAAAATATAAATCAACTATGTTGCATGCATTCTATTTCTGGCACGGACGAAATTGAGATGGTTTGCAATTATTTTTATTCACCAATTTCATTGTACTTTGTAAGAATTTTCTCTATCTCTGTTTACAACATACTTTCGACTCATGCCTGATTTTGATTTGCCAAAATGCTTCCCTCTCCAAAGATTGATTACAGTGTATATAAAATATTACTTGTTATAAAACATTTATTCTTATCTGTTAACCTCCACAGTGTAGATCATGAACGGATTAAGGATGTTGGCCCAGACAGAGCAGCTTCTGAATGGCTTCTACGATGCGGTGCACAGGTTCGTTTCCAAGGATTTGACAAATGGCAGCAGGACTACAATGGCCTTCCAACTGGACCTTTAGGAAAATACAAGATTCAAGCCATTGATGCCACTGAATCATGCATTATGAATCGGGGCTTCGATTACCTGGGTAAGCCAAGTACATAGTGGACCTCATGTAGTAGCAAGTGATGTTGGAATCAAATTTCACATATCAAGTGGATTTTTTGTCTTTGAAATATTCCTTCATAATTTGGATCTGGGAGTTATCATGACGTTAGGAATGCTGACCACTCCAAAGCCCCAGCTTCCTTCTCTTTTCACTGGATTAAAGTTCTAGCTAATTCTTTGTTAAAAACTCGGGCTAATGTTTGCCCCACAGGAAGCTGTAGCTGCTCACAGGTTGTGGTTTCTCTGAAATGTGTCCCTTACACAAACCACCTTCTTCCGTACACTTTCCTCTTCCCTGCCACCTTCCTGGTCTGGTCTTCCTTACAGCCTTACTGCTCACAAACGTAATAGCTGCAGATCCTTGTTAATAAACTAAATGAATAGGGGACCGGTGTGGTGACTAGATTCAGTGTGAACCAAATGTTAATTGTAGAGTCTATAATTCACACAATGAAGTATCCGGGCCTAACACTGAAAGCAAGTTAGTCCATGTGATCAATTAATCTCTTCGTACCTAGATAATTCACAGATCTAACAGAATTCTCAAAGTGGGGTGGCAGAGAAAGCTATAGACAAATTGACTTCAGATGTAGCTCCAAATTAGTCATTCAAAAATGGAGGTGCCCAATGTTTGAATTAGACTGAATGTTAACTATTGAGTTGTTCCAAACTATGCATAGTTGGTTGTCTGCAGCTACAGGGCCAGGAGAAAAAGTCTGTGAAATTAAAATCTTTCAATAATTTATGATGGGAGTTATATTGTTTATTTCCTACTGCGAGGCACATGGAATAATTCAAATAGAGAGATGAGTGTTGAAGGTATAGCGTGGAGATTGTTGGAATACAGGTCATTCAGAGAATTTGTAGTTCTAGGTGAACTGGAGTGAGCTTGTGATTTTCTGATATGATCTGTTTGGGGATCGGATTTCAATGTACAGTGTAATGCACTGCTAAAAAAGAAAGAGCAAACGGCAGACCAAGGTCCGGCACATCCAGTTCACATGTACAATAAATTTAAAAGTGGTGCAAGCGCTTCCCACACCCGCCATCCAGAGGTGTCAGAAATCGCTGATTTTTCAAAAAAATATAGAAGGTGCACTCATGAAGTCAATACGCACAAATCAAAGTCTGTTTCACAATTATTTCTTTTTATTTGAATTAATCTTTAAAACTGGCACACAGCCAACGCGTTTCGTTCCCGATTTTTGCCAGAGGGAACTTTGTCAGGGCTCTTCTGTATAAGGCTGAAAAGTGGCAGTGACAGGTACTTAGAGTCTAGTTGAACCTCAAAAAAAGAAAGTAGCATCCAAAACAATATGTGTTGCGAAGTTTAATGCTAAAGGGTCAAAGAGAAGGAAGAAGTCAAATAGGCACGATTCAAGTAACAAGATGCTGTATGTACTGAAAAGAAAGTTTCTCCTCCTTTGACGGCTTGATATAATCCGTTTGGGGATCTGACTTCAATGGACAGATTAATGCACTGCGTTTCACTTAGATGGATTTAATAGACGACTTGGGAGCGGTAGTATGGAAGGAGATGTCTGACAATTATTTAGTAAGTTGATGGAACATTAGCATTGTGATAGTTAAATTCACAAAACTGACTCTAGAAAAATGGTTTTAGCAGCGGACAAAGAGTGAACCATGCCAGTTTCTTGAGTTTTTAATGAAGGGTTTACACCATATCATTCCTCCACAACCTCCATTTTAAACTGGAGACATGTTGCAACAGGAAAGCAAGCAGAATTATTTGGAAGTCTAGTTGCACATATTCTGTGCTATTTTTCACTGGAACTAACATGTTATTTCTATTTCAGATGGCCTGGAACATGTTGAAGAAATAAAGTTCTGCAAGTGTATATACATTGAGGACTCCTGTTTGGAGAGGCTGAGCAAGATCGAAAACTTACAAAAAAGTCTGCTGCGGCTGGAGATCATTTCCTGTGGCAACGTCACAGATAGAGGCATCATATCTCTGAACACATTAGGGTATGTTTGAAAAATATGTGCTGATCAGTTTAAATGTTAAGCTACACTAGCCAAGGCAATTTTTCAAAGTTTGATCCAGGAACTTGTGAAATTGCCAGATCTTGCTTTGAAACTCTTGCCAATAAAATTATTTTGAAGCAAGGTTTAATCTAGGCAGTGTGCATAACTGACTCCATTTTCTATTAAGGAAACATGGTTGCATTTCTATTGATAAATACCTCGCATGAGGACTCCTCTTCTAGCCAATTGGGACTCTGAGTCTTCCAGGCATTGCCTTCTCTAGCACCACTCATTTTGTAGACAAGAGACTGGCTCTTCATCTCTGGTGCCCGGTTTATGCACTACTTTGCCCTGTCATTTTTTCCTTTCCGCAGAGCACTCAGATGCTATCATAGAAGGTTTAATAGCACTATTGGGAAAAACCCCAAATTAAATCATTAAATTAAAGATGATGAATTAACTAGACCTTCCAAACCATTTTTTTATCCTCAATTTTCCTCTGAAAGCACATTTTCATAATCGTCACTGTCTCAAGTGCTCTGTCCCAGGCTTGGAGACCATCAGTAATATGTCTTACAGCTTCAAACAATTCCTGCTGCCATTCCTGACATATGAGGTCTAATCATTGGACTTATCCTGTGATGTTAACCAGGTCTCGGCTGGTTCAGAAAAAAAAGTGCACCCCCAATTTGTTTGTCTAATTTATAGAAGAATTTAAGAGAATTCCACCACTTGCACCAAGCAGGCTGCTCTGGTTGGCACAATTTCTTACACATTTCTCTCCTTGCTAGGAGATATAGGAAGAAAATCAGCTTAAATTGGGCTGATGTCATTCTTTCCACCTCCCCATCTTTTCATGGTACACCAAATAAAATTGTTGTGTGGCTTACCTCCACTGGCACTCCTGAGACATCTGATATTGTTTTACCCACTCTCTGACAAAAAACCTCCAAAACAGGGCAGCTGGCTAACATGTTTATATCATCTGTACCTTGACTTCCGCACCTATTGTTACTCCTTCTGGCTTTAGCCAGCTTCGGTGGGAACCAAAAGGCTCTGTAGAAGTGAGCAAGTGGTTCCTTTTTAAAGGTGCAGATTTCACTACTAAGTAAAGTAAGTTAAACAATACTTGCCATAACTTCCCCAGGTCTACGTCCAGCAAGCATCCATCCCAGACATGGTGTGCTGATTTCATGTTCCCCTCTGCTACGTCTAATAGGAGTTGATACCACAGGGCCACCTGCTTCTTCCTTGTATTAGGATCCTGCAGTTCCTCCTCCATACTTTGGGTCTCTGAGTGGTCCACCAATGGTCTGCCAGCCAGGTGCTCAACTGATAATATTTGAACCTTGACCGTGTCCCCTTGGTGATCCTCGCCCAGGTGTCACACAGTAATGCCGTCCCTTCCTCCACTAACTGTCCCCACTTGGTTATTCCACATTCTGAAAGTGGTCTTGATAAACGGTCTTTCAAACACTTGGGCGTTCCTGGGGAATCCCATATTGGTGATAGCTTGCTATAGTATGGGATTCCTAGGAAAGATCTTATCTCAAACTATAGACCAGCAGCTGAGACAAAGCATTTCAACTGAACTTTTTTAAAGAACTTTGTTGCACCATACTTGTACAGGAACCCCTGTGTTCGAGGCATTTGAGCTGTAGATCACATGCTTTGCATACTCTTGCCATCTAGTGTTGGATCTGGATGTTCGCAAGTTGTTTTTGTTTGAAAAAGTCTTTCCAATCACGAGGTAAGTGACTCCTCCTTGTTGGATTGATTTTTTCTGGCATCGGGTTCGGACGTGTATTGAGGAGTTCCGCTTTAAAACTGTTTCTTGGGGTTATCCTCAGTGCGTATTCCACTCTACCCTCGTCGATATTCTTTCAAGAGCGTATCCCATTTCTCCGCATATCGTATCTGTCGAGGAAAACTCTATTTCGATCGAAGATCTTTGGAAGGGGCGTTCCGCTTAACCACGTCTGTCCACTTTGCAGTCAATGGAACAGACTCCATTCAAATTCTGCCCTCTGTTCCACACCAAGTACCTGCGCACTGACTTTTGCGAAGTGTGCAACGTATGCTTATCTCCGGAGCACAACAAACAGGACTGAGACACGTGCAGATCGTTCCGATCGAAGAAAATACTCCTTGATCGACGGGCTCGACGTCGCAAAATGCAAAACGTCAAATACAGGCCGGACATCTTCGGCGAAGTATCCGCGCGCGAATTTGACGCACAAGGGGCCAAGGAAGAACAAGAAGAACTTGCCTCCATTCCAGAATCGGACTCCGAGATGGAAGAAAACTTGCCACAAGGTCAACATCCAGTGAGTACCGAACGCCCCCTGACCCAAACTCCAATTCAGCCAAAACAAAAGGCTTCGATCCCACGCCCGCCTTCGGGCCATGGTCGGCACCAAGAAGATGTTTCTGATGCCCCGCCTTCTGGCTCGGCACTGAAAAAGGTCAATAGCTTTTCGGCTCGGGATCGAGTTGGCCAAAGTCTGGCACCGAGCCAAAACCTTCAGGCTTGAAGCCTAAAACTGCTTCGGAATCAAAATCATTGACACCAAAGACAAAGGCTCCTTCGGCAACAAAATCTTCACCGTAAAAGTCATTCTACCCCGGCACCGAAATCCTTAGGTGCCGAAACCTAGAACTGTTCCTCCAAGGCTGCAGGAACCGATTTTGGACGCCACAACACCCAAATCGGACCCAAAACAAAAGGAACTTTATATAAATCCAGATACAGGACGTGTTCTTACTAAATCACCTCAAAAAAGCAAAGTCAAGCGGCACCTTTTACCAAATTCCTTTGAAGAGGAAGAATGTAGGTACTAACCCCTCCTCCTCCTCCACCATGTTCCCCTACACTAACTTCCCCACCTTTGCAGCATTTACTGATTAAACCAACTAACTCTCCACCACCACGACCTCATGATGATGATGGAGATGGGGGTACAAAAAAACAATAAAAAATAAATACAAATAAAAAAAGGAGATGGGGGTACAATATTTTACCAATAGTCTCTTGGAAGGATTATAATACAGATTCACCTACAGATAACGACCCAGATCTTAACTGTGCAAAGCCCTCTCCTCCTGGCGACAATGTAGGATATTTAGAATTACTTGCTAGAGCTGCAGAATATCATGGGGTACAATTACATAAGGAATCTCTAGAGGAAGATTTGCTAATTGAAACGCTCAATAGCACACAAAGGGCAAGCCACACTTTACCTATGCTTAAAGGTATGATGAGACATGCCGATGATATCTTTAAAGATCCAATGCGTGCTCGCATTCTCACCCCCAGAATTGATAAAAAATATAAGCCTGCTCCCTCAGATCCAGTCTTTATTAAAGGAAAGTTACCACTAGACTCCTTGGTGGTCTCCAACGCCGGTAAACGGGCCAATTCACAGACTACAGGGGATGCTCCCCCTCCTGACTGAGTCAAAACTGTTGGACGCCTCCGGTAAACGAGTAGCCACCCAAGCAGCAAATCACTGGCGCATTGCCAACACCCAGACCCTGCTAACCAGATATGAAAGAGCACACTGGGGTGAAATAGAGCAATTGCTACAACACCTCCCAGAGGAGCACAAGACAAAAGCCCAGGATTTAGTCCAGGAAGGGAAACTCATATCTAATTCCTCAATTCCTTTTGTCACTCCTTCTACCGTGGAGGATCGAAAACCATGTCCTCAGACAATACTGCTGCCTCCTACAAATACAACAATTAATCTTCCTCTACAAGGGGCTTCTTTAGAGGAGGATAAAGAGGCAACAACAACAAAGGTTGAGCAGGGGTTCCACACCCCATAATTCCCCCTCCCCAAACAAGCAGTGACTTGCCTACACTTCCCCCGATCATTTAACATCTGTTAGGGGACATTTCCTACAATTCTTCCTCATTTGGCAATCTATCACCACAGACAAATGGGTGTTAGGAATTATCCAACATGTTTTTTTGCCTGGAGCTTACCAACAATCCTCCAAACATTCCACCTCATTATCACAAAATTTCACCAGAACATTTACATCTACTTCAGCAAGAGGTCCAATCTCTACTGTCCAAACGAGCCATTGAACCTGTGCAGTTACAACATCAAGGGACAGGCGTGTACTCCCTGTACTTTCTCATTCCCATAAAGGATGGATCCTTGAGACCTATATAATATCCTGCTCAATAATTCTCTGGGCAGGACATTAAGTACCCCAAAGACGAGGCCCTGTCATTGTTTTTTAATTGAGACCCTTAACCTATGCTGCCTGGCGAAGAATTAATGGTAAACACAGAGACTACACATTTCACAGTAAAAAATATGGCCATCCCTCTCGTACAGATTATTTGTTTATAGATTGTAAGGAGTCAGGTAGGATCTCGACAATAGAACAAATCCCAATACACCTTTTTGACCATGCAGCCCTACTACTAAAAATTAAGAATCCATACCAGAAAGGACGGGTAAGATGGATACTAGATAGAAAGCTTCTCTTACAGAAGGGAACAGGAGGGTTTTTCTGTTGGAACTTGCTCTGGGCCCCCAATCGATGTGACTGGGATACATATGAAGCCTAGTTTAGAGGGATCCTACTCGGTATATCCGCTGTTCAGGACAAATAGAAAAGGCTGAAGAAGGAGAACATGGAGGGGGAGATCTCCAAAGTGAAGCTACCTTGAAAGATAGCACCCTGGAAGCGAACTCAAGAGAAGCGTTAAGCAAGTTATGGACCTCCCTCGAGTTGGTTAATGATGGAGACGAGAGTGAAGCAGCAGTGGGAGGCCAGCAGGACTAGGAATTGTGAATATGGGGAAAATGTGGGAAATTGCTGGCATTGAGAGCAAGATCAGAAAGAAGCAAGAACCACATGAAGGACATATATGATTTGACAACGGGAGCCGCTCTAGTAGATAGTGAAAAAATTGAGAAGGAGTTCCACAGGTTCTTCCCAGACTTATATGAGAAGGATCTATGCTGTGATACTAAGAAGTTAGAAGAGTGACTAGAAAATAAACAAATGCCCAAGCTAACCTTGGTTCAGCAGCAATTTCTGAATCGTGAGATTATGGGAGAAGAGCTGTTGAGTGCCTTGAAGATATCAAAGAGGTAAAATGGTGGGGCCAGCCAGCATTCTCAATGAATTGTATACCGCACTGGTAAAAGAGGAGGCCCCAGTAAGAGTCAATTTGTTTAATTCCATTCATTTGCGTAGTTTGCCCATACCCGAGTCCTTGAATGAAGCTACAATCTCCCTGATTCTGATCTTCCAACCCATTTACAAAATGTATTTGCCTCCTGAAATATTCTTTGTCTATCCTCATAATTTTTTTTTTAAAAGACAGTAGGTTAGATTCTATCGTTGTGTGGTATTAAAAAAGAGCTTCTATGTAAGACTGATCTTTTTTTTGAGCTGCGTTCAGCACAAGTGATGCAATTTCAGAAAAGTCTTTACTCACTTCCAATCACTACTAGTTCAGTCAGACAATCTTAAACATTAACTTGCTAGCATGTTATATGTGAAGAAGAGATAGGACGTGTTGTTTTGGAGCAAAGCGTGAAATGCGCTTTATATCAAAACTCACATATAGAGGATTGTTGTTTGTTGATCCAGCTTATATTTGTCCAAGATCTGTTTCTTGGAGGTGGTGCCCAGATAAAGAAAAGTGGATGAACTCCTAGATTTATTGTAAAGTTTTACAATAATGAACTTTCAGCAATTATTTGATTGAATCATCTGTCCCTGGGCATTTCAGGCTAAATACCTTCTTCAGGAGAAATTAATTTAATGTAATGTATACATTTTTATCAATATCTATTTAATATGTTTCTCCCAACGTTCTCTGCTTGTGCCATCATCGCTTTATGTAAACTTTCTTAGTTAAATGGAGCAGATCTGTCATTCTTATAAGTGTGCACCACCACTATGAAAGACGCTTTTTTGACAGATTCAAGTTGAATTCAAATAGTCTGAGGGGTAGCAGGCTGTATGAAAATCGGAACCTCTGGAGAACATTGTCCTCAATAAGGATTGCAGATTACATTTTTAATTTCTTGATCCATGCCATGAAGCTCAACGGTTGGTTAGGACTCTAAATTTGTATTGCATTTTTAAAGAACAGCTCAGAAGTATTATATTTATTATGTTCACTGTTTAAGTGAGGTTCAGAGTTGTACCCTCAACTGAGATCTGATATTCCCACCAAATGAAACACAAAGTTACACGTAATGGTTTAAGGTTCTAGAAGGATGCCAGACAGTGTGGATTGAGACAGCAGACCTTCTGACAATCAGACATGATCAATGACCCTTTGTGAGGCATGGAGTATTACTTTGAGTTGCATAGCAGCATTGATTATCAATGTTTATCGCTTTGATTACACAGAGTAACCCGCCTGATCATAAGGTTCAGAGACATGGCACCGAAACAAACATCAACCTGCTTAGCTTCTGCACTGACCAGACAGCTCTTCCAACCCCCTTAACTGCTGAATCTTCATGTTCATAGGATCCACCAAGAACGGGCTTGGGGGTAAGGGTGAAGGTGCAGTAAATTAGCTGTGATCTTGACCGGGCCATCTTCAGATCTCCACAGATACAGAGTACTTCACACCAGAATATGGTGATTGTGTTGATACACTCCATTAATTATATTTGATCCAAGCAGTTCATTTCTTAAACCCAAAACCTTGATGTCTTGCAATAGAATTAACTTTGAAACACTGGCGCTTTCCACAGCCTGGATACCCTCACTTCAAAAGCCTTCTTAAAGATTTGAGGCACTATGAATATATTGAATAATGCTGACCTCGTGATAAGTAATCTATGTCCATTATAGACACTTGGAGTAAATGCATTTAGCATATTGATCGTATAATAATAGTGGGTGAAGGCTGATTTGAAATGCCCAAAAATCCTGAATGTTTTTAGGTGCTAGACGTTTAGGATTAGATTCCAGGACTAGGACTTCAACGATCCATCTGCTTTAGTGGCATATTTGACAGTGACAAGTTGGCCTGCAGTGAATATTCCAACTAGAGTTATTACCCAACAGAGAGGGGCAATACATATCATATCGCACTTCACTGGAAAATGTAATGCCATCCCTTCATGGTCATCTTAGAGCCACATTTCAAAGTTTAGAACCCTCATTGCATTTGGCACCAACTTGAGCCTACCTTTCATCAAATTAACCTAGAAGGTGGATGCAGCCCCGCAAGGTGGTCTTTTTTTAAACTTAAGTGTACTAGTTTTGCAGCTAAGAGCTTTATTTATTAGCCAACTGTGAAAACGAAGGTAAGATGCTCAATTTCAGTTAAGATTTATTGTTTTTACCTCATCCACAGCCTAGATCTCAACTGCTGTTACACTCTGGGTTCCCTGAGAATTCCCCACGGCTATGGAGCAGGATGTCACACTTCTTCCTCTTTATACAGTTACACAGACATGTACTTTTTTAAACATGTGCCCTAATAACAATTATTGGAAGCATAGAGGTTATTATAATATTATCAATAAGATCCAGAAAAAAACAAGAGTTTCATTATGAAACACTTGCTTGGAAAACAATACTTACATAGAGTAAAAATGATGAATAAGAAAACTTTCCAGCACACATTGTTAGGGAATACAGATTTTACATAGCATACAATGAAGAATAAAACATTTCTGCAAAAATTAACACTTACCAAAGAAGTAAGTGAACCTCAGTTGACTGCATAATCTTTGAAGTGAATCAGGGGCAATCTTACACGCCCACTTGTCTTAGTAAAGACGCTAGACTTGTTGTTGTTTGAGTTAACCAACTTCTCACTCCTCAAGGTATTTTTTAGTATTAAATCTTTTTATTGAAAGGTCATAGCACATACATAAAAAGCAGTTGTCCATATATCCCCCCGCTCGTTGTGTAGCAAAACCCACAGCTCAGAAGAAATGGGCAAGACCATCCCACACTGCAGGCAAACAACCTTAAGTAGAGAACAAAACATAAGCACACAAACCCCCCCATCCGCACCCACCCTAACCCACCCCTTCCCTCCCTCCTCCCATGTTCCAGGTCCACCAATCCACTTGTCCATGTGCAAACCATCATTAGTCCATCGCCGGTCGAACCACCTCAGAGAGACGTAATAAGCGCAAATAGCGGGGACAAGTAACCTCTCGAAATTCCGAGGCCAGTAGGGACAGGAATGGCTGCCACAGTTCTACGTACTCCGATCCCTCCCCCATCAATGTCAGGGAGAGCTTCTCCATACCCAACACAAGCCACAAACGGTGAAGCCAGCACTGGAATGTGGGGACATGCGCTGTGCGCCAGTGGGTAACAATGTTCTGAATGGCAGAGCCCAGCGCGATAGCAATCAAACGGCCTCTGGCGGAGCGTAGCGGATACGTGACTGGGTTTGGCAACCCTAATAGCACATAGGAGGGGAGGTGCGGGATCTCTGTATCAAAGTGTGCGTCCAACTCTTCCAGAATGTGCTTCCAATAATCTTGAAAATGGGCGTAATCCCAAAGCAGGTGTACTAGTGTGCCTATCTGACCGTAATCTCGCCAACATGTCGCATCTCTTGCATGATCCATCGCATGCAGCCGCTCAGGGGTATAATACCAATAGGTTGCAACTTTAGTGAGTGTATCTGTAAGCCCCATATGATATGCGGAGTGCCTGGCTCTATAACATATGCCCTTCCATTCCTTATGACTAAAGTCTCTCCCCAATTCCCTCTCCCAGTGTGCCCTCCCTGCGTTATGTGTGAGTGTATGTAGCTAGCAACATCTTATACAGTTCTGAGATGAGTTGTTTGTCCGATTTGAGTGTAATCACCAATACTCTTGTCGGAAAAGAGAAAAGGACATGACACCCTCCTCTGCATACAGGTGGAAGAGGAACCTACACCCGGCCGACCTCCATCATGCATAAGCCACGGAATCCATTCCCGGGGAAAAGTCAGGGTTATCCATTAAGGGGGTGAGCGGGGACGGGAAGGTGGTAAGCCCGTGCTTGACATTGGTATGATCCCAAACTCCCATGGGGACTCTGGTGATATGCGACGCATAAAGATTGGGAGGTCTGTGCTGCCGAAGAAGGAAGGGAATCTCCTGTAACGGGCGGCCTGCCACCGCCTGATCCTGAAAAAGCCCATGCTTCTCCGACTCCCATCTACTCCACTCCACAATGAGGCACAAATGTGCCGCCTGAAAGTATAAGAGCAAATCCGGGAAGCCAAGCCCTCCGTTCTCAGGGGGAAGTGTCGCCAGTCGCAACTTTAGATGCGGTTTCCTGCCCTGCCAAATAAACTGAGCCAGCTCCGTCTGCCTTAAGGTATTTTTTAACTGATGTTCCTCTCTGTTTTCTTTGTCTACCTCATCCTGTCCTGAGGATTCTATTTCCTCATTATACTTTTCAGGCCCCACACATTTGACCACTCTTCCTAAATACCATACCCTCCCATTCTGAGTTTTTATAGCATTGTGAAACTGTTCCATTACCCTCATTGGTTCTGTGAATCTAGATCCCTCTTTGTCACCAGTAGGACATCTCACTTTAACCCATTCACCGAGTTTGAAATCAATTAACTTTCTTTTATGTGTCTGGTCATAATGTTTCTTTCCTACATTCTGTGACTCAAGCTCTTTTCTCCTCTATGTTTGGTAAGTGTCTATCCTCACCCAACCTCTATACCACTTCATCCACCCAGCTGCTTATCTGAAATTGGGTCTCCTTCCCTTTAGTAGCTCAAAAGGCGTCATGTCATTGGATTGATGAGGAGTGAGACAATAAGCCCCCAACCTACACATAACCTCCTCCTTCCAACACAACCCATTGTCTTTGCTAGTTAAATGCCTTCCTGTCTTGTTTTAATAAATCTCTCTACTACCCCGTTAGTTTCAGGATGGTAGAGAGCACAGAGTTTGTGTTTTATACCATGGCATTCTAGAAATTCTTTAGTTTCTTTTTAGCAAAATTGTGTCCCCTTATCTGTCAACAACGCGTTGAGAAGACCTTCACACATGAAAACTTCTACCAGGAATTTGATAACTGTATTGGAACTGATATCAGACACCATTTTAATCTCTGCCCATCTTGAGAAGAGATCCACTTATACTAAAATATATGGAAAGCTCTTTTCTCCAGTCAATGGGCCAACTATATCCATCCAATGTCTTTCAGGTAAAGGACTACACACCATAGGTGAGGTGCATGACTTCAACACCTTGTCACAGGCTGCACATGATATACAATCTCTGACTACTCTACCCTCTGCTCCATCCATCCCCGGCCACTAGAAGTCTAGGCGTAACATCTATTTAGTCTTGGTAATGCCAAAGTGATCTTCATGTGCCAGGTCGAAAAACCTCATTCTTAGATTACTAGGCGGTATTCATCTAGTACCCCGGAACAGACTTCATCCAACTCAGAAAATTCCTCCCTGACCGGTTCCTCCACTTTCCCTTGTGTGTCCCATCCCTTAATTAGTTTTTTCTTGCACATTTATTAGAATGGGATCTGCTAATAGTTACTGTTTCCAAAATGTCTCTTCAATGGCACCCTTGGTTATAACATAGACCTCTCCTTTGGGTACATCCACATCCTCACTGTAGCTCATCTCACACAGGTTCTGTATCAGTATCTTTCACCAGACCTGGTAGGCAATCGGCAGCACCTAGAATATCAAAGCTAAACTCCTGAAGTTTTGCAAGCCACCTCTTTATCCTACTTGAGATTGCCATCAAGCCTTATTAGCTCCTGATGTTTTACCACCCACCTCTTGATCCTACTTGAGATTGCCATCAAGCCTTTCTTTAGAAATACTTCCCTTAAGCGGCTTATGGTCCATTCTCACCTTAAACGTGGTTCACCAGATGAAGTCTCTAAATTTATTAGGAGCCCATTATACCGCCAATGCTTTCCTCTCAGTCACAGTGTAATTGACTTCTACTTGTCTAAGCTCTGGAGGCAAATGCTATTTCTTGTTCACCTGAAGTATCTTCCGTTGCACTCTTGTTCCCTCAGAGACACTGCAATGGAATTCTCAGTGACCGAGGATTCCATGTGACACAGGTCATTCCCCATGGCTATTGAGCAGGATGTCACACCAACAATGCTAAAATTGGCTGCATATTGTCTTCTGCAGAGGCCCTGCTACACACCTCCCATCCCAAGTTCCACTGCCATTTTCCCTTCTACCAGCACCTTCCTTTCTAGCCTTCTTTATTCTAGCCCCGCCCCATACTATGCTATGCACTACCCCACTGTCACCCAAGGTGCCCATCTCCCCTCTTTGCACAGCTCTTCACTGGTTATAGCTAGGTTTGCGCTTTATATGGTCTCTTATATTATACATATTGGGGTGCGATTTTGCAGAGAAACGTATTCTATAACTTCTGTTTTTACTGAGATGATTATCTCAGCGCATTCCTAAAAATGTCATGTTCTGTGGTTGAAATGTCTAAAGGTATGAATCAGTTTATATGAGATTTTTAAGTCACATATAAGTAGAATTGCCTAATGTCACAATGGTTGAAAATATCTTGCAATTTTATCTACCTTTCCAGGCATCTTAAGTATTTATTCTTGAGTGACCTTCCGGGACTGAAAGAGAAAGACTCCACTGTCGAGAGCCTTAAGAAAGCGCTGCCGTCACTGGAGGTGGAGTTGGATCTCGAATAAAACCTATTTTTTTCAAACAAAAGTCTTGCCTAGTAATTTTTCTAATCATACATACTTTGATTATCTCCAATTTACCACATGCTCTTTGTTGTTTGAAAATACAGGTTTATTAATTGCTGTCTTGTTAAGGCGTGCCTCAATCCTTGTAGAGAGATTGACTTTAAACATGCAGTTCCTTTACTTTTACAGAATGCACCTTTTAGAAGGTAACTCGTGACTAAAAGATGTAAAGTAGGGGGCGGGGAACGAACAAGATTAGGCGTCGCCAGAGGTGAAAGTAAAGTATATTTACTATTAGCACTTAAACAAGATCACATCGTTGTAATAGCAGTAATAAGTAACCACCCATTCAATGAACCCTCAAATTTGAAAATACTTTTGTCTCCGCTATCTAACGTATATTGGAATTTTGCAGCACAGTAATCTTTCTTAAAGTCTTGCACCTGCAGGCCAGTCAGCCCTTAGTCCTTCTAACCTTATGCTAGGTTGGCCTTGCCCAAAACAGTTTAGATAATAATCCAGTTTAAAAACTATTTAGGGGCAATATCCTGAAGCGCATATAATACCCCTACCTCCATTATAATGTAAATGTAAATGTAATTTGGATTTGTATAGCGCCTATCACCCAGGGGTCTCTAAGCGCTGTACGAATACCGCTGTGGAACCCTTCCTGGCCTGTTCCTGTGAGGTGTTCACTCCTGGGCACCCCCAAGATGAAGCCAGGCATCCTAGCGTTGTTAGGGCCGGTGTGGAGATTAAGCAAGCTATTGCCCAGAGTTGCAGAGTGGAACCCATGATTAGAGTAGGCACCAAGGTGAGAATTATCGGGTCCGAGGACATTGAGCCCAAGACCCTGCCACGACAGGGATTGAACCCTGGTCCGGACCAGACCTCTGCCTCAGGGTCTGCCACTCTAATCGGTGAGCCACACTTCTCCACATAATCTTGCTGGACGTCAGGTGGCCATCACTGAAAGGGAAGACCATGTGGCCATCATCAATGGGATTATTTGTGCAAAACTGAATCAATTTATCAAGTCCTCCATTGTTATTTATATGGTTAAATTGCAGCATCTCAATTCTTCTCTATAATGGAAACCTGCAGGACCCCTCCGAATAGAACTTAAGGACTGTTCAGACTTCAAACCTTCAATGTCATTGAACATCCTCTAGAACAGTGGTCTTCAAACTTTTTAATGCCGCCTCCCCCCTCCCACCTTTGAAGGAAAAGAATTATCGCCCACCTCAGAATTTTTCAAAATTAAAATATTAAATTGCCAATGTTTAACTATGCCTTTACATATTTAAATATTGCAGTTACATTCTGTTACCATTTAAAAATGTAATCAAATACATGATTCCCAAACATACTATTCTGGCCAGGCAGGCCTTACTAACATGTACAAGTATCCACAGTGTGATTATTAGAAGTGGAGGATGTGGGGTTTGGAGAATATTTGGAGTCCCTTCCCTTTTGACACCTTCTTCCAGCTAGGGTATAAATGACAAAACATATTAGTGATGCTGCACATTTTTGTCCGCTTACAACAAAGTACTGTTATCAGCACAATGCTTCTTTTGGACAGAGCCTGGCGCCCCACCGTGGGATCATTTAGGGCCCGCCCCCCAGTTTGAAGACCACTGCTCTACAACAATATCGTCAGATGACTAACAGCAATAACACCTTGGAACAACTTGTCCCCCAGTAGTATACTTTGCTGTTCGTATTTCTGCATATAATCAGAGCTAAGGCAATCAATATTGGCAATAGGAGGAGTACCTTTCTTATATGCTTTCGAATACAATTAGCAAAGTAGAACTGCAACAAGAGTAATTTATTCCCTCGTCTGAAGGAGGCACTCACCACTCATGGAGTTGAAATCTATCTAATAGAGACTTCTAGCCACAGATTCCTTATCTTAGAATTATCCCCAGGCATCAGACTGGATCTGGAATTTTTTTGTGAGCACTACTCTGCAGGCCGGCAAGTGGCGTTGTTTGGCTCTGCAATGCAGCAGCACTCGCACCAGAAGTGATGTGCACCATGCCTAAATTGGTGCAATGCCAGAATGCTGACCTCAGCTCTTTTCTTTCTGCTCCATTCAGTGCAGACCTGGGACAGTTACCCCAGTCTTTATTGACTGACCCTTTTTCGACTTATTGTCAAGATTTTTTCAAGACCTCGTCTCCTTGTGTGTCAGGATTTCCACATAGAAAGCTGGATTTAAACTGTGTGGTGCCAGTCATAAACAGATTTCAGTGACAGACCCACATGTGGTGTGCCTCTGGTGCTTAGAGCGCGACCACAACACCAAGACCTGCGTCAACTGCTGGGCTGTGCGCCCCAAAGTCTAGAGGGACCAGTCCCTCAACCTCCTCGCTACGCGACACTGACGCTCAAGATCTTGGTCGAAATGAAGGTCCCAAGATTGTTGGTAGAGCTACTCCAGGCGCTCGTCGTCATGGAAATCGGGTAACTCCCACCGGCATAAGAAGAGCAAGAAGTCACAGAGATCTTCAACTTTATCACGTCCGTCGACAAGACGAGGGAGCATCAGTAATTGAGGCCTAGCTCTGTGGTGGAGCCGGTGCATGTGCCATCTCAGCACCTCCCTGTTTTTCTGGAAGCAGCAATGACCCCACCCAGCTACGAGAATTCTATGAGGCGATAAACCTCATATTTGGTATTTGGGCAGACCATTCCTGATGGAGTGGCTTCGGGCTCTGCAGGCTCAGGCGGGTCCTCTACCGCTCTTCTGCCAGCATGTTCACCCCCAGCACCACTCAGGCCCCTTAAATCAGGTGATGGACCCATATTTTCAACTTTACCTGGTGCCCGCTCGACACCCCTGCCGACGCCCCACATCAGCCCCTTTCCCTTCGTCATCCCTGACTTCAACACAGAGCTGGACAAGCTTCTCATGTCTGAGCCAGTGTCTTATTCTTTCTATAGGCCTTGATTGGATGATGATTGGGCAGGATCTGTGGACCCTTATGGTTACCAGTTAAAAGATCCAGAGGACAACTGGTAGGAGGATCTGGCGGATTCCAGTGGACTTGAGACCTTCGCAGACACTGGCCTGGCCTCTCCCTATACTATGACAACGAGAGGAGGGAGCCTCATTCGCAATGGTGGTGCGAATGGCGGTTGAGGTCCTAGACCTTGAACTACCCTCAGTGGCAGTCAAGACGTATGTCTTGACTCAGTTGTTTCAGCCTGGTGTTAACCCCATTCAAAGAAGCCCCTACTGAAACCCTGCTCTGGCTTGGCCCAAGCCCTGCATAGAGGGGTCAGTGCATAGGACAATTGTCTGCCGCCATCGCCCGGCCCCAGGGAGCCCCAGTTTCCTCATCCAGAACCCAACCCCGGACAGCTTGATGGTCCGGTCCTCCACCTCCAAAGTTAACCCAGGCGCATTCCCTACCACTCCACCAGATAGGGAAATAAAAGGCTGAACACCTTTGGGAATAGGATGGTCCCTTACACCGGGCTGGCACTGCTGTCAGTGAACACTGTGCCTCTAGAGCTAATACTCCCATACTATCTGGGGCTCGGCTGCACAAATGCCGCCCATGGTCTCGGAGGATGCCCTAGGCATTCTTTCGCAAGCATTTGCTGATGGGAGGGTGCAGCCAAGAACATACTACGTGGGCTGAACATGACTGGCTCACTGGCCAGAGCAATTTCATAATCAGTGGCCCTTAGACGCCACACCTAGCTGCGAACCATTGGCTTCTCGGGGGTTGTCCAAGTTTTTCTCATGGGTAAGCCCTTTGATGGCTCTTGATTGTTTGGAGAGAAGGCTGACTCAGCGCTAGAGCACTTTAATGACAGCAGAGCTACACCCAGCTCCTTGGGCCTTTTTATGGTACCTTGCCAACCCCAGTCTGCCTTTTGCCCCTTTCTTGGTCATGGAAGGGGTTTCCAACTGAGTCTTTACATGCCCAGCCACCCGGCCAGGAAACCGCACTATCTTTATGGCAAGGAGGCTGTTCCCACAGATCATGTCGGACAGACTGCCAGAGGTTGAGCCAGTCCACCACCCCTAGAAGCCGCAACCTCCAAACCCCTTTAGTATGCCCTTCAGCTAACATGGGCTGGATACCCCATCACCTGCACCACCAAAGGTCAACAACATCAGACCACTGGGATTTACAGCTCATTCAAAGGGGCTACTTTCGCCCCTTTGTGACCACCCCCACCCATGCCACTTACTTACGACAAGCTGACGTAGAACCATCCTCTCCTTGGTCCACCAGAAGGTGTTAGCTGAGGTGTTAGCTATCTTGACCAAGAGAACTATCAAGTAAGTACGGCATCAGAAGTAGGTTGTAGTTGCTATTTCAGCTACTTTCTTTGCTTAAGAAGGATGGAGGCCTTCATTCTATTCTAGACCTGCACCATCTCACTCTCTTCCAGAAAAAGGAGAAATTCCAAATGCTCATGCTTGAACAAGTCCCGTATGCCCTGAAGCAACAAGACTGGATGGTATTGCTGGACTTACAGAACTCTTATTTTCACATCTCTTCACGGTAGGCCAAGAGCAATTTCAGTTTGCCATGCTCCCCTTCTTTCTGCCTTACCACCGCCCCTCGGGTATTTACAAGAGTGATGGTGGTGGTTGCAGCTCATCTACGGCGGTCAGGAATTTCAGTCTTTCCCTACCTCGAACATTGGCAGTTGAAGGTGGGCTCACCTCAGGCAGTCATCTTCCATCTTCAGACTATAGTGAACTTCTGCACTGTCAATGTGCCGAAGTCACACCTCACTCTTTTTCAGATGTTCCCTTTCATTGGAGCAGTTCTGTATGCAGTGTTGTTTAAGGCCTATCCTCCTGAGTACAGTCAAGGATATTCAGGCTATGTTACCAATGTTTTGGTGTTTATCCTGGATTTCGGTGAGACTGACTCTGAGGCTTTTGAGCCCAAGATCTCCTGCATCCTTTTTGTGACACATGCCTGTTGGCATATGAGGGCTCTACAGTGGGACCTAAAGTCCCAGTGGGCATTGCATCAGGGCAATCTCTACTACTTGGTCCTGATCTTGGCAGGAACAGCAAAAGACCTGCAGTGGTGGCTAACGTACCGCAATTGGTCATGGGCAGATCCCGCTCACTTCCCCAACCAGAACGGACTTTGGTGACAGATGCATCACTTCTGGGCTGGGGTGGCCATCTGGGAGAGGTGGAGATCAGAGCACTCTGATTTCCAGCAGAATCCGAACTTCACATCAACGTATTGGAGCTGTGAGCATTCTGGCTGGAAATGAAGGTCTTTCTTTCTTCAGGTATGGGAAGGCTGGTACAGGTGTTCACGGACAACATCACCGCCATGTGGCATTGCAGCAAACTGGGCAGGATGGGGTCGTGGATCTTTTGTCAAGAGGACTGCGCCTCTGGGCATGGCTTGAACATCAGGGCATATCCCTGGTGGTATCTCCGAAAGCCAGGGCGGACAAACCCAGCTGTCGATGCTTAGCAGATCAGGAATGGCATCCATTCAGAGGTGGCACCAGGTGTGTTCCAAAAATGGGGAAAGCCTTGGGTAGATCTGTTCACCTCCACTGGGAACGTGCAATGTCAGCAGATTTACACGTTGGAGTTTCGAAGGCTGCTCTTGCTCAGAGACGCTTTTCATCTCAAGTGGTCCTAAGGCCTCCTGTACGCCTTTCTGCCAATGCCACTCCTCCCCAGAGTTCTCAAGAAGATCAGGAACAACTGGGCTGAAGTCATTCTTTTGGCTCTGTATTGGGCACCAGAGAGTCTGGTATCCCGAGCTGTTGAACATGAACTCTGGTTCTCCGATCAGGCTACCTCTTTGAGAGTGTCTTCTGTTGCAGGGTTCTGCACCCAAACCTGAAAAAACGTTGCCTTCATGCGTGAAGATTGAGTGGCAACAGTTGACAGCTTTTCATTTTCCACCCAAAGACTGCAATGTTAAATTGGCAGTGAGGCATCTCTCCACCAGGTTTGTGGCATGGTGTACAGATAAACTAGTTGGCCCTCTATCTGCACCCATTTCCCAGGTACTTTTGTTTATTCTTATCCAAACCCAACAGGGCTCCGCTCTGGGCACGTTTGTCTGCCTTATCAGCATTTCTGCGGTTGCCAGAGCAGCCATCCCTTTTCAAAGCTCCGTACTGTAAATAGGCTTCTCAAGGGTCTTCAACATATATTTCCACTAGCTTCTTTCATTATGCCACGGGGCCTCATCTTAGTTCTCATATTTTTTATGTGTATTCCTTTTCAGCCGCTATACAATTGCCCCCTCAGGCTCCTTACCACATCGCCTTACTTTTCTAAAGAAGAGGAGAGACTCCATCGGCTGGACCCCAAAAGAGCGCTGCCATTCTACCATGACCGCATAAAAGAGTTTTGGTGGATGGTCAACTTTTTGTGTGGTATGTGGGAGCTAAAAAGGAAAGGCGGTGCAGAAACAGACCATCTCACAATGGATAGTGCTCTGCATCAAAATCTGCTATGCATTGGCCAAAAACCAACCTCCTGAAGTTTTGCAAGATCATTCTACCATAGCCAAGGCTGCGCCCACTGTGTTAGTTCGCAGAGTTCTTGTCCTGGATATCAGTCAGGCAGCAAAGTAAGCTTTCTTGCACACATTTTTGAAGCACTATTGCCTGGACAGTCAGGTCCAACAAGACAGGCATTTTGCTTGTTCGGTTCTACAAGATTTTCTAGTCTAATCGGTGTTGCAGCCCCTCCTCTGTGGAGGAATTGCTTGGGTATCTAGTCTAAGTTAATGAGTCTGCAGCTAGAAGTCTCTATCAGATGAACACATTACTTACCTTAGGTAACACGTTATCTGGTAGAGACTTTATCTAGCTGTAAATTCCTTAACACCCCACCCATCCTCCCTCACTGCGAATATATTTCAGTGTAAAGGATTGCTTCCAATGTAAGGGCCCTAGTTTAGCGCACCAGTGGTCAGTGTTCTTCTTGGCGCCTCTCATCTGGGGTTGGAAGTTGTGAAAAGAAACTGATATCAGCGCGCTGAGGCGGTACCGATATAGGCACTGTGCACATCATTTCCGGCACGGACGACGCCACGTGGAGCCAAAAAACACCACCTATTGGTGTGCAGGGGTACTGCTCACAAAATATTTCCAGATCCAGCCTGACGCGTGGCGATAATTCTAATGTAAGGAATCTGATGCTAGATAAGGTGTTACCAAAGGCGTAAAAACTCACTACGGATGCTGGACTATACCTGTCTTGGGAAGCATCTTCTAATTCATAGTCAATATAAGACTATCAGCAATACATCCAGACTGATCTCTGCGTAAAACCATCTTGATAGACTTCTGTCTTCTCCTTGCCAATATTGTACTGAGGATTTTACCATCAGTGTTTTGTAGCTACCATGGCATGTGTGAGAAACACAACACTTCATCCATCCCAGGATTTAAGAAATATTCATTGCTGACCTTGCAGTTTTGGCACTGTAATCCCGGAAAGCAGCTTCTCATACAAGAAAATTCAAGACCCCCCAGATTACTTTACGGTGCATGTCTGAATTAAGGAACACTGCTGTTAATGTGTTGTATAGGTAAGCAGGCCTTCTATGGGGTCAACGGCGGATCCTGTGCATTTAATCCTCATGAAATACCAGCTAATTGGTAACTCATGAAATAGCATTTCACCAGATGGATCCTGATGGCAGAGACTTACTTATTATTTTTTCCTCGACAGGCATCCTTCTAGGCTTGTCAACTTAGAAATAATAAACGTGGTTACATTCTTAGGGCCTTCCAACTGCTTTCTCATACTATTTTCATACATGGAGCTGCTCATCGGAGTCACTTCCGCCCCACTCACCACCTTACTCAATTAAAAGAGCTCTGATCGCTTGACATCACAACTCTGTAATCTCCATACTCTAAGTGTACTGCTACCCTCCCTCATTCAGATCAGAGAGTGTTTTTATCTATTGACATGCCAACATTCTGATCTTAGTATTCGAAGTTTCATGGTCATACATTTTTTCTTTCTTGAAAAACAACTTTAGAAGCTTCCCAAAGCCCCAACTTTAACTTCTGCAGGTAGATTCAGCTAATAAAAAACTTTACTGAGCCCATTAAGTTCCCTCTCATTGCAGAATGGTATTGGGTGTGTGGTAGATCTTTTAAGCTGAATTGGTTAGTGGTCTGAAGTAACCCTGTAAAGGTGGCTTGGGATTTCAATCTATATTATTGAGTGGTGTATCTACATAACATGCAATTTATTTTACTCCTTCAATACACAAAAATACCATCTTGATTTGTTTAAAACTTTTAATTGAGTTTATCACAAACTACAAATACGGATTGAAAAAGCATTTTCAATCAAACCCCCTGGTGCTGCAGCATACATCAAGGCGAAACTACTTCAATGACATCTACAGACATGGGGGCAGATTTACAAGCCCCTTGTGTCACTTTTACACTGCTTTTGCGTCACTTCTGTGACGCAACGGTGGCGTAAAAAATGCTGCAAATTTACTACGTGGCGCATCTAGGGAGATGCGCCACGTTGTAAAGCCCTGCGTTCGATTATACCTCCATCAGGTATAATGTATGCAGGGTAGGCGTTCCCACTCAGGAAAGCCTCGTAAAAATGACGCCGTGAAATCTACAACATTTCACTTCGTGACTTTTAGGACACCACTGCGTCAAAACCTTACGCCTGCTTGAAGCAGTGGTAAAGGAGTGATGCAGTGTATTGGAAATAGGCCACAACACGCATTGTTGAAGTTGCGTTGTGCTTGCGACACAACTCCAGCAATGCGTGACTTTTCCACCAACAGATGCGTCAGAATTTCTGAAGCATCTGTCAATCCTTGCGCCATATTGTAAATATGGTACATTGATGGCTGCGCAAGCGTTTTTCACTCAGGAGCAGGGAAACTGACGCATCTATACAGATGCATCAGTTTCTTGTAAATCTGCCCCTAGGAGTGCAAAAATCGTGCTAACACAGAGGAATAATTCCCCATAATCATCCCCATACCATTATTCTTTATTGGGCGCCCGCACCCCTTTGTATTTGCCAGTAGCTCCCAGGGGTATTCCCCCTCCCTGTGGCTTCTCCCCAACATCTATCCAGCGGGCCCACATCTTTGTGAACTTCTGGGGGCATCCCCTTTGCTGGTATATTGGTTCCTCGGCCTGTCTACGCCACTCAGCACTGGACAATCAGGTATTCACTGATGGAACCATTGGACTACACAGAATCTCATGGTATATCCCGTCAAGCAACTGCCATGGCCATGTTACAAAGGAGGAGTGTGTATCTGTCAAGGGTCACTTCCTCCCAGTTGTCCAATCTGTGGAGTGAGCGCCAGGGGTTCTCCCACCACCTCTGCAAATCTCTGTTGTACACCCTTCCTGAAAACCTTTACTTTTGGGCATTCCGAAATCGTCTGCAGCAATATGCCAGTTAGGCCACACCCTCTCAGGCATCTGTCTTGCCCGTCTCGCCCATAGCCTGTAGCTTTCTGAGGGTGACGTATGCCTGGTGTAACAGTTTTAGCTGGATCAGCCCAAATCCTGTCCTGATAGCCACCTCCCCAGGGTATCTACAGTGATCATCCTCAATTCTGCATAGGTCTCCTTTTAACCTCTCCCTTAGCATTCACAGCACAGTGGGGCCGAACTATTGGTGAGTAAGTGTAGAGCTTGGGATATGTCGTGTCTGTGCAGGTGGGTGCCTAGCACCCTATATTCTAGAGGGCTTTCGTTCTCTCCCTCTTTAGGTAGTGTGATCTTCTGGACCAGGATAGATTTGACTTGCAGATATCAGAGGAACTGACCCCTGACATGTCGTATTGTGTCTGCAGGTCATTGAAGGACAGCCCCTCCCCCCCCCCCCCGTTGTCTCTTAAGTCACCTAGAATTGAGATGCCAGTCCTGTCCCACTGTCGCTGATCTGGCACTCCACGGAGCTCTGCCAAAGCTCTCAAATCTCATAGTGGCATCTCCAGCGTCCGTTTGTCTGCCCAGCCTAGACTGCACGTGGTGTGTCTCGAGGTCAGGATTGCTGCAGCCATCGGATCTGGGAGGGCAAAACGCCTTCCCACACCATACAGTCACCTAGTGTAGCCGCGCAGATCCATTGACCATTTATTGGCCAGCAGGGCTGGCTCACGCAGGTCAGCGAAGGACCTGTCATCAACCACCAGGGTTTTCCAGTAGTACAGGCACTGGTCCGGCATGGCTATGCCTCCATCCACTGTTTGTCCAGTCATTGTCCCGAGAGCTGTCCACTGTGTTCCATCGTAGAACCCTGAAGCCCGCTGACCAAAAGAAGAGATTGTGGACCTTGAACATCAAGTTCTGTAGTGCATAGAAGAACTTGGCCAAGTAAATCATTTTGCATATGGATTCCCTCCTCAGCAAATTGGACCACATCGGCCATTGGACCACATCTCAACGATTTTTAACTAAGATACACCCCTGATTCATTAGCCAGTACTTTGGCAAGCATTTTCTTTTCAATATTTAGGAGGGATATAAGCCTTTAGGATGTGCATTCTTCAGGAGCCTTCCCAGGTTTAAAAATGGAGGACAATGGTCACCTGTTTAAGGTCTCCAGGAAGTGTACCCCTTGCACATGTCTTGTGCTACATCTCCCTAAGGGGCTTTACCACCTTGCTTTTCACACACTTGAAAAACTCTTTGGGGAAGACATTAGAGCCCAGAGAGTTCCGAATCTTAATTTGAGATAGTGCCGATGCTGTCTCCCGCTCCATAATTCCTGCATCTAGGAAAGTCCTAGCCTCCCTTCCCAGTTGTGGTAGTGAGATGTCTCCCAGGAATTTATGCATATCATCTACCTCTTCCTAGGAGAGATGAATGGCGTACAAGTCTTAAAGAAACTGCGTAAATGTTACACGATCACTACTGCCCATTCCGTCAGCGTCCCCGGTGTGTACACATCTCCGAGATCCACCTCTGGCCCTCCTCTTTCTTCGCCAGCCAGGATAGCATCTTTCCTGCCTTATTCCCCATCTCATTTATATGGGACTGCTGCGCCCAAGAGTGTGTCCTGGCCACCTGGCGGACCAGGAGCCTACAACTCTTCCTAATGTGAGCCAAACTCATTGCTATATCTGGGTCTGGTGTCCTGGCCTCTCCATCCAGTAGTGCTTCCTCCATTTCTACTACCATTTTCCTCCTGTGAGCTCTCTTGCCTGCCATGTGGGATATGAGTTGACCCCTCACAAATGCCTTATACGGCTAACAGAGGACCACCTTGGCAGTCACACACCCTTTGCTTTCTTTAAAATACTTGGTGCTCCATTCCATTCCAAAACTTTTATTCGATTAGCACTTAGCAAATCATAAAAAGTACATCATAATTACAGTACATGTTTAAATCACATTATATATTAAAAATAAAAACTGATTGACTTTAAAAACTATAGATAAAAACAATTATTACAGTTTGTGTACAGAAGGGTATAAAATCATGAAAACTGTAGCTCAAACTGTACAGCGAATTTTCAAACATGATTTCAAAAAGCGAGCTACGCATTTAGCGGCATTTTGTGAGTCTAACGACTGCAGGGCCAGATAAGCTGGACGACAAGTTCTCAGGCCCATTGCACGAAGAAGGGGGATAATCCAGCGCTTGCGGGGTTGTTCGTAGTATCGGCAGAACATAGTTACATGTAATGTGGACTGAGATGATATTCCATCACACGGGCATTTAATCAAATCGTGCGACCAGTTTAATTCAGTGGGGAAGGCAACAAGACGAAAGAAAGAATTAAAACGAAACCTGGTTAAAACAAACTTTTCATAGTTGGACAAGAAAAAAGTTAAATATGGTTGGATACCAACAGTGGTCTGGACCATTAAAATTTGCACATTCGTTGGTTTAATTACTTCTTGAGAAAGCCGCAAATCTCTGAGATGGTTTAAACAGAGATTTTTTAGGGCACTCCTGGAGATGGCTGATGTTGAAGTGGGCTCAGAGAAGTAAGATGTGCAGTTCAAATCCTTTAGAAAATTGGAGACATAAAAGAGCCAAGGAATTTTGCTCCAACAATCCAAGGATAAACAGCCAGTTATTAATGAACGGGTTAAATGGCTTTGCGGTTTATTCCAGATACGGTGCCATAAAAGGATCGGTTGACATCTGATGTTATCTATTAAATAGTCGATGCCCAACTCGATGTGGCAGCTGTAAATTGGGGCGCTTTGAGGAAGTGCCAAGATGTATTTTAGAAACCCGTTTTGGACCTTTTGTAGATCGTCTACGGGAGCGTAGCCCCAAACACCTGCGCCGTATGTTGCTACGCTGTGACATTTAGCGTGGTAGATTTTAAGCAACTCGATTGGAGCTGGTTTGCCCAATTTACTTGAAAAGGAAACTAGAGCAGAGGTTGCTCTCTGATAGAGTAGCTTTTTAGTAGACACTGCTTATTTCCAGGATAGTTGGTCATCCATTAAAATACCTAAATAGGGATATTCCCTGGCGCGTTCCAATCTGACTTGTTCTATAAAAACAGGCTTAGGGTTCTTCGCCTTGGGCCCGAAATGCATAATAAATGTTTTGCTTTTATTTACTTTCAACCCCAAGGAAAGCATGAACTGGCAGTATTTGTCTAGTTGCTTTTGTAGCTGTATCAATGTTCTTGCTAAAATGACTGAGTCATCCGCATATAATAGAGCGGGAATAGGGCGATGGTTAATAGATGGAAGGTCCTGGCTCCCTACTAGCATGGCCGCTTCCAGCCCGTTGGTATACAGATTAAATAGGAAGGGAGCCAGGACACAGCCCTGTCTGACTCCTTTAGTTACTGGGAATGAAGGGGATAGTTCACCGCCGATCCCATACCTCACGCAAGCGGTAGCATCAGAATATAGCTCGCAGAGAAATTTTATAAGTGGGGGATCTACCCCCAGTTCACTGAGAATAGACCACAGCCTAGAGTGGATCACGCAGTCAAATGCTGCGCTGAGATCGACATAAATTAAATACAAATTGCCTCCTTTTGCCCCTACATACTTGCCTATTAGGAGGGTGAGATTCAGTGCCTGTTCAACAGTGCCAAGTCCCTCCTGGAAACCGTACTGGAGATCGGTTATGATGTTATTCTCCGACGACCAATCTTGGAGACGTTCCAAGATCAGACGGCCTGCGACTTTCCCCAAGGAGTCCAGGAGAGAGATAGGGCTGTAACAGGCTGGATTGTTGCGTTCGCCCTTTTTAAAGATGGGGAGCAGAATGGAGAAGGACCAGGTATCTATTAGGCCTATCTTTTTTTTTTTTTTAATTTTTGAAAACCTTTATTGCGCAATATCAGAAGTACAAATACGGGCCTACAACCATACGGCCGGCCACGAAAACTGTTGATGCGTTATAGCATACATTACGATGACACAATATCACATACGGACCATATCAAACATCGAAAGTTACACTGTAAAGCAACGTGGTATCGTGTCTCAGGAGTTATGAAGGTTAATTTTAAAGGTTTTTTCATGTGCAACTATTAAAGTCCGACAGTATAAGTTCGCATAAACAATAAAGAAAGGAGAAAGCCCATGCAGGTGGGGCCTAACCTTATCGACAGTGTGTCTAAAAATCCAATTACCCAAGAAGCTAGGACCCCCAGGCGGGATGGCGGCGTAATCACACCGAAGAGGTGGCAGAACTAGTAAAGTACACAGAATTCACTGCCACCCCCCCATCCTAACCTGACATGGACCCGAGAAACATAGAGAAAGAGGACGAACAACGAAGAAAATAAGGCACCATAGGAACCGAAACAGAAAATAAAATCCCCCATCCCCCCACCCTACACGCATGCAGAGGCTACGGCCTACCCCCCCCCAGCAGTGTGTCTGTCGCCCAATAAAACCGAAATTTAGAAGAGAAACAGAAGAAAAGAAAAAGTGTAACCCTTGAGATATAGGGAGTAAGAAGAGTGTAAACTAATCTATAACTCCCATAAAATGAAGAAAGTGGGGAGGAGCCCACGATTATCAAGCTTCCCGGACTCACAATCACTTCAATGGTTCCTACGCCATACATAGCACCAAAATTGGGAGACATCGCATCAAATAAGAACAAAGTGGTCTACCTCCGGACCCCCCATCCCGCCCAGGACCGCCATCTCGGCAACAATGGCAAACAATAGGACTTTATAACTGCGACCTTGAATGAGAAAAGCATCACACCCAGCGCACTAAGCATAGCAAAAATCGTTCCAGGCCAGGTCATCACCAGTCAATCAGGCAAGTTAACGTGTGGAACATCCTCAGCCCTGGCCAGAGCGCCGAAATACCTCCAGACATGTCCACCGCTGTACGCTCCCCTCCGGCCGGACAAAGAAGCAAAATGGCCTCCTCCAACAAAGAAGGCGAAGAGGAGGAGGAAATGAGCGCCCCCAGTCGCCAACACTGTCAGTGCCCAAGTGGCAGGGCGCCCCCCCCATCGCAAGATGACCCACACTCCGCAAATGCAGAGAAAAAGTCACGGAGGCAAAGGCGGTGAGGGGGACCAGCGCCCGGAAAGTCTCTGGGGGATGCCATAGTGACGAGGCAGTAGCAACAGTATCAGGCAGCAAAATGGAGGGCGACTTCGCAACAGTATCCTCGTCAAAGGTGAAACATTCAGCATTGTAGCCAAGGTCAATCCGTACCTCCTCACTCTCGCAGTGCAGCACTGCCTCCGGGACAGGGGTAGTCAGCGGCAGCACGGGGCCAGTCGACCGCAGTTGTTTCAGACACAGGGCAGCTCCCACTATCTTTTGCTCCAGTACACGGGCTTGTCGCCGCCATGTCGCCCGCAAATCGGAAAGGGCAGCCAGGATGTCGCCGCGGGTCGGGTCTCTCTGCGGTGCCGGCTGGCTCACACTGCACGGGCTCTCCCCCAAGTCATTTACCAGTTCAACCATAAGTAAGGTTCTTGCTCGTCGAGGACAAAGAGACCGCCATCTTCCCCCTACAAAGGGGGGGTGTCATGGCTACCCCAGCAGCAAGTTTGCAGTAAAGAGAGGGGGGCGACTACGCAGGCGAGAGCAAGAAGAGTGGGAGCCACCAAAAAACTGGCGGCACGCAGGTCCAGAGCAGGGCAGAACGAAAGCCTCCTCTCCAGCCGGTGGTGCGGACGGACCGCGGTAGAGCAGGCACCCCAAGATGGACTCCGTTCAGTCCCCAGGCAGCGCATCAGAGGAAAATCACTGGGGGACGGGCTCCCATTTCGCCCGTAAGCAGGTCGATCCAGCAAGGAGCCTTACCACTTCGGAAGGGGCGATGTCACTGGTCTCCGCAAGCTACAGCGCTTCCGTCCCAACCAGTATCGTGCCAGCGTGTCCGGCTGACGGCGCCCAGCCGCGTCCAGTGGCGGTGATCGGCTCCAGGTCCCGGGTCGGCATCGGGGGTCGGCAAACGGTGCGAGCTCACCGTAAAAGCAGTCGGCAGAGGTCCAAAAAGAACACCGGTGACATCAGCGCTCGTGTGTCTCCGTTTAGACAGGGTATGGTCAGGATCAATGGCAGGATTTCGGTGCAGGATCGGACGGCTCGCGGAGCCGGGAGCTCACACGTCCGTCCCGTTCGCCATCTTGGCTCCTCCCCCTATTAGGCCTATCTTTGACACTGCTGCCATTACCAGGGTAACGAGGTGTGACCAAAGTTCTATATTACTGACGAAGATATCAAGTGGGACTCCGTCGGGGCCGGGGGCCTTACCAGTTTTAGATGATGATAGGGCGTTAATGACTTCCTTTAGATCAAAGTAGAGGTCAATGGTATATATTGAGTCCTTGACACTGTCCTTACCCGTCTGAGCCACAGTTGTAACGTCGGCGGTTGAACCACCGAATATCTTTGAAAAGTGAGCCACCCACTCGTCGGCCGTCACAGCCACGTTTAGATGTTGAGAGGTTGTAGCATCAACCAAAAAGGGTGATTTAACTGTGCGCCAAAACAGGGAGCTGTCTTTGCATAGACAACTCTTGTGTAATTGGGCCCAAAGATTTTTCTTTATTCCCTTTTTGCGGTTATGTTCTCCCAGTTTGTAGGCCTTTCTAAGTTTGGCAATTTCAACTAGATCTCTATTTTGACTGTGAAGGGCTTTTTTTAGAGCAGTTAATGCTTTACGGCAAGTAGAATCAAACCAACCTAAGGATTCCTGTTCTCGGGGTTTATGATGACAGAATAATTCAGCCTGTATGACTTTTAGGATCTCCAGAAAGCTGGATATAACACCTGAGGGGTGGAATCCTCTGCTAAACAATTATTCAACCAGGAGAGGGCTTTGGAAATAACTTTGCCAGTAAATAGTTCAGGGTCAACTTTGTCCCATTTTACTGAAAAGCCATTTACCTTATCCATGCTCAAAGATTGTTGATTTAGTAAGCTGATCCTGGTGGGGTGAGGCAAAAGGATATTGATTGACAATAAGATACTATTTGTGAAATAGTCGCTGGAAATATCAGAACCTGTCTTAAATTGTTGCAGTTGTCCCTTCAATATTTGGGAGCATAGAATGTAGTCAATGAGACTTGACAGACCCCTGCCGTGAAATGTGGGCTTAAATTCGATGGGCGGGTCCGCAAGGTCATTAGCGTATTCTAGCTCCAGGGAAAAAAGACAGTCGTTTAAGGTATTGCCTAAATACGAATGTGAGAAATGGGTCAAGGAGCATCCGTGTTCGTCTTGGAGACCGCAAATACCTTTCTTATAGTTGTTACACAAGGGAAAATAGAAATCCCCCCCCCCCCAAATCACATAGCAAATACAAGAAGGGTGCTTATTTTGTTGTTCTTTTAAAAAAGAAGTAATTTTATTTAAAACCTTAACACAATCAGCAGGAAGGAGATTATTATAAAAATTAATGAACAAATATAACATGTACTTATTGAATGAGACCATTATAATTTGAAAGCTCACATTAGTAAGAAGGACTGTTACTTTCATTGCTGGTAAGTTGTTAGAGAAATATGCTACTAAGCCTCCCTTTGATCTACCATGTATTGTAGAACTGGCTGGAACGTGGTATGTTTTGTAGCCCTGAATATGCATGGGCTCGGTGGCCCAAGTTTCCTGTAAGCATACTATTTGGTGAGCATTCACAATATCTAACCATGGTTTGAGGTTTATCTTAGAACGGAGACCTGCTATGTTCCAAAATAAAACAGAGAGCATCTGGCTAGAGGTAACTAAGTTACTTGTACTCAAGGAAACGTCAGAAGGTAAAGTACCTGGGCATGGGGAGGTGTGTGTTGTTAATGCTGTGGAATAAGGTACCAAATGATCATTGGGTCCTAAAGGATTGTCTTGTAATAAATCGAAGGCTGTTGAACTTAGAGAAGATGCTTGCCTGATAACACTAGGGGGCTCAGTCAATGCTATTGCTTCTCGGGGGAGTGGTGGTTCGAGGGCCAATTCTTCAGGAGGGGATGGTATTATTGGTTTGGAATTTGGTATTGAAACTACAATACCATCCGTACAATGTAGGTGCTCACTTCTTGGACGAGTTTTGGGTGGTACAATCTATAAATTCCCAGGGGTTCAGGTGCCAACCAGTTCCGGTCCATGGTCCATAGCTCTGTGGACATACACCTTAAATTTGGCTCAACACAGGTATATAAAAACACAAGTGAAATGATCTCTCATTCTCTATTAATTATGGTTTGATATAATAAAGGCCTATAGGATCTCAGAAATAATTTCAACCACGTCCACCTGAAACAACCCTGATTTCCCAACTGCATTGAAAATTTCTAGGGGGAAAGCAAGGACATTTTGAGTAACTAAGGGGCATATTTACAAAGAAAGCAGCGGAGCGTGTCGTTAAGCCTGGAAGGCTAACAACACAGTGTCACTTTAGAAAATGCAGGAATGCACCTTATACACATGAATATGGTGCAGCTCTGCGTTTCCCCCTGTGCTAGCGATAACTCTGCCTAGCGCCAACGCAGGCACGCTTGCATTTTTTTTTAATGCTGTGCAGGAAGGGTGACCTTTCTGCACATAAACAATCATAGGCTAGTTGCTGTTTCTATGTGTGCTGCACAAGGCAGCACACATGGAAACAGAAACAATTAGGAGAAATAAAGCATTTCTCCTCGTTTCGCATGTTTAAGACAAGGTTTCCCCTGGTCTTAATTTTGGCGCTGCCTCCTATTTGCGCTGCCCTTGTAAATATGAGGCAGCATTAAAATCAGTGGGTGTTGCGGTGGAACGCCCACTGCAACACGCAATGCCCTCCCCTTTCACTCTAAATACAGCGTGAAGTGAAAGGGCGCCTTATTTACAAGGCAGCGTTATGCCAAGTTAAGTAGCTTAATGCTGCCATGTAAATAAGGCAAGGCCCCGATCACCATCACAACGTCCCTAAAAGTGACGTTGTGATGGCGAGAGGGGCTTGCAAATATACCCCTAAATGCCTTTTAACAAATTCAAATCTTATGTTCAAATATTATAAGGGTGTGAGACTCCATGGTGAGTTTAAACATCCTTATTATGTACCACTGTGGGAACGTTATCCTACATATTTCCCTATATGAAATAGTGACTCCTTGAAATGTATCCAGTTGGGGGTATATGATGGTGCAGTGAGCTAAAAAACGGTGATGGATCAAGCCCTGATCTCTTGACTGGGTAGGAGTATTCTGCATCATTCAGAAACTCTGTCCATCACCTTTTCCAAAATGAATATGGCGGCTGGTCCACCATGTGCGGTCTCTATCCATGACTGAATGAGCCAATGTGCATGCCCTTTCAAAGTTGAGGTCTGGAAGAGGATGGGCCAAGATTTGCAGTCTCTTGCGGCTTGCTGGGATGTGCATTCACGTTAACTGGTGACAGGACCCTGCACATGCTCCCATTGTTAGCAGGCTGCAGCCGTGGTTTGGCAACGCCTCTTGCTGGTTGGATAGCCACCTGCTGGTGAGGTCATGGAGGGGCACACACTATTTCCTTGTGAAAAGTTATTATAAGCAATTAGTGCCCTGGAGGTTAAAATACACCTGTGATAAGAACATAATATGCAGCGTCTGATAAGTAAATAACACTGTGCCACAAACTATGCACTTCAAGAATTCTTTCCAGAACTGGTCTTGGCACTCTATGAGATGTCCCAGGACTGGATACAGACCCCCAGAAATGGTCAGAAAACACGAGAGATAGCCACTACGACTGAACACAAAATTTCAGGTAAGTTTGGAACTGGGAGAGGACCCAAAACTCCAGAGATGGCCTTTAGATGTTGGCAAAACATTCCAGATGTGGCCTCCAGAACTGAAGTCAATACTTCGCAGTTATTCTCCAGACACAGTCTACCGACACAAACTCCGGACAAATCACCCCAGATGAAGCCTTAGTATAGAATACAATGTCAGATGTGGCTTCTAAAAGTAGGAGCTGTGCTCCATGTGTGGCATTGTGAGCCAGACTCGATAGTCCAGATGAGGCTTGCAGAACCGGACACAGCAGTCTAGGTGATGTGTACATGATGCACTGGTAACAAAGCCTCCCTTATCCGCTGGTTTGATCACACTTGGTTCTGCACCCAAACATTCCTTCATCTCTCCCTATGGGCTATCTGTCATTCGGCTTAGTCCCTTGGACGTCATTCAGGGTCAGAACTGAAGTATGTCCGAGGACTAGGATGCTATTAATGCTGCTGCAAGTACTGTAACTTGTCTTTCATTTATACATAGCGTCCGCCCTCGCGGACACTATTTCGAGGGGTTACAGGGCTCATCCCTCAACCTGTTTTGCACCTCACAACACTCGTTTGACACACCTAATAACTTTGCGTCAATACTTAGCTGTGCGCCCTTTCTCTTGACCCTTACAAAAAACCCTTTTTTTAACGCTCATCAGAACTGAAGTATGTCCGGGGACAAGGATGCTATTATTGCTGCTGCAAGTACTGTAACTGCTGGGATGTGCGTGAAGTTTGCACTGCATGTGATGTAGCGGTTTGTTGTAGGGATAGAGACTTCTATTGCTGCACCTTATATTGCATCTTAGGAAGCATTCCCTACTGCTGCCTGTGCTGTACATGTACAGAAGTGTGATGACAACCTTTCCACTATGAGAATTCACAGCATTTGGCTTCTTCCGCGTTTGCTATAGCTTCTTGGGCAAAGCTCCGGTCTGTTCCCCATGTGCACAGCATCAGAGGATGTCTGACAACTTTAAGGAGGCTGGCGACTACCAAAACTGGAGTACTGAGGATAGCATGCAGTGTGTTTTACATTCACATTTATTGTGTGCCCAGTTACTCACTCACAAGTGAATCTAGTCATGATCAGAGGGATGAGTCCAGGACATGCAATAGGTCCTAGCCTGCTTAGTAAACCACACCATTCCCGCCCCTCGCAGCCCGATGCAACGCTAAGAAGAAACAACATTGCACATGTTTAACAGACTGATTCTGATGCATTTTATTGATCGCCTGTACATTTGAAATATAATGTATACTGAAGACAAAAAAATGAACGAAATACATAGTTGTGTTCAGAAGCAGACAAATAGCATGACTGACAAAATCACTGCTCGACCCATAGGAAACACACACATTGTGACACTCGTATGTGCCTCTCTCTCTTGCACCCGCTCAGCGTACACAGATCTATTACCTGGTTGGGTACTTTTATTACACAAAATCCAGTGGCATAAACCCAGAGACCTTTTAGATATGAAAACTGTTTCACGGGTTCCTGTGAAAAATGAGTTTTAGAATCACAATGAGTGCTCCAAACCACTCTGCTTTATCATTGCTCATTGTTGAATCCACTAGTCATAACAGGTAAATAAACGCTTAATATTCTAATTCCAGTCAATGCACCTTGCAGAGAACAGCTTCAACAATCTCTCCATTCAATTGACGGAATGTGTTTTTAACAATGCAAAGAGTATGTTTTCTAACATTCTTCATTTTTCTATTAGCTTACGGCCAACTGTACAAACACTAGGAATAGCAATTTGTAAATTGCGATTTTTCTCTGAATCGCAAATTGGAAATCGCTATTCCTAATGTAAAAAACTTTTATTTTTAAATAAGCGATTCCTAGCGGGTCGCAATTTGACCTACCTCATGAAAATGAATGAGGTAGATCACAAATTGCAACACACTTGGAATCTCAGTCATCACAGAGATGGTGGCCTGCTGAGGTCAGCAGACCCCCATGTCTGTGATTGTTTTTAAATAGATAAATGCATCCCATTTTTCTTAAAGGAAAACTGGATGCTTAAAATAGAATGTGTATTTATCATCTTTTAAGAGTAAGCAGTGGACTCTTGAATACTTTTTTCAACATTCACAAAAGGTAAGGGGTCCCTTAGGGACACCTTACTGTTTGCAAATAACTTCCCACTTCCTTTGAGACGTTGGTAAAAAAAATTATTGTTTTGCGATCGGAATTCGGTCACAAAACATTAATACATACCATTTCAATTCGGTATTCGGAAGGGACGTCCTAAACATGCCCCTTCCTACTACTGAATCGGTATTTGTTGCAAACCCAAATTGCGATTCGGTAACATGTTAAGGATTTGCAATTTGGGCTTGATACATCAGAAAAAGCTCTTGTGCAGTCATAAATGAATTGGGCTGTTAGCGAACGTAAAAAGCCTTCGCCCATCTGTCCCCGTAGTGTTGTAGTTCGGTATCTCACTTTTTCAATAAACCTTTCTCTAACTGAAGTAAACAGGTTTTTCAAGTTAACTGCTTCAAAATAAACATACAATATAAAAACATATAATGAGTAAAGTGTAATATAGTCCTATATCGCCATCTAAGGCTTCAGGTGACATTTTCAAAGCACTCCGTCTTTGGTCCTGTAGCTTATGATGTCAACAGAAACCTACTAAACTACTATGGAACCATATTATATGGTTACCCGTTATTCATCATATCAAAAGGAAGAGACACCTACCAACTTTGCGTACATTTTAATATTTATTGAACCAGACATTATTCAGCATTGTAGACTGTACATTATCATCCAAATGAAAATATGTTTGAGGTAGCACCAAAGGAGAGGTAAAACGCACTGTTCTCTGCTGATTAGAACACAAACACAGCTGAAATCAGAAAAAAATGACATGATAGCGACATGTTATGGATGAAAAAATACAATAATGCGGATGTTTCTGTTTTGGCACGATGGGTATTTTCATATTTTAATTTTATTTTGATTTGGCTTGCTTGAGATCTTACTGCGAAAAAAAGGCAGCATGTGCGTTTGGCGACTTTATGACCTGCAAGCATTGTCATGGAAAAAGTTGTGATCTTGTTTTTAAAAAAAAATGGAAAATGCTCGCCTTTAGTGCATAGAATGTCATTCACAAAAAACGCAGCACTTGATTCGGTGCCATTTTTTCAATCACTTGGTGAAAGTTACTTTTGTTGTTACAATACACCGTACATCTGCCAAAAAAAGAGGATTAAACTAAACTGCCACAGTTAAAAGCCCTCTTACTGAATGAAGGCTCTTGACTTTCATGAATCCAAATTAAGTGCATATAAAACAAAATTCTCGCATAAACCATTGTAGTTTTTAAAAAAAAAGGCATTGTGTCCTTCACTGCAGCTTCCTTTGCATCTGTCCCCGCCCAAGCTGGAAATATTTTTCTTCCAATGTCGCCGCGGTGTGTCCTCGTTCTTGAATAAATATCTCTCGGATGGCGGAGCGCCATCTTTAAATGTTTGGAAAACGGTAGTTGAATTTCCTCGTGTTGGTGTAATAATACTTCTTCCCATCCAAGGCCGGTAAAATGTTACTGCTGGTCAGCTGAGGCAGGTGCTGTAACTGAACATGGAAAACACAGTGTAAGCGTTGAAGAACATGTGACGTTAAAGTGTTTGTAGCACTTCGACTTGAAAAATCTAAACAGTCTGTTACTTACTATATTTCGGGCAGTATTGATGAATTGTCTTTTTATACTCCAATGTTTTAAAAACTTTTTATGGACGTCTTTCTATGCACATTTAATTGAGTTTTTTAAACAAATCTTCTCCTTGTCTGTTTAAAATTTTTTTTTCATGATTTTGTCATATGGTTTGTATTACTATGTATGTATGTATGTATGTCTTTTATGAAGAAAATTCGAAATAAAGACGTTAAAAACTGAAACTGTTAAAGTGACTCTTTAAGAACGTTCCCGGAAGCACCAAATGTACTGGCCTTTAAAAACATTCCAGGACCGACTCAAAGAAAATCATAAACTCCCACCCACAAGTTTACGAGCCCGCATTCGAGGAGATTTAGGACTGTCTGGAAATAACAATGCTTTTCCTAAGTAGGTCGTCAAAGCAGTGTCTGCTAGTTGTAGGTTTCCAGGCGTAATTCTGCAATATTTCATCAATTTCTTTCTCGAAAAACTCACTGTAGTAGCTTTTTTGCATGTGTAATTGTACATGTTGCATTATTATGCATTGCTTTTTTTTTACTATGTTAAATATTTTCCTAATGGAGACTACCTTCCCTTACACCTAGCCAAATTTGGTAGGTTTTCCCTTCGTTTTCCAATAGGTATAGGGGATCACTGACTATATACCTTTTTTTTTTATCCAAAACAAAACTTCATTCAAGATTTACAGCTTATTTTTTTTCTGGAGCTTCTCTGAACTACTGTAGCACCTTTCTTCCACCATGTTCTACATCTTCCAGTGTTGTGTGGATATTCACGTTTGCTTGTTTTTATTCTTGCACTGCTACAGGAGATTGTCTTCGAGATCTGGGTCTCACTTTTTTTTGATCTTCAATGGACACGGATGGCCATTTGGTTGGGGGTAGCACTAATATATATATATATATATATATATATATATATATATATATATATATATATATATATATATATATATATATATATAATCAAACTGGCGAGATAAACACATTTCCAGAGTGGGAGAGGAGTTGGTGAACACCTACAAAGTCTCAGGTGTGTGGCTGTTCCCAATCTTTACAAGGAAACCTTACCCTAGAGCGCCCTGAGAGAGATTTACAAGTGGGCTTTATTACACGATTGTGGGGTAAAATGATTTATGAATGCATGCTCAATTGAGTAAATAACTTACATTCTGACTTAAAAGTGACTTTAAATGTCTGTGAATTGTACTCTCTGATATACAAGGTACCAGATATGTTGACCATTTTAGCCCATAGCCCGCAACAGCAGCCACTAATTTTGAAGGGATGAAATACTCAGGAGACAGACAATTTATTTGCAGTCTCCTTTCCCTCCTGGTCACAGTATTTGTTAACAATCCCTCAATCCGTGGACCCCTCATAGAGGCTGACCAGTACCACCGGCGTTCTTTAACCATAATGGTCATGACTACCCAAGACATCAGTGTACGACAGTTTATAAGCTAAATATATGTCTTGGGTAAAATCCTGTCGAACTATTGTACTTATGCCCTTCTCATTGCAACAGTTGCACAAACACGCTACTTGTTGCTGCTGTCTTTGAATAAGAGAAAGGGTAGGTCCTGATAAGTGAGCCACTTCACCATGGCCACCAGTATTGTGCCACATAATGTCTGCTACCTTAATAGAGTTCTGATTGGTTCATTGCATCTTATTCTTTCAATCATGTTTAGTTTGTTACAACTTTTTTTTTCATTTTCTCCCATTGTGCCTTTGGTTAGGTTTGTCCTTTGTTTTCACCCGCATGAAGGATTAATATCCATCTATCACTTCTCTCCCAGCTGCATCTCCAGACAGTTCCTTTGACTTTGTTGTGGACAGGTGCTACACAGACTCTGAAGGCGGTTACACAACTGGAATTAACTTGTGCATAATGTAGGCAGTGTATACATACATTCCATATCTAAATTCTGACTTACATCCGAAAATGATCATACCCAGGGTAACTGTCACAGGAGTAGCCAGGTAAACCGAATGCAAAAAAGGGTACCACACCACCCGCAAAATAGGGTACCACCCACAAAATAATCGCTTTTTGGGTACTGGCAAACATATAAGATTACACATCAAAACCAAATAGATCAGGTGCAAGGGAAACAGTTGAGAGTATGGGAAAGTGCACTAATCAGCATATTTTTCTGTATAGGTCAACAGTCTGTTAGTGAAAAAACTGTACAACATGGAAAACCAAATATTTTTTCTAACCTGCCATATGCGTACTAAACACATGGCATACTTTACACAATATCATACAATATACAGAACTACCATATGTTTAATATCTAATGCACTGCAAGATACAACATTTACAAATGAGTTGCACGGCCATTTATGCGACTGCCCCCCTCAGAGCAGTAAACTATTAATACTCAAAATTGTAAATTATACACAGCAGAATTACATATCTAAATCTGTACCTTTATGAATTGGGTCAGTGGCATAGTGGTAAATCCCCAGCTTAATTAATACTAATGATTAATATTATTAATCAGTTAATAAAGGAAATTAATTAAGTTTATTTAGTGTAATTATCTGGAGGAGGGATTGTAAAACACGTGAGCTTTTCAGAACTGCTCAAACGTCAGAACAAGTTTTAATTCTCCAATGCTTACCCCAGGAAAGTGCTTTCTGGCTGGTCGCGTTGTTCGCCTTGTGACTCTCTCTGGTTCTCTTCCAGAGTCTGTATCTTCTCGAATGCTATCGAAATACGGATGTTCAAGAAGCTGCTGACATGTTAACCTCTCAGAGGGGTCCATGTGAAGGCAACCCTGAGTAAGGGATAAGGAACACAAGAGATCTGAGTTATGCACAAATCAAGAAAAACTGTATTTAGTCCTGGACTGCCGAACACCAGAATGTCAACCTGACCTCCCACGTGCATTCCCACCAAATTTCGTGAGTGGAAGCCATCTTTGGCGTAGGCCCTTAGTCATCCACACTTCCCCTCTCTGTATGGACCATTTGCTGGACATACCTGTCTATTACAACTCTGAAACCCTGGCAATCCATCATTCGTAAACATTAAACTGGAGACAAACATGAAATCGCACCCAAGTTTCATCACTATAGATGGGACAATCTCTTCAAACCTATGCAAGGACCTAGCTTTAATAAAGTCACTCTGACTCAATTGTCTGTATCTTACTGGTTTGATATGTTAACTTCTCAGGCCTCTCTCTATCACTGATGATTGCTGGAAATCTGTAGTTTACCACCCCTCTGAAGGTGACAGTCTGCTCTCAACAAATCTCAATCGAGGGTAAATCTATCACCTAACAACCGTCACAGAAGAATACTGTGCTCCCCTAATTTGGGATGTCAGAGTGCCTGGAAGCACACCATCCTGGCTCCCCACCACTCACTCACGATCTAAACTATGTCATATGTCTTTTCTAGTACATCTCACTGGTCTCTCGAGCGCAATAGTTGTGTCATACGGTGTATAGGGACCTCCAATCAGCATATTCTCTTCCATATGCTCATCTGTCTCACCAACACAATCCTTCAACTAGCACTAAGGCTCACTTTATATCTCATGATACATGCCTCATTCCACACAGCCCATATAGCTTAGAGATACTATACCCCCCTTCAGCTACCTCCACGCAGAGCAGGCAGAAATTCATATCCAACGGTTTTAGCGAATACATTGAGTCACTAATTGCTGAATCGTATCTCAACCTAGTAAAAGGGGATAGGACTACAGACTGACTACATTACAAAAACGTCAACGTGGGAAAGGATATTCTCCGACTACTTCTCATCTGATATCAGATTATTTGTAGTTGGTGGATAGAAGTTTTCTGTCTCTTCCCTAACATATAAGTCCCCTACGACTAAAAACGTTTACAATAATGGCAAGGATAATAATCCAGGCTTGTCCATACACTCTATTGATTTTCGTTCAGATTTTTATGAAGCTAAAAACTATTTCTACAAACTTTTTCACACCTACGACACGACTTTCTCATCCTCAACAGTCCCTTCCTGTTGCTCCTTCATCCATCTCCCAACTGCTTGTATCCCACACCTCTTTGTAACAGATATCTATTTCCTTTCCTCCAAATCAGATCTTCCTAAAAAATAGAAATAAGAGTCGTGGCTGTGTTGTAGCGTTGGTTCATCATGGTTCCCTAATACTCTAGATGCTCAATGACCCGTCATAAACCTTATTTGAGTATATTTTGACTATGGCTGCTCCCTCCCTTACCACATCTCTGGTCTGAACACTTTTCTACCACACAATGCTTCCACACCTTCAAATATAATCTACTAAATCTCAACCAACATGCTCTACTACTCTCGGATTATATGTGTAGACGGTCTAACAAATTCTTTTTATCTGAGTATAATACAATATGTGCACACCCTTGGTTTTTCAGAAATGGACAAAAAGAATCCACACATGATTGACCTACTTCCTGGTCCTCAAGTTTAGTAGATTACTTGAACTTCAACTCCTCGACGTTTTTCAGCTATCTCGATGAGACTAATTCTATGTCAGGACCGGAGGCTTCAGATTATTCTATATCTTCCTTCGCTTTATTAACATAAAGACTCCACAGCAGCTTAGGAAAAGATATATAGTAGTAACAAAAAATGCTTTAAGGCATAAAGCATTTGACGGAACGTTCAACAGATCAAAACAACAACTCCCAAGAGTCTCTTTGTATAATGACAGTCCATAGTCCTTCCACTCTGTCCATCACCGCTATAAACCCGGCCTTCTCTTCCTCTTCCTCCTCTTTCTTCGCTGCTCCCGCAGCCAGATAAGTGCTTTTCATGTTTCCTTTATGTGTTTACTGATTGTATTGTATGTACGATCGTTGGGGGACTCACTCCATGGTTTATGTTTTCCATTGCAGAGTCCCCAGTCGCGGGAACGTTCTATCGTTCCTACGCGATCTTTCTTTCCCACTTGTGTGCGGTGAGTAAGCAAGCCGCCTGAGGGCGCCCTAACGTCTCGCCGACCCTTCGGCGCGCCTCCGCAGTTCCAGGAGCCGCGCCGTGGTGTCTGCTTGCGCAGGAGCCAACCCTCGCGTACCCCTCTGACACCCGGTGCTCCGGGTCTGTATCTCCCTGTTTCTGACGCCCCGTTGGGGTCTGTATTGCGGCGCTGACCGCGTGAACCACCTTCGGGTGAACTTTGTGCACCTCTTCGATTGTGTGTGGCTTGGCGTGCTTGAGGGGTGCGGAGACTCGGTCCCGGCGAGGAGAGTCAGCGCGCTGGGGGGTTGGTGCAGCCCCACCTGCCACGTCAGTTGGCCCACAAAGTGATCGCAGCCAGTTGGTCTGCCCATATCCGAGACTTATCTCGACTGCCGCCCTCCAGGGTGCCCCAGAATTTGCCTTGTGCTTCAGGATGGAAGGGGAGTACGAGGAAGAACCCTACTCCTATCTGCAGGACGACGAATTTTACCAGGCGGTGGATAATTTGATCTATCGCTGCGTGACGGAGGTGGTAGGGCCTATGGAGGACCGCCTCTCCGCCCGCATCGTGGAGGAATGCGCGAAGCTGGCGTCCGCGCATGTGACTCCGGCCCCCGAAATCCCGGGGACATCCGGCGGGTTGCCACCCGCGCCGAAGAGGCCCTGTAGGGATGGCCCATCCTCGGAGGCCCAAGGAGTGGACAGGGGCGCGTTTGAGCGTCTCCGGGACGCCTTCCTGGCGAAGGCGACGGCGGTGCCCCCTGCTCCCTTGGCGGATCCGGGTACTTCAGGGGACGTGTCGACGGCACCCGCTTCTCCTGTGTACGACTCCCCAGACACCGATGACGACGGAGAGTCGACCCGATCTTGGCTTCCGGCGTCCTCTGCCAAGGAGATGCCACGAGATGAGTCGGGCATGCTGGACCCGGATGAGATCGTCCACCCTCGCTCCGCGGCTTGGACACCGGGGGAGACGGTGGCGAAGTTTGTAGCGGGCAGGCTACGCAAGCCGCTGGAGAAGGAGGCAAGGGGTTGCCTGCGTGGGGAGTGCCCTAGGCCGACTTTGGAGGGTAAGGTGGCCATGACCCCGGAGTTGGATGCCAAGATGGCCACCTTCTTGGCTAAATTTATGAAAGACCCCAGGAAGGGCATCGATCGGTCCTGGCGGGCCTGCCAGGATAAGCTGCTGGATGCGGTAGGACCTGCCACGAAGATCCTCGATATGGCGGAGGAGGCGAAGGCAAATGGCACCGTCATTTCACCGGAGGTGCTTTCTAATTGGGCCCAGAGGGTGATCGTGTTCTTGGGCAACGCCAACTGCGCCCTGTCAACCGAGCGACGGCGTTCGCTCTTGATTAAGTTGGATCCGAAGTTGGGTGACCTGGCCTCGTCGGAGGCGGGTGCGGTTGCCCAGGGAGGCCTCTTTGGCGAGCCCTTCATCAGAGAGCTGGGAAAATTCGTGAACACGTTCACATCACTGGACAAGGCCCAGTCCAGCATTAAACGGGTGTTTCACCAACGTTTCTCCGGAGGGGCCGGTCGCGGTAGGGGCCGCGCGATCGGCCGTGGCCAGCAGACCACCAATAAAGGGCAAGGCTCCGGCAGAGGCCAATATCAGACCTCTGCGAACTTTAACAACTTCTATCCCACCAGAGGGCAGCGCTTCGGCCGCAGAGGGTTCAGGAAGAACTCTGGACAAGGAAATGCCTCCGGTAAGTGTACTTTGTTTGGATCAAGTTCCAATTGGGGGGCGGTTGGCAACCTTTTACGAGGAGTGGGAATTGCTCACTGCCGACGCTTGGGTCTTGCAAACTGTACGTGGTTTCCACATAGAATTCTACGACCAACCCACGCAAGCGGTGCCCCCGCGTCCAATAGTTTTTTCAGAGTCCGACGCGCGGTTGATAGACGGGGAGGTCTCGGAGCTGCTCCGCAAAGGGGCCATCCGTCTATCAACGCGCCACCCACACGGGTTCCTCAGCAACGTCTTTTTAGTGGACAAGACAGATGGGGGCAAGAGACCTGTGATCAATCTCAAGGAGTTCAACGGGTGGTTGATCTATCGGCATTTCAAAATGGAGGGTATCCACCTTCTTCGAGACGTACTCCTCCCTCGGGATTGGATGGTGAGACTGGATCTCAAGGACGCCTATCTGGTCGTCCCCATCCATCCCCCGCACCCTCGTTTCCTTCAGTTTCTATGGGACAGCAGGGTGTTCGAGTTCACCGCGCTGCCGTTCGGTCTGTCGTCGGCCCCATGGTGCTTCACGAAGGTTCTCCACCCGGTGGTGGAGTTTCTCAGAAGTCAAGGGGTCCGTATGCTAGTGTACTTAGACGACATCCTCCTCATGGGGCAGTGCCCGGAGGTGTTGGCGGGCCAGCTGCGGCAGGCCGTCCACCTCCTCCAGAGACTGGGGTTCGTGATCAACGGCTCCAAGTCGGTTTTGGTTCCCACTCAGAAGATCATCTTCCTAGGTTTCGTGGTGGACTCGGTGCAGGCGGTCTTGAGCCTGCCGGGTCGGAAAGTCGCGAAAATACGACACCTGCTTCGGCAGACGATCGCAAAGGATCGCACGTCCTTGCGCCATATCGCCAAGGTGGTAGGGCTTCTGTCGTCCTCCATCCAGGCGATTTTCCCGGGCCCCCTGCATTACAGGGCGCTCCAGCGCTTGAAGGCGCAACACCTACGTCGTGGGATGAGTTACGATCAGTGGGTTCCCCTCACGGAGGAAGTGAAGGAGGAAATGTCCTGGTGGCTGTCTCACATGGAGGCATGGAATGGTCGGGCGATCTTCGGTTCAATCAATCAATCAATCAAAGACATTTATAGAGCGCACTACCTACCCGTAGGGTCTCGAGGCGCTTGGGGGGGGGGGGGGGTGTGCCGCTACTGCTCGAACAGCCAGGTCTTGAGCTTCTTCCTGAAGGAGAGGTGGTCTTGGGTCAGGCGCAGGTCGGCCGGGAGGGAGTTCCAGGTCTTGGCGGCCAGGTAGGAGAAGGACCTTCCTCCTGTAGTGGCTCTGCGGATGCGTGGGACGGCGGCGAGGGCGTGGCTGGCGGATCGGAGGTGGCGTTTGGGAGCGTAGAAGTTGATTCGGTTGTTGAGGTAGCTCGGGCCTTGGTCGTGTAGAGCTTTGTGTGCGTGGGTAAGGAGGCGGAAGGTGATTCTCTTGTTGACCGGGAGCCAGTGCAGGTCTCTTAGGTGTCCGGAGATGTGGCTGTGTCGTGGGATGTCGAGGATGAGTCTGGCTGAGGCGTTCTGGATGCGCTGGAGTCTCTTCTGGGTCTTGGCGGTGGTTCCGGCGTAGAGTGCGTTGCCGTAGTCCAGTCGGCTGGTGACGAGGGCCTGGGTGACGGTCTTCCTGGTCTCTGTGGGGATCCACCAGAAGATCTTCCGAAGCATGCGAAGGATGTTGAAGCACGACAAGGAGACGGCGTTGACTTGCCTGGTCATGGAGAGGGAGGAGTCCAAGATGAAACCCAGGTTGCGTGCGTGGTCCGTCGGTTTGGGTGCGGTGCCCAGGGCGGGGGGCCACCAGGAGTCGTCCCAGGCGGAGGGCGAGGAGCCCAGGATGAGGACCTCCGTCTTATCTGGGTTCAGCTTCAGGCGGCTTGTCGTCATCCACTCGGCTACCTCTCTCATCCCTTCGTGCAGGTTGGCTCTGGCGGCGGCGGGGTCGTTGGTCAGGGAGAGGATCAGCTGGGTGTCGTCGGCGTAGGAGATTATGTTGAGGTTGTGTTGGCGTGCGATGGCCGCGAGGGGGCTCATGTAGACGTTGAAGAGAGTCGGGCTCAGTGAGGATCCTTGAGGGACGCCGCAGATGACTTTGGTGGCCTCTGATTTGTACGGTGGTAGGCGGACTCTTTGTGTTCTTCCGTCGAGAAAGGAGACGATCCATTCCAGCGCCTTCTCCTGGATTCCGACGTTGCTGAGGCGCTGCACTAGGGTGCGGTGGCAGACCGTGTCGAAAGCCGCGGAGAGGTCTAGGAGGATGAGGGCCGCTGTTTCCCCGTTGTCCATCAGGGCTCGGATGTCGTCAGTGGCGGCGATGAGGGCGGTCTCGGTGCTGTGGTTGGCACGGAATCCGGACCTAATCATAGAGTCCGATGCCAGCAGGTCGGGCTGGGGCGCCCGGTGCGGGGATTTCTCCACCGGCGGCGCCTGGTCTTCAGAAGAACAACGATTGCATATCAACTGTTTGGAGCTCCTGGCGGGCTCCTTCGTAGTCCATTGTTGGATGAAGGATTCGGTCAAGGCCTGTGTCCTTTTGCGGATGGACAATGTTTCGGCGGTTCGTTATGTGAACCATCTAGGGGGTCCTCGTTCCCGCGCTTTGGCGGATCTGGCGAAGGACTTCTGGGACTATTGCCTGTCACGTCACATTGCGGTGACAGCGGAATATCTGCCGGGTCAGTCCAACCAAGTGGCGGATTGGCACTCCAGACACCTCAGGGACGCCAGTCAGTGGAAACTGGATCCGGAGGTCTTCCGGTGGTTACAAACTCTCTGGGATCCTTTTTCAGTGGACCTGTTTGCGTCCCGTCTCGACCACCAGCTGCCGCGTTTTTTCAGCTGGAGGCCAGACCCTCTGGCGGAGGCCACGGACGCCTTTCTACAGGATTGGAGTCGGGAACAGCCGTTTGCGTTTCCCCCGTTCTCCATGATAATGCGAGCGGCGGCCCAAATACGCCGCCAAGGAGCGGAGTTGGTGTTGGTTACACCGCTCTGGAGGTCTCAAGTGTGGTTTCCGGTTCTTCTGGAACTTTCTTGGGATTTTCCAATCCTACTCCCCCTGTTTCCTCTGCTCCTGACAAATCCGGATCGGGAACCGCATCCTCATCACGCAGAGCTCTCTCCGCCTCGTGGCATGGAGGCTCTCAGGAGACGCTAGTCGCTCCCAGGCCTTTCGGGGTCTGCTGAGCACTTGCTCTCCAAAGCATGGGCCGATAGTACGACGAAGCGCTACAGATCCGCTTGGCTTAAGTGGATGCGTTGGTGTCTACGAAGGGGTTTGGATCCCTTGGTCGCAGGCCTCGTTCCCGTGCTGAATTTCCTGGCTTACCTAGCCGACAAGGGCTTGGCCTATAGAACGATCAATGCTATTCGATCGGCGATTTCGGCAGGCCATGACAACATCGATGGCCACCCAGTAGGGGAGCATCCTTTTGTTTGCCGGCTTCTGCGGGCTCTCCGTCTCGCGTTGCCTCCTGAACCCAGGTACTCCGTCCTTTGGGACGTCAATTTGGTTCTGAACTTGTTCTTGTCCTGGCCGGCCAATTCCTATCTGTCTCTTAAGGAACTGTCGGCGAAGTTGGCCATGTTGTTATGTTTGATTTCCTGTAGACGCGTCTCTGATGTGCGCGCGCTGGATATATCTGCACGCATTTTTTCCCCGGATGGGGTTACTTTTACCGTGGGCCGACGCACTAAAACGTCGTCGCGATCCATTTCCTATCCAGCTTTTCTTGACACTCCTAAGTTGTGTGTTGTGCAATGCCTCAAAGCATATGAAGATCTGACCTTGGATTTGCGCCCCCCGGGCGAACGTCAGTTGTTGATTGCCCTGCGGAAGCCACACAAAGCTGTCTCCTCCCCCACTATTGCTCGGTGGGTGCGGTGGGTCATGCAAGAAGCAGGCATCAATACTTCTCTCTTTGGAGCACACTCTGCCAGAGGGGCCATGGCCTCTAAGGCGTTCTCAGTGGGTGCTCGCTTGGAGGACCTAATGCGAGCGGCGGATTGGTCCTCGGATTCCACCTTCAAGAGGTTTTATTTTAAGCCGGTGGTGGATTTGGCACAGTTGGTGGTAAGTAAGCTTTGAACTAGCATAATCTGAAGCCTCCGGTCCTGACATAGAATCGAAATTTGCCTAGCTTACGTAATGGTAAGTTTCAATTCTATTAAGGACACGGAGGCGAGGATTATCCCACCCAGGCTACAGTGGTGTCTCTACCCGCCCGTATGGCAGTAAGTAAAGCGTTTTCCTTACGTTGTCTGTACTGTATTAGTCACTGAATGCTCCTCGCCTTATTGTTGCATTCCTGGGCCACCTCGCTGACGCTGTTTCTTTTTCGACAGGCAACGAGGGTGCTAAGCAGGATCAATGAGGTTCAGGTGTGATCTGCGCGAAGAAAGAGGAGGAAGAGGAAGAGAAGGCCGGGTTTATAGCGGTGATGGACAGAGTGGAAGGACTATGGACTGTCATTATACAAAGAGACTCTTGGGAGTTGTTGTTTTGATCTGTTGAACGTTCCGTCAAATGCTTTATGCCTTAAAGCATTTTTTGTTACTACTATATATCTTTTCCTAAGCTGCTGTGGAGTCTTTATGTTAATAAAGCGAAGGAAGATATAGCATAATCCTCGCCTCTGTGTCCTTAATAGAATTGAGACTTACCGTTACGTAAGCTAGGCAAATTTCGATTCCTCATCACATTTTCTACAGACAACATGTCAATCAATGGACCTAAGACCTGGGGAAATTATGGTCCTCCTTCTTCCTGGTGTAACCAGAATAAAATACAGCCGGAAGCCTTTATTCAGTTGTTGAATGCCATCCTAGACCCATCACTAAGGTTAGAAGTCCTGCAAAGCACCAGAGGTGAACAAATATAGCTAAAAGATTTGAAAAAATGGGTCACAGCTGAGATCCAAGAGTTAAGTAACCTAAGGAGGTGAGATGGTAAAGTCAGTGATACTGATATATGGGACTTAGGATGACTTGCAATTCAAGCAAAATTGGATGAAAATTCACCATGATTAGGGGTATTTAGTTGGGGAAGCCCCATATTATTTGCTTCTCATAAGTGGACTCTTGCATATCTGCTCCTAATTCAACCAAGTGGCTATGATATGTACATGGATTTTCACGGAAAAAGACAAGAGTATATTGCTATTGATGGGTGGTTTGGAACATAACTACCAAAGTACTTGGGTTTGGTGTAGTACAGAATAAGGCGCACTAAACTAATGGAATGGAATGGAAGGATGTTGTATCTATCACGTACAAACATTGTTATATGCTCTCTAGAAGGGCGCTGTGGTGTAAAGCAGGATGCTGCTGGATTAGGTACTAGTTGTTGTAGTTATTGTTTATTGCACTGATTAAAGTTCAGATGCTAACTCACAAGGATCAAGGTGAAGATGCGAGAATTGAAGATATACATGTCTGATTCATTGTTGATGTTGGGTTAATCGAGCTGACTCGGATAAAGTGTCTGTCCTGATATTGTTGAAATTTAAATAAAGAATGAATAAAAAATGCCATTCCGGATCTATCACACAACAATACTTTAGATATTTTTAACCATTGGATTTCAAAGATATCCAATATCCTTAACTCCCTTGCTCCCTCCACAGTCAGAGCACTGTGGAACCCAGTAGTGGGTATACCAATAGCCTGTGCCAAAGGTAAAAAGTGCTTTAACCAGACGATGGATCTTAATCAAATGTCTCTCTGATGATATAGCCTGCCATGACCGTGCCATACATTACAAATCTGCATATACAAGGGCAAAAAAGAACTTTACCGGTCCTGTGTCACCAACTCTATTGGGGACCTTTTTCGCATCTTCATCCCTATCCCAACCTCTGTGATAACCTCTCAAAGACCTCAAATTGCTGATTTCATCAAGCAATCCTCTGAGCATGGTCCCGCGTCTACCACCACTTATATCGAATGCACTCTTAGTGAGTTTGTGCCTGCCTTGGAAACAGAAGTTAGGAAAATAGTGACCACCTTTAAGAAGTCTTCTCTACCCTTTACCTGTTCAGTGCCAAAGTCATCAATATTGGCCTCCCAGCGCTCTTAACAGGCATCGCCAACCTTGCAAACAGCTTCTTAACTACTGGGATAATCCCCCAGTAATCCTTACCGACATTATAAAGAAATCCATAGCTGTTCTGGGCCAGATTATAAAGCCTTTTTGGGGAGTCAAAACCCCTAATGTTTTTAGATCACAGGGTTTGTGACAGCTAAATGGCTTTAAAATATGTACTAACCCTATTTTGTGACTCAGTAAGTGCTTACTTAATCGCAAAACGGGTTTAGAATGCATACCGACTAGGAGTTTGGAAAGTTGCTTCCATTACTTATTATGTCTAAAAAAATATGCTTCCTATTGCTGAAAGGAAAATATATTATCTTTCAAGTACTGTAGCCTGAAAACATTGTTTAAATACAATAAAATGACTATAAAAAGATGTACCAAAGGGAAAAAAACATTGGCCAAATAAAGTATAAGCCCACCAGCCTTGGCCCTGACGTGTGCTACTTTTTTAGGTGTTTGTGCGGGTGATCAGGTTAAATAACCAATTCCTGTCATCTCATATGCAACACTCTACCTCTTCAATAGCTACATCACTAGGGGCTCTCACCAACCGCTATGATGTGGAATTGTGTTTTGTATTAAGACTTCTCCTTGGTCATGTCAGTGGCCACTGACCATCGTGACCTAGTGCACCCCGTCTCACACCTAGGTAACGGTCCAGTTGGGAATTCGATTCATGTTGGTAGCCACCACATGTGGTCCCACGTTATCATCCCCCCTATCATGACAGTGACCACTGACTACTATTACCCAGTGCACCACCATTTACATCATGACGACAGCCTGGTGGGCCAATCGATTCACACTTATAGCCAGCGCTGTATGTAGTCACTATACCCCGTATAGAGCCTTCCTCTCCGCTTGTTTTGAATACATACGAGCAGATTACAACATTCCTTCATACAATCTGATGACATATCACTCTCTACAATATGGCCGCTGGGTTCTACTAGCCTGTGACGCGCTGTTCATTGAGACATAGTCCACTTGGTGCGCCTCCCTGAGCACGCGTGGCTTTTCCGAGCCCCCCCAGCACGTGACAGAGGGTGTTCAGAAAGTGCATCAGAATGGGTAAAAGCAGAGTAGGTGGACCGCTCTCTGCTGCGGCTTCTCTTCCTCCTAACTACGTGTGGGTAGGTCTACGGTTTTTGTCCGTTCGGCGGACAGGTAGGTGCAACCTTTGGTGTACTTTATTTTCTGAGCAGTGACTTGTGTTCGAGCAGCCGACCCTGCCGAAATAGCCCTTGCGAGGTTGGTGTGTAGGATGGGGGTTTGTAAATGTGCCGGAGTGGCCCTGACTACTCTGGCTGTTAGCTAACCCCGCCGCTTGCCACAGGAAAGTAAGCTACGACTAATTCCTGAGGCTCTAACTGAGCTGGGGGTCGATTGTTGTACTGTGCACATTTTTTACACCTCTGTGCGTACCTCTATGATTGTCTGATACGGCTCCGGGGTTCCTGCATTTCCTTGCCGTGATTTCTGGCGGCAAGTTGGCGGCAGCTGGCATAATGCACAGAGACCTCTACACTTACCCTCCATTAAGCACAAGCATTCTCAAATGGGTTCGTTTGCGTCAGTGGGCCCGACTCCATTTTGTAGTGGGTGATATATTTATCTATGCCTTCTTTTCCCAAACCCTAGGGTACCTACAAACGGGGTGCCATACACGGGAGAAGACCGTTGACACCATTTATTGCTTTTAGTAGGGCGAGACTTGCATTCCTTAAATTTGGATACGTATTCACCTGATCTTTATTCTGACTGTTTGTGTTATCACACTGTAACCTAGCCTTAAGTCGTTTTTAATACTTTCTTTTAACCTAATGACCTTCTGACTAGGTCTGCCTAACACTTGCTGAATATAGCATACATGTTGAACCAAGCACCGGTGAACTAGACTGTTGTTGACATTGACTAGGGTATTACCCCATTTCTCCTGTCATCCCTCTCTAGGTCCCACTAAGACGCGGCAGGACCTCGTGGCCTGCACCAAAGTCTCCTGTAGAAGGTAGTATCCACCCCTCCCACAACGTGTAGCACAGTTTTTCCCTTTTAGGTCCTGATTAATTGCTATAGGAGCATGAAACATGTCGACCATTAGGTAGAACATACTTTTCTGGATCATTGCACCAGTGTGTATTTTCTCCTCACTGTTTTTAGTAAGGTAGCTAACCACACCATTAAAAATATGTAGTGGATTATCTAACCTTTTTTAATTACCACTTATCCCTCTACGTCTACACTTCCCCTTAGGCCCTCACACCCACATGCACCAACTGGCAGGAACAAAAGTTCTCAGATAAAGAACCCCTTTATGGGTGCCCATCAAATATTGCACCTCCAGTCTGACGAAGAGCAAAACCCAGATGATGAAGCATGACACCTAGCTTGATGGGTGTGTGAGGGTTTTAGTTCCGAAAGGGGGATTCCCTTCCCTTTCCCACTAATTGCTTGGTTCCTCATATTTTACCCGCTTTGGGGAACAGTGTATCCTTTTTTGTTCACATGATCAGGTTAAATGCAATCACTCACAGTGGAAGAGAGCCAACGATTAAAGTAGCCTGACCCAATGCTGCATGCTGTGGTTTGGTGGAAGTAAAATGTTAACGACAGCTGAACAAACCAATACTTAAAGAGGACCAGCGCAAAGCCCCCTCATGCATGTGAATAGGTTTTTATGTTTCTTATTACATGACACTTGCGAGACAACTAGATCAGCCTGTAGACCAGACCTAAAAGGTGTTCCTGGTTAAATAGTGTTAAAGGGTTTGCTTAAGTGGGGTTTGGAGGGGTGAATCATTCATGAGTAACAGAAAGAGGGACAGTAGTATGAGCGCTATACTAAAGTCTTTCATAATAGTAGATCATAAGGTAAGTAGTAAATGCGTAATTAGTTCAAATATTTGAATAACCTACTCACTATCAAAAGCATGCTCCAGATTTTTAACGTAATGATTGATGATTTCTCACAAAAAGTAACATGATTCAGTGAGTGAAACTCAAAATAGTGTTGTTGCAGCTGAACGAGAGGCGTCCGAGGAGGCTCTACGGTTAAAGCGGTGTATATGTATTGGTGTCTTGGCAATAACGCCCCTCTGTGAATGCAATATGGCCAATTCTAATGGCCTGCTGTCCAGTATAAGAATTCACTTTAAATATCTGGGATCTCCTTGGCCTAGTTTATTATGTTTTTGCAATGGATGCAGAGTTAGGGAGAATCTACATGTTTTGTTGTGTGATTTAGCTTCCCTTCCTGCCATTGGCTGGTTGCTGGCAGCCATGTCAGATCTTCCAAATTGCTTTTAGATCATGCTTTGCGCTGCTAACCAAACTAACTAAACGTGATAGAAGCGTGCACTGAAAAGAGTGCTAAAGGAATTGGTATTTTGAACTTTTTTTGCGAATTCTCAGGTCGAAGACGAGTTGAATGTAACGATTTGCTTTATGCATAACCAAACAAAGAAGTGTTCCCTATAACACTTTTATCTATTACTTTATTTAAAAATGAAGGAACAAGATATTAAACAAGCATTATTTATTATTCTTTTTCACCATTCGCATGTTTTAACTGCTCCATACAAGTCATTTTTTTAAAACACATAATCTACTTATTAAATTGGGCAGGAAAGGGGCGTTATGACCAGGAATTGCGTTAGAAGTTCAACAAATGGTTACAACAAGAGACCCAGACGAAATAATAAACACAAAATGCACATAGATGAAAAGAAATAAGAGGGAAAATGTTTGGTTAAGGGAGTAGTCCAGGAGAAACATTAGAGCGCAACCAATGTTGGCAAAAATGAGAGGGGGAACCAACACCAGCCAACAAAACCTGGCAAACCCCAACAGGTCTGGCCTAGGCAAATGTTTATTTTATCGTTTTCTTTTTTTCCAAACACCTGCAAAATGCATAAAAACTGGGAAAAGAACACCACAAATAAACAACATGAGTTGCAGAGGAGCTATGGCACACCAGTTCAGGCACGGAAGTGCACTTCTTTTTGCACGTGTCATCTGACAATATGCAGTCACTCGCAGTGCAAGACACTCTGTGGATGAAGTGATCATACCCACCGCCCTGGCTATATGCTGAGGTGGACAGAAGCAACATATGAATGACAGTGAACAGATCAATGGAGGAAAAGGGTTGCCTGAAAACCAGTCTGTACATGTGTGTGTATTTTTATTATGATTTTCTTTGGAAAACATGTGGCTGTGTGACAGCTAAAGCTATCTATAGGTCAGACATAAACACCATAAACACTCAATCATTTTAATGAAGACACTTTGATTTAAAGTGATATTAATTTCTTTGAACATCGATATTTTAATATACATCTCTTTCTAAGTAAAATATTAATAGTGTATTAAATCAAATGTATGCTGCAGATTTTTTTGGGTCCTCGTATTAATAAGTTTGGAATTATACTATCAGAGGTGGCTGGGAAAGTTGGGAACCCCTGATTCTACTGTTGGTGTGATCCGGTTTATGCTTCTAATAATAGTGAAATTTGGCACTATTTTTTTAAAACCGTGAATTTTATACTAGTTATTTAAACTTGGTGAAATCTAATACCCTGGCTTTCGGAATTCACCAGATGCCTAAAAATAGCACTAATTAAGAGTTTGTCCCTAAAAATGTGGGATAACACAGATATTGGTGATTTATGTTGCAAAATGCGCATGTGCTGATATTTACCGTACTTTTTTAATCCATTAAATTTCAATAGATGGACCTGCCAATATTTAAATGGGGAAAACTCCAGAGAGTTTAAAGTTTATTGCAACAATTGTAATTGCTGCCCCAGCGCATATAAGTGGTTGTGCACTAGCTGCAATTCAGAAGGTAAATAAGGTCTTTATCTTCAAAAAGAGAAAATGGTGGAAACGAGGGAAACCACCATTCATAGGCATCAGCGCTTTGCCCGCCTTTGTTTTTGATTATTATAGTAGTGAATAATAAAATATTATTCACAATTAGTTAAATAAAAAAGGCCAACCCTCACCAGGGGCAGTGGTCCGGCAGAGGCAGCTTTATGATTCCTGGCACATGAAGGCGGCTGCACCAGCCAACCAATGGAGGGCCTGATTTACAAAGGGCCTCTGCAGTCGTGGCGGAATCACTGAAATCGAGGTGGAATTTCCGCAATGAGAATTCTTGTGTTAAGGATTCCGCCCAGAGTGCAGCGTCTCCCCAACGACTGTGGGGTCTTCGCCCTGAGTGCAGCGTCTCCCCCACGACTGCGGGGCCTCCGTCCCGAGTGCAGCGTCTCCCCCACTACTGCGGGGCCTCTGTCCCGAGTGCAGCGTCTCAACCACGACTGCGGGGCTCCGCCACGAGTGTGTAGGCTCTTTGTGAATCTGGCCCAGAATGTCCAGAGCTGGTAAAATTCCCGCCCTGGCCTCAGGAGCCTGCCATACCCCAGTTCTTCCCCATTTGACATGCATTTGGCTGTCTCTGCTTTAGGCTTAAGCCTTCTTATGTTCGGGTTACGTGCCAATCACCCGGTCAGCCAACCCTTTGTAAATGTGTCAAAGAGTTAAAAAAAAAGGTGAGGTTCGAAACCAGGTGACTGAAACCTGGAACATGCAATTTGAGTTTCCTGCTTTACTCGAGTGTCTGCCTCGAGGGTCAAAAGGGGCACCAAGAGCTGGAATGGGGCAAGTTCAAGAGGCTGAATGGAGTACAAACAAAATGCTTTCATTTGCATGTTGTGTGCATGCCTGTGAGCGTGTGCATGTGTGAGCATGCATGTATGAGTGAGCACCTCTGTGAGTAAAAGTGAGAGGCAGAGAGAGTGAGAATGAGTGAGTCAGTGACTGAGAATATCTGAGATTGTAAGTAAGAGTAAAAGTGAGTGAGAGAAAATAAATGTTAACATGAGTAAAGCCAGTGAGTGAGTGTAGTTGTGATTGAGTGAGTGTAGGTGAGAATGAGTAAGACTGAGTGCAAATGAGGACGAATTATAAGGATCACTCATGGCAAAATGGTGGCACTGGCATACTAGAGGAAATTCTTGGCATATGAAGCACCTGTTGCAAAATGCAGCCCCAGGTATTTCATAGTTACTACATGTATATGGCACAGCAAGGGTCCAGTGCTGGTGCTCACATACGGGAAATATGAGGCACCTGTGACAAAATGTTGGCGCTGGCATATTGGAGATCATTTTTGGGATCAGGAATTCCAACCATGACGAAATTCTGTCCTTAACATATTAGAGATCTTTCTTTACATATGGGCCACCCGTTGTTCTTTACTTAAAATGTCATGGTTGACTTATAGGAGCCCTGACGACAAAATGCTGGCCATGGCACAAAGGAGGAAATTATTGATATATAGAGGGGTTCCCACAGTGCATTTTGAAAAAAATGAGTACATTTATGAGGAGCATCAGCCTTCATTGACTTGGCACAGCAATGGTTTTTGAGCAAATTTATGTGAAAATTGTGTTTAACTTCACTGTTTCACATCCATTTTTCAAACCTTTTCAGGGGAGAATCGCCCAAACTTCACTAGAAAATGCAAGTATTGTTCACTTCATTCTGGAATTAGGGGCATGTATTATTTCAACCTCTTCCAAAGAAAACTAGCTGCCACTAAAACAAGTGCTGCTTCACCAAAAGTAACATACTTTGCATAGATCACAAATCTAACATCCCTAGGTGTTAAAAACAGAATACGCGCTCAGCACCCTCCTCCATGGAACTTGTTACATTTAACTCGAAAGAATGAACCGCTGAGTGGCTCCTGCTACAGTGGGTCATTAGTTCCAGTGGTTGCTGATCTGGGCTTTTCATCATTAGACCATGATTCTGAGCCAGAGAGAGAATGGCAGACAGGAGTAGGAATCGAAAGGTGGCAAATGGAGAAGGCAGCGATGAAAAAGAACCTGCAAGAGTGAGCTCAAGATACCCTCGAGCTTCTGCACTTAATGTTTATTTATTTAAGCAAACTAAGCAGAGCCCTGCTGTGACTCAGGCGTGCGGTGAGCAGTATAGGTTCGTGGTCATGCATGGTGTGAATGTGATGCTTCACCTTAACAACCACGGGCCTTTTAAATTCTCCCACGTTGTCTTCCAGGACATTTTCTGCATTGCAGAAGGAAACGTTCTTTGTACAGTTGTGTGAGATGCGAGTGGTCGACTCTATGCACACCTTGTCTCAGATTTCACATGCTTTCCTGTAAAAGACAAGTACCTGTGGTATGTGTACATATGGAAGCTGCATTGGAGAAGCAGACTGGCTGTGACATAGGCAGCTATAGATATTTCCGCGGATAACCCTGCATTGCATGGCTCGGCTGTGCTGAGTGAGCAATGAAAGTGAAGCATTAATAATATTTGGAGGTTTGACAGAGGATCCCATCTTTATTGATGCTGAGTTGTGACAGTGCCTGGATCCACGTGTCATATATATCTCAGCCTTGTCACAACTTCGCTGCACCAGGAAGCATCTATATACAGACTCCGTTGAGACGATAAACGGCAGACTGATCAATGAAAAGCCTATCTCTCCCCATAAACACCCACCATGTCTGTTGCAAGCCATACTTCTTTTTTTAACCAGTTCAGTTCAAGTTTATTAAGGTTTAGACTCTTGTCTTTAAAACAATAATACATAAAAGCAATTAAAAATGATGGTGCACCCCTTAACTAAGGGTAAACGAGAAAGCCACCAGAAGCATCGAGGGTGGAATGCATCCGAACGAAGTAAGGTAAATAGGCCACCTCGGCCTGTATGTCAAATAAGTTGCATTGCCCTAGTCTTCGCTGTAGCAAATCTTCAACAGGATGCGCTGTGAGCAGTCTGGGACGCTAAGCCCAATTGAACCCAGAACAACACATTAGTGGAAGGCTGAGTGGCTGCATGAAACTGTTAGTCCTGCTTGTCACTTGGCAGGGATCAACACAGCTTGCATTTGAAAAGAGAGCAGACATCTTCCTACAGGTGGTGAATGGAGTGGCTGCACCTGCCTGCAGTATCCCACTGCCTTGGGGGTCCCTGGAACTCCTATTCCATTCCTGGCGGGGGGGGGGGGGGGGGGGGGGGGAGAAGAGGGGCGCTCGGGGCGTGTGGACTGCTCTACCTCTATGTAGCATACATTCAGTGTGCCTCCTGATGGCCTCTTTCGCCTTGTAATGTGGTGCAGGTGCAAAGGTAAAGTGTTTACTTATTTATGTGCATCCCACCCCCATGACCAATGGGGGAATGTGCCCTTGTGATGGCACCAACGAATACTTTATATTATAGGAGGGACCTCAAAAGCATCTCCCCCCCCCCCCCTTCTAACACAACAAACTTCCCCAGTGCACATGAAGTGGGTGCAAACGCAGTTGTGCCCCCGGGCTACTTACTGCCCTTGGTATGGCAAGAAGGAAGAGTCCACCCTAGAGGGCAGAGGACCCTCTTAAAACTCTGGCCCTGCGGCACGAATGATAGCTGTGTAACTGAAATTGACGATTCACAGCCTTGCAAAATAGGAACTTGTGGAAGAATAGCAAACATTTATCTGCGTTATAGACAAAGGATTAATGTGTATGTAAAATAAGTGGAGCACCCTCCTTCCTTGCTGATTATTTGCTCCCAAAACATGCAAAATCCATGGCTGTAGGTTTAAAGTCAAATTCTAAGCTGTACATTTCGGAAATCGAAAAGGAAAATGATATTGAACATGTCTTTTCAAAATATCTTTTGGCAAAGCTCCACTGGAAAAATTCATTAATAAGCTTTTGTAGCAAATTACAAAAGAGCAGCATAGACATGACAGAAACCCCCCAGAGAACAACGTGAGAATGCGCGAGAATGTATAGACCTATGTCGAAATGATGCATTCTAGCTTTACCAATATCCACCTACAGTGTTTTCAACAAGCAATGAAGCATCTACACTTGTCGTAGTGAGGACATTGGCCCAAGAAGAGTTCTGATTGTGCCAACCGATCTTGTTTCAAGCTGGAGCAGGTTGAGTTGATTTGATATTCTTTGGCATCCTTAAAAGGGCCACCCCCTGTAGCGTAATTGACAGTTCTCTTTGCACCGCCCGGCATCTCTAACAACCAGCAATATGAAATCTGGAATGTTTGTTTGTCTATGCTATGCTATGCTCTGCAGATATATAAAGTGCATGGCTACCTGAAGGCTTCACAGGGCTTAGTGAGAACCAGTTAGCATGAAACTGCAAGGACAGAAGTTGGGGTATAATGAGGTTTTTAACAAATTTCTGAACCTGAGCTTATTCGTTTCGATTCTCAACCGCTAGGGCATTGAGTTCTACAGCTTTGGAACCAGGGACGAGAAGGATCTGCCTCCCCATCTGTCCCTTTGTATTTGCAGGACTTTTAGTCACTGTGCATTGGAGGACTGGCCTTGGGTGTAAGGGACCAGGACATCCCTGATCAAAGAGGGCTCCTGTGTGCAAGGTAGAGTGCCTTACATTTGACCCTCTAGTCCACTGGGAACCAGTGCAAGGAGGCCAGTGCATGCCTTCTACCAAGGCATATTTGGGGAGTTTGAAAATGATCCTTGCAGCCGCGTTCTGGACCACCTGGAGTGTCTTGATAATGTATTTAGGTGACCCAGTGATACAAAGAGTTCCCGTGGTCCAGACGGTACAGAATCAATGTGTGGACCACTGACCTCCTGAATTGTGGGGGTAGCATGTCTAAAATGTTCCTACACTTCTAATTAAGCCAAAACAGATGGCTGTCAGTTTTTTTTACCTGGGCCTCCATAGATAGCAAACTATCTAGCCACATGCCTAACTCTTTACGGAAGAGGCAGCGGCAGGTTGGCTCCACAGGTTCTTCTGCCAACCAATGTCTTTTTTTGGCGTCTGTTTATTTCCTATACAGCATCACCACTGTTTTGTCTCGTTTAGCTTGAGTGAGCAATTTGCCATCCATCTTTCCACCTTTTCCAAGCATGAGATTAGTTGTTGTTGTGAACCTGCTCCTGAAGAAAGGGAAACCACCAATTGAGTGTCGTCTGCATAGGAAATAATCAACACTCCAAATTCAATCACTATGTCTGCCAGAGGACGCGGATAAATGTTAAAGAGTGAGGCTCAATGGTGAGCCCTGCGGAACCCCACTGTTTAGAGGGAAGACATGGAAATAACATGGTGGCACCCAAATTTGAGAGGACCTTTCTGTCAAAAAGGATGATGGCCAGTTCAATTAACCATCCTTAATTGCAACTACACTCATCTGGAGCATCAGAGTTTTGTGTTCCACAGTGTCAAACGCTGCTCTCAGGTCGAGGAGAATAAGAGCAGCAGCACCACCTTTATCTAGGAGTGATTTCAACTCTTCCGTTACTGTAAGTGGGGTGATTTCTGTGCTGTGCTGTGGACGGAAACCAGTCTGTGTAGGACTAAGAGAGAGGCTTTGGTTGATGTGTTTTTCCAGCACCTTCCCATGAATGTTAGCAAGCAGATGGTTCTATAGGTCCTGGAGTACAGGGGGTCAAGATTAGATATTTTTAACAGAGGTTTGACCGCTGCATGTTTGCAAGCCTGGGGAACGATTACAGTGAAAAGAAGAGATTAAGAAGGTTAAGCATCTTGGAAGTTCCTTGTCACAGGGTATAGGGTGGTGCTAGGTCCAACGAGGGTCAGTCTGATGATGTCAGCTAGGGTTTTGAGATCTATCATGACATCATTGAGCGAACAGCTCTTTTAATGATGTTGCCAAGCTGGTTCACGTACAACCTATTTCTGTCGCACCTCAGCAAATCACAGCTACCACCTCACTCTTCCTCGTTACTTCACCCACTGTGATGGTGGACTCCTGTCCAGAGTATAACTGAAAAGTAAAGTTTCTATTGCGTTGCCCCTGCTGAATCATCAGAATGTAACAGCCCTGGTGCCAGGCAATGTATATATGTCGCCCACATTATCTATGTAGTCAACCAGCAGTTGTTTTGGTGCTAACTCCTATTGCATAAATACAGAAAACAGAAGTGGCCTTAACTCCAAGGTAAGGTTGCGGTTATGGCAGCGAGCCTGGCATTGTACTGAGTGAAAGCTGTGTGGTGATATGACTGAGTTTTGTACCATGTTTCGTGACCCATTTTACCTGCCACACAGAGATGGGCCGTTTCTGGTCTGAGAGGGGGTGGGTAGGGATGGGCTGGGGTTTCGGGGGAAGGGGTATGGGTGGGGGGTGGCCAGTTAGTCATGTTGTGGGAACGTTTATAAAACTGTGTAGGAATCTGGAACAAGAGACTCCTCCACGGTCAAGTTCTGTGGTCCGAATGCTGATTTGTATTGATATAAAATCGTGATCCACCTCGGCTGAGGTGACAGAGACTGCTGCTGATTATTGTATGCAATCTGTTGATATGGAGGAACACCTAATAAAGAAATAAAAAAAAAACATATATATCAGTCAGCTCTCCATTTATTGAGCTGTCCAGCTGTCATTCACATTTTGCTTCCACAAACATTACAGCAGGGGACAATGGGCTAGCCCACTTCATCCACTGGCTGCTTTGCCCAGTGAGTGACAGCATTTTGAGTGATCGCATACACAACTGCCTGGAAAGGAGTGTACTTGCGTGCCAGGGATGGTAGGGCTGGCTGCTAGGTCACTCCTTTATTTAAATATTTTTTATAGGTTTGCCAAACATCTTTTGCATATTGCAAATGTTTGCAAAAAATTAAAAACATTTCATGGTTGCCAAAGCAGATATTTTTGCTTGTTCAGAGATTGGAGACAGACAGCTTATTACTAAGAAGAGTTGGTCACAGCATTGTGGCATCCTGAAATCTGGAGCATACTTAAACGCATAGGCACAAGTCACATCAAAGGAAAGGCCCAAAGAGTTGTGACAGAAACGCTCAATAAAATATATGTTTCATCTTACTCCTCCTTAGATACTGAAATTGTGCAGTGTCTACAGAAAAAAACAGCAGCACTTCTACAGAAGGACAAAGCAAAGGCTGTTAAACATTGTCTCCTCCTTCACACAGGTTTCCCTCCTGAAGTTCTTCCACTTGCACAGCTTATTTTGGAGGGCAATGCAGAGACTGAACAGACCAAATGAACAGGATAACAGGACTCCATTGTTAGTAAGTATGTCCAAGGTGTTCATATGGCTGATGTTCTTGGACATGAGTTGGAAAATTTGAGTTTGACATCCGCTGCAGCAGAAGACAAATGAATAGTGACTCCAAGAAGAACGTTCGGACATGGCCTTTAATGGTAGAGGAAGAGGAAGTAGGGCTTCTTTCGACGTAAGCCTCAGTCGTCTCTCCTCTACTTCCTGCTAAGCCACTGTGGTCTGAGACTCTTCTGAGTGGGGTGTTTACTACATTTTGATCATGTCTGTTATTCCTGGATGATCGACTGGTGGATCCTTCAGTGGTCGAGGTAAAGTCCCTCAACAGAGTTCCAGATTTTACAAAAGCTCAGTGGTGGGGGCCCTGTTGAATAAGAATGTTATTGCTCCTGTACCTCTGGAAGAGAGGAAAGGATTTTATATTTTTTTGTGAGTCTCATTCCTAGACTAGGTGGCAACTTCAGACCTGTAATGGAGTTTAAGTATGAGTTGGTTAATAGCTCATCTCCCATTCAACAGTGTTTGCACAACATTAAGACAATTGCCCCTGGGGCTGCCACCACAATGAGCCCCAAACTGTAACGAAAAGCCTCAGAAAGGGTCCTGTTGCTCTGAGAAGTTGGTGGGGGGACAGAAAAAGTGCTATTTCATCTGGGCCTTCAAAATTCCTTTCACCAGAACTGCTTTTCAAGATGATTACTCTCCCCCTTATCACCAGAATCAGCAGGTTTCAATGCTGCATAGGAGACATTCACATCTATACAATGCCATCCTTCTTCAAAACCATCTGTATTTGAGGTTTTTCTGGGACAAGAACCATATTGAATTACCTGTCCTTCCCTTTTGGCTGAAATCCGTCCATGGGGTTTTCCAAGGTCTTAGCTTCAATAGTGGAATTTTAGCTTAACAGGAGAGTTACATATTTGTCTATCTGGAAAAAAGAGATACTCTGATATGTTTCTTCAACAAATAATGGAGTTTAACACCAGTTGGAGAATCTTGTACACAAGTCTCGGCATAACGCACATTACCAGTTGATAGCTCAAGAGTATATGACTGCCTTTATAACTATTGTTCTCTAAGCTTCTTTATGCCAGAAGCCATTGGTGCCTGAGCTGGTGCATTTATGGTCCCTGGCCTTCAAGCTCTTTAACCAGTAGGTGCTCTTTCCCCAGCAGTTTCAGAGGGTAAATAAAAAGGCTGGTCTCAAACGTCTGGTCAGGGGAATGTGCCCAGGTCAACCAGCACCAACAAACATCATAACAGATGCCTGTATCCAAGTGTAGACTACTACAATAGGTTCTTCCTTCTGCAAGGTCTAGTTATCCTCCACTGATGCACATAACTGGAGAGAACGGTCGGAAAGGCTTCCTTGCATCTTCAATCTCCCGATAAGATTCCAACTCCAGGTTCACAAGATAGCCTTATGCACCCAAAGCTCTGCTCAGGGAGCTTGAACATTAGTGGACACATTTGGAATTTGAAACTGTGGAAATGTGCAATGTGGGCAAGAATAGCAATTTTTTTGGGGGATCTCAGAACAAGCAATGGGGGGGGGGGGGGGAAGGGGGGGGGGGAACCCGAAATGTAGGCAAACTACTATGAAAAAGTAGGTGCGCCACTAGTTACTACCAGATGTGTTCTCAATCACATAAGAATGTAATATGCCATCATAACACAGCTTATTTGATTGTGCATATAGCCTGGCAATATTTTGATAGACACGTTCTATGACTGCAGAGTCACACGCCTAAGTGATACCCGTCGTATTGTGTTTTTTATGAACGAATAGTTCTTTGAAGCGCCAGACCACCATTTCCAGAGTTACATAGTGATTTGGTGAGATATGCAGCTCAACACTTTTTTACATGCTCATCGTTACTGTGGAACTCCACATCAGCCAAGTTCATGTATATGCAGGGCTCAACGCTCACTACAGCACAATCCCAAAATGAGTATTGTTCAGCAAGTGGGTCATAGAGTGAGGGGGACCCAAGTAGAAGTGGTGATTTTTCAAAGAGCCTTAATTTAGCACCAGTGACCTCTAATTCTTCACCTAGTCTACAGTCCTAAACTTTGCTCTTACTGTCAAGCCTCACTCCTAATCTATAGCTATCTTGACTATCACACCTTATTGAACTGTGGAAATTCTACACCGATGACGTTTGTCAAATATCTGGCTTTTTATAGTAATGCCTGTTTTGATAGAGCTGTTGCTGTTTATTATATGGTGCCTACGTAGTTCACAATGGATGAGCGGTATAGAAAACTATTAAAGAAAGCACCCTGCCCCTTTGCGCGCACACACCATAGACAATAATGTTAAGCTATTCACATATAACTAATACATGCTTAAAAATTCAGCAATGAATTGGAAAGGGACAGCATTTTTGCTGATTTTGAAAATAAATTAAATATTGATGCTCTTATTTTAGACGTCAGGGACTGCGTAGTAATTAAAAAATCAAAACCAAAATCCACCAGATGAACAAAAGCAGAATGCTGCAGAGCATTGTTATGTCTAGCGGTGATGATCAACCCAGCACAGTGCATTCAGAATGATTCAGTAATGTGTACACATAGGCTAGGCAAAAGGAGCCACAAAAGAACAATGTATGCGGTCTATGTTTCCCACACTGGGGGTTTTATGATGCAACCACACATGCTTTAACAACACATGCCTAAATAAAGGGGTCTGAACCACGAACTTGTCTTTACCACGCAATGACATGACAGCGAATATCGCTGTAAAGGAATGATTGGTAATGGGATATACGTGTTAAAGTTCACACCTCAGCCCCTCCCCCCCCCCCCCTCCCCCCGAATGACTACGGGCTTAGAGGGACATAGAAGTTCAAGCCACTGGCACAAGTCGGTAGCATAGGATCGGCAACTGTTCAAAGAAAGCTTTGACATGTTAAAGTGATGTCATAGCGCAGCAGCTCAAGCCACCAGAAATACACGGATGGAAGCATGGTTGTATCACATATGGCAAAACATGAAATCATGATTAAATTCCAGGCCCTTTAAAACAAGATACTGCAGATACACCACCACCACACGAGGTATTGTAATAAACAGCCTAACTGAATCTGCACTTACTTTCATTAGGCCAAATGCATGATGGGAAATATTGGAGAATTTCACCTCTAGTGGTTCCTGCGAACATACAAATACACTATGTAAATATGTATGACAAATGTACAAGGGCACTGCAAATAACAACAGGAAATAATGACATTTAACATACATGCATCAGAAGCAAATATACGTCTCCCCCATCCCTGAGCACATCCTCTGAATCTTGTTATCTTCATGTCTGTTAACATTGCTCCTGGATTAAATCTCAAACACCTAGTTATTTGCTCTTAATTTTGTGCTTTAATTGCTTAGACAGAATCAAAGATCCCTCCACCTGGTCTACTTTTAAATCCGACACTCACTTGAACGCATGTCCAGGACACTCGCCATTCCATGTTTGAGTTTAACTAGCCCTTTTAACCTGTTGGCTACGTCGAATGTTCAGCTCCAGTGCTGAACGTACAAAAAACGGGTGCGGCAGCATTGGACGTGCGCAGCACTACCAAGGTAGTGCACGCGACGACCGTTGGTTGACTGCAGCAACCAACGGGTTAATGAAGGCGTTTGATTTCAGAAACTCTTCCATCAAAGGTACCGCCTGTTTCTCTGCTCATCTCTTCCTCTTAAAACACCGGTCACACTGAGGGCTGGAAGCAAGGTTGGTGGAGCATGAAGTTCTCTTTAACCAAGCTTGCATACACAATAAGAAATCTTCTTCCAAAAATGATTGTTTTGTAAACAAAGAGGGGTTTGGTATGCAAGGTGCTACACCCCATTTTGGTAAAATGTTCTGGTGTTAAGCTCATATTCCGGAACCCTTTAATGAAGTCTCTTTGAAGGCCTGGGCTTGAAATTCTCCCTGGACCTAGCTGTCATCTAGGGAATTGTGCCGGGAAAATGGAGTTAAGGGTCCTCTTTCTGCTGATGATGTTAGGCTGTGTGTCACCAATCCTGATAGCATATTTCACGGTGACTGTGTTCCCAAACGAAGACCCAATGGCCTAGCACAGCAATGCAAGCTGTATGTACTGGAGGAAAACTACACGGGACCCAAAACAGTACCCCGCTGAAGAGGTGATTCCAAGTGAGGAAGAGGAAGAGCTCTACTGGCTGAATTTGAGATGCACAGTAGTTGAGGACACTTCACATTGAGGAAGACAGCCTTAAATATATCAGTTATGGGGTCAAGGGGTACAGTTCCAAAGAAACAGTTGAATACCCAGTGCTGTCCCATTCATGAGGATGTCGGAGATCAATTTGTGAAAGAAAGAGTGCCGGTGCCCCAAGCTCTGCTCTGAAGCCGGCAGCCAGTGCAAGTAAATGTTGGTGCGCCGAATAACAGGGTCGGTCGTCTTTACTCCACTCCCAGGCACTTCCTAGCTCTTTTTCTAGCACTTGCAGATTCCTGCTTTCAGTTTGAGACAACTCTGCAATCTTTTTCTTCCGCCGTCTTTACCAATCTGTGTGTTTTTCCCTCTCTTGCACTTGGTAAATATTCAATATGGGAAAAGCCAGTCCCCAAAAATAAGTGCTGATGCCTCCCCTCCCTACCGGCATTCACTGGCTCAAATTAAGCACTGCAGAGATCCGATGCAGCAGAATAGTCCTGGAAATATTGAACAACATATCTTCAGTGGGGTGGGCCCAGGACTTTGACTGAGTACGAAGAACTCGAGCTTAAAGGCCCAGATTCATGAATATAAAGCTGTAACGGTAAAATGCCCATGCACATATAGCTAAACGATCGGTTTAATGGTTAAAAAGGTAGGTAGAATTACGATAAAGGATTTGTGTTTATCTAAACAATAAAATATCTTTGGAGGGAAATTGCCGCAATGAGGCCTAATTGGCAATGGCATCCTCCTGCAGAAAGGTTCTTGAGAAAGAGGTATCTGAACTCTTCCGAATCCTCAACACATCTCTCAGGACGCTTATGGGGGGTTTTATTTTATTTTAGAACCACATTTTATTGTGTTAATGGTCTTACACGGGGCTGAGCCCCTGAATCCAGAGAGCAACCGCCATAAAATACATTTCCAACCAATGTCACTGACATTTAGTTTACACCATTGAGAAATAAAGATAATATCAAACAAAGTAACCTGAACGAATTGACCCCTCACCCCTTTGCCCAAGGCCACTGCTGCGGCTGTTTTGCCACCAATTTATGAGGGTTTTTATTTTTAACGTTTATTGATGAATGCAGTTGGTATGCAAGGTCTCCACTTACAAGGAGCTGTTTTAGAAACCATACCTCTTTCCATTAGAGCTTTTGCACTTAGTAAGATTGTGTTTTTGAACCTTCACGTCTGTGCATTGCCCCACACTACAGACCAGGTAGGTGAGGACGATATTATTTTGGAACCTCCTCGAAGGTGGGTGATACAGGGGTGTGATACCACTATTGTGCCCTACATATACAAAAACACAGCCTGACTGGAGTAAACAATAGAAATTCTACATCAAAAGGATAGTTTCGCAAATTATATTTAGGACACAGTTATGTCAGGCAACATTCCTGCATACAATATTCTGACATTAAACCATTCCTCACGTATGAATGACAGTCAGGGCTGTGACGGAGGCTGCCTAATCTTTGACAGGATCAAAGCTGTATTAGACTGCAGCACTTCAGTCCCCACCATTGCCCTGTGGACAAGCATGTTAATTACAAAGGCAAGCAGTGCCAGCATGGTGCTTAGAGCATGGAAAAAAATCAAATGAAACAAATCTGTTAACCAATGACACCCTATTTTGCCAGCTCAAATTCCTGTAATCTGAAAAAGTGCAAATCTGTGTCCACATCAGTCAAATGTAAAGTTAATTAAGGTAGAAAAGTACAAAAATAACTCGAACACAGGCAATCACAAAATAACCTTCAGCTTAATTGCTGAGCTGGGGATTGAGATGCTAAATAATTTTTCACTCCTTGTATCTGTGCTGTGATTTCACTTGTACTGTCTCATACAGACAATCCAAACAGGGTCCTTCTCTAGGTCTTCCTGAGTACTAGGTTCAATGCTTGGAAAGGCTATAAAACTCAGCAGCATGTTTGTGTCTAGCGCCCAACATGGTAGGTATGTTTCCAGTCTGCTGAAGTCCCTTTGCTGGCTCCCAGTGGAACACTGGTAGAACTCAGGATTCTGTGCATAACTGAAAAGGCATGCACACAAGCCCTTCGTTATTGCCAATTTTTCTTGAGGTTCTGGTGCTCCTCATTCAGTGTTCTGCTGAAAGCCACCAAGATCTGTAAAGAAGGCACTGGCTGGCTCCTGCCCACTAAACCTGGAAAGCCATGCCACAATATCCTCAAGGAACTATAAAAACAAAACAAAATTCAGGAGCAAAAGCTTAGCTCTTTCCTCAGTAATTCAATTTTACATGTGATTGTCCATCCCAGGACCATGAGGCCATAGACTGTAAAAGTGCTCTATGAAAGTTTATGACATACGACAACACAACACATACTCACAAGTTGTGTTCAGCGGACAGTGCATGGGCCTCTAATCCTGTAAGCAAAAGTTTTCCATTCAAAGTGCTGAAGATACCTTTATTAGAACATCCCTATGATCTCTGTTTTCCGATTAATTAGTTGCCAGTGAAACATAAGATTCTGTTTAAAATGTCTTGCATGATCCAATGTGCCATTTAAAAACAAGGTGGAACTTTGTCAGCAGAAATGTTGTAGTCCCTCAGAAGCCATTTAAAACACTACGTTCAGCTTTAGTCCTACTCTGTCTGTACCGAAAAATAAAGTGGATTGTAGGTGATTCTAACTATGCTTCTTTGACATGTACTGCCACTGGACCGGAGATTGATTTACCACCTCTGATATTGTTCAAACACCTAAAATCATTCCTAGTAATTATTAACCATGTGATAGCTGGAGTGGATGACTGTTGTTCTATGTGTGGCAACAATTTATGAAGAGCTTTTCAGCCTAAAAGTCCTGGCTTGGAGAGGAATGCATGCTCGATAAATCCTGAAGCATGAAATGAAATGGAAGAGGAAGGTATAAAGTTCAAAAAGAAACATGTAACTATAATAGACTCAAGATTACATTTAGAAAAAATCCCCCCCCCCCAAAAAGTAAATCTTATAGTAAAAACAATGTGTGATAACGACTAATTCTATGATTTACATTATACTATTAGTGTTGTAATTGCTATTGTGATTTTGTTGTGTTTATTGTTAAATATTTTCTTACTAATACTACTTATACACAATGGGTGTAATCGAAAAAATAAAAGATAATTGGGGTTCCAGCAGCCTTACTTACCATATTTTCTGGATCTGGAATGGACACTCCATTAAAGAATTGATTGGTGCTGAAGGCCTGCTGATGCCTCGGAATTAGATCCCCTTGAAATGACAGAAATGAGTGTTATCATAATAAATACTATTATTTTTTTATTAACAACAATTTTTATTGTTCTTTTTAGTTTTTGCAACAGGCAGTAAACCAGCGATTACAGAAACAATTCTACACTGTAGACGTTGGTTGAGAATACAACGCTCCACCATTACAAAACCCCTTTGGAAGGCCCCCTCAGACAGTACAGCAATAATCGCCAATCCTCCTCTAGATGACCAAAGTCACAAATGCATGTATTTCATTGTCCAAAAACCACTCCTGAGTTGGGAGTGGCTCAAAGCGTGTACCCTCGTGACGGGCTCAGTCTCACCATATCCTACAGTGTTTATATGGACAACCCAGCAGGGGCGGCCCCACGCTGATGGAGGCCCTGGGCAGGGAGCGTAGGTAGGGGACCCAGAAGAGGGGGTCCGGGCGGGGCGGAGCACGGAGGCCAGTGAAGAGGGGGGGGGTCAGGGTGTTTGGAAGTGGAACAGAGCCAGAGGCCCCCAAATCCCTGCCAGGGGCCACCACGCAAATATGTATCCATCCTCAGAGGATTATTATATTAAGGATATATATTGGCGTAGTGGCCCCTGGGGTTTGTGGCCCTGTGCAGGTGCACAGCTTGCACATGCCTAAGGCCGCCCCTGAACCCAGTGTCATGTAAATGGGATGCTTGACCCGTGGGAAGTGGTCAAATCCCTTCTTCCAACCCTCCAGTGACAGCTCCTCTGCCCACTTCCATGTTTTCACGATGTCCCGTTTGGCTAGTACTATTCCGAGCCTAATTCTTTTATATCTTTCACTATCTATATCATCAATAAATACTACTCCTTGTTCTACATAGAAGGATTATGTGCATAAACCTGGTTTTGAACAGCAACCACGAGTTCTGCATTTAGGGAGCTAATCACAGTCATTTTGATGTATGTAAAGTAGTACACCTTCAGTATTCTTTTAAATACTCTTAGATGTCTTTGTCGATTCACCCCAAAACAACTAAAATGGGGTAAAATGAGAATATTCAGGGAATATTCTAATACCATTACTACAAATAGAAAGCACTGTGCCCTCTTTGCACTTTTACTAATAAGCAGTTGTAGATGTTGGGGCACTTCACAAAGGCTTGTACATAAAAAGTACTTGTTAAGGTTTTCTTCCCATACACACAAATGCTTCTGTGAATTGCTCCCTTGAAAAGGATATTACTGAAATCAGTTTTTACTGCACAAACCTGCAGTAGCATGTTCCAATTACGACATTAATGGCATGGATTTGAGACTATTTTGAAATGTAAGAATATAGAATTAACAAATAAAAAAGAGGGCAACATCATGAGATAACTGCTCACTACCTACACAGGGCGTGCATCACTGGGTAGAAAAGTGAAAGTGCAGAATGGAAATTTGACTAAAACATGCCCACCAAGACCAATAGGGGTTTAGGGAATATCTTCTGAAACAAGATTAAACAAGCACCATGAGCTGTGTGACTTTGCCTAATGTATGTGCAAAGCAATGCCGGTCAATAAGCATCCGCTCGTGATGCCATAAAGAGGACCTTTGGATTGAATACTACATTTGAAACTTCAGAGCTGTGGATAGCACCTTTCATAGTAGGTTAGTGCCCTCTCTCTAAGCAAGGTAATTGGCTGGTACAACTTATAACAAGGCCTCCCCAGAACAGCCCAGAGGGACGCTTGGAGACACCGACGGAGAGAGCGGTGCTCCTATTCTACCTGAGCTGCTGCCAGGTGAGGTGAGGCGCCATCCCCACAAGTTTTGGACTGTGGTGGAGATTCTACACCTGCTTTTCAGGTGATATTTTTCCCTTTTAAACTTCACTTATTAATTTGCAAAGCAGTAGCACCATCTAGGTCCTGACGAATGCATAAGGAAAATCTTCCGATGGTATGCAGAAACATGTTGACCTCCTGCTGGTAGATATTCTGTCAAATCTACCTTTCACTTGTTTTTAACCTTGGGGTCTGAGAGATACTAATAAATCACTTTTCTACTCAGTTTCACCCAATTTTATCCACTTATCACTTTACACTCACTGCACTGCTTTCCCTCAGGTGTATAACCTTTTGCTTAAAAACACCATATTTTGATACCATCATACAAACATTTTACATCGGTCTCCCCACTCTTCACACCTGTTAAAGTGTGATTGATCTTGTATACTAACTCCTGGGTAAGGAGAACCCACATGATGTAATAATGGTGGTACAGAACGGCAACTGATGGGAATAATTCCTACCCATGTTGCATGCCGTATATATGAGTAGTTAAATGTTTTTCACATCTGAAGCACACACAGTCTACTCCTTTTAGTCACTGGTTGAAGGGTCTAGAGTACAAACATTGAGCGGCGACTCCTGGACACCCTTTGTTGTTATAAGTTGTATAGGGGCATGTGTCCAGTCTCGAGTCGTTAAACCTGCCCTCAGACCCTCCGTTAAATAGTGTGTTTTGTAATTGGCTGGTACAGCCTGATCAATCTATTACATGTTCCAATTCTAGCATAAGGCTGTTCATGTTGTTTCATCTTAACTGATGGAAAATGTGATCATTTCAGGAAAATTTAGTGGTCTTAGAAATAAGAGTCTTCTATTCCTGAGTACACTAGTGCTCTGCTTCAGTGAAAGCTCTCTTGTTTTTTCAAGGAATGGCAACTTGCACGACTTTTGTATGACGCAAAAAACGGAAAACTGTTTGTAGAATTTGTCTAACACGTGTAGCTTTGTGAGTTTCATATGTTAACTGTGAGTAGCTGTAAGAAAGCAAGCGGACTAAAAAAACTAACTATAAAATCCTCTCATATGCGTATGAAATCTCAGTGGAGGGGTCATGTACAAGCAGTGCAAGAGAGGGAATGCAACATACATGTTTGCTGCTTCAGAAAGGTCGAAGTATGTGCACAGATTACTCTTTGCTTATGACGGGCCCCCATCCAGACCACAGACAAAAAGATATGTACCCACGTGGCTCCAGTATGCCCCTCCTGCATATAGCAAACACGATTCCGTTTCAGATTAATTTCCCTTTTACGAGGGAAAATCCTTAAAAAAAAACTTCCGTAAACCCTTTTTATTGCTTAACCTTATGCCACACACTAGTTATCCTTTTGCAGGTGTTACCTGCATGCCCATGCACATCTTGAAGTATGCCTAACCTAGACATTTACACAAACTCAACTGAAACCTTGCAAAGGGACCAAACATATGTTAGACAGTTTAGGATGCATTTACTAATTTACATCATTAACCAAGGACAGTCCAGTACCCTTAACCAGAAGAAGTTATATATTCAAGTGCAGCCAATCAACCATAACGAACAAGCACTGGCAAAGCCAACAGATCTTGCTTACTGTGCCAACACAGATAAACCTAGGCATTCACAAATGCTGTTTACATTTGTAGCACACACACAAGTTTATCACATTGAAGCACTACTGGGTTTTCCAGAGTTTGGGAAAAATATAGCAAACAAGGACTGCTTTCTGTAAAGAATGTATGCTGGATGCAAAGCTTATGAATAGAATAGATAATTGAGTGTACTTTTCAGATGAAAAATAGTCCCTAATGATATCCAATGGAAGCACCCCCTGGAAAACAGAATAAAACTCCAGTCAACAGCATGAATAAGAGAAAGTAATACACCTGCGAGTGGAGCCAAAGCCCACTTTATATATATATATTTTACAGTACTGGCAACAACATGTCTTGCAGACAGCTGCACTGCCAAGAACGACCTGAAAATGATAGCCCAGATTTAGGGCCCGATTTAGATTTAGATGGATGGGTTACTCCATTTCAACAGTGACGGATATCCCGTCCGTCGAAATATCCCATAGGATATTATGGGTTTATATTTCGGCTGACCAGATATCCGTCATCATTGTGATGGAGTAACCGGTCGCCTGCAATCTAAATCAGGCCCTTACACAAAAGTGATGCAAAACGGTGTAAAGTATTGATTAGGGATTTTCTGCCCTGTCGCTATTAAACTATAGTTATAGTCAAGCACTGTTTAGCACCTATTACAGCAATATTATAATGTGGAAAATTAAAGAATGCATACCCTTTTACAAAATAATCCTATAAAAATATAGACATGGTCTGGTGACAGTAGCTAAAATGGTTTAAATAGGCAGGCATGGTCCAAGATCCCCCATTTTAAAAAGTGGTAAAACAGTCGAGGAAGATTTTGTGCCAGTAAGAAAACAGAATACTAAGGTACAGTGTAGAGCTTATCATTAAACATGGTGAACAAAAAATCCAGCACAGCATTGCACCAGTAGGGAATATATGATATAAATAGCCAAAGATTGTTAGCAATCGTAATTAAACATTATATAAATGGTCGCCCAGACATAATAATAAATAATACAGTCCACCATGGTCTATTCTAGATAATTAAAATATTATATCAATATTCGAGATATTTTCTGGACAACCTAAGAAAATTATACACATTTTAAGCACATTCAAAAATATTAGAAATGCCTTAGGACAATTTATGGCACCATGTTTTAAAAGTCACATATAATTATGCCATACCAACCATAATTCCACATTTTAGAACAGTCTACTTCGTTTTTTCTCAATAATATGAGCAACAGAGCATAAATGAGTACCCATAATTACACAATAATATCTAAGACCAGACTCGTATACCCATTTATAAATTGATAAGATGCTTAAACTCAGTATAACAACCAAGAGTCTCATTTGATCTCCTTGTCTCTCAGGATCTATTGTTGTCTTTTATATGAACACCTAAAACATGCTTCCATATCTCGATCTGCTGCAACAACTTAATCCACCTATGGCACTGGTATTATCAGGTTTTGTTGTGTCAGTGGCTTCAAGCTAGTTCTGACTGCATTCTTGACAAAGTTTATATTGGCTACAGGCGGAAAAAAGTACTATGTTTACAATCCCATGCATAGTACACTAAGCCTTTCACGACACTCAACTCCCTTTTCCAAGCAACACATTTGAGGCCTACATACATAGTCCTTGTTTCTCTAGGCCATCTCTAGACTTGAAATCTGTCAGACTAGAATGGAAGTGTGTTCTTTTTTGGTCCTTAATCTTCTTCAGCTCTTGGCCAGCATTTCGCCTGCTCTCTCTTTTAACTTTTATTCATTTACTTTCAGTTTTCTATAGCGCTTTTATACCCAAAATGTACTAGTGCTCTTTACAAGCAACAGTTGAAGCATAAAAGACTAATACATTGGGGCTTCTCAGATTGAGAGACTCACAATAATACATTCAACAGTTTTCTGAAGGTGAGAAGGTCTGGTTGTGTCCTGAGCAGCAGGGCGTTCAGAAAAAGGGATGCAGTGTCAGTTTAGGATTTGTTCCATGCCGGAGTTGGTTTCAGATTTGGGGTTTCCAGTTGAAGAGTGTGTTTGCTCTAAAATATCCTATGTCCTTAAAAAACACTGAGCAGCAGTGTCAGATAAGCAGGGGTGACTAGGTGCAGAGCCCTCTAGCTCAGACAGCAGATTTACATTTTTTATCCTGGCCTGGATTGGGAGTCAATCTACCCCATTCTTGTATATCACTGGAAACATGGCTCAGTGTTCCCTGTTGAGGCACCAAGACAGAAAGACTGCGGTACACAATGCAAAAATAAACGAGAATGTCTTGGAACAGGTTATTTGTAAAAGGAACTTCCACCAGGATAGGTAGAGCTGATCGATATTGGTTCTGGTCCTACATATCAGCTGGTGAAAATTGGCAATGTCACCTCAAATCGCACCTCCTAACCTTTGGTGTACTAGAAGCCACTGTCTTGTTTAACCTCTGTACTGAAACTCTAGGCAAACTCCTGCAAAAACATAAAATGTTTTTCCCCAATACTCGGACAATATTCAGATTTACTTGAAAATAGACTCTCCAACCCGCTTCACAGGCTACCCTAAATGCAGACCTCGATGAAAAATATGAAAGTCAAACTTAAGTCACAGAAAAGAGAGTTCTTTGGTCTTTTATCCAAGCAAAACTACATTTCCAACAAGTTAGACTGAACATCTGAACGAATCATCCCATCATTCATCTAGACAACATTTTTGTGTGTAACTCAGCACTCAGACTTAACCTTGACACCCAAATGAAAGGAATCACAAAAAGCAACAACTAACATTTCATAACTAATAGAATCTTTAGAAACTTTTTGCCAAAATCAGACATGAAGAATTTGACTTAAGCTGTGGATGGTCATATCCAAAATTGTATACTGTAACGCTCTTTGCACAGGCTTCGCTAAGATTTGGCGTGTCCCTCTGAAAGCAGTCCTCTACGCTGCAGCTCGCCTCGTCTCAAAAACGACACAATTTGATCACATTACTGGAATTAATCAAATGGCTGTTTTAGAGGCTCTTTCACATAAAAAGCACAACATATGGGTACTCTAAACTACCTAGTTAACTAACCGAACTTAGTTGGATGAAGTAAAACATTAAGAGGGAAACTCCCACTAGATCTCAACCTACCCAGTCCAAGAGAAGAACCACCATAATACTGGCATTATCGGGCAATAGCCCCAAAATCTAGAATTCACTTCCAATTATGATCTCTTACACCCCGGTTCAGGAAAGCCCGGACAGGTGGTAAAGCCTTTTCCTATTTGGGCCCCCATTACTGGAATCAACTACCGGTACATCTTCTAAAATGTTCAGAATATTTTTCTTTTAGAAGACTTCTTAAAAAGGAACTCTTCTGACTCGTGGTTTTCTGGTCTGATCTGTCCGCTTTGCTTCCTATAGAGCGGAGATACCCCATCGGGGGGATTTATAAATAATAAATAAATACATCTACACGGCTTGAGACCAACCTAAAAATGTATCTACTGTCTAAATGTTGCTGATATACCCCAAGCTATGTGTTTCCTCATTTAAAATTGTTACCAAAGGACAGTCTGTAAAATACCCTGCAGTGCACAATTTGTTCTTCAAACATAGCCTTGACCAGGGTGAGCAGTGTTCTATATATATAATAACAATATAAATAAAAGAACAGGTCCAGATTTGTTTACGTTTTTCTAACTTTTTGAATAAACATCTTGATAGCATCTTTTAATGTCAGACTTACCCAAAGTTTTTCTTATGAGGTACAACTGATCCACATCTGATTTCCCTGGCCACAAGGGAACACCCGACAACAGCTCTGCAAAGACGCAGCCCACCGCCCAGACATCCACAGGAGGACCATACTGAGTGTCTCCTACCAATAGCTCAGGAGCACGGTACCATCGTGTTGCCACATAGTCTGTGTAGTAGTCGCTAGGACCAGCTGTGGAAAAATGATGGAAGAGGAAGAAAAACACATTATTAAAAGGCCGGATGATATGATATTAACCAGACTTTCTGGGTCCTGATGGGGTTTCAAAACACATCAATCAGTAGCATATTTGATGCCATTTTGTCATCTGTGAAGATTTCTAATACTAGGGTACCTTTTCACTGACGCAGGTCACATCAATACTCTGAAGATGAACTCAATGTCTTAATACTACATCTGTTCCAAATAATTTCAGATCTATATGCTGAATACTTCTTTAGTGACTCAATGTGTCAAGTATAAACTAAGCTTATCTCCAGCAGATAATACAAAGTCAAGAAGATAGAGTTAGTTACCTTACTAATAGAGAGGGCTGGTGAACACAGATAAAGATACTCAAGTTTTGTTATGCTTTAGTATAGAGAATGCAAACAAAACAGGTGATGGACAGAATGTGGATCAATGTCACACATTCACCCCAGTCCAAAGATCTGGGCCCAAATCCATCGTTTTTTTGCACTCCACACCACCCTGGGTTAGACAATGGCGATATGCAAATCAGCTCTGACCCTGTGCCCCATGGGAACAGTCCAGTCCGAACTACAAAAGCCATGTCCTTCCCAGAACGGAATCAAGCATCCGAGGACCGGACCGGTTTCGAGGTAACACCTCTCATCAGCCCGGCTAGCTTGACTCCAGTGGTGTGGAGTGCCTGGGGATGCTCAGACGTGGGTCCCAGGCACTCCACACCACTGGAGTCAAGCTAGCCGGGCTGATGAGAGGTGTTACCTCGAAACCGGTCCGGTCCTCGGATGCTTGATTCCGTTCTGGGAAGGACATGGCTTTTGTAGTTCAGACTGGACTGTTCCCATGGGGCACAGGGTCAGAGCTGATTTGCATATCGCCATTGTCTAACCCAGGGTGGTGTGGAGTGCAAAAAAACGATGGATTTGGGCCCAGATCTTTTGACTGGATTGAATGTGTGACATTGATCCACATTCGGTCCATCACCTGTTTTGTTTGCAATTGCCGCCATAAGTGTGCTGGGGATGCTCAGACGTGGGTCCCAGGCACTCCACACCACTGGAGTCAAGCTAGCCGGGCTGATGAGAGGTGTTACCTCGAAACCGGTCCGGTCCTCGGATGCTTGATTCCGTTCTGGGAAGGACATGGCTTTTGTAGTTCAGACTGGACTGTTCCCATGGGGCACAGGGTCAGAGCTGATTTGCACACGCCATTGTCTAACCCAGGGTGGTGTAGAGTGCAAAAAAACGATGGATTTGGGCCCAGATCTTTTGACTGGGTTGAATGTGTGACATTGATCCACATTCGGTCCATCACCTGTTTTGTTTGCAATTGCCGCCATAAGTGTGCTGGGGATGCTCAGACGTGGGTCCCAGGCACTCCACACCACTGGAGTCAAGCTAGCCGGGCTGATGAGAGGTGTTACCTCGAAACCGGTCCGGTCCTCGGATGCTTGATTCCGTTCTGGGAAGGACATGGCTTTTGTAGTTCAGACTGGACTGTTCCCATGGGGCACAGGGTCAGAGCTGATTTGCATATCGCCATTGTCTAACCCAGGGTGGTGTGGAGTGCAAAAAAACGATGGATTTGGGCCCAGATCTTTTGACTGGGTTGAATGTGTGACATTGATCCACATTCGGTCCATCACCTGTTTTGTTTGCAATTGCCGCCATAAGTGTGCTGGGGATGCTCAGACGTGGGTCCCAGGCACTCCACACCACTGGAGTCAAGCTAGCCGGGCTGATGAGAGGTGTTACCTCGAAACCGGTCCGGTCCTCGGATGCTTGATTCCGTTCTGGGAAGGACATGGCTTTTGTAGTTCAGACTGGACTGTTCCCATGGGGCACAGGGTCAGAGCTGATTTGCATATCGCCATTGTCTATCCCAGGGTGGTGTGGAGTGCAAAAAAACGATGGATTTGGGCCCAGATCTTTTGACTGGGTTGAATGTGTGACATTGATCCACATTCGGTCCATCACCTGTTTTGTTTGCAATTGCCGCCATAAGTGTGCTGGGGATGCTCAGACGTGGGTCCCAGGCACTCCACACCACTGGAGTCAAGCTAGCCGGGCTGATGAGAGGTGTTACCTCGAAACCGGTCCGGTCCTCGGATGCTTGATTCCGTTCTGGGAAGGACATGGCTTTTGTAGTTCAGACTGGACTGTTCCCATGGGGCACAGGGTCAGAGCTGATTTGCATATCGCCATTGTCTAACCCAGGGTGGTGTGGAGTGCAAAAAAACGATGGATTTGGGCCCAGATCTTTTGACTGGGTTGAATGTGTGACATTGATCCACATTCGGTCCATCACCTGTTTTGTTTGCAATTGCCGCCATAAGTGTGCTGGGGATGCTCAGACGTGGGTCCCAGGCACTCCACACCACTGGAGTCAAGCTAGCCGGGCTGATGAGAGGTGTTACCTCGAAACCGGTCCGGTCCTCGGATGCTTGATTCCGTTCTGGGAAGGACATGGCTTTTGTAGTTCAGACTGGACTGTTCCCATGGGGCACAGGGTCAGAGCTGATTTGCATATCGCCATTGTCTAACCCAGGGTGGTGTAGAGTGCAAAAAAACGATGGATTTGGGCCCAGATCTTTTGACTGGGTTGAATGTGTGACATTGATCCACATTCGGTCCATCACCTGTTTTGTTTGCAATTGCCGCCATAAGTGTGCTGGGGATGCTCAGACGTGGGTCCCAGGCACTCCACACCACTGGAGTCAAGCTAGCCGGGCTGATGAGAGGTGTTACCTCGAAACCGGTCCGGTCCTCGGATGCTTGATTCCGTTCTGGGAAGGACATGGCTTTTGTAGTTCAGACTGGACTGTTCCCATGGGGCACAGGGTCAGAGCTGATTTGCATATCGCCATTGTCTAACCCAGGGTGGTGTAGAGTGCAAAAAAACGATGGATTTGGGCCCAGATCTTTTGACTGGGTTGAATGTGTGACATTGATCCACATTCGGTCCATCACCTGTTTTGTTTGCAATTGCCGCCATAAGTGTGCTGGGGATGCTCAAACGTGGGTCCCAGGCACTCCACACCACTGGAGTCAAGCTAGCCGGGCTGATGAGAGGTGTTACCTCGAAACCGGTCCGGTCCTCGGATGCTTGATTCCGTTCTGGGAAGGACATGGCTTTTGTAGTTCAGACTGGACTGTTCCCATGGGGCACAGGGTCAGAGCTGATTTGCATATCGCCATTGTCTAACCCAGGGTGGTGTGGAGTGCAAAAAAACGATGGATTTGGGCCCAGATCTTTTGACTGGGTTGAATGTGTGACATTGATCCACATTCGGTCCATCACCTGTTTTGTTTGCAATTGCCGCCATAAGTGTGCTGGGGATGCTCAGACGTGGGTCCCAGGCACTCCACACCACTGGAGTCAAGCTAGCCGGGCTGATGAGAGGTGTTACCTCGAAACCGGTCCGGTCCTCGGATGCTTGATTCCGTTCTGGGAAGGACATGGCTTTTGTAGTTCAGACTGGACTGTTCCCATGGGGCACAGGGTCAGAGCTGATTTGCATATCGCCATTGTCTAACCCAGGGTGGTGTGGAGTGCAAAAAAACGATGGATTTGGGCCCAGATCTTTTGACTGGGTTGAATGTGTGACATTGATCCACATTCGGTCCATCACCTGTTTTGTTTGCAATTGCCGCCATAAGTGTGCTGGGGATGCTCAGACGTGGGTCCCAGGCACTCCACACCACTGGAGTCAAGCTAGCCGGGCTGATGAGAGGTGTTACCTCGAAACCGGTCCGGTCCTCGGATGCTTGATTCCGTTCTGGGAAGGACATGGCTTTTGTAGTTCAGACTGGACTGTTCCCATGGGGCACAGGGTCAGAGCTGATTTGCATATCGCCATTGTCTATCCCAGGGTGGTGTGGAGTGCAAAAAAACGATGGATTTGGGCCCAGATCTTTTGACTGGGTTGAATGTGTGACATTGATCCACATTCGGTCCATCACCTGTTTTGTTTGCAATTGCCGCCATAAGTGTGCTGGGGATGCTCAGACGTGGGTCCCAGGCACTCCACACCACTGGAGTCAAGCTAGCCGGGCTGATGAGAGGTGTTACCTCGAAACCGGTCCGGTCCTCGGGTGCTTGATTCCGTTCTGGGAAGGACATGGCTTTTGTAGTTCAGACTGGACTGTTCCCATGGGGCACAGGGTCAGAGCTGATTTGCATATCGCCATTGTCTAACCCAGGGTGGTGTGGAGTGAAAAAAAAACAAAAAAAAAAAAATGATGGATTTGGGCCCAGATCTTTTGACTGGGTTGAATGTGTGACATTGATCCACATTCGGTCCATCACCTGTTTTGTTTGCAATTGCCGCCATAAGTGTGCTGGGGATGCTCAGACGTGGGTCCCAGGCACTCCACACCACTGGAGTCAAGCTAGCCGGGCTGATGAGAGGTGTTACCTCGAAACCGGTCCGGTCCTCGGATGCTTGATTCCGTTCTGGGAAGGACATGGCCTTTGTAGTTCAGACTGGACTGTTCCCATGGGGCACAGGGTCAGAGCTGATTTGCATATCGCCATTGTCTAACCCAGGGTGGTGTGGAGTGCAAAAAAACGATGGATTTGGGCCCAGATCTTTTGACTGGGTTGAATGTGTGACATTGATCCACATTCGGTCCATCACCTGTTTTGTTTAGTATAGAGAATAGCAAGTTTTGCATCAGAGCACAGAGAGCTGGTTAGACAGAGATGTGGCTATGGTTTATCCTTTCAGTGTTGCCGTTAGATGCAGGACTTTATGAAGGCTACTAAGATATCTCCTATTACCTTTAGATCGCCACTTTCTAACTGCAGACTCCGATAGCAAGCAAAACTGATGGGTCAGATTGGTTGTTTCCCGTGTCTCAGTTTTCTCTTTTATCTCATTCCTCTTCCCGATGTCTATTACTCACCCTCATATTCTCGTGTATGTAGTCATTAGTGAAGTACTGAGACATGGAAGAGAGCATCACTCCTGTTAGATCCAGAGTACAAGGCTAGTGCTTCCTGACAGTTAATCACCAGGAGCTCAATGAACTAAGATCTTCATTAACAGGTGTCACCTATTTCCGCAAATTTAGCAGTAAGTAGTAAAGAACGAGTAGGCCATACCTACAGAACCACCTCTGTAAATAGGGGTGCGAAATGTCTGCATTAGAGCTTGATAAATAATTAGAACCTACTGAGAATTTTTTGAAGTACTGCTTCTTCCGTTACACCCTCCTTCTTTGTTCCCTATTCCTGGTTCATAAAAAAAAGATTGTCTAAATAAATGTGTCCTCCTGTAACGCAACTGGTGCTTGTGTTTCGCGCTATGTAAAAGTCAGTAAAAAAAACAAGCATTGGCATAGCCAATAGGTCTCACCTTTGGACCGCATAAGTGTTTAACCGTTAATAATAGATTGGGGGTTGGTGCGTAAAATAAAATAACAATAAGTGAAATAAGGTTGCTTGAAGAAGCCGACAATCTGGTTCTACAACTGGCCTTTCAGACCTTGGGCAGGTGTGGGGCATGCCGATCATTCAGCAGCGTTCGATTTCTGTTTGTTTACAAACATACACTCGAGTGCACACCAGCATCAATCCTAAACACAAACTACATCCGCGAGAGCGTGGTCACGTGGGAAGGGAGCAACTTGGCCAAGGAGAAAGGAGCTTGGGGCAAAGGCATTAAGGACTGCACGAGTTAACAATGACTCAAAAGGGGTGGGGGGCTGCCTCGTAAATGGAGAAGTAACAGAGATGCAAGAGTCCTGTCACATAGATCTATTGGGGAGATAGTGGCATAAGAAAAAATATTAAAGGCACAGAGGTGGGACAAAGAAGATAGATGGAGGGAGATGGCGCATAGCACGTTAGGGAGTTTTGCAAAGTGAAAAACGAGTGAGTATAGACATCATACTCTTGCATTGCAGGCTTGACTAATATGTGCATCTGTTTACTTTTTCGGCTCTACAAATCCAGCAGTAAGGGCCTCTTTAATGGCTGTGCCGTGCATTTGCACTGCTTGGGCACATTGGTGACAGTGGTTAACGGCGTGGCGCTATATTGAAGTAGCGCATTCGACCTGGGTTGCCTGACAGCGTGCTGCTCAGGTTTCCACGCGCGCGCACAGGAACGGATGGAGACATTACTGCAGGAGGCGCAGTGACCCAGATCGGAGCGGGCTGGGATTCCTAGCCGGGGAGTTATATAAGGAATTAGAGAGATACCTAGCAAGAAGCAGCTGCTATTGCCGAAGCCAGTGTCCCGCTAGTGGGACACTGTCTTGGGGGCAACAGTTATTAAAGTGAAAGCGTGCAAGGCAAGGAAGTACAAGAAGAAGCGGCAGCCATAACTGAAGCGGGCGTACGCAGTGCTTTAAATGGTAAGAAATAAGTGCAGGTACTCACCAAATTGAGACATGGACTAGAGGGCGGGGTGTTTGGGGCAGGGCTTTGGGACGGGGTTTTGGGGTGGAGTTTTGGGCAGTGCAAAGGGATCCGGCCAGGGGCACACATTTAATGTGATTGAGATTTAATTGGTGCGCAGATGTGGATAATGGTACAAAAGCATTTCTGGTATATTTTGATTATTCCATTTTTCTTATACGTACAAAAGGGTACATTTATCATTAACGTGGGGTTCTCATGGTGCAACACGTAGATCACAAATAACTTGCACAAGATATGTTTCTTAACATTTTTTGGAAAGGTTTAACTATGGTTAACCCTCTTATCTCATTGCCACTTAGCAGACATCACCCAGCCCCTCCTATGCGGCAGAGCTTTGCCTCAAAGCACCATAGCTGTATACGAACAACAACACATACCTGTATGGAGTGAATGGAAAACCACAATGATGCAACAATAACACCCATTTGTGGTCCGCCATATGCAATTAACTCATGCACAACTTGAAAGAACCTGGGAAATACATCTGGAAGCCTGCAAACCACTGTGCCAAGGCCCAGCGATTACTGAAACTCACAAATAGTTAACCACAAACGCTAAATAAAGATGTGTCAAAGCACAGTGCTTGTGCATATGCCTAGCCCATTTTTAAGCTTCACTTAAGAGTTGGGGTACAGTTATCTAAAGCAAGTTGCCAAGAATCACACAATGAGCTCAAATGGTGAAGATCAAGTTCTTCTGTTCGCACAGCCAGCAACTCAGCGACCAGCCTTCATCTCTACTCAATATCAAACAGATTTCACAGTAAGACAAGGGCATGATATTACTCTGTGTAGGCTTAACACCAAAAATACACATTGTGCACAAATAGCCAGGATTCCTTAGCATCCTCTAGGCCATACACACTACACGTGAAATAGTACTGTATGCATTCTGAAACCAGAACATTCCACTCACACAAAATTAGACAATCAGCATATATTTGATTTAGAAAAAAAGATAATTACTTTTGATTGAAACATTTCCTGTCTGTTAACACAAGAAGAATCTCGGCATCATTAGCTTCTGCCCACATTACTAAACCTTAATTCCCAGTACTGTGCTACAGCGTCACTGTCACCACCTTCCTCCTAGCTCTGGCTCCAAACAAGTGCTGCTGTACTCCGCTATGACAGCAGGAAGCCTTCTCTTCGATTTTCCGAGTCCGTAGATATGCAGTTTAGAAAGCCGGGCCCACACAGCTACTGTGCTATTGTCTCCACGGAGCCGTATTTAAAAAATAAAAAAACAAACGCCCACCACTAGAGAAGGGGCGGGCTTAAAAAAGCAAAAGACAAGAGAGAAACACCCCCGAATCTGGAAAAGACTGATCTTGAATGGAGTGACGCCCATCTCCTCCAATGGCTGGCCTCTGTTTAGGAAGCCAGCCAATGGAGGAGAGGGGCGGGTTCAAGCCCCATACCTAAAAAGCCTAAAAACATTACTTCTCGCCAGCGAGACTGCGCAAGTGCAGCCGAGACCTAAAAAGCAACTAATGTAACAAGATTTGGCCGCGCGACGCTTGTAGTAATGTAATGTAGGTCTCGCTGAGCTCTCAGCGAGACCTAAAAAACGAACTCTCGATAACTGATTTCTATGCATACCAGGTATTGGTCATGAGGTGATTGGCACTCTGTTTCTGCATCCAAGCTTAACTTTGGCCCACTTATATACTATGTCATTCCGATAATCGTATCTATTGCTCTTACTGTCATACTTTCCATTGTTCAATTTCTTTTGTGAACTTCGAAATCATAGTACTGAAATAATCTTTCATATACTGCATTTTTTGATTTTCCAAAATAAGCTCATTTGCATGACCGAGTGTCATCTTTTACGATTTTTCCAAGTTTGTAGTAAATATTCATGGCGTTTCAAATTGCATTCCTGTTAAGTTTGTGGTGGATGACTGTTTTGTACCTTTCAACAGATCCATAATATGTTTGTTTATCCTTCTCATTTTAGGAGCCCAATGTATTGTCATGGTTGCTTAGGACGTCTTCCATTTTGCTAAATAACAATTTATACAGATTATCAAATTAGAATGTATTTATAACAGTTAGGCTTACGCATCTACAAAAATTCTATGGCCATGCAAACAAGTAAAATTATATGTTTCAAATCCATAGCCAGTCATGCAGAGTTATATTTGCCTGCTTGTGCTCAGATTATCATAAATCACTCTAATCACGGGCCTGATAAGTGGCAATGGAGACATTTTCCCCATTGTTTCCAAGACTGCAATTAAAGCTTTTGCAAAAGCATAATTGTATAAGCAATAAAGACTTTTTGGGCCTCACTCACGTTGAAGTGCATTTGTGTAGCCTAGTGAGGCCTGACACACAAATGACAGCCAGATCATTAAGTGAAAAGAGGATATCATTTTTTGTGGTTCTTGGTGTTACTTGGAGCTCTGTAAATTTCAGCAAAACTGATAAAAACATTTTCTACTAAAGTTTTCATTGAGGAGACATTTTCATGTTTTCTGATTGTCAGGTACAGTCTCTTTACATTCTCTACTCTCTTGACTCAACGGTGATCATACTGTTGTGCACAAGGCTCTGCCCCTAATTAGGAAGGGTGGAATTTCACCTGGAGCTATAACTTTAAGTGGAATTCCACCACTCGCACTTCTGAGTGACTCCAGGCTAGGGACTATCAGGTCAGCAAGTTCTGGAGCCGATAATTCTAGGATTGAGATACCGGACACTGCTACAAGCTGCAGAGGCAGAGACTGTGGGGAGCAGCACATCCTAACCACTACCAGATGCCTGCAGCAGCATGGGCGTAAACAGTTGATGCTCCCCACGGACAGGCTCATGCTGCCATAACCTCCTGTCCAGGTGCCACTTTCTGGCTGCTCAGAGCAGAAATAAAACATCATTGGTCTTCTACCAAGAATCAGGAAAACTAAACAGAAATGGACCAGTTATCTCAGGGTCCTTGTTGTTATTCCTCATTTTAAGAAGAGAAATCATCATAACAGTGGGGAATACGGACCTCCAGTATACCTTCACAAAAAACTGGCATACTCATAATCAGGACCTCTGTGTATTAGTGCCTCAAACAGTTCTGGCTTCAGATTCAGCAGTCGCACACTATCCAAGATCATGAACAGCCTAACTTCTCACAGTGACATATAACACTTCATCCTACCACAGGGCTTAGCAAAGATGCATAATCAATGAGAAGGTTAGCTAGTGGGGAACTGGTGTATCCTACTCACATTTTCTCTTTCAGGCAGACACAGTAAGAAAGTCTGTACCATCCTGCACTGTGCAAAACAAACAAGTTACTTACCTTCGGTAACGATATATCTGTAAGAAACATTCGTTATAGATTCCTTGCCTTAGAATTACCCCCAGGCGTCAGACTGGATCCGGAAAGGTTTTTCGTCAGCAGTACCTCTGCTCGTCGGAAGGTGGTGTCGGTCGTCTCCGTGTAGTCGTGGTGGTCGCCGGGATGACATCACGGCAGCTACCTAGACGCCGCCCTCGCGCGCGGACATCAGTTCTGTACACAAATTTACATGCCAGAAACACAGAGCCATGTAAGACACCGACCACTGTTGCACAAATCTAGGGCCCTGAAAGGATGTCCTTATCCTAGAAAACAGTTCGCAGAACGGGGAAAATGGGTGGGGCAGTAAGGAATCTATAACTAACTAATGTTTCTTACAGATATATCGTTTCCAAAGGTAAGTAACTTGTTCATCTGAAAGAAACATGTTAGTTATAGATTTCTTACCTTAGAATAGATACCCCAGCAATACCAACCCTGGTGGTGGGTCTGGGAACCAAGATCACACCAGAAAGTCCTGGAGAACTGAACGGCCAAAGAAGCCATCTCTCCGGACTTGGCTGTCCAGGAAGTAGTGTTTTTAGTGAAAGTGTGCAGCAATGCCCATGAGGCAGCCTGACGGATGTCATTTAGAGGAACTCCTCTTCCCAAGGCAGTAGTAGCTGCCGTCCCCGTGGTGGAATTGGTGTGCAGCCCCACTGGATGCTCCATTTTAGCCAGAGAGTAACATGCCTTAATATACACAACACAACTCATTGTGAAATGGTGTGTTTGTGTACGGAGCAAAACCAAAGGGGATGATGGACGGAGTGTTGAACATTGCAAGCACTCACCCCCAGTCAACTGATCTGGGTTTAATCCATCATCTTTCTTTAGCTCACTCCGCCACCCCAGTTCAGTCATGGCCATATGCAAATCAGTCTGACCCTGTGCCTCATGGTAACAGTCCAGCCCGAACTGCCAAGCCATGTCTTCCCTGGACCGGAAACAAGCATCCTGGGACTGATTTCTGGCTAACCTTTCTTTGCGCCCACGTAGCCAACAAAAAATTGATAATTCACCCGGAACTGTTATGTGCGATCCAGATAGAAGCAGAGTGCACATTTTGGGTCCAGACAGTGGAGTCTCTCTTCCTCCTTCAAGGATGCGGAGGCAGAAAAAAGTGGGCAAAGTAATAGTCTGCCCGATGTGGAAGGCAGTGACCATCTTAAAAAGGAAGGATGGACTGGTCCTGAGAACCACCTTGTCCGGATGAACAGACAGGAAAGGAGGTTTGGAAAAAAGGGCCTGGAGCTCACTCACCCTTCTAGCAGGAGTGAGGGCTACCAGGAAAGCAGTCTAAAGAGTCAAAAGACAGTTATGAAGTGTCTCAAAGGGAGCGCCCATTAAATAGGTGAGAACAAGATTCAAGTGACGCAAGAGGGTGCAGTTCCTAAGGGAGGGAAGGGGATGGGAAAGACAAATCTTTTGTCATGTTGCCCTCACACACCCCAAGAGGTGGCATCCTTTATCATCGGACATTGCTCCTCGTCGGGTCGGCGCTGCAATGCTCGACGGGCTCACCGTTTCCGGAGCTCTTTGTCGGAGATCTTTTTTTAGGAAGCCGTAGGGTGCGTGCGAGTGTGGGGGCAGTAAGGTAGTGTGCACAAAGGTGGTGGTTATTAAAATAGGTAAGGGACAGTCCTGTATAATAATTTTAATGTTCACAGTAGTCCCTTCCTAATTAAAAGTATGAATATGGATGTCCTATTGGGAGGAAATGTTCCCGGTGGACAATCACTAGTGTGAGGTCGACATGTTTCGTGCCATGGTGTTCCTAGAGGAATCGGTTGGCACTTCTTCAGGACCCAAGGTGTGTGTGATGCACTACTAAAGACAGGTTCCGTATTATTGGAAGGTAGCCTGTCCGGGGGCCCTAGTAGTCCTGTACTGGGCACTGTGGTGACCCAAGTAACAGGAGCTACAGCCTGACGGGGTTGCGATGGAGAACGGTGTTGCTCCACTCAGAAGGGTGGCGGCAACTTGCTGTGAGCCTACCCTCGCTCCATGGGCCTGAAAGGTCGGACTAGGAGGGTTTGGATGCTGCTGCTGAGGGGGTGTTGGTGCACTGGCCTACCCGCTGGCCCCCGGAACCACAACGGTTGTTCCCACGTCCCCAGACGTGCAAAGGTTTGGTAACGTGCTGCTGCCTGTGGCTCTGGGCAGGAAATAGCGGGGCACCCCTTCCGTAGCCATGAAAGGGGAGAAAAGCAGACTGCGCAGGTCAGGTGGAGCGGCCCAAGGACTTGGCCGTATCCCGTGAGTCCTTGAAACGCTCTAGAGCGTTCTCTGCTTTGTCACCAAAAAGACGACGGCCATCAAAGGGCATGTCCATCAAGGTGTTCTGGACATCCCCTGAAAAACCAGTCAACCTCATCCAGGCATAGAGGCGAAGCACTACTGACGTTAAAATGGTCCTGCCCAGAGAGTCGGCAGTGTCCAGCCCACAACATATTGTAAACTTCACTGCATCTCTTCCGGCAGCAACAGCCTGGGAGAGCACTGCCCGGGCCTCCTCCGGACACTGAGGCAGCACTTGCACCACTGTATCCCATAGCGAGTGAGAATACCAGCTGAAGAGACATGCAGTGTTTATGGATCGCACTCCAAAGCTGGCGGAAGAGAACATTTTCTTACCAAGGTGGTCCAGCTTCTTGGATTCCCTTTCCGGTGGAGCGGTAGGGAAGGCGCTCACGGAAGTTGAGGCTTGGACTACCAAGCTCTCCGGGGTGGGATGTTGGGAGAGGAAAGTGGGGTCGCCTGGAGCCTGGCGGTGGCGTAAAGCAATCATCGTGTCCATGGGAGCCCCCGTGTTGGGACTGGACCACGCGCACAAAAGGAAGTCGATGAGGGCCTTATTAAACGGCAGAAGGAGCTCCAAAGAGCCCACAGCTGGTTGAAGCACCTCAGTCAGGAGGTTAGTCCTGACTGCCACCGTAAAAAGCTCACGGTTGAGAGCCTCAGCCGCCCCTCGTAACACCATGTATGACACTCCCTCCTTTGTAGCTAGGGTAGGAGGAGACAACATGCCAAGGTCAGGGGAGGTGTCCAAACCAATGGCATCCCCCAGTTCCTCTCACCAGTCCTGTTCACTTGTGCTTAAAAAGGGACACCAGGAGTGAACAGGGGCACAAAAACCCCACCCGGCATCGGACAACGCCGGTCCATCTCCATGTCCACGTCGGCATGGAGGCCAGGGTCGACGCCGGCTGGGGGCCAACCAACATCGAGCGCGGTAGTGGTGCCGTTGGAGGTGTAACAAGGTCAACCGGCGTCGATCCGAATCCAGGGCTGGATCCAAGGGGGGCCTGTGGTGTCGGGGGCAGAGCCACCGGCAGCGAAGACCTAGACCCCCAACCGATTCTACAGGGCCCGAAGGTGCACCAGCGGGGTAGGTCTGCCCAAAGAACACTGCCTCATAGAACATACGAAGCTGGACGGGAGGCGCTCCAGGTCACCGATAGGGAGTTGACTCTTCGGGCTCCGCTCGCAGAGCCGCAGGAGGGGCACCACCGCATGCCTCGTCGGATCGGCAGACCGACGAGGAGTAGTCGAAGAGCGACGATGCTCTTCGACTTCTTCTAAAGCTTCGACTTGCCTGACCCCGAGTGCCAAGACTTCGAACCGGAATGGTGGTGGCTCCGGGACCGGTCCCTCGACCTCCCTTGAACAGCATGGAGCCGGTGCTCCAGCAGCTTTCGGGACCGCTCCCGCACAGCCTTCGGCGCCATTGACGGCAGTCGGTGCACGACTAGGGGTCGTAGAGGCACTCTAGGCAAAAAAGACAAGCAGTGCGGATATGTCACTGACATCATGCGATGACAGGAACCGCAGGCCTTGAAAACGGGCATCCCTTGGGCACCTTCGGAGTCGAAGACTCGAAAAAAGAAGTCGAGAAAAAGTTAGTCAAAAAATAACCGAGGTACCGCTCTTCCTGGATTTGCGCTGGCTGGCGTGGAAAAAGAAAGAACTGACGCCAGCACGCCCGAGTGGCGTCTAAGTAGCTGCCGCGACGCCATCCTGGTGACCACGACGCCGATGACGGAAGTGGAGCTGACCAACGCCACTTTCCGACATTCAGAGGTACAGCAGACAAAAAATCTTTCCGGATCCAGTCTGATGCCTGGGGGTAATTCTAAGGTAAGGAATCTATAACTAATGTGTTTCTTTCATATAGTCCATTCTCTCCATTTTTAGTTCTATTTCTCCCCGCACAAAACACAGAGTGAGATAAAAATGCATACTATATCTAACTGCCCATGTCAACATGTTTATTTCTACTGACCTAATTGAGGTTTTGTGGGTAGGTGTATTACAGCTTACACAAATATACATTATTAAAACAGTAAATGTTACTTTATTCCTCAACTAAATTACTAGGCATTCAATCAATACACCAGGTGAAGTTCATTGGATATTTTGGCTACCATTTAAAGTTTCCACAAGGTCTAGTATTGCAAACCAGATGTGTAATAGATGGGTCTGAAATACAGACAATATTATGAAGATGTAGGACACATCACACATACATAAATGAGTAGGGCTGCAACTAAAATTATCATTATTTATTTCGTTTTTATAGATCAAAGAAATTGAACTTACTGAGTATTCTGGCAAAGCCGAAGTCACACAACTTAATAACAGAGTGCTTTGTGATCAAGATGTTTTCTGGTTTAACATCGCGATGTATGCACTGCAGAAAAAACACACAACAGATGAGGACCCAGCAAAAGGGTGCATGCATATCATGAGACATATTATTGAATAATGTTAAGTACATTACCCTTTAGTTCTACTGGGTTGTTCTTGTCCCTTGAAAATTAACTAGGCAATGTTTATTTTCTGGATATTTCTCACACCTACCAACTCTATACTCCATTAATAGGAGATATTAATCTGGGAGATGCTGGTGGAACCTCAAAGACCTAGTCCAACTCCAGCCAGGTGTCATTTTTGCTGTTATCTATGCTGCATTTATGCTTCACTTGGAGAAGCAGGGTCTAGGCTGACGTCTTTGTGGTGTGCTCCCTGAATATTTAGTCCAAGATATCACGGACACTAATAATGTGGACAAAATATTGACAGGTAAGTGTGCAGATTGTCTTGACCTAACTCCGCATTGATGTACCTTGATGATATATATAAATTCAATGTACACATATGTAGAGTTAAGAGTAGTAAATCTATTCTTCCCTTTGTGCACTTACCTTTTGATAGTGCGCCCCTTAATATTTTGCCCATGATATTACTGTGCCACGTTATTCCTGTACTCAGTAATGAGGAGTATAATACACCTGCATGGGCTTCTAGAGAACTTATTTCTAGCACAATCTGCAGAAGTATCTCTAGACTAAGCTGGGGACATGGGGGACTTTGTGCTTGTGTGGCACTGCTGAGTTTGCACCGCGTCACATGGTAAGTAAGCCGACACAATGCTTTATGTCATGCAAGCGATTGCACAAAACATTACTTAATATCCCTGTGGGCCACTCAGCCATAGCGAAATTCAGAAGGAGGCGAAAGCATCTGGCAGAAAGGTGGCAGTGTTCTGTGCCAATGTGGAGTTTATCATTCCCTCAGCATACGCGACAGTGTTGCACCTATGTCCGTATTTAATTTATCACTATGTCAACCTGCTAAGTGTATATCTAAGATATAGATGTGAACTTACCCAGCTATCAAGATACCCGGAGAAACCAGAAATGGCACTAAGGGGCAACTAAGAAGGGGACCTTAGGGCAGTATTAATGGTAATGTATGGGTAATGGTAACTGCCCTAGGGTTCCTTGCTTTAAGGGGACATGTATTGCACGTCTCACCAATATGGGTGGCAGGGTATGCTAGAGCAAAAAGGAGGTCAGCGGACTACACTGCTCCTCCTTCTGGACTAAAAGTGTCCCCTCTGGAGAATCATCGTACATGCAAGGAAACAATGGGATCATGTGCCAAACCTAAGCCCCACTCTAAGCAGGAGCAGGGAAAGGAACAATTCCTTTTTTTTTTATATAACCCTCACCCACTCTAGTAGTGGCATGCTTCGTCATCAGGTTCACCCTGGCACCTAAAGCCCAGCGTGGGCCCAACCTTATTCCAGGGAGCTCTTATGAAGACAATTAAATAGGCAGCATAACTTTAAAGATAAACATTCCTCATTCATTACTAAGGTTTCTCTTTATTAGTGGGGTGGATTGGAGCAATTAAAAACTATATTAGGGATTGGAAGGACATAATGGTCCTATGACCCTAAAACACCAACACGTTTTAGCCCTATACTATTGGCCTGACAGTCCTGGCTTTTGTCAGGGTGGAATCATATGTATATCACCCCCACAAATGTTGATGTGCATCCTTATATATATGATGCAGACATACACAGAGATTTTAACAGTATGAAAAAAGCACAGAAGGAGAGGTGATTGGTGTGTTGAATTTGAGCAATCACATGCTGAAATTTATCATTATGCCATATATACTTTCCCTTCCAGGAACTACCCAGAATGGTAAGTATTAGCACTGCCTGTGCATGCTCTCAATAAAATTGCATGCCCCACAAAAAAAAGACACATTGAATATGGTACGGTCGAGCCCTCCAAGGCCTTTAGAAGCCAGGGAGAACCAGATGATGAAGCATGGCACTACTGGCGTTTGTGAGGGTTATATTAAAAATAAAAAAATAAAATTTCCTTTCCACACTCTTATTAAAGTGGTGCTTAGGTTTGGCACGTGATTCCATTGTTTCTTTGCACATATGATGATCCTGCAGAGGGGATACTTTTAGGTCAGGAGGAGTCACGTTGGGAGGATGTATCCCTCCACCCTTGGTTGAAAGGATCTCTTGACACTTTTGGTACCGTGGGATTCTCCTGGTTCTCTGAAACTATGTTTTGAGTACACTGCTCCTCCACCACATTCTCACAAACACTCAGACAATTAAAGGACACACAATCCTCGGTGGGACAGTAGCATTTGTTGTTGCCTGTCCCTATTCCAACCCTCGGCATTGCTTATTCTCCATGCAGCTCCCAGAAGACCCCTTCCTCAGCCTGCTTGTCTAGCAAGATGCTAGTACTAAGGCCTCACCTAGGTTCAGCAGCAGAGCATTGCGCCAAGCACCTCTCAGTCTCCTATGCTCTCAGGAAACCTGCCGTGGGTAGCGGCATGGCAACCCCCAACAAACTCTGCCAGAGGACATCTAGCAGTGATTAACTGGGTAAAAAAAAAACCTGCAAACCATCAGCAGAAACTGCAATTTTGAAGGTAATTGAATGGGCGTTGGAGACGGGAGATATTTTGTGTGCTTATGAATGTGTGGTTGTACAAGTGTAAGATTCAGGGCCAGATTTAATATAGTATTGAGTTGCCCTTGAGTCATGCAAGGTAATGCAAGAGCAAAGCAACACTAAACTCAGATTTACCAAGCAACACAAGGCCACGTGCGTTCCTGGTAAATCTGGACAGGGCTCGAAAAATCCACTCGACGCTCGCATTTGCAAACTAAATTTAACGAGGGCGAGCTGTTAGGTCCTACTCGCCCTTTCTGGCGAGTAGGAAAACAAACTAACTTTTGTCTTGTCTCTAAAAACGGAGTAAATGTGACAAGATAACAAGATTTAAAGTGATTTTTATTGCTCACAAAGTGAATGAGCAATAAAGACGCCTTTAAATCTTGTTATTTTGTCACATTTACTCTGCTTTCAGAGACGGAGGTCAAGGAGGTTGCAGTTAGGTCGGGGAGATTTTTCAAGGTACTAGACCTGCAGGACTAGTACCATTTATTTTTCGAGCCCTGCTGGAGTAATGCAAGGAAGCGCAAGTAGTTGCCTAGCATTACTCTCCACCAGGGAGGCGTTACATGGGTGGATATTTGGTGTTTCCACACATCCACCTATGGATTTTGATGCATTCCCATATTTACCATGAGTTGTAGACCTGGGACTGTGTCACAATGCTAAGCCTTCCCAGGGGAGGCGTAACACAGAGAAATATGATTATTTTTCCTCATTTTTAACTCTATCTACATATGCTGCATTCTGCAGCACACATAGAAAGAGGAAACAGCCTTAGAGAATTTATTTTGATCAGAAAAGTGTCTCTTAGTGCATATAAACAATCCTGCCTACAATGCATACAGCTTGCACCACAGAGCAAGAGTGTCTGTGATGGTGCAAGGCAGCACATTGTGCGCCATAGCAAAGAGAGGACAGGAAGGCACCATAAAATGTTAAATGTGGTGCATTCCGGTCGTCTCCCTTTCACACAGCACAGCATAGATAGGTTTCTTGCTGTGTTGCGTTGTGTGAAAGTTTGATCTATCTGGCCCTAAGTGTATATGTATTTTGTGTGTGTACAACAGGGCATATCTTTGCCCATGTGTGTGGAATTAGGTTTGTCCGTGGGGGCATCCCTGGATTAATAGCAACTCTGCCATGTTGTGGCTAGCCTAGGCATTATGGTGGCCACCCCTGGTATACTGGTGACCATGTACTATTATGGACATCTTTAGCATATCATGGCCAACATTTGCATTATGGTGCTCCATAGCATATACTGGACCTCTTTGTATTATCCCTCTCATTATCGTTGCCATTTCCGACATAGTCGTGGTTAACTCTGTGGCAACGGTGGAGATCCCTGATATAATTACGGCCCCAGAATATGATGGCCATCCTAGGCATATTATGGCCCTGCATTGTCAATATGGTGCTTCCTCTGGCATATTCTGTGTATGCTTGGCATTACAGTGGCCATCCTTGACATAACTATGGTTGTTTTAGGTACAATGGTGCTTATCCCTGGCATAAATGTGGGCCTAGTATACCTTGGCAAACCCTTCCTTGGCAAACCATGGCCCTGCTTTGCATTAGTTGCACTTATGGCCTACTGTGCCCATGCATGGCATTAGGAGGGCCATTCCTAACATGTTTATGGTTATTTCAGGCACAGTGGTGTTTATGTCAGGTATAATGGTTACCACTTTTGGCATAAGGGTGGCCTGGCACGTTGCCGGCACCCTTGGTATTGTGGTGGCCAGCCCAGGCAGAGGGATAGTTATCCCGACACTTGGCCAATACATGTTTATAGAATAGGTTTCAAAAATAATATGAATAGTTATCTTCTTGCTGGAAATATATCTCGCCACCAAGACTGTAGCATACCACAAATAATACTGAATTAGATAAGCACATTTCTGTTTCATCACCTCCACAATAAGCCATTGTAACGTTTCTCTGCTCTCTCATAGTTCAAATAACTGCAAGTAACAAAAGAAAGCTGGTCTGATAGGATGTTTGTGAGCCACAGAAAATGCAAAAACAGCATGATGCAATGAAAACCAATTCATAAAATTTTAACTGTATGTAAAGGAGTCTGTCTCAAACACCACATCTGAATGTGCAAACGTTGGTTTAGTATTGTGAAACAGAAAATCAGAATTCTAATCTGTTTATTTTAGTGATAAGAATGCTTTTGTGTTAGCCAAGGACGTTAACCACTCCTTATTATAAATCAGTTTGTGCGAGTGTTATTGGAGCATTGATGGTGTGCTGATTAGCCACACACAGGAGTCATGTGCCACGTGACTTACATTGTGATTATGACAGAAGTTTACTGCTTGCAGCGTCTGCCAGGTTATGCTTTTTACGAGATGCTCTGGAACTCTATAAAAAAGCACAGTTTTGTAATGTGTTAGTAAAACGAAACAAACACCGAGATCAGACATGAAATAAAGACAGTAGCTTTATGACAATCAAAACACTAGTATGGCGTAGATCACTAGCCTCCAAAACTCTGTGGCGCTTGGGTCTGACGATGCATCACCTTTAATGATACAAGGTGAAAATCTGTAGTAATGATTTGTCAGAAGATAATACTGTGCCCCCCTGCAAAGTAAGCACAACACAGACCTCCAGTAAGTAGTGAGAATGCCATTCGCTTGGCTTTAGTACAGTTATAGGCCGCTTACAAGCGCCAGTAAGACAAAACAAGGGTACAACGTGAGTGAGCACCAGTCCAGGTGGCACTAACACAAAGAAAAGGTAAAGGCCAGTATAGCTGCCTTGTTTTCAGATTCCTTATATGTGCGGCTGCCCGCGGCCCACGCATGGGGCCACTCAAACGGGCGGCCCTATAGTGCCATCTGGGCACCAACCCACCCCCCTCTCTAATGCGGGGACTCTGGGAGGAGTCCCCCCACCTCCTTGCCTGTGGCACGCTAGGTACGTCACTTCTGGCGTGCCGAGGATTGGGGGAAGGTATAAAGGTCTTCCCCCGCCATCCTGGTGTCCTCTGTTGCGCTGGACACGCCGTCTGAGGGTCGTTTGCATTGTCTCCACGATGCCGGGCCACGGGGGAAGCACAGTCGCAGACTAGTCTTCCCCCGGGGTCTTTCACGCATGGGATAGGACAGGCAGGGGAGGAGTTAGGTGGGGGGTATTAAGGCACAGGGGAGGAAGGGAACTTCCTCTTCCTGTTGCCTGGCACCATCGGGAGGGTGTAGAAAAGGAGCTTAGCATAGTTTTTCTGGAGCAGTATATCAGTGGTAGTTAGCTAGTTTAGGGGCTTGTGGTAGTGGCCGTGGCGTCGTGGGCTGTCTGCCGGCAGTCGAGGTTTTCGCATCCGCCTGAAGCGCGATATTTGGCAGCATGTCGGGCATCTCGGCCGAGGAGGTTTGGGCGGCCCTATTGTTGCTGGCCCGCGCGGGCCGGGAGGACCTTCTCCAGCCAGGTGTGTTGGGGCAGGCATGGGTGGGGGCCACGAGGGCCCCACGCACGGCCTCGGCTGGGGTCGCGGCGGCGGTCCTGGCCTGCCAGGAGGACTCAAACAAAAGAAGATGGTCAGTGGAATAAGAGTAAACCACAAAAAGGAGCAAGAAGTTGAAACTGACCTGACTTAGGTTTGTTTAGAAAGCCCTCACTCACCGACCTGGTCGGTGACATGCTTCATCATCGGGCCCCACTAAAGAGGCCGAGTGCCTCTTTAGTATGCTGCGACGCCAGAATTACTGAGGAGCAGGTTAATTGTGTAAAGACTTTCAGTGAGGATAAAGATAAAAGTGTCTCAAGTGTATAAAAAAAACCCTTCATTTATAGATCACTAGGACACAGTTAAAAATTAGTTTATGTGTCAGGAATTAAGTCCAAGATTGATTTTATGGTTAATTCCATTCACTAATAAGATCAGTCAACATGTTTCTGCCTCTGAAACGGTGTTAGTTTACCAGGCATTCATCAGGACTTTTAATTGTGCTAAACCCTGGCGGTATGAGCACTATAAGGCTCACCCTTACCTAGGGCCGTGAAAGTGAAAAAAGGTAAAAATGTGAAAGTGCAAAGGGAGAGCAAATGCCCAGTCCCTGTTACTCCTGGTTTAGGAGGCTTACCAAAAACAGGTTACTGCACCTGGAAAAGGAAAAAGACACAGACATACATAAAGGACAAAATAAAACGTTAAGTCGCTGGTCTCGTTCACAAACATATAAATGTGGTGCTCCAAAAGTGTGGTAGGACAGTGGATGGCAACTATACATTATGGTTATCACCAGCCTCTGTACCCCCTGGAAACGGCTTTGAGGCCCGATGGTGCTGGGGCCCTCTCAGGCTGGAGCGACCTGAAGGGTGGGCGGGGACGCAGGCCTGAAGCAGTAGGGCGGTCCGCGGCTGCTGTCCCTCCACCGAGGGCTCGGGCGCCGTCGGCGCGTGTGTCGAATGTGTCACGTGTGACGGTTGGTGTGCAGAAAGGTGTGAAGAGAGCGGTGAGGGATGTGTCGAGTGTGCCTGTGGAAGTGGAGCCTGTGCTGGAATTAGACTATGACGATGAGAGTGAGGAGCTTGAGGAGGGGGAGGTGCGGGATGACTCGGCCGGCCCGCGGGGCGTGGTGGACAACAGCGACATTGGTGTTTTGCAGGCCCCGACGACGACGGCGGGCAAGGACAAGGCGGTGGCGGTGAAGACTTCGACCCCCAGAGGACGGCCCCGGGAGCGGCTTCCCACGGTCACAGGTGAGGGGTCTTGGTGGGTGGCCTGGGAAGACGGCACAAAAGGGGGAAGGAAGAGGACTTGTAGGTCGGTGGGTGTAGGGGACGGGTCAATCAGGGAGCCGGAGAAGCCAGCGCGGCAAGGAGGAAAAGAGGGTAAAGCTGCCAAAGAAACTCCCCTACATGGGTTTGACGATGCCCTTGGGGTCGCATTTGTCAGAGAAGGTCAGGACGCGGATTTGGAAACATGAGTTTGTAGATGTGTTTAAACTGCTACATAGGGAGGTCCAGGCCAAGGAGGGCTCGAAGGAGGAGGAATGGGAGCTGACCAGGCGGCCCAGGGTGCCCGTGACAATAGAGAACTGGACTTCGGCGTTTTTGATATATGCCAGTATTTATTGCGAGAGCTATTTGGATAGGGCGATTGCGTTGTTTAAGTACATGGACATCATTCGCAAGGCGCAAATGCAGTTCGGGGGTTTCGCCTGGTTGAGTTATGATGAGGAATTCAGGGCGCGGGTTAGTGCGGACCCGGAGAAGAATTGGGGGGAGGTGGACCAGGAACTCTGGTTGCAGTGGATGGCGTCCACACATTCGACTGCGTCCACACACACTGCCAGTGGTTTGCCGGTGGCGTATCGGTCTTTTCCGCCGCGTCCCGCCCACAGCGGGGCGGGGGGAGGTGCGGTGCCCAATACCCTTACGTCCGGTCAGCCCACCAAGCCGGGGGGATATTCGACTGGGGCCTGTTGGAGCTATAACAGGGGGAACTGCTCGAGATACCCCTGCAAGTTTAAGCACGAGTGCTCCAAGTGCGGCGGGAAATATGCAGTCACTCAATACCTCACGCTCGTCACCCCCTCGGAGCAGTGGCGGAACGCCAAGGGACGGGGCCACCCTGGGCAGAAGGGCGCCTACACCGGTTAGGGTGGAGGCGATGGCCCCGTGGCTCTCGTGTTACCCGGACCAGAAGGCAGCGTCGCGGCTTTTCTGGGGTTTCAAGGAGGGCTTCAGGGTAGGTTATCAGGGTCCCAGGGTGCGGAGGTGGGCCGACAATTTGCGGTATGCGAAGGAATTGCCGGGCGTGATGTCTGCTAAGTTGCTGAAGGAGGTTGAGGAAGGAAGGTTAGCCGGCCAGTTTACTGATTGGCCATTGGAGGATCTGATCATTTCTCCCCTGGGGGTGGTGCCTAAAAAAGAGGAGGGGGAGTTTCGGATGATTCATCGCCTCTCGTGGCCGGAGGGCCAGTCAGTTAACAACTTTATTGCAGAGGAGGACTCCAGGGTGCTTTATGCGTCCGTGGATGATGCGTTCCTTTTGGTGAGAGTTTGTGGGCTGGGGGCCGAATTGGCGAAATGTGACATCAAGTCGGCCTTCCGTCTGCAGCCCATCCATCCGGTGGATTTTTCGCTCCTGGGGATGCAGTTTGGGGGGCCATCTACGTGGACAATGTTTTGCCCATGGGGTGCGCCATCTCATGTGCCCGGTTTGAGCTCTTTAGTACTTTTCTGCAGTGGGCGGTGGTGAGGCTTGGTGGGTGCCGTGAGGTCACACACTATTTCCTCTTCCTGGGAAAGGCGGGCTCGGGCGACTGCGGCAGGGCCCTGTCGCGGTTTCAGGAGATGGCTTTCCACTTCGGTGTTCCTTTGGCTCCCGAAAAGACAGCTGGCCCCAGCTGTTGTTTGACGTTCCTGGGAATCGAGTTGGACTCTGTGCAGTGGCGGGCGCGCCTTCCAGGTGCCAAGGTGACTGAAATACTGTTGTGTCTGCGGTGGGCGATCGAGGAGAAGCGGATTGCTTTGAGAGCGGTGCAGAAGCTGTTGGGTTTCGTGAACTTTGCGTGTAGGGTGGTCAGAGCAGGACGGACGTTCTGTAGGCGGCTCGGTATGGCCATGTCAGGGGCGGTGCTTCCACACCACCGAGTCAGGATTTCCATGGGGGTGCGGGCAGACCTGAGGACCTGGATATCATTCTTGACTGACTTCAACGGTGTTTCTCTGGACTTTGACGAGGACAGGGCGGTTTGGCAATGTCACATTTTTTCTGATGCAGCTGGGTGAGCGGGGTTTGGCATTTTCTGGGATGTTAGGTGGTGTGCGGAGAGTTGGCCTGAGCACTAGTTGAAACAAGGGAGGAGCATTGCTTTTCTGGAATTCTTTCCTCTTCTGGTGCGCTGGAGGTTTGGGGGAGTGAGTTGCAGAATAGATCCGTGCTTTTCCACGACGACAACATGACGGTGGTGGAGCTGGTGAACCGCCAGAGGGCCAGGGACCTGAGAGTGTTGCGTTTGTTGCGGGGATTCATGCTGGCTTGCCTGCGTCTGAATGTGGTGTTTAGGGCTAAGCATGTCACTGGGGCGAATAATGACATTGCGGATGCTTTGTCTCGTTCGCAGTGGCAGCGGTTCCGGCATCTGGCACCGGGAGCGGATATTTGCAAGACCGAGCTGCCGGACGGCATCTGGGCCTTGGGGGAGTGAGGATGATTGGCCCGGTGGAGAGTTCAGTTGCTGGTACCACGAGGAAGACATTTCGGCTGGCATGGTCAGAGTTTGGTGCATTCATGGGGTGGAGTCAGGAGTCAAGTCTGTGTGACCGGTCAGAGGTAGAACAGGGCGTTAAGCGTTTTGTGCTGGGCTGTATAGATAAGGGACTGACTGCGGCTACGATATCTGGGAAACCGGCAGCGATCTCCTTTTATTGTACTTTGTTTCTGGGGTTTGATCCTACAAAAGATGTGATTGTGAGCAGGATGCTCAGAGGTTGGGGTAGGGAGCGTAGGATGGGGGAGGGTAGTCTGCGGGAGGCGGTTACGTTTGAGCTGTTGGTTCGGCTGGTTGGGGTGTTGCCGGAGTGTTGCTATGATCTTTTTGAAGTGCGGATTTTTCGGTTGTATAAGGTGTGGATGTTTTTTGGTGCGTTGCGGGTTTCTGAATTGTTGGGCACAAGGACGTGGGCTGGTAGGGTGTTTGAGGAGATTCGTGTGGATGGGGGGCGCTTGGGGATTTGGTTGGGATACTCCAAGACGGATCAGCTGGGTAGGGGTAAGTGGGTGTGGTTGAATGAGGCAGATGGCGGGGATGTGTGCCCGGTGGCCGAATGGCGGGGGTTCCTGGGGGATGCACGTGTGACGCAAGGTGAGATTTTCAGTCATGCATTGGGGGCACGAGTGACGGCGGGCCAGTTGTTAGCGGTGTTGCGCATGGCATTGCAAAGGCTCGGTTTGGAGGCATCTGGTTTTGGGACCCACTCCTTTCGTATTGGGGCTGCGACAGCTGAGGCCCACTTGGGGTGGTCCTGGGATAGGATTAGACGGATTAGGAGATGGAAGTCGCGCTGTTGCGAGAGGTATGTGAGGAAGTGAGTCGGTCCTGAGGGGAGTCGGTTGGCTGGAACGTGGGTTGTGGTTTTGTGCTTCGTAGGTTGCGTGGGCGGACCAGGGTCCAAGACGGTAACCTGGATTGTGGGGCACTCCTTTGTACATTGGGCATCTAAGTACGCGGAACAGCAGGTGTACGGCCGTAACCTGGGACTGAAAGGACATTTACATGAGGTACACTGGTGGGGTAAAGGAGGCATGCAATGGGGGGCACTACTGCCCTGGCTCGCTAAAATGGTCCCGCAAAAAGGATGCCCGGACCTGTTGATCATTCATCTGGGAGAAAACGATTTGGTGCAGTTGTAAGGTTTGGCGCTTTTACAGCTGATGCAGAGGGATCTGGAGTAATTGAAGTCAAGGCTTGCAGGGACTTGCATTGCCTGGACGGAGCTGGTACCCAGGAAAGTGTGGAGGGGGCAATGAAGTACGGGGCAATTGAGAAAGCACAGAGAAAACTCAACAGGGCGATGAGACTTTTTTGCGGGGACAAGGACATTAAAGTGATATCGCACGGAGGAATTCGACTGAAGGAACCTTTCGTTTTCAGGGACGACTGAGTGCACCTGTCTCATTTGGGGAATGCGTATTATATGAAGGAGATGAGAGATGTGGTGAGCAAGTTGTGGAATGAGGCGATCTGGTGTTGCAAGGAGTGAGTGCGGATGGGTGCAGGGTGCGCGGGGACAGCGGACCCGTGGGGGGGGGGGGCAGGGAACCGCCCTACAGGGGGTTCCCTGGTTGGCGGTACTTTGAAGGGAGAGGGGGGTCAAGAGCGGGCACACACATCCCTTGGGGGGTGGGGAGTTCGAATGGCAGCTAGAGGCATGACTGGAAGGACACAAGGATCGGGCAGGATGACAGGTGATTGGTGGATATGGATGAGGTACGGTATGTGGCATGGAGTGGTTGTGATGAGGTGGAACGGGTGATGCGTGTGAGAAGTGAAGTGTTGAGTTGGGGTTTAAAGTTATTTATTTGTTGATGTTTATTGTTATGTAAGATTACGCAGCCTGGTCTAATAAATGGCCTTTTACGCTTAAACACTGCGTGGTCTGTTTATTGCGAGATTTGTTGGCGAAGCCTTAGGGATCGCGATCACGGGGTCAGTCAGTTACAAGATTTGAGATGAGTGTGCGCACCCCCCTTTTCCCGCCCCACATCCACTAGCCGCGTTTAGGCACCTTAATAGCTGCCGGCTCCCTGGGAATCGAGGATCGGGCCAGGTGTGGATGGGGCGGCCTGCGCACGGAGCATCGCAGCCCTGGTTCTTCCATGCCTCAGTTGGAGGTGGCTGGCCACGTGGCAATCCCCCCCCGCATCAAGTGGGTTGCGAACCGTTGCCAGCTATGAAGGGTTATTACCGGGTGGGCGCTCATGGGATGTGATAACTTTAGGGGGTTTATTGAGGGGTAATGATGCGAGCCTGATCATGTGGTGTCTCACAGTTCGGCGCCTTTCTTTGCCGATTCTTAGATACTAAAAGTTTCATCATCATGTGAGCCTTTAAGCCTTTGTTGAGTCCATGGCCAAAAAGGGGCTCGTTGGGGCTCAAATGTCTCGTTGGGTCGGTCACTCGTCGCCGGCGTTTGTCGCTTGTCTGGAGAACTCTGTATAGAGAGGGGAGTCGGCCCCTCCATCCAACAACCCCCGCCTTTAATCCTGGTGTTCTCGTCCCGACACCGTGGATGAATCGCTGGGTTGCGGGTCCCACAGCTGGGCCGTTTGTGCTGGGGGTTTGTGCCTCTCAAGGAGAACCGAGTGGTTGAAGCTGCTCACTTAACGGACAGCCTCAGCCCCCTCTCCCGACCCTCTAAGACGCAGCCGCAAATGGGGTCAGCGGCAGTGAAGGAACGCATGGTAAAGGGCGTTTATTAGCCGATTATTAAGCGGTTATCGTTGTGGACATTGTCGTTAGCGCTTTGAACATGGCAATGTTATGCTTTTCCCCATGCTGACTTGTAAGTGCGGGACATGTGTTGCTCAAATGTTAATATGACACAGGTTTGGTGTTTGAGCGACACCGCAGAAGGCGGTTTCGTTGGTAATATTAAATAGTCTCATTGTGTTTCAGGAGCAAGTCGACCAGAAGTTGGACCGTCAGGCCAGCAAGGGGACAGGGTTCAGGTAAAATTAGTGGCGGGACGAGTTTCATTAGAGTGCCCGCCGCACCGGGGGTCTGGCCAAAGGGACGTGCAAGTTCATCGCAGGATGCAATCTGGGCAAACTTTATGGAGATGGCAAAGGCCAAAGGAGTCGATTGGGCTAAAGGAATGCACAACTCCCAAGAACAAGAAGATTATGGGGTGGTGGCGGACTTACCAGTTGGCCCTCAGGCAGGACCAGAGGAAGTAGGAACAGGCAGGCCAAAACGGGCTTGCCGGCCCACCAATATGGACTTTCCTCCAGACCCAAAGGTCAGGGTAGTGGCCAACCTGCAAGAAGCAGTGCCAGCGCTGGCTGCACCAGTGGGTGCACCAAACATTTCCACTGTTGGCGACAGGAGCATGGAGAAGATGGGTAAGATGATGGGCTCTATGTTAAGTTTGATGACCAGCTTTCAATCACGTCTAGACAATCCCATCTCAACCCTCCCGCCGCTCCCCCTGTCGTGGGCAGAGTTGGGGCACCTTCCATTACACAGATCTGGGGGAATCAAGCCAGCAGCGTGAGCAGTCACAGAGCTCCAGAGGCAGCCGCCAACGCAGGGAATCCATGGTCTCAGCAGATGGCGGGGTGGGGGCAATGGCAGTGCCCCCGCTGGCCACGCCCCAGGATGTTAGAATTCACACACCTCCGGCTACACTAGCCAAAGCAGCTGCGGCGCCCGTGCCACTCATCACTGTGGCACCATTGGTGTCCGGATGTTGCTCCTTGGCATGGGAGGTGCTTTTAGTAGTCAAGGGGGGGATCTGGAAGCATGAGTTCAACGACATATTTACCTTATTGATGCAGGGGGTAGATGGGTTGGACACAAGAAAGATAGGGGGTAAGGAAGATGATAAGAAGGTGCAATTCCAAGCAAGGCCTGAGAAAACAAGTGTAACCTGTGGGCAAGCTTTCACCATCTTAGCAGCGGCGATCATGGAAAAATACCCAGAGCAGGGGCCGGGTTGTTCCAGTACGCCCGCACCATAACCAATGAGGCGGAAACGAACGGTGGGATGGGTTGGTACAACTAAGACAGTGAATTCTGGAAAAAGATGGCATTGTGTCCCGAACTGGGTGGGACCAAATAGAGATTTTGCTCTGGGTCCAGCAGATGGGGAAAGGCACGTATGAAATTAAGGATACGACAAGTATAAACACGAAGGGGGGAGACAAACCCAAGGGTCAGAAGCAGGAAAGGCCAGTTCAAGCAGCCCTTTCGAGGAGGTCAGGGAGGTGGTCAGAAGCAAGGGGGTAAAAGATTCAACAACAGCACCTCTATGTTGTACAATGCGGGGTCCTGCTCCTGGGGCACAGCTTGCAAGTTCGCCCACAGCTGCAGTAAGTGTAGGTCCACCCATCCGGCCGCCTCTTGTACTACCAAGCGAGAGGGTCCCCCAACACCTGCTGGACGGCAAGATAAGTAGTCCAGTTTTGAAGTCCAGCCCTCCCCGGGTCCCATCCTCTCAGGTACCTCCATCATCACTCTGTGCAGAAACCCTTTGCTCACCATCCCAGGTGGTGTCCTCTAAGGTACCCAAGGTAAAGGGCCCTTCCCCCAACATCATTTCCAACCTCCTCCCCCTGATCCGAGACTACCCGAACCCCAAGGACAGGCTGCTCCTAGCAGAGGGTTTCATGGAAGGTTTCAGAATACCATATTTGGGTTCTTTAGTTTGCAGGGATGCACAGAATCTTAAGTGTGCCAGAGAGCTACCTGAAGTAGTAATTGAGAAAGTTCAGAAGGAAGCTGCCCTGGGCAGGGTTTCGGGCCCCATTAATCAGCCCCTCCTTAAGAATTTTGTAATCTCCCAGCTGAGTGTGGTCCCTAAGAAAGAGCCAGGGGCCTTCCGGTTGATCCATCACTTGTCCTACCCTGAAGGCAACTCAGTTAACCACTGGTTAGAGGAGGGGACGTGTTTGGTTTCCTACTGCTCCCTAGATATAGCAGTGGATATGGTGAGGAGAGTGGGCAGGGGGGCATGGCTGGCAAAGGCAGACATTGAGTCGGCATTACTCCAGCTGCCGGTCCACCCGGAAAGCTAGCATCTTCTTGGTTTTAAGTGGCAGGGTAAATTCTTCTTTGACAGATGCATGCCCATGGGGTGCGCCATATCTTGTGCCTACTTCGAGGCCTTTAGCTCTTTCCTTCAGTGGGTGCTCATTGGGACATTCAACATTGAGGGAGTGACCCACTGCCTGGACGACTTTCTATTCATTGGGGGCGCAGGTACACCGGATTGTAGCAGGGGCCTGCAGTGTTTTCAAGAACTGGCGAGGCACCTAGGGGTCCCATCAGCACCTGGCAAGACTGAGGGTCCGGTGCAGGTTCTCACTTTTTTAGGCACTGAGCTGGACACGATTAAGGGTGGATCCAGGCTTCCTGCGGATAAGGTGCAGGCTCTGCGTCAGGACATTCAGGTATTGCTAGAGAAGGCCAAGGCCACCCTTGGTGACATGGAATGCCTCTTGGGAATGCTGAATTTTGCAGCTAGAGTGATCCCGGCGGGTAAGGTGTTTGCCCGAAGACTAGCTAGGGCAACAGCGAAAGTCAGCAAGAAACATCACCTGGTCCGGCTGAGGAAAGGTTTGAAGAAGGACTTGGCAATGTGGCACGATTCATTTTAATGGACCGGTGATCTGGAGAGCACCCTGGGCGGAGAGTCCAGAGCTCTGTCTCTTCACGGACACATCAGGCAGAGGGGTCTTTGGGGCAATAATGGGTACCGAATGGTGTGCCCAGGAGTGGCCCAACGTCAGGCGCAAGAGTAACATCATGTCAAACATCACTGTCCTAGAATTGTTCCCCATTGTGATTGCACTACATTTGTTGCCCGAAGCGCTATCTGCCAGAAAGGTCCTATTCTGGTCTGATAACATGGTAGTGGTGCAGGCCATCAATAGGCAGACAGCCACGTACCCATTGGTGCTGTGCTTGCTAAGGGAGTTAGTCAGGGCATGCCTGTGTTGCAATGTTGAGTTTAGGCCGAGGCATATTGAGGCAGCTGACACTCTCTCTCATTTTCAGTGGCTCCGTTTCCAGGAGGTCTGGCCGTGAGCAAGAGCGTAGATGACTCCCTTCCCGGCTCACTTCTGGCGGATCCTGCAGTGGAACAACGATTGAGAACGCTGGGAGAAGTCTCTCTGGCACCAGGAAGAGTTATAAGGCACACCGTATCACATTCTTGGAAGTTTCATAGACTCCGCGCCATTCCTCGCTACCCCTGGAATGGAGGCATTCGTACGATGGGCAAAGGGGAGGAGCCATTCTTGGGTATGCGGCCACTTGGCAGCAGTAAGCCATGACGCCAAATTAAGGGGAGAGCACGATCCTACCAAGTCCTTTCTTATCAGGGCGGTCCTCAAGGGTTGGGCCAGGGATGAGGTCAGGGTTCCAGACAACAGAGCCCCCATTGACTTTCCCACACTCCAGGGCATGTTGGATGTGGTTGAGCAGGTCACCTATTCACAGTTTGAGGCCAGACTCTTCTTGACGGCATTCTGTCTGGCGTTCTTTGGGGTTTTTCGAATCAGTGAGCTGGTGGCCAGGTCCAAGACAGATAGGTCAGGCGACACCTTAAGCAGACAGGAAGTCATCCTGGAGGGTACCCGGTCCATTCATTTTAGGAAGTCCAAAACTGATCAGACAGGGCGAGGGGCTGATGTGGTACTAAGGCCTCTAGGGGATCAAAGATACTGCCCAGTCGCCAAGGTAAAAGAGTATATAGTGCTACGCCCAGACATACCTGGCTACTTCCTGATTCACGCTGACCAGGGGCCCTTTACCAAATTTCTGATAGAACGCATAATGAGGGCTTGCCTAGCACGGTCAGGTCTGACCCATCCTGACAAAAAATACTCTAGTCACTCCTTCAGGATTGGGGCGGCCAAGCTGCGTTCAAGGCAAGCATGGAGCCAGAGGGTATAAAAAAGGTGGGACATTGGGAGTCTCACTGCTACAAGTGTTACATCCACTCTTGAAGGCAATTTTGTATATCGTAATTATAGTGCAGTGACTTTGAGTATACTAATGACAAATTATGCGTGAATACAATGAACATTAAAAAGCAGAGTGTAAAAATTGTGTCCTGTACTTTACCAGAATTCCAAGTATGGGTGATCGGGCACTCATTTGTCGCCAGGGTGGCGCAGTGGGCTGTGCGCTGGAATTGGACGCGGGGATTTTCACGAACACAGTTTGTTTGGATGGGTTGCCCCGGAATGAGATGGAGCAGCCTCATGAACAGATTGGAACAGAGACTGATCCAAGGGAGGTTCCACCCAATTTCTTAGTGATACACCTAGGGGGCAACAACTTCATTGCCATGGGGAGGAGGTCACTCTTACAAGCCATGAAAGCTGACTTGGGGGAGATCAGTAAATACATGGGGCAATGTGAGCTCTGGTGGTCTGAGATAATTCCCTGCAGAGTGTGGTACGAGGCAAAGTCAGAGGAGGCCGTTGAACATTCCCGGAAGAGGGTTAATAGTTCAATGCGTAAGTTCACAGATCAGAGAGGTCTGGGTTTCATCAGACATGAGATGATTCAAGCTAAGGAGAAAGGATACTTTGATAAAGATGGGGTTCATTTATCACCAGCAGGGATGGATCTCTTCTTTCTAGATTTGCAGGAGGCCCTAGAGATGAGAGGTTGTAGGTATGAGTATAGTTATTTTGGTGGGGGGCTCTAGCAGCGACGGAGGGCGCCTCCAGAGCTGTGGCGGAGTTACAGGGCAATCTAGAAGCAAATGGGTACAGAAGAGTACCTCTGCAGGGCACAATTGGGGTGCCAGGGCCAAATCCCAGGAGCCTCATGGCAGGTTCCTAGAAAACCGAGTCTGCGTCCCGTTAGTCCTTAGGGCGGTTGTGGGCCTGAACAACCGGGGGCTTGCCTTGCTGCACTCCGCCCTGAAAGGGGCGCGAGTAATAGGGACCAATGTGTCACGTGATCTGGAAAGAGGATAGCCCCATTAGGTGTAGCATTGATTGGGTTCTGCCCAGTGCGGCTTGGCTCATCAGGCGGGCACAGCACAGTTTTGTTACAGCTGCCTGCCGTTGGATCGCCCATACGATAACCCACCATATTGCATACTTTTGTATGGAATAAACCTGCAGCAATATTTACCCTAACAAAAGTTGTGCTGTGTATTTATTTATTTATTTATTTAGCATGCATGCTATGTGGGTGGGGTGTGTTGCCAATGGTGGCACTATATGCCTGGCAGCAGGGGGCCACTCAAACGGGCGGTCCTCCAGTGCCATCTGGGCACAAACCGACCCTTCTCTCTAATGCTGGGACTCAGGAAGGAGTCGCCTCTCCTTGCCTGTGGCGTGCTAGGCGCTTCACTTCTGGTGCGCTGAGGATTGGGGAAGGTATATAGGTCTTCCCCGCCATCCTGGTGTCCTCTGTTGTGCCGGACACGCTGTCTCCCACCCTACCGCTTACCTGGCGTGGGGGTGGCAGGCAAAATACATGGAATGTTGTAATGTTTTCTTTTTGTTGCAGGCGGAGTTACATGGCGATCTGGAAGCAAATGAGTACAGAAGGGTACCTCTGCAGGGCACAATAGGGGTGCCAGAGCCAAATCCCAGGAGCCTCATGGCAGGTTCCTCGAAAACCGAGTCGGCGTCCCGTTAGTCCTTCGGGACGTTGTGGCCCTGAGCAATCAGGGGCTTGCCTTGCTACGCTCAGCCCTGAAAAGGGTGCGAGTAATAAGGAACTAATGTGTCACGTGATCCAGAAAGAGGATCACCCCATAAGGTGTAGCACTGATTGGGTTCTCCCCAGTGCTGCTTGGCTCATCAGGTGGGCAGGCAGCACAGTTTGGTTACAGCTGCCTGCCCTTGGATCGCCCGTAAGATAACCCACCATATTGCATACGTTTGTATGGAATAAACCTGCAGCAATATTTACCCAAACAAAAGTTGTGTTGTGTATTTATTTATTTAGGATGCATGCTATGTGTTTGTGTGGGTGGGGTGTGTTGCCAATGGTGGGACTATGTCCTTTACATGGCTTCAGTGTAGTTATGAGTGAAATTCAACAAGTAAATGTGTGATACCTGGAGTGACACTTTCTTGTGAGTAAAACCAAGCAGTGAACCACCCGCCATCCACAATACACGATGTCTGCCTGGGGCTGGGGCTGCGGAGGTTGGGTGAGGATGGCTGTGAGGACTTGGAAAGCATCCTCCCTGGTGCGAGTGAGCCCAACCTCCTCTACAGCAGAGCAGCACTATAGGATCCCACGTGGACCAGGCGATGCACCACTCTTGTGGTGGCTGGCCTGTCAAGGAAAACCAATTCTGCCAACCACCACATAAGGGTCAATCATACACATTGTGAGGTCACAGTGGGTGGTGCCATTGCAGAATAAAACAGCAGGCAAGGATCCCCCACCCCCTTCGGATCCACATAAAAGCAAACAATGTAATAAATAAAACAAATTTCGTAGCGCGCCCTGAATAGCAAAATACGGTGCAGCCCGTGCTACGAAAGTAGTTTTATTAATGAAACTGTTTACTTACCTCCAATTATCCATATTCCGGTTTTTAGCACCCCTCACCCCGCCCCTCCCCGCCTTCCTGCCCCACCGCAACTCCCTCCAAGGGCCGCGGCTGCTTCCACATAAACACCACACCACCTGTGTTCTTAAACTCTTTCCCCTCCTCTAAGTTCCCCTTATCGGAATCCTAACAAAGCTTTGATGAAACATTAAGAACAATAGCTACTTACCTGTAATCTGTGGTTCTCCAGTATTGGTGTCTTTCATAGATTCACATTCCTGAATCATTACCCGTCGTCGGAGTGGGAGTCCCACGGTACATAAAAAAGCAATAATATGCATATAATAACCAAAAAACCTTAGTAATAACCAACCAGGAAGTAAAGTAGCCCTAAACTACAGGAGCAAAAACTCCCACACTCATGACTATCATAGTCATTATGTATAGACCAAATTGCAGCCACTCAGGCACCAGCACCCACCAGAATGTTTCCCCAGAGGCTCAGGCTCTCATATTTTCTTGCACAGGAGTGAAACCAATATACTCGCCTGAGGAGCCTCTGAGGGAATGTGGGCGGGTGCATGTTAATCTATGAAAGACACCAATACTGGAGAACCACAGATTACAGGTAAGTAACTATTGTTCTTCTCCAGTATTGGGGTGTCTTTCATAGATTCACATGCCTGAATCAGAATATATAGCAGTACACAAACCAATATGTTCATTAGACGATCTAGCTAGATGAAGGAAGAATGGCAAGATCTGTTCCGGTTTAGCCTGAATCGGATGTAGATTGGCAGAGTGACACCAGGCACAGAACCACTTCCATTTGAGCTTGTAAGTCTTAATCGTGGCCGGTGCTCTAGCATTGGCTAGAACCTCTTGACAATCCGCAGAGATGTCTAAATGGGCGAATTCAATGTGTTGAGGAGCCAAGCTGCTAATTTCAAGGAGGCTGGATCCGGATGGCAAACTTGACCACCTTGTATTTTCAAGAGATTTGGTATTGGTGGCAATTGAATGGGATTGCACTCCTAGAGGAGGAGAAGCTCGGTGAACCAATACTGTTGAGGCCATTTGGGCGCAATGAGAATTAGGTGACATGGTTGTCTCTTCATCTTCCGGATGACCTTGGGAATCAACGGAATTGGTGGAAAGGCGTATTCATATATCTGAGACCAGTTCATCGAAAGCGCATCCCCACATGAGTTCTTGTGGGGAATCCAGCTTGCAAAGCATAGGCATTTGCGGTTCTGATTCATTGCAAACAAGTCCAGGTCGGGTGCCCCCACTCTCGAAAGACTCGATCCAGAGTCGGTTGGTGGATCTCCCACTCATGATTGGATATTGTAGATCTGCTGAGGGAGTCTGCTAACACGTTGGAGATCCCTGGAACGTGAACCGCTGACAGATTGATCTTGTTATCTAGGGCCCAATCCCAAATCTCCTGCGCTTGCCGAGATAGTAGGGCCGACCTCGTTCCTCTTTGTTTGTTCAGATAATGCATACTTGTTGTATTATCTGTTTGAATTAGAAATGTGGAACCCTCAATGACTGTCCGAAAAGACTTCAGGGCTAGAAAAATGGCTCGCAGCTCCAGGAGATTTATGTGCCACCTTCTCTGTTGCACACTCCATTTTCCGTTAACCGTCATTCCCTGAAGATGTGCGCCCCATCCTTCCAGAGAAGCATCCGTGGTGGGTAAACCTTGGCACCTCCGTCAGGCATGCACATCCTTTTTTCAAATTGTTCTTTTGCATCCACCAGCGAAAGGCGTCTCTCATACGAGGAATTATGTTGATCATGTCGTCAAACGACCCTGAAACCTGTACCCATTGCAAGGGTCTCATTCTGAGACGACAGTTGGGTACCAGAGGGATACAGGAGGAGATCATCCCTAGGAAAGATTTGAACATTCAAACAGAAGCGAACTCTTTTTAGTAGTATGGAAGCCATCTCGTAAATTTGTATCTGCCTTGCATTTGAAATGAAAGCTTGAGTGAGTTGAGTGTCCAATGTGGCCCCCAAGAAAGACTTTCTCCGAGACGGAGTTAGATGGGATTTCTCGAAATTGACCGAGAGACCCAGGGACTGGAATAATGACAGGCATCTTTGAACATGCGCTTCTGCTGTTTTTAGAGAATTGGCCTTGATAAGGCAGTCGTCCAAGTATGGGAAAATTGAATTCCTTCTAAACGAAGATGAGCTGCCACTGGAGCCAATATCTTTGTGAAAACTCGGGGAGCTGAACGGAGTCCGAATGGGAGAACTTTGAATTGAAAGTGCCTGCCAGCCACTCTGAACCTTAAGAATTTCCTGTGCCTGGGAAGGATGGGCACATGGAAATAAGCATCCTGAAGGTCGAGGGTTGTCATGTGATCCCCCTCCGAGAGAAACTGGAGAATTTCTTAAAGTGTTAACATCCAGAAGGACAATTTTTTGAGGTATTTGTTGAGGGCACGCAGGTCGAGGATAGGACGCCATTCACCTGACTTCTTTTGTATGAGGAAAAATCTCAAAAAGAAACCTCTTCCTCTTTGTAATTGAGGTACCCTTTCGATCGCTCCTTTCCGAATCATCACATATATTTGGGAGAACAGCTCTTTGAGATGAGCTGGTGGTGGACCTTTTGGGGGAAAATTTGGAGGAGTTTTGACAAATTCCAGAGCGTGACCCCTGGCTACTACGTCTAGGACCCATCTGTCCGTAGTAATTTTTAACCAATTCGATAAGAAACGGGATATTCTTCCTCCAATTTTCGACTTTGGAATGGGTAGAGATGATGGCAGGTTGTCCGTCTCATTTATTTTTGGAGGTCTCTCGTCCCCGATATGAAAACTTCCTTCTTGCTTGAGAAAAATTGTTTCCTCGCTGACCGTACGTTTGTTGTCTGTACGGTTGGTATCTTTGGTTACTTTGTGTGTTTTGATACGAACATTGCTGAGAGTATCCTCCTCTATTGGAAAAATTGCCCCGTCCTTTTGCATCACGAAAGGACGATTTGTGAAATTGTAGACTCCCCAGCGATCTTGCCGTCTGTGTCCTTTTTTATGGTCTGCAAGGCCTCATTAACATGCTGACCAAATAGAAACTCCCCCGTCATAAGGCATTTTTATGATTTTAGCTTGACCTTCTTGGCAAAAAGATGTTGATCTCAACAAACCTTGTCTTCTCAGCACTGCTGCACCCACCAGCTGCCTGAAACCAGTAGCTGCCACATCTACTGCTGCATCAATTATTTCAGCTGAGGTACATTCCCCTTCATGAAGTATTTTCTTGGCTTCAGATCTGCCAGGTTCCGGAAGCTTCTCAATAAATGGCGATATATCCGACCACATCTGTCTATCATATCTCCCTAATATCGCTAGGGAGTTTGCAGCACGGACAGTAGTTGGAGCAATAGTTGACACCTTTTTGCCAATGGAGTCCAGACGTCTACCGTCACTGTCCGGTGGAGCGGTTATCTGCGAAGATGGATTCCTGGCTCGTCTCTGGCCGCTTGGGTGACAACTGACTCCGTCTTAGACTGTCCGATAAGGCATGCTGGTGAAGTGAGAGGTGCCTTGTATTTTTTATCTACTCTAGGTAACACTGCCGGTAGAGAATTTAGAATTTAGACCCGCTTTCAAAATAAAGTCTTGACCTGCCTCTGAGGCTGATCCTTAAAATCGTACAGGAAACAGTCATCCTGTTTTGTTTCCATGTCAATTAAAAATCTTTTTGTCGCTCTTTCCATTATAAGATGGAATCCTCCGATATCTAAAGGCGGAGAATCGGCAGCAGGTGGATCAGTCGGGGAAGGGGTTTGAGCTTGGTATTCGTCCCACTCCGACAACACTGATTTATCATCTACTTCTCCCTCTTCTCTTTCTTCCCCAGAGGTATCATCCTCTTGTGTATGGTGAGATGGCATTGGAGAAGGAGGGACTGTAGCCCATATTTCTGACACTGGCAACGGAGAAGATTGCCTTGGAGGCCTAAACGCTGCCGTAGAGGCTTGAGGCATAGGCGTTGAAAGGTGTAATTCACCTGATTCTGATGGGGGGAACCGGCGATAATAGTCGTTCAACATATATTGTAAATTGTTGAGAAGATCTAAAGGCATCTGTGCTTTAGGTACCGAGTTAGGAGCCCAACCTGTAGGCTCAAGGAATTGTTCCTCTTCTTCTTGATCTTCATCTTGGTATTTTATAAGCAGCTCAGATGGACTCCTAGCTGCACGAAACCTCTCATCTTCCTCAGATTGTTCCTCATCCTCTTCAGAGTCCAATAGTTGTTCAGGCAACTTCAACGGGGAAAGAACCGCCAAGGAGGAGCCCCGTCTTTCCAATAAGGAAGCTGTCGTAGATGGCGAAGCTAAAGAGACTGCAGACGGCGCAGCTGACCATACTTGTAGCTCCCTACAGGATGAGAGAGGAGGCGTCGACGGTACAACCGTCGCCGGTGTCGTCGACGGAGAAGGTGTAGAGCCATTGGTTGTCGATAGGACAGTAATTTTTGTCGACGGCTATGTCGTCGACGGCGATGTAATCTTCGTCGACGATGAAGGCGTTGACGGGAAGGTGTTCTTCATTGACGATGAAGTCGTTGACGGGAAGGTGTCCTTCGTCGACGAAGTCGTCGACGGGAAGGTGGCCGACGAATGCTTTGACGATGATACGCTTGTCGACGGGATCTTCATAACCTTCATCGATGACGGGGCGTTGGAGATCGATGGCATTACCTTCGTCAACGAGATGGGTCGAACCATCACAGTGACCAGCGTCGACGGGGGAGAGGCTGAAGACATCACCATCTCTGGCTTTGGTGATGAGAAGGTAACCGTCGACGTCGAAGATGCGTCAACGCTGACAACCGTCGACGAAGCCGTCGTCGACACTGCCGTCGACGATGTTGTTTTTTGAGGTAAATTTTTCTGTGATGGTCCTTTGGAAGATGAAGACTTCCCAGACCTTCTCGGGGCGTACCATGTCCAGATTTTAAAGGTGGAGATGCCTTTTTTGAGGTCGAAGTCGAAGGCATGCCAGAATCCTTGGAGAATTGGGCGCTTCTCAACACCTTTGCCCCAGGAGAAGTTATTTCTACCTCAGCCTTCCTCTTTCTAGAGGACATAGTTGACCCCGAGGCTATACTTCCTACCTCAGAAGGGGGGTTATCCTTGTCCTTGATCTTCTGGAGCCACAGTAGAAGGCAACCCTCCCTGTCTCTGAGGGTCTGCTGAGGAAAAGTTCTGCATATCTTACACTCCTTTACCTCATGGTCTGGATACAGACAATAAATACATTTCTTGTGGGGATCTTCCTTGAAAAGCCTAAGCTTTCCACAAGATTCACAAGGCCTGAAGAGGGATTTAGAAGATGACATCTTTAAGAAGGAAAAAACAACTAAAGTTGTGAAGTACTGAGCAGAGCTCCGGGAGACTCCCTTCACACGACGTGCGGTAGAAAATCTGAGAGCCTGAGCCTCTGGGGAGAACATTCTGGTGGGTGCTGGCGCCTGATTGGCTGCAATTTGGTCTATACATAATGACTAGGATAGTCAAGAGTGTGGAAGTTTTTTTGCTCCTGTAGCTTAGGGCTACTTTACTTCCTGGTTGGTTATTACCAAGGTTTTTTGGTTATTATTTGCATATTATTGCATTTTTATGTACTGTGGGACTCCCACTCCGACGACGGGGAATGATTCAGGCATGTGAATCTATGAAAGACACCCCAATACTGGAGAACCTATGCTCCTCGAATGTGTAAATGTTTATTGCTCTGTTCCCAAGCCTTCTTATCTGACTCTGTAGACTCTTGACTAAAATGACCTTTTACCAAGTCCAAGTCATGTTTCCATTGACAATGAGAATGAAATACATGCTTGTGCGTTGTGATCATAAACTCTCCAAGGCTTGTCAAACATGTTTTTGCATTTGACTAAAACTTGCTGATCTTGTGTTCTGCTTTCGGCGAACTCTCACCTACTTCTTTTACTTGTGAAACTTAGGCTTGTACTGCTCTTTAACTATGTATGGTTCTGGAACGCTCTCTACTGATGTCTGTGGTGGTGAGATTGCCCCCCATTTTATTATTTCTTTGACACAGAGAAATTCTGTAGGCATGTTCATGACACGGCCCCAAAAAATGCCTTCTCAGAAATGTGTAATTACGCAGTTGATAACATGAGCGGAGCTGAGTTGGATAATACATTGTCTGTGATTACCACTTTTAGCAGTAGATTAACATATGCTTTAAACATTTGATAAAAGAGTTCAGAATCAAATGTGGTGCTCCCTTTATAGCAGAGCAGGAGGTTTCATGATGAAGATGCAAGACTAAGGTGACTTGGTAGAATTGTGGCCCCTTGTGGCTGGCATCAACAGGAAGGGTGTAGGGCGGGCACTCAAATAAAATAAAATAAATTAATGGGCATGTGCAAATATAAACTTAATATATAAGAAAATACTTAATTGACAACAGGACCTTCTGATCCAGACCTCTTCGTGCTGCAGTCTAGCCACCTGGTAACTCCCTTGACCAATCAGGGCACTGCTCTCACAAGCATGAAAGCAGCACCCTGATTGGAAGAAGCATCTTCCCTCTGAGCTCCTATTCGCTCCTGAAGTCTGCACTTACTCTAACCCAGCTGTCAGAGGTTTCAAAGTGCGCATGTCTGACTAGCTGTCCTAAGACGGCCGGCCAAAAAGACATGCGCACTTTGAAAAGTTCACCTACAACCGACCCTCATCCCAGTCCCTGCTGCTGTCATTCAGCATTGACCCTGCCCCCCGTCCTGACGCTTGATTGGGACTGGAGGATATCAGGATGAAAAATAAAATGGTAATGATCAATTACCATTTTATTCTTCATCTTGTGGCTCGGGGGGAAATTAATTGGAGCTACGCTTCTCCGCTCCAACAGAGGAGCCGCCCCTAATTGTGGAGGGGTAAAAGGACATAAGATTAAGATGCAGTTGCAGTACTGTGTGGAGTACTGGAAACAGTGGAGCCTGAAGAACTTTGAAAGTTGTAGGGCTGAGACATAAGATGGAGGGTGTGAAGTCCAACACATTTTAGAGAGCCGAAGGGAGGAGGGGAGCACCCCGTGAGTCCATCTTGAAAAAGCACAGCCATATGCTGTAATTTGCAGCACAATTTTCATGGAAACCAGCTGAAAATGTAGAGGTTCTAAACAAACTATTTCACTACCTTTGTCTTGTGACAGGCAAACCTTAGCCTCCTGAGAAAAAGTGAGGCCCAACTTCCCCTAATCATAATTGGAAACATGGTGACAAAATAGGGGAATTTTCAGTACAATTTCCATCAAAGTGCCTGAAAGAGATATATATGCTACAGGCAGCTAAAGAAATCAGGATACACAATTCCATGCGACTTGTTATTTTTCAAAATGTTTGTAGCGTCTTTATTCACTTCACTTCATTTTTCCATCTTGCTTCTTCAGTGTCATTTGGGGACAGCTATTATGACCAAGGCAACTGGAATTACACAATTTTATAACTACAGTATTTTCCGCATAATTCTGGATTTGCCACATTTACCTCATAATCCATCATCTGATGCGTAATTAGCAGATTTTAAGAAAAAAATATTTCTACTTCAAACATTGATAAACATGCAGCAGCATGTGTTGCTGCACAGTTGAACGCCCTTTACAAAGGTGACCTTTCAGTTGCCTATTGGTGTATTTTGGTATTACACTGGTACTAATCAGGTCAAACTTTTGCCCATTGTATACATGTGTAAAGATTATGAAATAATGAATGAATGCGACCATAAAATATGCTGCATTAAGCTGCATGCTTTACCTTTTCTTGCTGCATAATTTAGTCAACCCTGCCGCATTATTCCATTGTTCTAGTTATGACAGAGTTTCTAATTGGAGAGGGCAGATTGGGAAAACAAAAGTAATACAGATCTAACAATCCCAAGCCAAGATCACTAGAGCCAGATACATTCTACAGACTCATGCTGCAATGTTAATGTTCAATTCAATAGAGACTATAGGATCAGAATGGTTCAACCAACTATGAATGCTTACCCCTCAGACTGTAGTGGCGATACTATTATAGAAGAGGTGTATCAATCTGGGTGAATTAATGACTCCACAAAATCAAACCAAGAAATAACATGTATCCTCTGGCTCCAAACAACTATATTAGCAGCAAGCTCATCCTGAATCATTTTTCGAATACCAGCTTTAAACATTTTGCAAATACAATTATTGTGCCAATAACAACACCTTGCCAGTTTTTGAAAATACAGCCATTTCACATGAAAATGCAGATTATCATTTTGCATAAATAAATGTAATTGCCCAGAACAGAAGCTTGTAATTTTCATGAAAACGAGTATTTTGTTCTCATATACCGGATTTTTATTTTATATTAAATATACGTTTGATCACCAAACAGCTTGTAAATTGCAAAACACTCACATGTACAGTGATCACATGGACAGATTCCACCTTTTTTGCCCATTTTTCATCATTATGTGCAAGGGATACCCACCATGTAGAAGGGATTTGCAGCCACATGCATCAAGCTAAAAACTGGTCGCAAACGGGCTTTAATTCACAGAAACTGCCCCTTTGGGACCGGTATTTTTGCATTTGGGATGTATCATCCCAAATGCAAAAAATCGCAATTTAAGGAATGTCTAAATTGAGATTCCTTAACCCCTTCCCTGCTGCCGTCGTGAGTACTACCTCGCTGGTGCTGCGAACGTCCAATGGCCGACGCGGCCCCGCCCATTTTGCGGAACCGCCGCACTGCCGCGAAATCGCGGCTAAGGGGTTACATTACGATAGCATTTAAGGAATCCCAAATTGAGATTCCTTAATTCAATGCATCAAAGTAAAGAAATTAGCAATTTTGCTAATAGGAGTAGCAAATTACCATGAAGTTTAACTTCATGGTAATTTGCTAAAACTTTGAAAAAAACACTTTTGTGGATTTTTCAAAGTTTCATGTTGCGCACACACATGCCCTTAGGGCATGTGTGTGTGCAACATATGTGCACAGATCAATTTCAAGGGTGCAACAGGGTGTCATTTTGAAACTCTTGTACCCTTGAAATTGCATGAGCAATTCATTCCTATGAGCCTGGAGGCCCATAGGAATGAATGGGACAGCATTCCTTAATTGCGACTCGCAATTTGCGACTTGCAATTAAGGAATGTGTAGGAATCGCTATTTTTATAGCGATTCCTACATGCATAGGTCTTTGCGATTCCTAAATAGCGATTCCATAAAAATCGCTATTTAGGAATCTCAATTCCTTCTGTTGATGCGTGTGGCTGTTGGATTTTAACCACCGGTATGCCAGGGATATCCAGTCAATGTCCAAAATGACCACAACAACAAGAGCTGGCACCACTGTAGTCGATCACCATTATGCAATGCAGAGCGATAATTACAAGTATGTCAAGAACACATACATTAGGTGTAGGATGAGGATTATTGTGCCATTTATAGTGGTCATATATGGCCATAAAATGTCATGTATGTGTCATTATTATGCCAGGATACCCAAACACTGTTGCAAAATGCTCACAGTATGCCAAGAATCAGCTACTAATATGCAGACATACCAAGAATGTTGTTACAGATGCCCACAGTATGTCAAGGATGAGCCACTAATACACCAGCAATAGTCAAAATGTTGTCAGAGCTGCCCAAGTGATGTCAAGAATGGGTCACTTGTCCCCCACTGCTTATGTCAAGGTATTACTTTTATTTTTTTAATTGCATGTGGTATTTAATGGGAGGGAATGTCTTGCTTCTAACTTTTCAATAGTGCTCCTGGTGCTCTTTCCTTTGCTCCCCTGACTCGCTCCTTCTCTCCCTATCACCCTCCCTCTCGTTACTCCTCCGCCAGGTTTGGATTGGGATTAGAAATCGACCAGGGCACGCAAAAAAAAAGTGCCCCACATTTGCATATTGCCTTTCCGCAAAACACTTCTTCAGTGAAGTTTTATAAACACCTGAAAACAAGAGGCCACTCCTGCTCAGGCCCCCTGCCCCCGCTCAGTTTGCACACATTAATTGACGGCCCAACAAGAGAAAGGGAGTGACACCTCTGTCCATTGATAAAAGGGAGGTAAAGGACGCCCATCTGCCTCCAGAAAGGCCACTCAGGGCCCCACTGGGCTGCTGGCGACATCTGAACACACCAGACATAGTCCAAATCGGCCCCTCAGGCTGCCAAAAAAGCAGCCCACAGCTGGAACTTTAATAGCGGCTCCTCGACCATTACCTGAGAGCCCGCCATACCAATCTGACCCTGTCCTCTGCGGCATACCATTCACCAAATGGTGGGCTTGTGGATGTGCTGGATATTGTCTTACTATATTTTCAAGGGGCTCTTTGTCCCCACTTTGCCAGCCTTCTCTCCCTCAACCTCCGCCCCTGTCTTGCTCCATGGTGGCAGCTCCAATTTGTTTTGCCAGCGCAGAATGCTTTTGTATTGCACCAGCACTTGCAAAGTCAATGATGGTGACTACAGTATAGTAAACATTGCTTTCTGGATTGTCAAGCTGGCCGCCTCATTGCGTGATTCAACATGAGTTCTATCACGACGTTGCGTCATGCAGCACGGTGGCCTTCTTGAAAGTATAGAACTGTTTTCTCTGCTTTCAAGGTGGCCGCCGTGTTGCATCATCTTGAAGGTATAGAAAGTATAGAGGGCAATGTTGTCCATACTTTTAACACTGTGGCCGCAACTATTGGCTTTGCAAATGCCAACACATTTTAAAAGCCTCCAAGACTAGCAAACCCAATAGCGCTGCCTGCACAGCATTGGCAAAGCAAGACTGACTGGCTTTGACACCGCTTCTTTATAAAGAAAACAGAAACGCCTATTTCAAGATGTCACAAGTCCCTGCAGTCTCTAAAGGTTGATTAGTAGGAAAGTTAAAGCAGAAACCACCCAGATGGAGTGTTTGGGGTGTTACATACCCCCACCTAATACATCTATTTTCTGATAGTTAGCTAGGTGCAGGGGCTTTTTGTCAGATATGCTGAGGCGTCTTTCGGATTTCACCAGGAAGTTTTACTTACACACAGACAAAAAAGGACACACACACACACTCTCCCTTCCCTCCCTCCGATTTGAACGTCCTAAAAAATGTTTTAAAAAAAATATGGTACTCGGAGAACACGAAGGCAAAGCGTACAACATTTTGTACTGTATGTAAGAATGCCAAATGTATATTCTACTTTTTTATATTTTAATAAAAAGTTGTAAATAAAAAAAAAAATATATATATATATATATATATATATATATATATATATATATATATATATATATATATATATATATATATATATAATGTTTTCCCTCATTTAGTACTTTGACCGATCCGCAGCCCACTCCCTTTCCACTGCCCCTTTGGCCTCTCTCAAGCACGATTCTTGTCGCACAATGTATTTTAACATTATATGCCAGTGGTAGTTGAAAAATCTGAAGCTCACACCCCACCCCCAATTTTAGCTACGCCCCGGAAACAACCTGTGTCGCTTGTTTGATGTATTTCGCAGGACAGGCTTTCAACAGGAAAAGACTTTAGCTTGGCCAAAATAAAAAAAACACATAGGATGTGGAAAGTGAGAGTAAGTGAACAGGAGGTTGGCTAGGCAACAAGTCTTTACAGCTGCTGAAATGAAATCTGACTTTGAACCTGTGTAGTACAAGATGTTCTACTAAAGTACATTTCATATGTAAAAACAATCTTCAGAGTTTTTTTAGACGGGTTAATAGAAAAATACAGCCAGAAGAGTTATTTAATGATGCTGCATACTTCTTTTAATAGTATTTCCTACATTGAGAATTCGATTTTGATAATAATCAGCACAAGCATTAGTGGCCACTTTTTTTTAAATACGTTTTCATATTTTCTCCAAGTTATGATCAGGGCACCATGCGCATTCAGCTTTTGCAAGTGATTTTAACCTTTAGTAGATAAGCATCTTACCTGGGGGATACAGCGACCAGAGCATCTTTGAATGCTCTCTTTGTGCGGTGCAGTAGTCTGCACTGACCAAAACATCGGATATTAACAAAACTGATTACCATAGAGTGCTTCTTTGAAAGAAAAAGAAAAAAGAATGGCCGACTATTATACCACGGATAAAAGGAACATTGCCATAAATTTCACATCATGTAAAGATTGGGGCATTATTATGCCAGGAATAGCCAGAAAGTTGGAAAATATGTTGGCAGATTTCAAAGATGGGTCCTTTGATGGGCGTAGTAAATATGTAGAGACATTCAAGCACTAGTACTACCTCTCATCCAGGCACACTGGTACCCAACTCCAGCACCAGATCTCATGTGGACAACTATCTGTACTGTGGTGTCACAGATGCCATAAAGGCTCTCTGCTCATTATTTGACTCAGCAGAAATTAGATGAGGCACCTGCCACTGCCAAGACTCAAAGTCACCCTTTCCTATCCTAAATGTTTCAGTTAAAACAGCAGTATTACCTACTCCTCCTGTCCCCGATCTGAAACCCAGCTCAGTACCTCCAAGATTTTTGCTTAATCAATCCCAAACTGAGCTCAGGCCTTACCCAAAGCTCAGTGCACTATTATGCAGATAGGGAACATCAAAGAGAAAACTCAAACAACTTTTAACAGGTAAAATGATCTCCGCACCGCCACCACAACTTCAAGCCCCCCTCTCTCTCCATCATGTGCTAGGATAGTTCTCTGGCTGACCCTTCAAGTCTTTAACATCCAGGGCTCTCTCTGGCTTGGCTTATGAATTGACAGGGGCCACATATGCAAACTCTCCCATCACCCAAGCAGGTTCCTAAACTCAAGATGCTACGCTGCATGGGTCATGCACAGCAGCCCCAGTATGGGTTATGCCTGTAGGAGGGGAGCAAAACTGAAATATGCTCCTAATGTGCACAATCAATAACACAATGGAGCCTGCCTAAATCGCCTCCAAAATGAAAACAGGCAGATTGACAATTTGACAATTTGTCACTTTGTTTTCATCTGTGAAGCTTGGAGCTGCATCTTCTCCATGTGTGCACGCTGGTCGGATGGTCAACAGTCATCACAGTGACACCGGCATGTTGGGATTACATGCACACCTGGGTAGAGGTGGAGTGCTGAAACTGCTGCTCCTGTTTCATGACAAACGAGCTTCGTGCAAGCCTTGAAACAGTACTTATAATTATCCCCAGGTCAGGATGGAGAGTGCACCGGATATGGTTTGTAGGGTCTGTCTAGGTGCCACTGTCTGATTAATGAAACAAGCATTGCAGCAAACTTCAATATATAGGCACGCTGTATGGTTCTCAGTGTTTGTCGACTAAGGAGACACGACAACTACATAAACTATTTCAGTGCATGGGATATCTATGAAAACCAAATGCTGACCACAGAAGCGGGTGGTTATTATGCCGCTGCGGAGCTTTTTGACACCTATAGATATCCCATGAGCATTGGATCTGAAATCTCATGATTATTTAAGGAATACATTGTGTGCCATACGTTGAAGCCCTGAAGAAGTCTTGTTGGAGACGAAACGCGTTGGCTATGAGGCTATGATATATGGAATGTTAGAGAGATAATCTGCTTGTAAAAAATAAAGAGGAAACACACATTTTTGGATTTGGAAGTTTTTTTATGTGTTACTGTTCTGTAATTCTGATATGATACGTTAATATCATTTTACATAGTGCTGAAACTTATTGCATTGGATGTTTCCACTGCTGTGTTGAGAAACAAGACAGAAAACGACAAAACAACCCACGGTCATTGATGATCCTGTAAAGTCACACGCTATTGACAACAAGATCAGAGGATCAGATGAAGAGAACTGGCAGAAAGCCCATATGAACAAGTATGTATTTGTATTTATCTATCTATATATATATATATATATATATGTATATTTATAGAGATATATATAGAGAGATATATGTAGATGTATGTGTGAGAAGTTGGCCTGATATACAGTGCTCACTATTCTAGTGATCACTATGTATCAGTCCAAACAACCCTTATTGATGATTGGTTGTAAGTCAACCGTAGACCAGCTATCCTAGTAGCATGGACAAGAGCAGTCTTTAGGCTAGACTCTAGAGGGCGTGTTAAGCCAGCTGTTATACCATCACATATACCCCTTGAACACCAAGTGAAAGGACACTACACAAGTTGTTATGAAAATAAAAGTATATTTATTTAGAACACAACAGCCCTGGACTCTTTATGAGGACAGGGCGCTAAGCACAATACAAAGCTCTTATGAAAATACTGAAAGTCGCACAATTTACACAAATGCCCGAGGGGGACGAAAAACCATATACTCTAAAAGTGGAATGCGAAATTACTAGCAGGTAAGTACTACTCTAATAGGCTTTAGGATCGCTAGGACTGGACTACTGAACCTTCAGATTACTAGCAGGAGGCCTAGGGAGATCGGGTGCAGAGTGTGCACTCTCACGCGGGATGCGGGACAAAGTCTATGGATGCTAGATTTCGTAAAGTTAGTGTTATCGGACGAATCCGACTAGGTAGAGCTGAAACGAAAAAGGATCTGGACCTTTGGATAGTTAAGCTATGCTGGAGCACCAAAATGCTGAGGTTACCTAGCCCAGGGGCTGCGGCTGCATAGGTCTGAAAAGACGTCGGGAATCCTCGTTGCAGTCTATGGAGCCTGAAAGAAGAAGTTGCTGGCAGGCGACCAGTGATGAAGTTCGATGGGATCCAAGCCTGGATCAGTGATGGAGGATACCTGTAAGCAGAGGGGACCAAGTTCTGAATCACTAGCCAGTGATTAGATGGGCACCAGGATGGCACCGGACGAAGTCACCTCGACCAGGTGAGTGGGCGACGCTGGGCTCTGCAGTCTCTCGGACCAGGAGGCGTTGTAGGCGACCAGGATGGAGGTGCGAGCTGTCCCACGAAGGTATCTGCTGACGACGTCGCTGGACCCAGGATTGGGGCAACAAGTCTGGACTTAAAATGGCGTCTGGAGTGGACCAGGAGGGTCCGAGGTGCTCCTCTGTTGGAGGGGAGCAAGGGCCAGTCTGGAGCAACCAGACCAGCGGTGTTGTCGTCGTAGTGCGTCGTCAGGAGGGCCACAAGCCAGCAGGCAGGTAGCCGGACAACGCGGTGAGCAGCAAAGAGCAGAAGGGCCCCACGCAGATCTCGTGGATGCTGGGGGGCTGGACTTCGGTGCTGGAGCTGCTCAGGGTTAGGGCTTCTCAAACCCCTGAGCACTCACTCGAGGATCCCTCGGCGGTCGTGCTGGGCAAGCGTCGTGCAGTCCTGAAGATGGCCGGTCCCTCGAGGTCTCGTCACACCCACGAATCTCAGCTGGGCTGATGATGCAGGTAGAGGTCAGGGGTGCCAGGGAAGCCGGTTCTCGTCGAGCTGGGCAGTCTTGATCCGGAGGAGAGACTTACAGCAAACCGCGATGCTTGGATGGTGCCTGCGGGTGCACGGTGGCTACTCCTTAGCCACAAGGGAGAGTCTTCTGAAAGGTTCAAGAGTTCTTTCGTGGAAAGTCATCAAGATTCGGAATTATCTAATTTGGGAAGGGGGCCCGCTCCTATCTTTATACTAAGGAAAGGGGCTGGCACGCGACTAGGTCCTGCCCATGGGTGGGACCAGGAAGGGGGGTGGTTACACCCCTCTCCCATGCCGGACTTTCCCCAGCTCAGGGGCTGGTGTGCCCCTGGGACTGGTTCTAGCCGGCAGGTGCATAGTGAGCACCGGGGTGCCACTTGCAGTCACCTTCCTCTAAAGCCCTGCCTACCCAGGATACACAAAACCCTGCCTGGGATGGTGCTAGCACCGCCCCTGACAGGAAACCCTTTGTCCAAGCTCTCCTCACTGGAAGGACTCCCAGCAGCAGGAGGTCAGACTTGTGTCTGTGGTGGCAGCATCCATTTTGTGATGCTGAGGCTCGAGTTAACTTTAACCGGGGTTCACAGTTACATACATGTCGTGTCCCTCTAGAAGGGTGGAATGCTAACCCCGTCGCCAGAATTGGCGAGGGGTTAGTATTCCGATTCGTATGACACCTTACTCGACATGTTTTGATAAAGCGATACCAGAGTTGGCATATAACCGCGAGGATTATAATGCACTTAAGAGTATATGGTATGCGTTATCATGGAACAGCTATTAGGACTTGGTTCCGCAAGCTGCAAACGGGCTCAGCTCATGCCAGAGCACCATCTCACATGATTCCAAGCACTCTGCCTTCAGGATTGTTAAGGCCTGCCATAGGAGTGACTGATAGAAATCTATGTGTCTATTTTAGGGTTAGATATAGGTATACTATATCTAAAGCAAAGGGTGATTACACCACCTTGCCCCAGCTGTCGTGCAGCCAGTTGTGTCAGATTTAGATGGCCAGCCAGGGGTGGCATAATACATGCTGCAGCCCCTGGGAGGCCCTGGGTACACCTATGCCCTGAGTTACAGGGTCTGATAAGGTGGCCCAGTACCAAATGGTAAATGCACCTAAGGTACACGTGTCAATTTAGTGAGAGAACAGCAAGGCTGTGGGTCTGATTAGCAGGCCCACAGCCAGAGAAGTCGTAAACCAGTGAAGCAAAAAGCAAAAATCTGGGGTGATCATAGGATTGCAGACCCTACTCTCCTACAGTATGTATATATATATATATATATATATATATATATATATATATATATATATATATATCACAACCAGCACAGTTTGTGGCTCTCTCTGCCTCATATTGCGGCAGGCTCAAACGAGGGCGCAAACCTCTTAAAATCCAAATAATCCTTCGTCGGTAAACAAAAGGTAGTCAAGCCCAATTCCATGCAGCGGAAAAATTTTAATCACACATGTGGCAAACAAACGCCCGACGCATTTCGGTGCAGCTGAACCTGGATCATGGGTCACTGACTGTTCGTGTCAATCATTTACATACAGTGCACATAGAAAATAGAATTAGGACTACATATCCCAATACTTAGATACAAGGAGGAAAAATGGCATCCTTTTTGAAGTGGTGACTTCATATATAAAGGATTAACTACAATGATCACTTGAAATACGAGTTTTTCAGAGTAAATTACACATGAATTTAATTGTTCCAAAGTGTAAAATGACATGCCTATCTTCAAATTTTAACTGATCACTTTATCAGAAACAGAAAAGCAATTGACAATTCCGCCCAAGTGGGCCAAAGACAATCTGGTTCGCAATAGTCTTACCCTGATTACATATCTCTTTCCGATCATGTCCAATGTATAACCCATTGGACATGATCGGAAAGAGATATGTATTTCAAGTGCTCATTGTCCGGGATTAAAATATACGGTAAGAATCAAAGGCAAAGCTCATATGCTATGCTCTTTATAGAATCCAACCTTGTTTATCAGTGTTGTTGTTAGACCCTATGCTAAAACTTGAGGTATGTGTAATCATAATGGTTTTCCCTTGAATTCTGTGAAAATTACACAAAGTTACATGATAGTTTTTGCATTCCCATGGTGCAATTGTGCATGAAAAGTAAATGAATACTGCTTTAGCAATCTGGTCAAACCCAGATTTCAGGTTGATATTCTTGTGAAATATTGTTTTTATTATTTAGCACCTTTTTAAAAGAGGACCAGGCTCAAATAACACATCTGCAACAGTGCTGGACAAATTCATGCTCTCGGGTCTTCTGCAAGTCGCCCTGGGAGCTAGGACAGGGGGACAGTTCAATCTCACACCAGAAATGGGACTCCTGGGATATCTCCCAGGGCAGAAAGGATGAGTTAAGAGATCCCTGGCGATGGGCCTACTAGTGGCCAAACGCAAAATTGCTTGCAGATGGGGGAAGGGGCTGAGCGCCCAAATTCAAGGGATGGCTGGCTAACCTCATTTACTGTCAGGAACAAAACAATATATATGCTGAGTTGCTGCCCCTTCACTCATGGCCCTGCGATATCTGGGAGCCCCTTTACCAGCTATTTGCTTAGGGAGGCAGCCAGTAACTCGGAAGATAGCGCCACACCAGTGCAAACAGACTGTCTAGCTGAGAATGATGGGCCCAATAATGAAGGGGTTGACCAAAAGTGGGAATGATGTGAAACTTTGTCTGTCGGCTATATCAATGCCTGATAATGTATACTCAGTCCCGTATATTCATCCTTAACCATTGTACTGTACTGGTGTCTCCACGTGTTGCCAATGTACTGCCTTCCACACACTAACTGTTGTGTTGTAGGACTGAAAAATGCCAATAAACAACGTTTATTTAAAAATATATATATAATAATAAAGGTCTTCTGCAAATCCTCCTTCGCCTTGGAGTGGGTGCTAAAATTCATATCCAATACTTGTTAGGATTTTGCTGTGTGTATTTAGTAATGTTCTGTGGGTTTTAAGTTATTAAAAACAGAGGACTGCTTAAAGAGAGCTTTAGGGTGCTCTTCTGGTGGTCCACACCTTTGAGATTATAATCTGCCTGTTCTTAGTTTAGAAGAGGTGTTTTTCTCTTATTTCATTGAGATCGCAATGAAGGATTTTAAACTTTGTTGCTCTATTTGCAATTAATGATACAAGAATTTGAAACACAAATAGATGTTCTTTATTATAATGAACCCTTGAGATAGCTGCTGTAGTATGTTCTGTAAGGTGCTGTACAGTGACTGAAAGCAAATAGGTCACAAAATAAGACCTATTGACTTTGCAAATGCTTTTTATCTTTCCATCAATTTATATTATGTGCACTACTTGTTAAGAAAATGTCCCTACTATGAGAAGACAGAAAACTACAAAAAATCTACAGCCATTGGTGATCTTAAACAGTCACAAATGTTATTGGCAAGAGGATTAGAGGATCTGCTTTTGGAATACATTCGGTTTCTTTCTTGTCTTCCATGGGATCCTCATAAACTGTTCTTCAGATTTTGTTTATCTCTAATGGCTTTTATGGTGTTTCAACCTGTATATGCTTGCTTGTTTGTCTTCTAGGAATGAGTTCGAACATTTCTGTAGCAGTTTTCAGGTCAAAGCTACTGTGTTGTGAAGCACTGACACCTGCGACTCCAAATCTCATGACAAATCTTTTATAGTGTCAATATATATATTGTTTTTTCTTATTGAGGAAGCAGATGACGAGGCTAGACATACATTTTGCTTGCAGCTGCAATCGATAACTACAATTACGTTCCTCTTTATTTTATTCTCGTCAGGGACACCAAGCTATAATTTGAATATTCGTGTTGCTCACACCACGTATTATCCTTTTGTGAATGTTACTGACATTCTTTTTACTCAAACACCCAAGGATGTGCGGCACAGGGTATAATTTCATTTCTGCCATTATGAATTATTTCTATTTATACCACTGAAACAATAAGTCTATGAAGTAAATGTTCTGTGCCTTTTTGTATGCACTTGCGAATAAATCTGCTCAGGAAACCCAGGTGCTAAATACTTATGGCTTACATGGATGCTTAACCCACAGGTTGTTTAACCCATCCAATTCCCTTTCTTCATCACAGCTTCCTTCTGAATTCTTTCAATCACCAGTTTTTACTCTTCATAAGAGGCTAGTGACCATCTCGTCTGCTTTATTGGGAGATGGTCGTCCATGTGCGGGTAGGAGGCCTGATCCTTCTATACACTCACACAGCGCCATTCAGTGCATAAGCAGCATTCTGGGATGTAAACATCAGTGCCTCCTCTTCTGCTATTCAAACTTGCCGAGCCAAGGTTTGGGAGTACCCAACCAAGTGCATTAGACTGTATTCTACAAATGAAGCCTCAGCGTGTCCAGGAATAACGCCAAAGTGAATTAAAGGTTATAGATAAGATTATTGTGGTTGGTTAATTGACAGTGTTAATTTGTCATTTACACTCATGCACATACTATAAGCTTTAGCCACACTTGTACGTACTTCAGAGTTTTAAATAATTGTGGGTCTCTCACATTGTAACCAATAGCTGGGGCAAGATACTTCTTACCCATCATTCCTACATTTCGTTACAATATTGGCCACTTAGCCCTTCTGCATAAGAAGTGTTCTATCCTTCCTCCAGGGAATCATTTGATGGAGGTTCACCTCGAGTAATCACACAGGGTTACCACTCTGCCCTCTTTGGGACAATAAATCAATCATAGAGTGTTGCTATTTTGTCCATTTCAATAATTTTATTTCGATCTTTAGGTTATTCAATGCTGTGCATCGCAGTAATACATTTCGACAAGCATTAATCCACTGTATACATTAGTAGAGATTAATTCATTGGAGTGATATTACAAGACATTTAATATATACTGTCCTAGAGCACTGAGTCTTAAATATTTGACTGAACCTGGTTTATACTTTGTTGGGTATGGTACTGTTTCAACGAGGTTGGGTTATATAAATATTATTAGATACTACTGAATATTTGGGGGCCTCCATCACGGAACAAGAGAAGGGGAGTAAAGAGGAAACTCCAACATGGGGAGGGAAACAAAATGGAACGCAGGGGTGTATAACATGGATAGGCGGATGAGAGGACGGGGGGAGGGTGCGTAGGCCAAGGAGTGCCCCGGAACATTTTGAGCATCTAACAGCAAGAGGTGTGAGTTTTCTTTGTTTCACCTTCAGTGGAGAATTGGGGGGAGAGGGGGTTGAAGTTTTGTAGGGGATGATCACTGTGCATACGAGGAGGGGAAGGATGGCTGACTGGAACACGGAGGAGGACCTTTAGGATGCATTGGCTAGCCACGGGTCTAGAGTGTGAGGAGGAGTAGGGAGATGCAGGAGGGTTTTGAGCCATGAGTTCTTTGAATTGCGTTGCCATGGGGTCCCAGGCAGCTGCTACAGTGGTGAGTTGCTCTTTTGTCCATATCTTCATAACACATGGGATAAAATTCCACGGCTTGAATATGAGTAGTTCGGAATAGGGGTGGTATTTAGCTGGCCCATACTGTTATCCCACACTGAGGTATTTACATGGAATCACCTCTTATTCCTAGCTTTCTACATGGACACGAGGTGTACCATGGGGATCAGTATTTAATGCAGCAAGTTTCACAGATTATTCATTGCTTCTGGGCATATACCCCCCCCCCCCCCCCCCCCCCATATATACTTCAATCGGTTTACCTCCTGAAAACTGTTGGGGTAACACTGTGAAGGTCTCATGTTTACCATGTTTACCCCAGATCTTGAATTCTTATCCAGTATGCACTCTTTATTTCTTTATGCTGCTCAAGCAGACTAGGCGATTTTTCGGTTAGTGAACCCTGTACATAAAACTATGAAATACTCTCCAAACATCTGGATGTACGACCTGGCATGGACCCTATGGGCGGAAGTGAGTTTACAATTGCCAGATTTAGCCTATCTTTTAGGCTGCAACACTCCTCTATAACACCTTTAACAAAGTCACCCACACTGCACCACATTTTGTTATTGAGAGGAACTTTACTTGCCATCAGGGAGCAATTGCTCTGAGGGAATTGTTCATGCACCATTCTCTCCCTGGCTATTACCACAGTCCTACTCATAGGAGCCCTGATCAGAACCCAGCATGTCCACAGGCACTTACGAGAACCCTGTAATCCTCCTTTTCCATTTTAATATGTCATCACATAGAACATGCAGATAAGTGATCTTTGTTGTGGTAGTAACCAAAGTAAATGAAAGTGGCTCCAGTATTATGAATAGTCACTAGGAGTATTGGTAATGGGTCTTGTGAGACCATAGACAGAAAAGTATTCATGCTACAGCCAGAAACTGGTTCGAGATCAACGAGATTTGAATACTAAAGGAAAATTGCTGGTAAGTCTTTAGGAGTCTTTAGTTTGCAGAGAGTAGATGCCAGACAAACGTCACATACATATATTAGAGACAATTTGACCTATCAGTATGTGTTCTGTAGCGCTGTGGGTTTAGTGGAGATCTAAGAGTTGACCACTGGATCTTCCAAAAAACAAAATCTTATCCATTTAATTCTGGATTAAACATCTGATGAACGGCTACCTGGCAGACTCCTAATGACAAGTTAAAATGCCAGGAAAGTAGCAGTCAGGCTGATCAGGTATAGGAGACGGATATCCTTCAGCCAAATGTCATGCTCCAGCTCTAGATACTGAAGTAATTATTCTCCACTTCAGAAATGAGGGATCATATTTAGAAGTTGTGGCCTCACCCATCCACACCACCAGAAAAGTGTCAGCTACAGAGTCTGATTCCAAGCCTCGAGATTAGAAATGTTTGTCTCACGGGTTATGAATACCCCATATTTGGACCAATGTTGCTTGAAGCTCACGTTGATTCTGGCCTCCATATATCTGCACCATTTGATCTACATAAAGCAAGTCCTCTTAACTGACGGAAGACATTCCAATGGGAACAAACTTTTTCCATTGACCCCCACCATCTGTACTGAAACAATCTCATATTGGGAGATGCCTCTTTGTTGTTTTGTGTCCTGACCTTAAATAACATTATTCTGCAGGAAAGGAAGGGATAATATTAGTGAGGGTTAACATCTTCTACATAATCGTGTTAATTGGAATTTTTTCTGGAGAGCAGCCAAAAGGATCCTCAACCCATTTCTGTCATTGACACCACTAGGGGAGCAGAACAAAACAGATTTCTTGAATAAGGATGTTATTGTTGATCCATCAGGAAAGAGACAGGCAAACCTTCTGTGAGAAGGAAGCATGCAGATCATGGCAATGGCTTCTAGAAATTCTAGAGCAAGCTGAGCAGGTCCTATGCACAGACAAGTGTGTGATACTATGTTGATGTCAAGGTTCACGTGACACGGTGGGCGTGGCCAAGCAGCATGGCCGACAGGACGTGAGCTTCACCAGCTTCCGTCTAGCGGACCCCGAAATCCTAAATAAGATCCTGCCTGGGCTCCGTTTTGCCACGAACAACGTTTGATCGCCCTGCTGAACGCGGGGGGACCCTCCTGGCCGATTCGCAGCCGGCGCAGCACAACGGCGCCGCCGGGAACAAGTGTTGGTGTCCAGGGGACGGCCGTCGCACCTACGCGAGCCCGTGGTCTGGGCCTGGGCGGCCGGAAGAGGCCGGGCCCTGTGGAGCCCCTGTTCGGCAGGGGGAGACGGAGCGGTCGGTGGGGGCCTTGCTGGCTCAAGACCTTATCCCGGACGCACCAGGAGGAGGCCAGAGATCCTGCGGACAGCGGCGGGGAGCGGACCACTGCTGGGGAGTCGCGGCCCCGGCAATTGCCCACGCGCGCTCCGAAGAGCGGAGAGGGACCCCCGACGCCCGTGTGAACACCTCGGAGGCGGGCCCCCTTGATCCAGACACGGGGAGGCCTGCGCAGGTACAGGGTTGTCCGGGAGAAGCGGGGGAGCATCGGGGACAGGAGCGTGCCCCTCCCCCACGGAGCCGCCATCTTGGGGACTGCTGATCGGCAATTATAACGGGCCTGGACCTGGGGTGAGGCGGGCCCGTTCTCCTGCAGGCATTTCCAGGGAGTGGGCCTGGGGCCCAGAGTGGCAGCGTGGGACTGGACTGGTAGCGGGGAGCCGGCCTTTGTTGCCCCCAGCCTACCTGACTACGGAGATGCGGGGGCGTGGGTCGTGAGACTCACCACTGGCCCCCTGAGAGCCCTGGCCTTGTGGGCGCAACGTTGAGCGAGGTTTTCATCGACGCGGCCCGTGACCCTGAGGACCACCATCTGACTGTTGGGAATAAGCTTGCCTGCTGGAGAGGCCGGGCCGCTCCTGGCCGCGAGACGCAACGACGGACAGTGACGAGCCTGCTAGCGATCGAGGCCGGCTACTCGAGAGGTGGAGTCTTGTGGCCGCCCGGCTGAGACCTGAGACCTGAGGATACCACAGGTGGGGCTCTGTGATCTGCCGGATTTGGACCGTGATTGTACTGACTGGCTGGGGACGCGGGGGTTCCTACCGGGCCCCTGGGCCTGCGGAGTCTACCTGCGACGTGCATGCCCTGAGGCTGTCCTCGGCCTGTGGGGTGACGGCGGCGGAGGGCCCGACTTCCTACGAGTGGGTGAGAGAGCCGAGAAGAGAATCCCCCCGGTCCTGGCTGCCGACTGGGGTACAGTGGGTTTGTGACCGCTGATACTTCACAGACGAGCCACACTTCCCTTGGGAGCACACTGGAGATGCGCAAGGACAGGATGTCCCGCTCGACGCAACCCAACACGATCACCCAATACACCACGCAAAGGCTGCCGTCCCAGAGGATCACACGCCAAACGGGCCAAGATGAGGTGCCGGAGAGCCCGGGCGAACCCTCCCGCGCAGAGTTGCTGAAGGCGATACAGGGCTCCCATTCAGCGCTGGAAAGGCAGATTGAGACCGTCTCGATAGACGTCAATCTCTTGCGGACGGACCTCCGTAAGGTGGCGGACAAGGTCACGGATGCTGAGGGCAACATTGAGCAGCTACAGGGGGAAGTGGCCTCCCTTAGGAAGACGGTCACGCACCTTACGGCGACGACGAGTGCCCTGGAACAGAGAGCGGAGGACGCGGAAGGAAGGGCGCGTTGCAGTAACATAAGAGTCCTAGGGGTCCCGGAGCGACTGGAGGCTGGTAATCCTGAACGCTTCCTGGAAACATGGATCAGAACAAAGCTGTGTCCACGGGATCTCTCAGAGGTGTTTGTCATTGAGCGGGCTCATCGAGCACTGGTCCCCCCGCCGCGTCCGGGGGCGCCCCCACGAGCCTTGATCGCCAAAATATTGAACTATCGAGATCGGGACTGCATCCTGCGAGCAGCGAGGGAAACGCCGGATCTGGCCATTGAGAACAAACGGATCTCTATATACCCTGACTATACGCACAGAGTTCAAGAACAGAGAAAATCCTTTCTGGGGGTTAAGCAGAAGCTCCGTGCGATGCAATTGCAATACATGCTGCTCTATCCCGTCAAACTTAAAGTGCTCGCGCAGGGCAGGGCGCACTTCTTCGAATCTCCGGAGGAGGTATGGGAATGGCTGGAGGTCAGAGGAGACGGCGTGCCGCCGGGTGAACGGGGTGGGCCTAAGGAGATGTGGGGAAGTCGTCCCCAGCGGCAGCACCAGAGCAGACGGAGACGCCGCTCTACGACGGAGCACTGAAGAACCTAGAATCACGGTTGGGGCGGATGGTGCTATGCTCCTGGAACCTTTGCTGCTGGGGGCCGGGTCGGGGACCCCGACCCAGCTGGAACCGGGGGAAATCCTGGTCCCGGACACGATACAGACTGCGGAGCAGGCACGACGCCATCGGATTTGGTGGTCCCAGAGACTGGTGGAGTTGCAGCCCCAGTGGAGAAGGGCCCACCGTAAGGTGATATGGGAACAGTGTATATTTTATCTGGTTGGCTTGAGTGGCTCCTAGGGGGGGGACAAAGGAATCTATGTATAATGTCTGACATTGTGCCCGGTACCGCCAGTCTTCACATTGTAGGGTGGGGCGGGGAGTCGTCCGTTATGATTGGGGGTCGGGTGTGCTGGTGACGGCTTTAGACCCACCTTGTCAATGTGTGTTTTCACGGAGCCTGACGTACCTTAAGTAGACATGGGGTCATGCGGGGAGCTGGGGGGGGGGGGTTCAAGTTTTGTAGTGGTGTGGGGGTGTGATGGGTAGTGTGGGTTGTGTGGGGTGGCTGTGTACGTCCTGGCACCAGCAGGGGAAGGGCGGGGTGACATGTTGGATTGTTGCCGTCATCCTGCTCGTGGGTGGGGGTGGAGGGGTATGCTCCTTGAAAGTTACGAAACAAGGGGGTTGGTGGGTGGGGGGGGGAGTTTTTGAAGTATTTTGTTGCAGGCATCATGTGTATCACCGTTCGGGCCCTTAGGAGGCGGTATGTTGACAGTAGATTTCATGGCCCGGCTGGGCGTTCACAGGGAACATGGGATACAAATTCCTAACATGGAACGTGCGTGGGTTGGGCACTTGCACCAAAAGACACAGGGTCCTATCTTTCCTCCGGAGACATGGCATTTCTATCGCATGTTTGCAAGAAACACATCTGAATGAGGAGGGTGCGCAAAAACTGGCTAAAAAATGGCGGGGTCAGGTGTTTCACTCCTCCTTTTCTACATATGCGCGGGGGGTGTTGATCTGGGTGGCTCCCGGGGTCCCCCTTGCTGTGCAGTATGCTGAGGCGGACATTGAGGGCAGGTACCTACTGTTGAGAGTGAAGTTGAATGGGAGTGACCTTACAGTACTTAATTCATATGCGCCCAATGTAGATGACGCGGCCTTTTACTCCCAAGTTCAGGAGGTCCTGGTATCGGATTTGGATAGCCCTCTCTTATGGTTTGGGGATTTTAACTGTGTTCTGGATCCTGTCCTCGACAGGTATCCCCCCCAAGAGGGAACGAAACCCCGCATGACGGCGAAACTGCGAGAGGTAATGTTTAATTTGGGGGCTGCGGATGTGTGGCGCCAGGGTCACCCCTCACAGAAGCTGTACACCTGTTACACTCCAACGCACAACACCCATAGCAGGTTAGATAGGATCCTTGCTGCAAACATTGATGCGTCGTTTTCATTAACGATCACACATCTGGCCCGATTCCTGTCCGACCACTCTCCAGTGTTGTGCGCCATGCAGGAGATTGACCGGCCTTGCCGCCCCCGCACTTGGCGGATGCCTATGGACCTTTTACAGGACCAAGTGGGGAGGGATCATGTACAGACGGCCCTAACAAACTATATTGATCTGCACTGGGAAGGGGTCGAAATACCCCTATCGACGAAATGGGACGCTTTGAAAGCGGTGATACGGGGGGAATGTATGGGCCTCACCTATGGGGTCAGGCAACAGCTGACTCGCGAGCTGAAGGAAGCAGAAGATACCCTGCTGATTAGGCAGGCCTCACCGGACCCTGGGGAACCAGAATTGGCGTCGGAGCGCGAGGCCCGGGAACGCATACACGATATACTTACTCGCCTCGATAACTTTACTCTGGGTCAATTCAGACAGCGTCTTCACCGGGAGGGGGACAAGTCCAACCGACTGTTGGCCTGGATTTTGAGGAAAGAGACAGCCCAGCACGGATAGTAGCCCTGAGGGGCTCTGATGGGGCTCTGGTGCATTCGGAACCGGATATTCTCCAGGTCCTTCGGACCCACTTGCAGCAAGTGTATACGGCGGATCCCCTGGTCACGGACGCCTCATATCAGCCTTACCTCCAGGGACTGACTCTTCAGGCCCTCTCGAGGGAAGAGGCAGAGGAGTTGGATGGGGCATTGACGCTTCACGAAGTGCGGGTGGCAATGGCTGGTCTCCCAAGGGCTAAGTCCCCGGGTAGAGATGGGTTCCCTTCCGAATTCTACCACACGTTCGGGGACATACTCGGCCCCCTCCTCCTCCAGGTCTTCCTTAAGGCGCTGGAGGACGGTTCCCTCCCGCCTACAATGTATCAGGGTGAGATATGCATGCTCCTGAAGCCGGGTGGCGACAAGTGTGATCACGCGGCCTTCCGCCCTATAACGATGATTAACACGAACGTGAAGATCCTGACAAAACTGTTGGCCACTCGCCTGGCGCCACTCATGGCCCAGTTGGTACACCAGGACCAGTGTGGGTTCATCCCTGGCCGCAACACCGCAATGAATCTACGGCGGTTGAACCATATCCTACATGAGGTGCGCGGCGGAGAGAATCCCCAGGTCCTGGTCTCGATAGACTTAGCCAAAGCGTTTGACACTGTTAGTTGGGGGTACTTGTTAGAGGTGCTTCGACGGGTAGGCCTAGGGCCCGTATTTTGCAGATGGATCCAGATACTGTATCAAGCACCTCGAGCCAGGGTTAAACTTGGGGCTGCACGCTCGGAGGATTGGGCGCTGGGGAAGGGCACTCGACAGGGGTGCCCCCTCTCACCGCTCCTGTTTGCCCTGGCGATTGAGCCATTGGCTGTTGAGGTCCGGACCACGATGTCCCAATGGGGGATCAAAGTGGGGAACACTGTGCACACGGTTTCCTTGTATGCAGACGATGCCCTGTTTTATTTAACTTCTCCGCGGGAATCGCTGCCAGTCTTGCTACAGCTGCTGGACCGTTTTGGGTCAGCCTCGGGCCTGCGCATTAACGCAGGAAAGTCCCTGATCTTCCCCCTAGCGGGATATGATGCGGACATGCGTGGGGACTTGCCTAACCTGGGACTGCGGTGGGAACTGGAGGCCTTCCGCTATTTGGGGATCCAGGTGGCACCGTCAGATGAACAGTTACTGGCCCGGAAAGCGGATGGGGTGATTAAATCCCTGCAGCAGTCGGTTTCCTTTTGGAACACACTGCCTCTCTCCCTGATGGGGCGCCTGGCGGTGGCAAAAATGGTAATGTTACCGAGAGTGCTATACACCTTGCAAAACTCTTTGTGCCCGCTTCCCCAGCGAATATTTCGTACCCTTAACACACTCCTCACGTCCTTACTCTGGGCAGGCAAGCGAAGTAGAGTTGCCCTGCACACAATTGTCCGGAGCTGGGAGGAAGGGGGACTGGAGGCGCCTAGATTGGACCTATATTACTATGCGGCCCAACTATTGCCGGCTGCCAGGTGGTTCGCAGACTCAGACAACTGGGAACTGCAGCTCCTGGCAGGTAGAGCGGATAAGAGAACGGTACAACTGGCTCTAATGCACGGGAGAGGAACGGATGGGGCACTGCCATACATAGTGCGACACACGGCGGCAATCTGGCAGCGCTTCGTGGAAAAAATCTTACGTAGAGCCCCATTCCACAGGGAGCTGCCAGTATGGATCCTGGCCCCAGTGATGGCCATGGAGGAACACATGCCTTTCCGAGAGTGGAGAGCATGCGGTTGCGAGCTACTGGCAGACCTTTACCCAGATGATACGTTTTTGACCATCGAGCGGGCAACGGAGACCTTCGGACTCAGTGGAGGCCAATACCTGCAATATAGGGGCCTTCACGACATGGCGCGGGACACCTGGCCGCAATTCCCTGAGGCACCCCTGACGTCCCATACCCTCAATATTATCCTCTCCTGTGGTAGGGGCAGGAGATTGATAACCTTATTGTATTCGGCTATGCAACGGGACTCCACCCCGCCGATCCCCCCGGCCTAGATGGCATGGGAAGCTGACCTGGGGCTTGCTTTGGAACCGGGGCAGCGCAAACGCATAGGCGCCCTTACCCGGAAGGTGTTGTGTAACACAAGGTTTAAATTGATTCATTTCAATTTTATGCACCGCACATATGTGACACCGGTCACCCTGAGACGTATTTCCCCGGAAAAAAGGGACGATTGTCCCAGATGTGGTGCGGCGGGAGCGGCCTTCCTCCATCTGGCATGGGACTGCCCGTTGGTCAAAGCATTCTGCCGGTCAGTGGTGAAGCGCATTCGTACGGTTACCGATCGCCGGATGGAGTTGACTCCCCTTCATTGCTTGTTGGCCTTGGTCCCTAAACCCAGGAAGCGTAACCTGTCATACAAGATGTTACAACTGCTATTGGTGTTGGCGAGGAGAAGGGTAGCGATTACATGGATGGGACAGAGGGCCCCAGAGGTGTCGCAGTGGCTTAGAGATGTGGGGGAATGGTCCCTAGCAGAGGAAACATTCATGCAGCATGTGCGTAGGGATGAGAAGCTGCAAGAAGACTTACTTGCGTGGAGAATGATGCGTGTGGAGGGAGCGACTGCTGAGGATTCGGAGGGCACGAGTGCGGAGTTGTTCACCCCTGAGGGTACAGGGTCCGAAAGTGAGCGTGGAGGGGAGGGGGGAGGAGAGTGCTGAATTGGTGTGGGGCCTAGCCTGCCACGCACGTATGTGTTCAATCGTGGTGGTGTTGAGTTTCAATCCCGGAAGGTTTTCCTTCTTATTTTTGTTACACGTTGCTGTCTCATCTGCCCCTGGGAGTGCCATACTGAGGTGAACGAACTGTATACACATTGTTTTTTTCCTACTCGATGCCAGTTTTGGGGGGGGGGGGGGGGGGGGGGGTCTATCGGGGAGTTGGGAGGTAACCTACATAAAAGCAACACCAAAAGCAGATCAGATTATCCTGCCGCACAGATGCATTGCCATGTTCTCCATTGTTCTGACACGCTACCACCTACCACCGCCCGGCCTTCGGGATGTGGGCTGCTGGGCGATATGATACTCAACTGTAGATTTGAAGATTATGGTAATTGCAAATGGTACTGTCGGCATATTTGTTTTGTATATGAGATGATTCTGCAACAAAAATAAAGTTTTCAAAAAAAAAAAGGTTCACGTGACACAGTCTCCTTAGGAACCATCATACAGTTGTCATGTTTCTCTCCTGGAAAAGTCATCATTGTTCTAAGGTTAATGCCTCTGTGTAATAATAATAAAAGAAAAAACACCAGACAGCACTATTGGAAAACATACGAAAAAAATTAATAAGTGTACAATGATTGCAGCCCTGCAAAGTAAAGGATGGGGTTAGATGTCGGATATGGTTCTTTGAAGGGCTAGGATTATGTTAAAATGTAAAGTGAGTATTAGGGTTGAGGATGTTGTTAGGGATTTGGTTATGTTTAGGCTCAGGACAGATTTGATGGTATGAGTTAATTGTATGCATAGTGGTAGTGTTGTACTTAGGGTATGTTATATGGTTAGGATTACATTTAAAGTGTTAGGGTTCTGCCTGGTGTGACACTTGTTGTTGGGGTGTTATTTAATGTATGGGTGTGAGAAAGAAGCAGGGTAAAGGTTGGCCTTTAGGTCAGTTTAAGAATTATGTTTGCTGCTCTGGATTTATTTTTTACTTAATATTGAACTCTCAACGGTTTCTTCATAAATGTAAGTAAAATGCTCGTTATAATCACTTTTTCAAATATATTTTTGCATTACTCACTGATATCTGAAGAAATATTTTCATACACACTTTGTCTTTCATTAGAATGGCCACTGTAGTACCTAGAGGTATGGCAGAGGAGGAAATACAGACAGCACAGAGTTCAGTGCGCCACCGGTGTGGCCTTACCTGCCCGCTTACAGATCTGCCAGTCAGAATGGGGAATAATGCAGTAAAACTCGGTGCTTAACCGCGTTGTGATTTAAAAAAAAATCTAAATCTTGTTCTGTGAACATTTCACCATGCCTTACCAGTTTACCTGGAAAACAATGCTGGGTCACTGGGTAATTGCATACCGCGTGCAATTTAATTTGGCTAAAAAAAACTATTTGAACCCATGTCAGTATTAATGCGGCCCATGAAATTAGAGCCTTTGTGTTTGAGACGATAAAGGTTACCAAAATGTTATTAATGTGTTTAGTTATCTATATTAAATGTTCCGTTTTAATGTGTTTGCATTCTAACGCCATTTTATGTGTTTGAACCCACACTTTTATAAGCTGGTGCTTAGGTCAATATTTATTCATGCACAAGAATGCTACAACAATTAATCTGATTTATAACTGCTACCTACCTGCATACTTAAGAATATTACACGATGGTCAACAGGGTTGAAAAAATGCAACAAAGGGAATGAACAAAAACAAACTGTAATAAAAGACACTCCTAGCTGTCCTTCACAAACCAACTTGAAGACAGAAAATAACAAAGCGTTAGGCAATTGCTTCTCCTTCATAAAAGCACACACAAGAATCCTAAAAATAAACCGTGAATTTGTTTTTCCTCTCTTTTATTGCACCAGATGAGGCCTTGCCTTCTGTTTAACTGTTTACCGAGATCTATTTTCTCCTTTGGTAATAGCCAGGCCTAGACATGCAGCAACCTGCTGTATGTGGCATGTAAAGCTATAAATTGCTCTCTAGTGACATTTACAAGACCCAGCTGGATCCAGCGCGTGAGACATACCATTCAGAGCAACTCCAAGGGGGCTTCTCTTTAGGTATAGCAGGCCGGATATTAGCATTTGTTCTTTTCCTCTCTGTGCACATGTATTCAATATAAAACGTAAGTACTTAATTAATGAATTATGAATTGCGATTTGCTTAAAAGGGGAAACAAAAGGAAAACATGTGCAAGCAAATGTTATGGTGCCCTACATTAAACATCGTTAAAAACCTCCTTGACCTTTCACTGTACTAAATACACCCCTCTTCTCTGTCGATGACCACAGAGAGCTTATTCGCTCTCTATGTCCACATCTCTGGACTCCTTGGGCTTGCTTGGTGCCCCTTAGCAGGCGGGACCATCAGCAGATGCAGGGAATCCAAGCAGGGCAGGTGGATAACATGAAGCTTCAAGTTCAGAAAGTATGCAGCACAATCCACAATGATCTGTGTTGATGTAGATCTTCCCTAAACTGGGTTCGAACTTCACCTCATAATTGGGAAGCTCACAGCCAATCAGTGCCCGTGCATTTCCAGCTGCTTGAAAACCTACCCAACCAAGATGGGTCTGAGGGAACATCCTTCAAAGGGCTTCAGGGGAAGGCATGCCTTGTTCCCAGAATGCACTGTAGGTCCATCGTTAGGTAGTTGGAACCTAGCAGTTGTGTCTGAAGAGGAGGCTCATAGGTAAATTGGCCTGGCGAGTTAGTAGCACATCAAGGTTAATGCCGGAGGGGGCAGTGGTGGTCTGTTGTGGACAAGTGAGGAAGCAGAGTTTTAGACTCAGAAGAGGCAGGAAAGTAAACGACCTCTGGTTTTGATGACAAGAGTATTCGAGAGGAAGGAGCAAACCAGTGTTAAATGGCTGCAAGGCAGCCAGACATTTTTTTTGCTTTAAAGGAAGTGAGAGAGAAGTAGAAGTAAGGTGACGGGGAAACCAAAAGAGGAGTGTAGTCAATGAGTGAGGAGGCATTAAGGGGGAATGGAGAAGATGGCAAGGGACAGATCGCTATTGAATGATAATTTATAAAATGTGGACAGAGAGAGTGAGGAACACCAAATAGCACACACTTACATGTTGGAGAGACAGATTACAAAGCAGTCAGGAGCTGAAGGCTGCAAGCATAGTTTGGTAGTTGGCTGTGCTGAATGCTGCAAAGAGGTAGATGAGGATGGTTATAGACAGTGGTGGTGGGAGAGGGTCATCTCAATAGAGTGGATTTAGTGAAAACCAAAGTGCGGGCTAAAACAGGAGAGATCATTTTGGAGATGGTTAAACATCAGTGAGAACAAGGGTTTTGCAAAGAAGGGAAGCTGAGATACAGGACGGCAAATAAACAAGGTGGAGTCCAGCATGTTTTTTCACTGGTGCGAGGATACCAACAAGGGATTTTAAACATTCTGGGTTGGAGCCTGAGACAGATGTTTGATTGACGAGAGAGACAGAGTTTACAACTGTAGAGCAAATGTCTGGTAGTTTGATAACAGAAAGGGCACAAGGCAGGTTGACTGATCAGTGGATGTGTTTCAGGCCAGATGTAAAGAGATGATACTGCATTTATGTGTGTGTGTGTGTGGTGGGTACACAGTGATAAATCTGCTGAGAGGCATTCTGTTTGTCGGTGATCATGGAGGGGAAAAAGGACACAAAGTTGTGGTCAATGAGGCTAGACTGTATATTAATGTGGTGTGACAACGACTCACCTCTTTAAAGAACACTGCATCACGATGCAATAACCATCCATGGTCCAGCTCCCTCTTCTATCACTGGATGACTTTATTCTTGTCTTTGACCATGTACAATGCTTTGTTGCCTTTTGACTGACTAGGTTTGTGCTATAAAAATAACTCATACATACAGATGGATGCCAGTAAAAGATTATACCTCCATTCATTTGTTTACCACTTCGGCTCTCCCATGTATGGCATACCTAAAAAAAAGGGTCTTACCGCCACACCATTACTTTTGTGATACATTTCTATATATTGGTCCTCTATGATGCTTATTGAAATTGAATTAATCCTCTGGTGGGAACTTGTTTCCAAAGATTGACCTTCTGCAAGGTAGACTTCCACTTAGTAGCATTGCGGATGCGTCCTGCGTGCAGCTCACCTGATGCGAGGGCAGGGGGGACTATACAGAATCCATTGTGATAACTTTACACACTAGGTACTAGCATAACAAAGAGAAGAAGTTGCCACCGAGCACTTAGAATGGAATTGAGAAAACAATCATGCTAATTTACATCAGGAATGAGAAGTAGGGTTACACCAACCACCGTGGGCCCTGTAACTAAAAAGCTATTTACGCACCTAAGTTCAACTTAATTACTCAAAAAACAACAGCAAGAACAAAATCCCAACCCTGATTGATAGACTCCGGAATGATGGACTTTTATTCTTACTTATAGGACTTACAGGTACGAATATTCCACCAGTATCCTCAAATTCCGGATTGAGGGTACGTTTGTGGGCATTCCGGAGAAGCACTACCTACAAAAGTGAGTGAACACCACTCAAATGGTAGTCAGTCACCGTGGAAACAAATGCCATTGTACGTCTATCAAGGGCAGGAGTGTGTGCGTTTCCAGGGCGGCAATAGAGAAGTATTAATCTAAATTTTATGGGGTAGGGAGGATGGGTTTCTTTGCAGCTAAACAGGAAATCGAAATGTGTAAATGCAAATCTATGTCAGATGCATATACACAGAATTTCCCACATGGTGAAAATTCCACACAAACTTTTCCAATGCAAGCAGCCCATGTGAAACTATGGGGCCAGTTCGCAATGGCATTCAAGTGAGTAGGATTTCTATAGTACTACTTCACGCACTCGTGAATGATTGTGTGAATTAAAATGGAAATAGTCAAGGAATATTAATATACAAGGATTATAAACAGAAACGTGTTTGTCATCTGTGCACTTTTACTAATAGTGACTTGAACATTTAGGGGCCAGTTCACCAGATTTCTTCGAGTGTTAGAGGTAGTACTCATGTAGAAGTATTTCAGGTGTTCGTGAAAATGGCTTCCTGAATTAGCTCCTATGAGAAGCGCGCGTGAGCCAAGAGTGCCAGCCAGTGTAATTACCCATGGCCTGAAATCCGGTTCAAAGATAGAAAGTGACCTGAAATTCGGTTCAAAGATAGAAATAATACTGTAGAAGCAAATTTCCAATTATTTTTTCCTGACATCGTGTGCGATCGGACAAGGGGTGTACTCAAAACACTGCTGGCAACAGCAGTTCACATAAGGAGAAAGAAGGGAGTGATGTTTTTCACAGGGAGGGAGCGCTATAAACGGAATGGCGTCACCGTTGCCATGGTGTGAACTCTGAAACACCAAGAAGGGTAGGGGGAAAGCGCTTCCCGAGAGCAAGTGATTCTGCTGTTGTTTTTAGGCATCAGCTGCTGCGAATACCAGCTTGATTACACACACTAAACATCACAACTAATCTTTGTTTTGAGAGTTGTAAGAAGTCTACTAGAATCCGTGACAACGTAAAGCACACGGGCTGTCTGTCTATGCGGTGTGCTTTACAACCAGGACAATTCCTCTCAGCAACGTTTGAGGGCCTGGTTAAAGCAAGCTCCTGCCGAAGGCGATCTTCCTGTTGTAAACAAAAGCCAAATACACAACAAGCATTTGCAATGCAATAGGTCTCGCATTAGGAAAGTTTGAGCTATTGGTATTGTAAATGACACATTTTTTATTTATGTTTTGTTTTTGAAAATAGCGAAATTAATAGCTTTGTCATTAACAATGCCAATAGTTATAACTTTTGCAAATGTGACACCTATGGCATTTGTAATGCAATATGTGTTGTATTTACGTGACTTACATGTATTGATATTACAAATAACAATGGCTTCTAATTTTTTTAATAATTGATACTTAAATAAAAGTTACTGTAATTTATAATGGCAATAGCGTAAATGTTTGTAAATAACTTTTGGGAAGATTATGTTCAGTGTATTTTATTGTGATGAAAATCCAAGAACAGAAGTGAAATATTAAAATCCAGGGCCAACTTTAATCAGAGCCACTAGCTTTAAAGCGAGGGAAAAGGTGCACAACTTAAACTTGCATTCTTCGAAGTAAAAACGTAGGTACCACTGGTACCTGTTGGTAAAATTAAGTCAGCCCTAAATGTGGGTCTCTCAGTTACTACCTATTTCGTTGCTCAGAACGTCTCTTCTGTGCCAACACTTGGCCTGGAGGTGCAGGTGGCTGTTTAAGGGCCTCTTGTAATCAGTTCACCTCAGTCTATAGTAAGACAGCAAGAAGGAAGGTTCCAGAAGTAGGTTGAAAGAGTAGATTATCGAGCAGAAGAGTGAAATAAAAGAGACCAAAATTATGGGCAGAAGAGGTAATTAAGATAATGTTATAGAAAAGAGTGGAGATTGGGGGTGAGAGAGAAAAAGAGAAAAATCAGTATCAAATTACTGCCACCCGAAATGAGCAGGACGGATGAATCACAGAACCTGAACTGCCCCAGTAGCTTCCAGAATAGGTGTGATGCTGATTTGAGGGCAGGAAGATGAGCAGGCACTGGTGAGTACTGTGAGGGGCTTATACAGAAGCTCAGCGAGAAGAGCTGAAAAACAAACCTGTGTCGGGTAAAAAAAGACCACCAGGGGGCACTGTGAGAAAGAGCATAATTCGCATCCCGAAATGCAGCGTTGTGGCTCTCTGCAGTTTCACAGATCGTCTTGTCCCGTGTTAGCCTGGTCTTAAAACCTATTTACGCTGACGTCTGGCTGTGAGATTGTTCTTTGAAGCACTCGCAGGGATTTTCAACGCACGTCTTGTCCCACCGTGGAATTATTTGCAGGTAGTTCGATAAAGGGGAAAAGGGCCTGCATATTTTATGGCTGTCTATTTAAAAGAAAAATGCTTGTATTGCACATCTTAGTTTTTATCATACAAATAATTTTAAATAATTCTGTCATGGAAAGATAAAATGCATAGCGGTAGAAAATAACAGGCCCCAATAAATTAATAGAGCAACTTCACACATCGAGGCCCGAAATCTAAGCTCTCTAAACCCCACGTGCATTTTTGTAAGGCGCCGTATTAGCATAGTTCACTTCAGCCAGTTTTACGCCCCCTCACACGTGCCTCCAGCCAGCTGCCCTGTGAGGAGCGACAGCGCCGCTTCCAACCTGCTCCGAGTCGCGACCTCCCTGTACAGTGGGGTATTCCCAGAAGCCCCCGGGACGACATAGCACATGGACCGGGCAGAAGGAACCATGGGATTTGCATATATTGACCTACCTGCCAAAATAACAAAATATTCCTCAAAGGCCTTGTGCACGAGTCCCTTGCTATTTGGGAAGCATATGTTTCCTGCAGACACTGCAATACGATTGTATTTGCCTCAGATTCATGATTAAAAAAAAATTGCCGCAAAACGAGACTACAAAAACAGAGCTTGCAGCATCCTCGGTGTATATTCCAGTTAGCCTGTTACACGTGGTTTTAAAGCAAACACGGCACCAATTAGTGTTTGGATAATGGACTGAGTGTGCACTGCAGAAAAAAAACAAGGAAAGTTCTACTGGTAAAAAATCAACAGCTAAAATAAAAACAAGTTTAATACACTGGGAGGGGGGAGGAGAAATACGAGACACGGCCTGGTGGCCGTGAAAGTGAAAGTACCGCCGGCCGTGGGCAGTGAATAATTAGGGGAGGAGAAATCGCCGCAAAACGAGACTACAAAAACAGAGCTTGCAGCATCCTTGGTGTATATTCCAGTTAGCCAGTTACACATGGTTTTAAAGCAAACACGGCACCAATTAGTGTTTGGATAATGGACGGAGTGTGCACTGCAGAAAAAACACAAAGAAAGTTCTACTGGTAAAAAATCAACAGCTAATATAAAAACAAGTTTAATACACGGGGGGAGGGGGAATTCGAGACACGGCCTAACGGCCGTGAAAGTTAAAGTACCGCCGGCCGTGGGCAGTGAATAATTAGGGGAGTAGAAATGCCTGAGGCCAAGCGCACGCTGGGGGAAGCTTCAGGGGAAGCAACAGATGGCTGGCTTTGATGTGGTGATGCAAGGCAGGCAGGCAGGCAGGCAGGCGGATAGAAGCGTGTGCACGGGACACATGCACTTATGGAAATCCGCATTTTTTGAGAGCTTGGTTTAGCTCTTAGTTTAGCCCCAATAGGTTTCGAGTTATAAATAACTCAACCTAAAAAACAACAAGTACATTTCACCACGTGGTAAACGCTACTAAATAGGGCTGCACATGAGCAGGGCCACTAGAATTATGAGGCAAAAGAGAACCAAATTATGCGGCGTGGTTAACTAAATTATGAAGAAAAAAATGCAAATTATGCAGCATAGTGTGGCACATTGTGTGATATCTCTTCATAATTTTCTCATTTTTACACGTTAACACTGTCTGGCATAATATTTCATCTTATTAGTACTAGTTCTTCACCCAAATACAGAAATATTCAACTAACATGTAAATAGTCAACCATTGCGAAGTGCCTTCCACTGCAAAGTAACACGCATCACTGCATTCTTAGTAACTTTTGATCCGTTGGAGCTAGAAACAGATTTTTTGTGTTGCTTGCAGTCTGAAAATTATGCAGTAGATGATGGATTATGTGTCAAATGCGCCAAATCCATAATTATGTGAAAAAATCCTCAGCCGCTGGATCGCATGACTCGAGTGGCCAGGGTCCGGTTGCTGGTTTGTTTTTCCTGCCGTGAGGGGAACGGCATAGTGCGTTACCCACGCCATGAGGGGAACGGCTGTGCACGAACAACTACAGCCCCCAGCAACCCCTGCATCCGCGACGCTGCACTCGTGCCCAGAGGTGCTAGAAAAGCACCGCCGACCTCCCGCAGCACGGGACGCCCAGGGTCCGCTTGCTGGTTTGTTTTTCCTGCCGTGAGTGGAACGGCATAGTGCTATACCCACACCGTGAGGGAAACGGATGAGCACTAACAACTACAGCCCCCAGCAGCCCCTGCTGCCGCGGCGCTGCACTCGTGCCCAGAGGTGCTAGAAAAGCACCGCTGACCTCCCTCAATGCGGGCGTGCCCGGGCCAAGGGCGGGCCCGTCTTCGCCCATCATAGCCAGGAAGAGGCAGGGCAGGGCCAACACCCTTTCATCTGAGGATCTGGGTCGCAGACTAGTGACGGAGTTTGTTGTAGGTACTATTTTTACTCGTCATTACTGCCATTCTTGAGCTCGTTGGTAGTATTGGTGTCCCCTTGTTAAGAGTTCAATCCCCTTATATCATACTATATCGGACCATTTGTGACTCTGCCCAAAAAAAACTATAGGGGCCTAGACTCTGAATTTTAAACTTAGGCGCCCGTCCTGCACATGGTATCTCAGCTTTTTATACGGATTTTACATTTTTATATCACTGCCATTTATTTGCATTTATAGCACAAACATATTGCTCTGATGAGCTTTTATTGTTGATATTGTATTGGTTTATGCCTTAAGTACTGTACTGCTGCACTAGGCACTTGGACCTAGGGTTTGGCATCACTCTTTGTGTATCATTTGGACTATATGTTTTTATATTATTGCTGCTAAGCACATATATGCATTTCTGTATTTTTTGCACTAACAAATTCCCTATTGAAGTGTTTATAGTTGGATTACTTTTTTCTTCTCTTTGGTACTCTATTGCATTTTGCACTTTGTATATTGCATAAGACATTTGCACTTTGTATATTGCATAAGACACTTTGTCCCAAACTTGATTTAGTACCCCTGCAGAGACCTACATTAATTTAGTGTTCTCTGAGATAGTCAATATGAATAGGCAGAAGAGAAACCTGGGGAAAAGTGTGGCAGGAACTTTAGATGCCTTTATTCTGAGGGCAGAATCAGCCCTCATTAATGAAATAAAACTTACTGAACATAGGCTATCTCTTGAACCCCACCCTTCACAAGGTAGACTCTCTCTAACCCCGCAATCTCTGATTCTCTAACGGCCTTAAACCAGGAGGAGGCTTCGTTATCCCGGTTGAGCCAGTCTTCTTCTGTTGTCCCAGAGATTCAGCCTCTTGCTCACTTCTGGAGCAAGAACTTAGCCCTGTTAAATCTAAAACTACAACTAGAGGGCAGAAGGCCAAACTGAAGTCTACTGGTATCGTTGGTCCGCCCTCCCGTAAAAAGGAAGAAGCGGGGATTAACCAATCTAAATAAAATCAACCCAGGGCACCACTGGAAGGAAGACATTAGCTGTGCCAACCATGAATGCTTGTAAAGAGGGTCTCCCTACTCAGATGAACCAGTTAATGTTGGGGCAATCCATCGACAGTACACAGGAGGTGAACTTCTGGGGCAGGCTGTAAACCATGTTGTCTACTCTACTAGATCCAATTATTCAAAAAATTGGTTTTGTAGAAGCTAGGTTGTTTAAATTAGAGGGGTTGGTGGGGCGCAAGCCGCCAGATACAGCATCAGATAGCACAAACACTAGTAAAGACCTCATTGCCAAGGGGGTAAAAAGGATTAGGGGTAGGTTCAGTAGAGAGGCTTGCAGTGAATAGCTAGGCGGTGGATAAGAGCAGCTCTAAAATCACTAGAACTGATAGGGTGGACACTACAACAATGTCCTGAAAGTCCCATACTAGAGCAGGATCATCTGTGTCTCACAAGGTAAGGAGGCCAGAGAGAAGGGACATACAGTTAGTAAATCTCCCTATTATGGACCTTCCACCTGAATCCACCCCATATGTAGTGGTTTCGGGAGTGTCCCCTCCCTCCCCAAAGGGATTAAGGAAGATTATGGGCAGCTGATTAACAAAGTAAATCACTGGTTTACACATAACACTACCCTAGGTGTTGGCCTGACTAGAAACATCCTCATGGCTTTTTGGGTCAGCTGGATAGGGAACACACGCAAAATGGGCTCTGGCGACTGCTTGATTGCAAATTTTGATAACCCACATATTGCTGCCGTATTTTAGCTGGGGATAATGGCCTCTCCCCTTCACAGGGATCTGTCATTAGGGTTTTACATTTGGGTTACTTCTAGAAGCCAGGTCCACCTAGGGACATGATTGAAAACGTCCCCAGAGTTTTCCCAGGAGGTGGGCGGTCAAGTAGACAAGCATGTAGGCAACAGCCTAACCTCAGGGTTTATCCACCCCGGAATTAGACTGGCAGTTTGGCACTGACCTCTTATTAAAATCAAACAATCGATTTGCTGCTTCAACAGGTTTGGAGGATTGTGATTGACTAACCCCTCAGTCCCCAGCGGAGGCAGCCTCAAGGCCCTTAGATGTCAACTTCCTATCCTGGAACATTGCTGTGTTGGCCAACAAGCTCCATGACCCTCTCTGGGTACAATTTGTAAGGCAAATTACAGTAATTAGCCTTCAGGAAACATGGTCAGTGGATTGTGACCTATTTCTGGAAGGTTATAAGGCTTTCTTTGTCCCGGCTACCCCATCGGTGAGCGGAAGACCAAAGGGTGGTCTAGTTGTGTTTATCTCGGTAGCCGTTGACTGCCGGATCCAAGTAATACCAACTACCAATCCTGGAATTTTGGCTTTGTCAGTAAAAAGGGGAGATTCCAGATGGGGGATTGTTAACTGTTGTAACTCAGTAGCCTATCTACACGAGGCTTCTAATATCACCACTTTGGGAATGATCATGAGACAATCTTTGGGACTCAGTATAAATAACCTAATGGTTTCTGGGGATTTTAACATACACCCCTGTGGTAACCCATTAACATCAAAGACTGGGGTTGTTTTATCTAGGGGTGCACTGAGACCGACGGATGGCAAGCATAGAATAAAATGGGCTCAGCTGTCCCCTGTCAAGTTTTATAAAAAAGTCAAAATATCTTGTGCCCAAGAAGTACTTTGATGTACTACGGAGGGTGCCCCTCCTAATCAGGTTCTTGGTGCATTCGAGACGTTAGTACAAAAAGTTGGTGACATTTTATGTGTCCCAGCTAGCAAAAATGCCTCATATCGTCCCAGGTGGTTCGACTCCCACTACTCTAGAGCAGCAAAAAGGTTGAGAGAAGCCCTGTCAGTCAAACCGAGAATCCAGTCTGATGTATGTGCTAGTTGAAAGCACTATAAAGCAGCCCTGGCCAAGCGAAAGGGTAATCTGAAAGAGTAAGCTTGGAGGGAGCTGATCGACTCAAGCACTCTTGAGGTTCTGGAGTGTTGTGAATAGGCCCCTTTTCAATCAGGAAGGGGGGGCTAGATTCACAAATTACAGAGAGATGTGGGTACTTTATTTTAAATCTATGTTTGATTGCCCTCAGGTGCCCAATCCCAAAAAAAGCTGGGATATAAAGGATCCTGTATTAACTTTTGACAGGGCTGAGATCCTGGATGGCATTACAGGTTATCTATCAATAAAGCACCAGGGCCAGACGGGATCCTCCCCAGACTTATTTAAGGCAGACCCTCCATTCTGGGCGCCGATATAGGAAACAGTTTTTAATGCAGTGGCAAAGAGTGGTTGTCCCAAGTCTTGGGCTTCCTCAACTATTGTCCCTGTTTTTAAGAAGGGAAAAGAAATAGTACCCATTGTTATAGATTAATCTTGCTTATAGACTCCGTGGTCAAAGTGGTAGGGCGCATTCTCCTACAGTGATGATCAACTTGGACAGTTGAACATAAGATCATGTCTGATGTCCAGTACGGATTCCTGCAGGGACGCTCTACCATTGCTCAGTGTCTTAATTTATCTATGATACTAAGCAAATATACCGTTGCTCACCCCGGATCTATTCATCTTGCCTTCATGGACTTGTCATCTGCGTTTGACTGTGGAAACTGGGACAAACTGTGGCAGTCCATGAGGGCAATAGGGGTGGAGATCGGTATTGTTAATTTTCTTGAGGATCTGCATATTTCCACTTAAGCTAATGTCAGGTTCTCACAGGATTTGCAGGTCACTAGGGACTTGGATATTAAGAGGGGAGTTCGGCAGGGATTCATCCTGGTGCCTTTTTTATTAAATTTTTATACAATAGAACTGGATAGCGTACTGAGGGCAACAGGAGCTGACTTTCTCTGCGTAGGACATTCCAGTCCTGCTTTATGCGGATGACACCGTCCTCATATGTAGGACTCAAATCGGTTTACAATCCCTTTTAACTCCTTTTTCAAGATTTATGACAGAACAGGATTTGGCAATTAATAATTCGAAGTCTTTGTCATGAAAGTGGGGCAACAAAGGAAAAAGAGTTTCCAGTTTAGTGTTGTAGCTGCTAAGATCCCCCGTACAAATGTATTTTCCTACTTAGGGGTTTTATTTGACGATCAACTAAAATGGGGCCCCTTAATTCAGAGGAAAAAAGGGGATCTGGCTCGGGTCAGCGCCGCAATTTTTTACTTTGCCCCTAAAGTAGGGAAACCGACAGGAGCTATGCTACAAGTGTATCAAGCAAAAAGCTTAACCATAGCGACATATGGTAATGAAATATGGGGTTACACTGCTATAGATTCCCTCCAGGTAGTGGAAAATTATATTCTGAAACTATTACTATGTGTTCCGCGTGGAACCTCTAATTTAGCGGTCCACGAGGAATTGGGGGTCTCCTACCTAAGTGACACTCTTGCGCTGCGTCCCCTGATTTTTTGGTTAAAGTTTTGGTTGAACGAAGATTTAATCCTCACTCATTTGATTTTAAGAGAATGGATGACCCTAGATAATGCAGCTCGCATCCCCTGGCTTAAATATATTAAAAGAGGGTTTGAATGGATTGGGCGGACCGCCTTATTTTCCAATCCTCACGCCATTGCCAGAAAGGATGTGGAATTAACCAAGACAGCCTTTTTGAGTCGAATGATAGCAGACAGGGAAGCTGAGGAGGACCAGAAACCTAGTGTCCGGACATATCGAATGCTCAAATCAATGCCATTGATGGAACCCTATCTCATGGGGTCTCTGACAACACACGAGAAATTCATTTTAACCAGGTTTCGGATTAATCTCTTCCACCTTCAGCTAGCAAGACCTAAGGGGGTTAACAGAGGTCAAGTGCTAGCTCCCTGCGGCTGCGACGGAAAGTCTCCCCAGGATCTGCTGCACTTTGTGTTCTTTTGTAAACTGTATGAATTTCCCGCAGGCATTTTTTAGTTCCTATTTTAAAAAAGATGAATTTTAAACAAGTTAGACCATCCCTTTTGTATCTCCAATTGTTGAAGGAGGACTATATCTTCTTTATAGTAGGGTTTTTAGAAGCATCTGTGAAATCAAGGTATTGTATGGATATGTAGAGTCTGTTTATTTAGATATGTTTTTAGCTGATTTACTGAGAGGTACTGGACCTTTTCTTGTAAATTGTGTTAATACGTAACTGTTTTTATGTATTGTATCTGTGTAACTTTTATGGATTTTGAAAACAAAAACCGAATAAAATTTATTGACTGACTGACTCCAATGGCCCGCACGTTAACATTATTCACTGTTTTGCAAGAGGACAGCTGCACAAAAATACCCAAAGATGACTGACAATTAGCCAAACCTGTGCTAATTACGAGTAAAACAAAAGGCGTTCACCATGGGTGTAACACAAGCCCCTGCAGGTGCAGTGAGCCCCCAACCCTTCAGGGGCCCGAAACCCATGGCTCCATTCAGCCCTAAACCGATAAATATATATGAGGGAGCCTTCTCCATGCTCTGCAGGGGCCTCAATCATTATGTGTTACGTCATTGTTCTTATGGTTTTGGAGACTGCAATGGTGGATGACATGCCGCAGGCTTTGCTGCAAACACTGTGGAGTTAGCTTGCATATGTTGGTGGGTGAAGCCTGGCTGGGAGTTGTTCGTGAGATGATGGTACTAGATGTCTAAGAGAATACCAGGCAACTGTGAGGGTGCATAGAGGGCTGCTGGGGGGGGAGTGGAAGAGTCTGTGGCGGGAGTAGAGCAGGTGGGACTATGCACTGGCGGCTTCTGCAACAATAAGTACCTCCACTGAGGCCACTTGACATAAAGAACCCCTCTGTGGCCATCTTTGAGGGCCAAGGTGCCCGACTTCATTTGTTTCTAAAATGTTACCTGCTCACTTCTACTGAATGGATGAGGTGGCCTGGGTTTTAAGGCCACAGCCTCGACTTCTAGTGTTGGCTTCAGAATAAGTCTCACTGTATTATTTTCCTAGCATGTTTCTATTAAAGAGGGGTTCTTCTATCAAAAGGTGGTGGGCAATTGCTTCAAATTGTAAATATTCTTGGACACGATCAAGACCTGTTCCTGATCTCTTTGAGCAGAACCATACTGGACAGAGGCCAGGTGGTAGCTGGAATATATCTATGTTTGCCAAATCAATCTTCACTAAATGACCGTAATCGCAGATCGGACCTTTAGACATAAGAAAGATAACAAGCTATTACAACTACGGCAGGCTAAACCTCCGCCATCTTCCACTCCTGTGGAATATTAACTTCTACCAATAAACTCGGGGTCCGCCTCAAGGTGCTGTCATGTACCTGTTCCACATCTGTGATGGTCGCTCAAGAAGGCCTAGAGCCCACACTTAGGTACAGATTTTCTAAAAACTATATAGCGCAAGGCTTTGTGAAACTCAACAGTTCTGTTTTGCGTGAAATGAAAATTGGGCAGCGCCATTGTAACAGAGACTCGCATGCCAATGATGTTTTGTAGGTTTACATGCAGCCAACTGTCTATTTATTTATTTTTGAGATTTATACAGCGCGTGCGATTGCCCATGGGCGTCTCGGCGCTAGAAAACTGTGGACGTGTTCCCGAGGTTTATGCCGGAGCTTATTCTTGATCAAACAGCCAGGTTTTTAACTTTCTGCGAAAATGCATCAGGGAAGGGCTGTTTTTGATGGAGACTGTCAGGGAGTTCCATAGTCTGGGAGCTGCCACAAGGAAGCGTCTATCGCCCCAGTTGACAGTTTTTGTTCGTGGTATTTGTAGCATTTTAAGGTTACTAGATCGGAGCGATCTTATGGAGGATTGGTATCTGAGTTGGGATTTCAGGAAATGTGGACCACAGTTGTGCAAAGCTTTATAGAGTATGCACAGCGCTTTAAACTTGATTCTGTTTCGAATCTTAAGCCAATGCAAGTCCCTTATAGTATCAGAGATTGGTGAAAACTTTGGGAGTCCTGACAGGAGACGAGCTGCAGCGTTCTGGATGGTCTGCATTTTGTTAGTCACTCTTGCTTGGGCGTTGGTGAATAGGCCGTTACAGTAGTCAAGAGATGACAACACGAGAGCGCTTACCAGCGTCTTACCTGCTGAAATTGGCAGAAACGGTTTGATTTTTTTGATAAGCCTGAGTTTATGGTGGGCTGTTGATGCTATTTTATTAGCGTGGGTCATAAAAGTCAGTTTTTCGTCAAAAAACCACCCCCAGATTTCTGACGGTGGTGGCTGGTGTAGGGGGTGTTCCATGCGTTGGGGGCCACCAGGTATTTGACCATCCGGGGGGGAGGTGTCCAAATATGACAACCTCCGTTTTTTCAGCATTTAGTTTCAAGCAATTGGAGGCCATCCAATCACCAATCGCTCGCATGCCCTCTTGGAAATTTTCAGCTACCTTGTCTCCATTCCCATTGATGGCCAGTACAAGCTGGGTGTCATCCGCGTATGAGGTGAGGCTCATCCCATAGGCCTTGATGACAGAGGCCAGGTCCGACACGTAGATATTGAATAGTGTCGGACTAAGGGATGAGCCTTGAGGAACCCCACACGGTAGTGATAGCTTGTGTGAATGGAAGGGCCCCAGTGTAACCATCTGTGATCTCCCGGCCACGAAGGAGGAAAGCAGGTTTTTAGCCATGTGACGGATGCCTACATTTTCGGCACGGTCGACCAAGATCTTGTGGTCGACCGTGTCGAAGGCTGCAGACAGATCTAGCAATACTAGTATTGCTGTGCCTCCCTGGTCCCGAATCACTCTTATGTCCTCAGTCGCTTTTATTAAGGCTGTTTCTGTTCCGTGGAATTTGCGAAAACCAAATTGCGTATTATCCAGTAGTTGGTGGTTTTCTATGAACTCAGAGTTGTATTTTCATGGCTTTTTCCGCCACCTTGGCGAGAAAGGGGAGACTGGCTATGGGGCGGTAATTTTTTGCTTGGTCTTTGTCCAGATTTGCTTTCTTAAGTAAAGGTTTGAGCAGGGTGTTTTTAAGGGAGCCTGGGTATATCCCAGTTCTGAACATTGTGTTGCAGATAGATCCAATGTCAGGAGAGAGGTAGTCCATAATAGGGCGGATGACTTTAAGAGGAAAGGGATCTAATGCTGAGCCTGATTTAATTGTAGCTGTTATTTCCTTGATTTGTGTTTCTCCAAGGGCTGAGAACTGAGATAGTTCGGTGTTGTTGGTCCTGGTGTTGGATGTGGGAGAGCTGGTTACTGTTGTTGAGGAGAATGCTTGGTATATATCATTCACCTTTGTGAAGAAGAAATCGGCCAGAGTATCACAGAAAGCTTAGGAATGTGGAGGATTAAGATCCGGTGCGCTTCCTGCCAAGGCCTTGGTTATATCAAAAGGTTTTTTGCTAGAGTTTTTAGCGGAATTTATTTGTTCGGTGAAGTAGAGTTTTTTTGTTTCTACTATTAAGGCTTTGTAGTGTCCAAGTGCTTCCTTATAGCTGGTCTTGCTTTCTGCGCTGTAAGATCTGCGCCAGTGTCTCTCCCTGTTCCTACAGAATTGCCTCTTGATGCGTAGCTCCTCTGTGAACCACGGAGCTGATGGTGTTACTCTATTTCTGGAGAGTTTTTGGTGGAGGCTAAGGAGTTGGTGGCGGTACCTATCCAATCCTGATATTGTCGAGTGGCTAGGTTTGGGTCAGATGTAGGATCAGGACGGGTTTTTCCGAGTAGGGTCGTTAGCTCAGATTGGTCTATGTCCTTCCAGACTTTGATGGTTTGTGGTTTCAATACAGAGTGGGGTCTGAGTCTTTTTGATTGGACTGATATTTTTAATAGGATGACAAAATGGTCGGTCCAAGGCATTGGTAGCGTGTCTATTATGTTAACGTCTTGTATGTTAGAGAAGATACCATCTAACGTGTGACCGGCTGTATGGGTAGGGGTGGTTACCAATTGCCGAAGATTCATGGTTTTCATGTCTGATATCAAGGAATAAGTGTCCTTGTCTGAAGCATTCTCAAGATGGAAGTTCAAGTCGCACAACACTGTGAATGAATCTTCCAGCGATGGTGCTTCTAATAGCGTGCCCAGATTTGCTAGAAAGTGAGTGCGAGTGCCTGGTGGTCGATAGAGAAGGATGCCTTTAAAATGAAACGAAGGGGTGAATTTAATATCAAAAAGAAGAGCTTCGCAGGAGGTGGAAGGGATGTGAGATGTTCTGACCGATATGTGGTCACGGGCGAAGATGGCTTGTCCTCCTCCGCGCTGCCCTACTCTATCTAGGCGGTAGGCATAGTAGCCTGGGGGGGTCGCGACAACCATGTCAGGATCGGATGCTCCGTCCGTCCAAGTCTCCGTGACGAAGAGACAGTCAAGGTTGTTGTTGACAATGAGGTCGTGGATTTCTTGTCTGTTTTTGACGAGGGATCGAGCATTGATTAGGGCCGCGGTGAAGTCAGTGGACATAGATGCAGTGGCAGCATGCGTTTTAATTTTTTCATTGGTTATCTGTAACTTAACATTGCAGAGAGGGCATGTAGGTTGTGTGGTATCCGACCATAGGTGTGGATTATATTGAGCGCAGTCGGTGTTGGGCTTACGCAATGCCATCAATGTAGATTTGGAGTAAATGTAGGGGTGCAATCGTGGGGGTTGATCAGGGGTTCTGGCCCTAGGCCCGGTCTCGGCACGGACTAGCACAGACGAGCACAGACGAGCACAGACGAGCTTGCCTTATGCGCGCCTTTGTCGCGCCCGCTGCGCTCGTCCGCTGCGCTTTTGTAACATGCACATTATTATAGGGAGGGGAAAGGCAGAGGGGCATGGCCTCGAGTGGGCGTGTCCCAATCAGGGCGAGGGGAATGTGGTAGGCGGGAAATTGGCGATTTCGCCCTTAACAGCGCTCGTTTTCAGCGAGGAAGGGTGCCTGCACACCGAGGATGTGTCCCTGAAGTGGAAATTGATTTAAAAAACCAGGTGAAATTTTTCAATTTTACAGTTTTAAAAACAGTGAAATGCTCTGTCTTCCTGCTACTCCCGGCTGTGCCTCAGGAGGGTCCAAAGTTATCTGCGAGCTTGTTAGATCAGCGCGTTTTTTATAACTTTGTGAAGGGGGCGTGGTCTCGAGTGGGCGTGTCCCAATCAGGGCGAGGGGAATGTGGTAGGCGGGAAATTGGTGATTTCGCCCTTACCAGCGCTCGTTTTCAGCGAGGAAGGGTGCCTGCACACAGAGGATGTGTCCCTGAAGTGGAAATTGATTTTTAAAAAAAACAGGTGAAATTTTTCAGTTTTACAGTTTTAAAAACAGTGAAATGCTCTGTCTTCCTGCTACTCCCGGCTGTGCCTCAGGAGGGTCCAAAGTTATCTGCGAGCTTGTTAGATTAGCGCGTTTTTTATAACTTTGTGAAGGCAAATTGTGTAAAATTAGTATATTTGTGGAACATAACCATATTCCAAGTGGAAATATCATGCAATATTCTGCAAGCCTATTTACTGCCTGGCTTTATTTGGTGTTAGGATACCACACAAGCTAGATTGTACTACTCTGCATGGAATGTTAGGTTTGTCTGTGGCGTTCCTACTTAATTATGGCCCATTTGCACAGATGAGCAGTGCCTTTGGGGTACCAGATGCAAAGCATTTGGATTTACGCTTATATCAACTTTTGGCATGAAAATTGATCGGTGAGGCCGTTTGCCCCACTTAGCGTCGTGGAAGCGGCAATGGTATTCCTGGAAAATCTGGCTCTAGAAGCTAATAATAGCTACCTATTGGTGGTGAGGAGGAATGCAAGTGCTCAACTTCCTTCAGCAAAGTGTGATGTTGTTCCACACAAAGAAATCACACTGCCAGACCAGTTCTTCAAGGCCTTTCAAATTCAAAGGCCATAAAGCCATTTTTGTATCAAGTGTACCTATTGTCCATGGAGCCACAAACACTAAATACTACCATTATATTACTTAATTACCAAGGACCTCCTATTCAGGTTTTGACTTTCAAAGAATAGCTGGGCACATAAAGAAAATAATCACTGCGAGCGTGAGTAGTGAAACGAGAGTCAAGGGCCATTGAAGGCTCCTGCTCCTGGCTGCTCTCCATACTCCGCATCGCAGAGCTGCGCGGAGTGCTGCTGTCTGACAATCCTTTTCTCTGTAGTGTCCAAGGTTAACATAGGATAGATAACATGGCCTCCACAGTGTCATACATACCCTTTTCAGCACCAACCCAGGAGATCGATCACCCTACATGTGACCGACGCCGGTCTAAGACACTGATCCATTGAAGCACTGATCCATTAGAGCAATCCTTCACTTCGACCACTGCAGCCCAGGAGACACTTGTCTGTGGTTTAAGAGAATGTCCCAGATAGAAGTACTCGAAGCAGCATGGTGCTCGGATACAGCCAGAGCTGGAGGATGAATTGAGGTTGGTCTCCACATACCAGAAGGTCTTCGTCTTCTCTAAGGTAGGGCGCAGCAGCAGATCCTCTTCCTTGGTCCTGGAGTATATTCACTACTCTTACTGATAAGCAGCCTATATTTCTGCCTCCAGTCCTACCCTTGTCCTGTACAGCTGTGCAAAGGTCTTCAAGGATAATCATCGACACTGAATAAGCCAAAAGGCCTGGGCGTTGATTCCCAAAAAATGCCAGAGGTAGCGGATGTGTTATCTATTGCTTAATTTGTGCTGGTGGCTACCAGCACTTATTTTTCTGTATCAGACATTTTCCGAGAGCAAGCAAGGAAAACACACACAAACATTTTAAAAGAAAGACGAATAGAAAGAGAAAAAAAGCCACAGAGGAAGAAACAACCTGCAAGAGTGAGATAAAGGAGTAGGGAGTGTCTGGTGGATATAATGCGACCAGGTTTGGTATTTGGTGCCCCAAAATGTAATTGCACGGGCATCCAAACAGAGCTTCAGGCACTGGCAATCTTTCTTTTAGAAAGTAAGCAATGGTGACATCACATAACATATGACCTTAATGACATCATTGAAGGTTGCATCAGAGGCCCCTTGACCCTGATTTCTGCCAGGAAGGCTTGTCACATTACCCATACATTACAATTTCCATCGCTGACGTTCCATAAAAACCCCCTGATTAGCACAACAGCATAACAGACAAATGTCTATTTTAGATACCACCTATATTATGGAGCGGACTTGAACTTTTGGAAGTTTGGGTGGAAAATACTTGCCCTGAATTGTAGTGAGTGAGTGAGCAAATAAAGTAATACAGAACTCTTCTAGGGGGTTTCTTCCCCATGGGAAAAACTTGAAAAGAATGGGATGAAATAGTGCATTTTAAAGTCAAATACTCACATACATTTGCTAAAATGCCATAGGCACTGAAATGGCACTAGTTTACCAGATCGATTAATCTTGATGTTCCCCAGGAGTTAATCCCATTTTTTTCAAAATGTGGTATAGGTGCCCCCATGTGTCAAAAATTACCTCCTTTGTGCCATAGCCAATATTGTGTCACCGGTGTTCCCATATTCCATGGCTGCCCCTTTCTACCACAAATGACATAAAATGTACCAGTGCCAGAATTCTCTGCACTTTATGCCATCCATATAGGTGACTCCTATCTATGCCACATAGGTGACTCCTATGTCAAAATGTCCTCTATGTTGTGGGCAGCATTTTGTTATGGTTACCACGCTCCAACATGCCAGGTTGTTCACTGTTATGCCAAGAATTAAGTCCATTGTGCTAGCATCAGCATTCTGCCACTGGTGTTCACATGCCAAGAACTTCCTCAAGTATGGGGCTTAACACATGGGGGGACCTATATGCAGATGGACTATTCATCGACTGTAAGGCTTTGTTCGCTGGTGAAGCACCTACACCACTAGATGTCTTTTACTAAATCAAGCTCTAAAATAATGTCAAGGCAGCCACTCCTGACTACCATCAAGAGCCTTCCACACTTAATACCCTGCATACTTAACACCAACAGTCCTAGACATTTAGTATTGTCTCTGTACCCCATGGTGCAGCTTGAAGCACCGGACAAGGCGAAGAACAGGATGGAATTTGGAGCTCGGGAGTACACTTACTGATAAACAATGGGTATACTGCTGTCAGCAGACACGCATATCTCCTTCAGTTGCATGCTCCATATCATTCATTTTATATTCTTACTCTGAATATACTACATTTCTGCTAGATTGTACCGGTATCACTTAAACACAGATGATAGATGCACCACGTGTGGCGCAGAGGGAGCGGACTTCCTTTATCAGGCCTGGTCTTGTGGACCGATTTGGGCATACTGGAATGAGATAGAAGGGCCACTTGCACTCATGCTTGGTCACACTATACGGCTCACACCACTACTCGGACATACAAAGGCCATTGAGGCAGGGCGTAGGAAATATGTGGCACTTAGCAATTTCTTGGCCAAGGGTAGAGTTGAATGTAAGTGGGGTAGAGACAGGGCACCGAAATTTATGGAGTGGCTGGAAGACCTCACCTCTTATAAGGACCAACTAACCACATACGCTGAGTTACTCGCCCCAGTACCAGACCCCAGGATATCTGGGATCCCAAACAGGTATACCTGATGACACAAACATCTGACTCTGTTAGGCGCACACAACACAAGTTAAAGGGCATACATCCCCCGAACCTACCGCTTCGAGTATTACAGGGAATTAAGGAATTTACATGATGTATTGTTTTACTGCAGATATTTCATGTGCTGTTTTGGACGTGAATATATGAGGGGGTATTGAGACTGCTTCCTACAGGCACCTAGAATGACACCTAAGCACGGACCATGACGTAACAGATGCTCAATTCTACGAACTGCCTGTATATACCTTTGATGTATGAGAGTGTTGCTGGGTTACAACAGAGCCACCTGTGTTGGGGGCACTGGGTATTGGAATGGTACATAATGCTATTGCTTTGACATAAGTTTGAACGTGATTGTCTTTGTACTGTGTCATTGATGAAAAATGAATAAAGAAAGTTAAAAAAAAATCCTCAAGTATGCAAGTATTGTTCCATGGTTGTCCTATATGCCATTAAATACCTCGAGTATGCCAGAACCAGTATTTTACTATTGGTTTCCTTTATGCCAAGAATTACCCCCACTGTGCCAGTGACCGAATTTTCTCATGGGAGTTTGTCATGCCGAGCATAATTGCAAAAATACTAACATCAGTATTTTGCCTGAGTACAGATTACATTCTCCCTCACATACTCTCTCATATTCACTCACACTCATTCCTTCTCAATCACACTTTTTTACACCCCATTACACTCATTCAGATTCATTCTCACTCACCAATGCTTTGTGTCAGGTTTGCATCTCTTTGTCCAAGTATTGGGGTGGGATTTTCTATCCAATGCAAATCAGGATTTCTATTGGATAGCATCCCAAAGTAAAGCAAAGTTGCGAGTTTACTCTACTTTGCATCAAGGGGGCATTAATGCAACCACTCATGGGTTGTGATGAAAATCCCAATCTACATACATTGCTAGACAATAATTTGCCCAAAATCTTATATCTCCTCAAGCACATGTCCAGCACACATACAAAGTAGGAAAAGCATTAATGCATAGTTTATTTTTTTTATTACTGGAAGGGACCCATTCCAGTAAAAAACCTATTATTCAGAGAACGCACTATGACGCATGGGTGTGTGTGTTGGTGCATGGCTTGCAAAAGTGCGCCAGCATAAGAGGAGAGAAAACATACACCATATATTTGTATACATGGCAAATTTTTCCTCTATCCCTTTGAAGTAAATTAGCGCACAACCTCTCCTTGGTTCAAAATATAGTAAATCTGGGCCTCAATCTTACAAAAACGTACTACATACTCTCACTCTCACTATAATAATACAATCACACACATAAAAATGATGGAGGTACATTGTAGCCTGCAGATGATGAATTTTAAGACTGCTAGGGTTAAATTGACAGCATGGAGGCTAGACTGGATGGATAGGAGCAGTTAATGACAACTACATTGGAGGCCATCCATGTTGGTCACGCGTTTGTGATTGTATTATTATAGTGAGTGAGCCTGTGAGTGAATGTATGCTTTAGTGAATGACTGTGGTGGAGTGTGGGACACGAATAAATGCTCTGTTTTGTGTAAAGTCTTATTGTAATGCACTATTGGTTATTTGCTCTTTAGTCCATATATGTATTTAAATATGAATCAGTCTCTTAATAATAAATCAACTTTATATTTTTTCTAAAAAAGGTGTACTCGATTTGTGTGATGTATCTTTGACTCTGATACGATTTACTTTGTCACCACCCCCATATCTTTAGGATCCCACTTTTGGGACCTATTAATTTTGGCAGGGTTCCGTTGTTCTATTCAGCTGTTTTCTTCCCCTTTTTCCTGCCAATATTTGAATCACTTCGTTGGGAAACCCCCTTCTATTTTGTTGTTATCAAGTCGTCTCTATGTGAAATTAAGTAATAAGCCTTACAAAAAATGATGAAAAAGAGCACCCATAATATATATCAAGGAAATTGGCCGTTATCAAAAGGCACTACAGCAATTAGTAAAGTAGAATACAACTGACCTAAACCACATGGGATGTGACTACTCGCTCCGAACCATGAAGGATCAGAGTGTAATATGAACGCTAAAGTAGCGTGCACATTAAAAAAAAACAAGAAAAATCCATAGGACTCATGCGAGCATCCCGCTATGGTACACGCAGGCACGCCATCTTGTAAGTTCGCCAAGAGAGCTGTGAGCAGCAAAGAAAACAAATCCTACCTTTAGATAAAGGGGCTGAAAAAAGATGATCTGAATTCAAAATGCAGCGCAGGAGCCATACGTTTATTTAGGTGTTACAGAACATAAAGTATGACCCGAATGTTACACTGTACAAGCACTTTTCTACAGTTGCACAGAAATGGAAAGTATCTACTGCCGTAGTTCGTGCGGGAGTACCATTTTGGGAATCCCCACCTTGTTCCAACACACAAAGTTAAAGTATTGAAAAAACAAGTGAGAAAAAAATAAATTACAAAACACAGCCTCTCCCAGCCAAACACAATAACGCCTATGCCAAGTAATATTTGGAGAGAGGATATGGCATAACATTTAGAGCTGTGGACTTGGAAATGGGGAACCAGGTTTGAGTCTCTGCCTCTGTTATTCTCATACCTACAAAAAAACACAAGTTAAATACATGAAAATAGTTAACAAATGGAGATCGCACAGATCAAAAATACATTTCTCAAAGGCACAAACACAGTTTCAAAAGAAAAATAACACAACCTCAAAAGAAACATAACTGATCATTTTCATTTCTTTTCAACCAAAGAAAAAGCAGTTTGACAAACACTTACAATAATGGTAACTGGTGGAGTGATATTGTACTTGGTCCCTGCTCTGGGGGAGGTATAAACACTAAAAGAGGCAAGACACATGCATGCCATAAACAAATAGGAAGAAAGAATAGGAGGGTGAAAGTAGAGCTATCAAACAGCAAGCCTATGGGTGGGCTGTAAGCCCACAGAGTGAATACAGCATGTCTCAAAGAGACAGCGCATGTGCTGCTGAGGCTCGACCTAAAAGCAAAAGTTAAGGACATCTTCAATACTCATTCACCTTCTGAACTCCAGCATAGGTATTATGGAGGTGCTTGCTGCAGCAACCCTAGCACCCCTACTTCCAGTATGCTCAGACACTTGTTCACACATACACACACTCTCACTCACATAAACACACTCTCACCCAGAAGCACACAAACAACATACATTTTAAACCATTTTTACTTACCACAGATCTAAAAAAAACGTTTAGTTCCAGCTAAGCGTCCTCCATTTTTATTACACTAATAGTGAAAATTAGGATATTATTCTATTCTATTTATTTTATTCTATTTTGGGGTTTTGTAAAGCGCATGGTGACGCACAGCGGCGTGTCCCCGCGCTGAGGAGCTACTTTATTCCTGGACCCTACAAAAGCGGCACACCTACTGGGCGAATAGAGCAGTTTTGAGCTTAGCTCTGAAAATTGACTCAGATGGCTCTAGTCGTAGCGCCATGGGCAGCTGATTCCATCTGGCGGCTGCAAGGTATCTAAAAGATCTACCCCCCATCCGAGCTCTGGATACCTTAGGGACAGCCAGGAGTCCAGAGCCAGAAGATCTTAGAGAGCAGGGAGGATCATAAGGTGTCAAGAGTCCTTGTAGAGGGAGAGGGGATTTCCCATGAATGATCCGATGGCACGTGCAGAGTGCTTTGAATTCTACCCTGCTTCTGACCGGGAGCCAGTGCAAGGACCGGAGAGCCGCTGCAGAAGCAGCTCTTCTGGGTAATCTAAGCACCAGTCGTGCAGCAGCGTTCTGTAGGACCTGTAAGCGGCTGAGATTCTTCTCCAGGGTACCTAAATACAGAAGATATAATAAATTCACTATTAGTATAATGAAAACAGGCAGAAAATCAGGAATGCAGAGCCGCCCCTGTATGCGTGCCACTGAGTTTGCCACCTCTGAGGCCTAGGATCGCAAAGGCAGTGCCCACGGTCGCAAGGGGCAAGCCAGGAATCACAGATGCGATCCCTGCTGACCCCTTGAATTACTTTAATGCCGAAAAGGCTAGGTTACATATAGCACAGTGGAAACTGGCCACCCAGGTTCGAAGTTGGTCCCAAACCTTTGGAGGTTGCTAATCAGTAAAAAGTGAATTTCCTTTATGTGTGACTCAGCACCATGGCAACTAGCTACCATGGGAACTGCCTCTACAAGGTTGTACATTGCAAACTAGATGACCTCTGTCCAATTAGATTCATTTGTTGGGGTCATGAATTCTTGAGAGACGAGGACACAGGATGCAAAGGATCGGCTTGCAGCTCACCTCTTTTGTCAAAGTTTTCAGGTTTGGTCTAAGCTTAAAGCACATTTTTATAGGTGCTGCTTCACGTAGGCCACAGACTGACCTAATTAAACTGGCTTTCGTTTCGGAAGATAAATACAAAACATTTTCCTACTCCATTAAAGTGGATGTGAATTTCAACCAAACTTATGCAATTTCCCTTACAATGGATTCTGTGTGGAGTTGACTGGGGTGCTAAAGGAGCAGACTTGGGAGACTGGCAGAGAATGGGGAGACAGCTTCTTTGACTAACTCTGAACCCTCTTGAACAACCTTATTGCCTACATGCGTACAGGTGGGGACACACCCAAAGGGTATCGACACCTATCATGTACCTAAACCTTTCTCATTCAATTACGGGGAAGTAATGGGCACTGTTATGACAGACAATAGGGATATACACAAATAGAGCTCATAGCAGTAGGTGGTCTCCCCACTGGAGTGCAGGTAAAAAGGACTGTTCCCCACAAGGATCACTCAGCCCCACACCAATTGTTAGTCGTATCTAGTCCTGGACACAGGGTCAGTGGTCGCCCAGGCGAAGCAGTACCACTTTGGGTGTACCCTTATGTTGGGACTTGGCAGTGGAATTTTAGGGGACAATGGTGATGGAATTTTAGGGGACAATGGTGATGGAATGTTATGTGGAGTTATTTAAATATGTATCAGTTAAGTGCTCGCTGCCCACCCTGCCGGGTGCACCTTTAATCCTGAGTAATTAAAGTTAACTTTGGAGGAAATCTGGATTTTCTGTATTCCGTCCTTGACTTTTCATTGGGGAAGAGTGCGGCTCATTCTGGCCATGTTTGCCGACAGGGCAGACATGCAAAGATGTGCAGAGACTGGGCCAGCACTGCGAGGACCAGAGAAGTCCAGTGTGCCTGTCACCCTGCTGTAGACACAGCAGCAACATTACGCATTCAGTGGATTTTGGGTTGAGACGCTGACAAAGTTTCCACAAACTGCATTTTGGGAATTGCGGCAATGTCGCTAAAAGACAACATCTTTGTTCAGGCGCCAACATTGGGCGTTGGCCTATGTGGTTGTCGTGATGATGCAGTACATGGCCAGCATCTTCTATTAGGCTTTGTAGTGTAGTTCCTATTTTCCCAATAGGCCCTGCGCATTGGAATAACAAACAGTAGTATCGACGTAGAAGTGCGGATCTTCCAGGCCGCCACTGACTATGCTAAACTTAATTGGGGTTGTTACCAACTAGCTCAGAGGTCACTGGAAACTTTCTTGACTGAATAGGAAGTGATCAGCTTCCTTGGCACAGACAAGAAGGGATTCAGTTTTCCAACAACCGTGCAACATGACAACTTTGCTCCTCAGATCAAGAGTCAATCTCTAGGGTCGTGTGAACAATAGACAGTTATTTTACTCAGTCAGTGGTTGTGCAGATTACTTTTACAATATGTAGAGAATAGAGAGACGGGCGTTTTCAATAAAAGGTAACATTTATTGAACAGTCTTTCTTCTCGTACAAGAGAAATGAATTGCCACAATTGCAAGACTTGTTATTATAAAAAGTACGTACAGTAAGATGAGTATTGCGAAATAATACTGTAAAAGCATTGATATGGTTTCTTAGCCATACAATGGTTTAAAATGAATAAAACATATATACATTCATATATACATTAGGCTAAAATACTCAACTGGTGCTTCTAACTACGCCTACCCCAGTGTACCTGACCTAAGCCTAATACTTGGGAGGGGAGTAAGTAAGTAGCTTTAAGTTAAGTTGGTTTTGCCAAGGTTTGCTTCAAGAATTCCCTCTAAGGGTTTAGTCAACACCATACCTCTGGAATAGAATGATGGAGGTCTGGTATCTCCTTCAGGGGGTCGATATCCCAGTCACCCGCAAGGGTAGGCCGGAAACGCCGGAGCTGGATTTCTCTGCAGGAGAAAAGACAGCGTCTCTCTCAGCGCGTCGAGGAAGAGGAGGGGCAGCGTCCGCGGGCAGCTTGCATCTGCTGGGCTCTTGCAGGGGGACGGCTGTTCAGCTCCTAAGTTCACCACACCATCGTTCGCTAGTTAGCAGCGATAGCAGTAGCGATAGCAGCTATGGTATCATCAGCATAACAGCAGCTTCAGCAGCAGCGAGACAGCTTCAGCTTCAGCGAAAACAGCAGCATTTGCTTAAGGCAATGTTGGTAATATTTATACCTGAAAGGTGCCTTGTTTGGCGTATGTTCTTGGACATAAGACGTCAATAAAGATGTCACTAGGAAGTGATCGTCTATCAGTGCTCATTAGAGTTCTATTACTAATCAAAACATAGCAAGCGGGATTTCCAGGTTGCAGAGTTTTTATCTTGTTGAAGAACTCGGAGTGTTAATCTAGGAATCTTAGATAGTAACTTCTGCTATGTCATTGCACTAATTGGTTGCAAAGGAAGTGGCAGAGAAAGCGATCCTGAAATGTGGCTCTGTTCGTGTGAGGCCAGAGACGAGTTTCTGAATATTGCATTTGATCGGTTATGCCAATATAGGGAATAAATGGATTTATAGCCGTATAGGGGCATATGGTCACAGTATCGATCAGGGTCCTAGATTAGAACACTACAGCTTGATGCCTACTAGGATGCCATCTGTGATCAAATGCCGGTATCAGGGATTGGAGCTTATCGTTGCTATAACAATACCAGTGGACACCATCTTTCTTTGGGCTATAACGTAAGCATTGATTATTGGCGTGTACAGTGCTTTTTTTCTCATGTCGCAATACAATTTGTGCATATTGATAATTTGCACACCACAAGTTGTTTTGATCACTCAATGCCTTTCTTGGGTGTGTTACAGGATCTCAGTGATGCACACCATAGTGAGCAAGGTACTATCTTAGGCAAGTTTTGGTACAGTGGAAATTGTAAGCATTGCCATTGCAGTGATTCACACACCTTTGGATTAAGTTAATGGGTTTGATACATTGTTCACTTCCATTGATTTTTGTTGTCAGTAGCCTATTGTGTGGGATTAGCAAACATGCAGCAAAGTGTGGTGCCCCTTCCTGCCTTCTTATCCCTACCCGGTAATCATATAGTGGAATGGGAACTGTGGATTGAAGGATTTAAGGCATATCTGGAGGCTATTGAAGGGGAGATTTCATACAGATAACTAACGTGCTTTATTGCGCCATTTTCGTACGGAAGGAAGGTATTAGAACATTTAACTGTTGCAACAGTGATGGGTAAAGGAGATTCTGTGAATGACTATGCCTCTGCTGTAAAGATGGTGATGTGGCTTAAAAAAAAGGGAATGTTCTTATGGAATGGCATAAATTCTACATGAAATGTCAGTTACCTAGTTTTAGAAATGGGAGTCTCTAGTTGGCATGGGGTTGCACCTTTGTCCAAGTAGGAACCTTCTTCCTAGTCAGGATAAGCGAGTTAAACTCCTACAATAACCTCTGTTCACCCCTTTGGTAGTTTGGCACAAGCAGTCAGGCTTATCTTAGAGGCAATGTGTAAAGTTGGGGTGTGAGCAGCGGCTCCCTGCCGGCGCCAGATTGCACCATCGGTGAGACCAGGGTAGTGGTGCGGAATGATGCGGTGACCGTCGCAGTGCTGGCCGGTCACGGTGCAAGCAGCGTCATTGTTGTCTCTGAAGGGCTGTCATCGGCTGACCAACTGGAGTTAATGGCGCCAGCATCGGGAGGCCAAGGCTGCAGTGCGGGATGAGGGTGGTGCGCAGTGTAACTTTATGAGTGGTGCCCTCGAACCACGGTGCAAGCAGTGGTGACGATTTTGGCGTGGAGTGTTGTCGTCGGGGATACCAAGGCGGCGTTGTGAGGCGATGCGGATTGCAGTGCCCACAGGTCGTGGTGAGAGAAGAGCTCTGTGGGGACATCAGCAGGCATCATCATTGAGACCAGGGTCGCGGTGCCGCGTTGCAGCAGTGCCCTCAGGACATGGAGTCGGGTCGTAGACGGCGGCAGGTTGCTTTTTCTTCTGTTGGAGCACAAAACACACAGTCCACAGTGCTGAGGGTAGAAGAACTTGAAGCCTTCGCTGTTCCTGAGTATTCTTGAACAGGGGGCAAGCTCTACCTCAAGCCCTTGGAGATACTCAAAGAAAGAAGTTGTAGAAAGTTCAGTCCAGTCCTTTCACTGCCAAAGACAGAAGCAGACACTGCAGGCCGACTCAGCAAAGCACTCAGCAAAGTTGTAGTTCCTCCTCACAGCTTCTCCAGCTCTTCTTCTAAGCAGTCTTCTTGATCTAAAAGAGTTCTAAAGTTCAGGAGTCTGGGCCCCACTTTCTATATCCCAAAATCCTTTGTCCTCTCAGGCAGAGAGTATCTTTGCCCAGCCAAAACCAGTTCTGCCCTCTCTGGTGTGGCTTCCTGGCAGGAGGTGGAGATGGCATTGTCAGAGGCAGACCAGGCCCATTCGAGTGAAAGGAAATTCCCTCCCTTACTCTAAATGCATCCCAGGTCTATTCAGCACTTTTTTTGACCCACCTAGACTATCTGGTGGCACTGCTCCTCCCCAGCCCCCGTCATCAAGCAATCAATCATCCAGCAGTCAATCCACAAACCCAGCAGAGGCACACTGGATGGCTGAGCAAGAAAATACTTACTTATTAAAAGTGGTATTTTCAAACACAGAATGTAAAAATTACCTTTACTAAAAGGTGCATCTTTAGATTCTGAGTTCAGGCATACTAAACTTTATTTCTCTTAATAGTTCCTAGGGCCAGTTATGTTTAAAGGATGTTCTAAACAAACCCCCAATTTTGTCCTATAGGAACAGGTAGCCTTGCAACAGTGAAAAACACAATTGGCAGTAATTCACTATCAGGATATGCCACGGGCATGTCGTACCTTTCACATACAATGCACCCTGCCCACAGGGGTACCTTGGGCTTTCTAAGGAGGTGACTGATATCTAAGAAAAGGGAAGGTTAGGGCCTGGCAAGTGGGTACACTTACCAAGTCGACATGGCAGTCCCAGAATGTACACATGCTCTGCTATGCAGGCCTGAGTTACATTTACAGGCTGTTTGCGTGTGTGGCACAATCCAGTGCTGCAGACCACTAACCACATTTGATTTACAGACCCTGTAACACTCAATGCACTTTACTAGAGACGGACAAGTAAATCAAATATGCCAATCATGGAAAAACCAATCCATACCAGTTTACAACAGGAGCACTTGCACTTTAACACTGATCAGCAGTGAGAAAGTACGCAGAGACACTAAAACAGCAAAAACAGAGTCAAATCCGGGAGGTCAGAAAGCAACAACTCAGAGGAAACACGCCAAAAGATGGCAAGTCTAACACCTAGTAAATCTGTGGAGAGTTTTGTTAGTGAGCTGAGAGTGTTCGCTGCAGCATGTGATTACAAAATGTTTGAGGCTGAAATGATAAGGGATCAGCTGATGAAGAAAACTAGTAGTAGGAAAGTCTAGGAGAAGTTATTAACCCCTGAAAACTTGATATTGGATAAAGCTATTGAAATAAACACGGGTGTGGAGGCCACAGCATTATACATGGGACAAATGGCAATAGGTACACAAGTGCATTCCGTATTGCTGTAAGATATGTCAAAGAAAACAGGGAGGAAGAGTCAAGGAAAACACAAACATTTAGAATGTTACTGGTTTGGAAGCAAGAATCACTTAGGTGATTCCTCTTGTTGTACAGCTGTGGATAAAGGTAGTGCGAAATGCAAGAAAAGGGGGCATATTGCCAGAGTTTGTGAATCCAAAGTACAGAGTACCAGACCCCAATCAAAGAAAATTCTTAAGGCTGAGGCTCTCCCGGATATAAGGGTGCATTCAGATTTGAATAATGGTAATGTAGCGATGGTGATTGATGAAATGGTGTCTGGGTGTGTAAGTGAAGGGAAGTTATGTGCTGATGGAGTGCCTAATATAGGTGTGGGCTAAATTAAAAGGCCATACTGTCAAATTGAAATCTCAAGGGTTCCCAATTCAATGATAGCAGACTCTGGTTCTTTATTGGACTGGAGGAATGGAAGAAATTTCAGAATGTCACCTTGAAACAATCCCAGTTGTGTATGGGGGCAAACCTGTGGAAGTTTTGGGAGAGTTCAAAGGTACTATAATTTGTAAAGGGAATAGCACTCCTGGGACACTTTATGTAGCCAAGTATTAACACGTCTGCTGGAGTGGTTGGAACAAAGAAATTTGAGAATACTTTTTTTTCCAACAGCTCTGAGCAAGCCATGTTGAAGAATGAGTGCATGTCTGTGTGGAGCCTTAACAAAGGTGTGTGGAAAATGGATTCCTTGAAGTTTTTAGTGAGAAGCTTGGCAAAGTTAATGGTTTCTCCTATCAAATTGTGCTGAAGTTGGATGTGTGTCCAGTGGTACATAAGCCAAGACGGGTACCCCTTGCCATGAGGAAAAGCTGAAATAGGAATTTTAGAATGTTATGTCAACAAGGTAGCATTGATCCAGTCGAGAGTTCAGAATAGCTGTCACCAGTGGTATTGGTTAGGAAAAGTAATGGGTCTTTGCAGATGTGTATTGACTTAAGGGATTTGAATGAAATAATCTAGATTGATAGGCATCCCTTTCCCAATATTACAAAGATGTTGGGTTCTCTGAAGGAAGCCAAAATTTTCACTTTAGATATGTCCTCAGCATATCACAGATTGCTTTACACAGGGAGAGTCACCATTTAACATTGTTTGTTACCCATGGAGCGAGGGGCATTGGCTTGTTTGTGGGGCGTTGATTACTTTAGGAAGTACTTGTAGGGAATGGCGTTTACCATTTGTATGGATATTAAATCATTGATTAATTTGTTTACAACAAAAGGAGCGAGTAAGGCATTACCTTGGACTGCCAAGAGGCATTACAGGATGGAAGAGTTTCAGTTTCATTTGGAATACATACCTGTTGCGAAGAATGTTTTTGCAGATTGTTTGTCCAGGATGCCCCTCAAGGTGTAGAAGGCAGGGAAGGATAATGATAATGAGGTTTTTTGTATTGTTGCTTCTTTGTCAGAGTGTGAGTCACTGTGCATTTCACAGGTAGCGTGGAAGGCAGCTGCCATGGAGGATGACGTTTTGCAAGAAATCATAAGGTTTCTTGAGTAAAGCTTGGATTAATAGGAGAGCAGGTGAATCGATTTCAGCATTCAAGATTGTGTTCCCGGAATTGAATGTCAAGGATGATATTTTGAGGGTTGTTCCCCATTGCTTACAGTATAAATTATTGAATATACATATACATTTTGTAACGTGCGATCAGTGATAAAACCCAGGTTCAATGAAGGATATAACAGATCCAGGGAAACCCTGGTATAAACTCGGGTTTCAACATTGTCAGACCAAAGCATGTACTGGAAGATACTTGTAGATATGGTCTGGTGTTGGTGGATCATAGGTCACGGTGGCCTGAGGTGGAATTTGTTAGAACTGCCGACACAGAGGGGGTGGCTGTGAGGTTTTCTGAAGGAAGGTGCCCCCGTTGAGTTAGTGATGGACAATGGGGTGCAGTTTGTTTTTAAAGAGTTTGAGGTTCTTGTCCTATCGGGGCTAAACAGATGATCCCACAAGTTGAACACAATAATCCCATAAGCAATGAGTTGTTTGAGAGGTGTAACAGAGTCATTATGGATTACATTCAGTTGTCTGTGGCAAACAGGTTGGATTGGAAAACAGAGCTTAAGGACTTACTGTGGGCAATTTGCACTCCTCCTAATGAACCACTAATGTATACCAATTTACGTTGCTAAAGGGTAGTTTGGCATCTACCAAGTTGGTTCGACCCTGGATGTGTGACCTGTCAGTGCCTGAACAGAAACATGTGCAGATAAAGAACGTGAGTGGAATAGTTCAAAGAAGAACGTGAGTGCAGAGGTGGGCAAAGGAAGACTTCATATAGCTTTCAGTGAAGTAGATTAGATGAGGGTTAAATTACCTGGAATAATATCCAAGGGTCAATCCAGATTTCTGGTCCCAAGGAACTAGCGCGTATCAAGGATTGTATGGTTATTCTTGAAAATGGTAAACGGTGAAACAAGGAAAAACTGTTGAAGCATAACAGGTTAGTGATTTCAGGAAACAAGGGAACATATTTACAAGCCCCTATATCCACACAAAGGTCACTTTTAGTGACATAGGTGTGGCGATATTGGCTTCCCCTTATTTACAAGGCAGATTTAATGGCTTAATCCTGCTTTGAAAATAAGGCACCCTTTCACACTATACTTGGCGTGAAAGGGGCTGACAATGGGTGTTGTGGTAGGCGCTCCAAAGCAACACACATTGATTTTGAGTCTGCCCCATATTTACAAGGGTGGCGTAAATATAGGACAGCGACAAAATTAGGACTAGGGAAAACATGGTCTTACCCTGACAAAACGAGGAGAAATGCTTTATTTCTCCTTGTTTTTGCTGTTTCTATGTGTGCTACGTCGTACAGGAAGGTGTCACTTCCTGCACATAAACATTCATTAAAAAAAATGATGAGCTGCAACTTGTGTGTGTGTTTCAGAATCTGCATTTTGATAGTGGATCATTTTCGGACTATTAACCCAACTGATGTTATTGCCCTTGAGGTGGTAAAATGCAAATGCATCTGAGTGAAAAATGGAGATCAGAAATGGTGTTTCTTCATTTTACATTATTTTCATTTATTCATGTCGATTTCTAACTGAAAACCAAGACCTAGGAGGTAGCAGAAGGGAAAACATTCTGTAGGGCGGAACCTGGCACAGCTGTTAGGATAGGATTCATCTTTAAATTCAAAACTGCAGAAATTAAGCATATGCCAAGTAGAGGTAAAATCAATAACAGTTACAAACCCATGTTTGTGAACTTTTGAATAATTTACCAATTTGATTGAGGCTATGCTGCTTTCCTATGATACAACACTTTTTGCTGTTCGGTTATTCAAACAGTTTCTAACATTTTTACAATCATTACTTCTTAAATTATGAAAGTATATTACTATATTGCTAGTTTAGGGTATAATATTGCACTATTGTTACTTGTTTTCTCTCACAAGTTGATCAAGGAGCATTTTCATGTACAAATTTTAGCCAATCCCTTGCCCTCTTTCACATGCATCTTGCATCTGTTTAGGCAGACATCTTGTTTAAGTTTGTGTAAATCCAATGTATATTCTTAATTATATTCAGTGTTCCTTTTTGAATAGTCTAAAAGTTATCATCAACCAAAATAAAAATCATTGATAACATACAGTTTCAGAAGTCTTGGAGTCCTTATCATGGACAAAATGCCTTCCTCGAGGCACACATCAATATGACTTTGTTGTCAGAAGAGTCAATCAAGTGCCAACAAGTACATGGAAAATAAAGTAATAGCACCTAGTAATCAAAAAGTAATCAAAGCGTTGTACAGCAGCAGAATACTAGTCTTCATCTAATTTTTTTACAATAAACTATATAATTATTTCTACTATAACTTCAACATTTTACTTTTGTCTACTTGTTCTGCAGATCTCATATTTCTTGGGATGAAGTAATATATGTATTTTTGATCATGTAGTATATTTTGCGTCTTTCACTTAAGTAGTGATTGCCAACATGGTTAGGTGGAAATGGTCCTAAAGTTTTAATTACAGGTTACAATTTTCATAAAGGAATCTTTTTTGTCTTTTTCTTTTAAAGGCACCAATTCAGGTTCCTAATGGTAAACAGAACTGAATTACTCTAATATTTTTGAGGGTGGCAAAGAAGGAGTTGGGAACATAAAAGAGGTGGTAAACACTTCCCTCCCCAGGGATGTACACTCTTTTGATGGTGTTCAAGCAGACTAGTGATTACAGATGGAGTTATTGTTGTATCACCAAGATATGTGATTTCTCTGAGGTATGTTATACAGTTTGTGGCCTCTATTATTGGCTGGATCCTTGGAAGACTGAGAGGAGAGACAAGAAGCCTGGTTGTCATAAAAAATTATATAGTCAGAGTGAGCTGGAACAGATGAAGCAAACTTGTTGCAAATGACAAGCAAGTTCCATTGAAGGAGTGAAGAATGGTTAGTGATACAGGTTCAAGCCATTCCTAAGAGGTCCGAAAAGTCGGAGATAAGAAAGAAGCAAGGTGGACCCTTTTTGCACGGGTATGTAACTGAACAAAAACAACAATGGGCGATAGAGTCAGTCAATGTGCCACTTAAATCAAGAAAGAAGAAGGAGCCCAGAATAAAATGCAAATAATGAAATGGGAACAGGTGAAGAAACTTGGAAAGACTTTGCCTGAAGAAGAGAATATCTCTGGGGAACCTAACCTAAGTGGATGGTCAGTCCCCTTGGGCTCAGATATACGCCTGCAGAATGCCAGCTGGGCCTCCAAGGAGCAGGGGAAAAAGTAGACATATTATGTGTCACAAAGTCACAGTTGCAAGCCTCTGCTGAGATGGACAGGTAGTGGGAGCTTGGGGTTTTAATCATACATCGCATTTCCCGATTTTTCTGTCGCAAACGCTGCTTTTTTGCGAATCGCAGTGTTTGCGACTAAAAAAAACGGACGTTACAGATGCCCCTTAATTTCTTAGGGAAATGCGGCTACTTCCATCCGTGATCCCTGGTTTCACTATTGCCTTACACAATTTTATCTCGGTCTAGTAAGGGACAAAGAGACAGCGGTGTGATTAATATATAATCATAAACTGGCTTCACAGAACTGCTGCCTCAGCCAGTGAAGAGCCCTACGAATACGGCAGGAAATTTACTGGATGGGATTTTCTCAAACGATCCTAGAATAGAGGTTAGGGATCCCATTCCACTCTCCTGGTCTGACGATTTTGCCATCCCTTTCATCCTGGAAATGTTAGTATCTTACCATGACCCTAACTTTAAGAACAGGGTGGAGTTGAAGAGAAACCTCAGACGGATTAGTAAGGAGGATCTTCTTAATAACTCAGCCATTATTGCTGTCCCCCTCATGCTGATGTCAATGCCATCTAAGACGAGTTCTCCAACTGGTTGACAGCTGTCTTGTATTCCCTTGCCCCGCTCAAGAAGCACTATGTGGCAAGAAAGCGCCCTTCTGCCCCATGGTTCTCTGAGAGGCTGAGAAAGCTCAGACAGGTCTGCCGACACTAGGAAGGAAAGTGGCGCAGGGACCTACTATAGTCAAAAGGGATCTACATAAACTCAGGCTAAGGGATTTTAAGCAAGCTATTAATGAGGAAAAGGTCCCCTATTATTCAATGATAACGGAATCTATTAGATCCCATGGGGAACTTTTCACTATGATCAACTCCCCTTTAGCCCCACGACTTATGTTAACACCGAGGTCCCTCAGGACCTTTGTGATAAAATGGCTGGTTTCTTCTATGCCAAAATGAAGGAAAAATACTCCTCTTTGGAGAAGTAAAACTCTGCAGTAGCTAAACCTGATCCTCTTTCGGATTCTCTGGTAGTACCTCTAAAGGACTGCCGCTTGCGCTCCTTTCCTCCTATTCTTCAAGAGGATACCGAGTTGGTGTTAGGTGGAATTAGATCTGGCTCTCCCCTCGAACCCTGTCCTCTTAAGATCTTGAAATTAGGAAGGGAGGCCATTGCACCACCTCTGACCACCTTTCCTAATAACGTCATCTCCTATGGCCAATTTCCCACCGCATGGAAAACGGCGGTGGTAAAACCTCTTTTAAAGAAGGCCTCTCTGGACCAGACCGAATTTAAAGAACTATCGGCCTATTTCCCGGTTACCCATTCCAGCTAAAATCCTGAGAAAACATTTTAACCGGCATCTCAGTTCTTACTTGGAGGAATACCAACTGCTCAATGGCTCGCAGCATGGGTTCAGGAGTGAACACAGTACGGAGACAGCATTAACCGTTGTTTTTAACAACATTCGACAACAGGTTGAAGCTGGTCATACCACCCTACTGATCCTCCTGGACCTGATGACAGCCTTCGACACGATTTCTCCTCGTAGACTGGTTGTCAGGCTCAGGTAAATAGGGATAGAGGATTTCGCACTCACTCTGCTTTCATCGTTCCTCTTGAACCGTTCTCAAAGAGTTAAGATGAGCCAATTTCTTTCTGCCCCTAAACAATTGTTTTGTAGAGTCCCCCAGGGATCCTCGATGAGTCCTACCCTCTTTAGTATCTATGTAGCCCCACTCGCCACCTTGGTAAGGTCTTTTGGCCTAGAAGTGCTATCCAACGCGGATGACACTTAGATCATGATTTCCATCACTGAGAATGTCTCAGCCTCAGCAGTAAATTTTAAAAACTGCATGCGGGCGGTGGCTTCATGGATGGTTGAGAAGTACCTAAGACTCAATGGGGATAAAACGGAGGTCCTAATCTTTGGAGACAAGATGGATATCTGGTCAGAGGTTTGGTGGCCTGACACTCTTAGATCTTACCCCTGTCTCAGTGCCAAGAATCTAGGTGTCATTGTTGATAACCTCTCTTTCCCTGGGCTCACAAATAAATAGAACTGTCTCTACCTGTTTTGGGATGATACGGACTCTCAGGAAGATTTTCCGTTTTCTCTCCCTTCTATCCCGGAAACAGGCCGTGGTGGCCCTTGTGGTATCTAGATTAGACTACTGCAATGCCCTTTATGTAGGGATAAACAAGGGGCTTCTACATAGACTTCAACTAGTGCAGAATACCGCCGCTAGGCTGGTGATGGGTCTTCCCAAATTTCACTCAGTTTCAGCTACCATCAGAGGCCTGCAATGGCTCCCGTTGGGGAGGGGAATTGTGTTCAAAGCCTTATGCCTGGTCCACAAAGCGAGTAACAGTTCCCAGGGTTAGGAAAGCCAGGTGGGGAGGGAGGGCTTTTTCGCTGATAGGGGCTAATTTGTGGAATTCCCTTCCCTCCCCAATTTCCACTCTGGATACTCACTCTTTATTTCATAAGGCCTTGAAGACCTGGCTTTTCACCTGTCCAACCTTTAAGCCCTGGAAATCATAGACATTTCTTACTCTGATCCCTTTCCGCAGCGCCTTGATGCTCCTGGGCTAAGTTCGCGCTATACAAAATGTATATTCATTCATTCATCAGGAGCGGCTTTAGGGCAGTGGGACTGGTGCGGCCGCACTGAGCGCTGACCTGTGGAGGGGGCGCCGACCCTAGGGGGCGTGCTGTGTTTAGCAATAGCTTATGACTGGAGAGATGAGGTATACTTTTGACTGGTGGTAGCGAGAATTCGAGGAGTCGTCATGGGGTGTGGGCGCACAAAAATGATTGTCGTACCGGGCGCCACCAGTGTTAAATCCAGCCCTGCCTCGGATACCCAGAAATACTGGTTTTTTCATGTTACTCTTAACGATCCCAGTCATGGTTTATTATGCTTATTGAAAATGTTCATGCTTTCTCTGCCAAGGACTTTTTAAACACTATGTCCTCTCTCAGCTAATATCAGATGCTGAAACTGCCCACCCATCAAGCAGGGCACTGCCTCAATCAGAGTTTTGCGTTAGACGTTCACGTTGAGCTACAGGGCTGTTTATCAATGGGGTAGACAGATCACCATCTTATTTTAATGAGATTCTTATGTGAACTCCTAAACAGACCAAAATAAAATCTGCCAAAAACTGAAATTAAACTTTGGGCTACAAGGAACAAGAATGCAGTGATTACTAAGCTTAGAGTGGGAAATATCTTCTAAATAGACTGGATCAAACATTACCCTCAGTAAGCTGTATCAAAGAAGCTTTCATCTACCGAGTTCTTAGCAACCCGACTAGAACAAAAGCATTCATCTGCATAAGGGATGGCTCTCAGAGGAGACAAAACAAGAAAAACTCTGCACTCCATAAGCAGAAAGAAAGTGAAGGTCTAATTACTCAGGGACAGAGGTAAATTATATACATCAATTAAAAGTCTACAAGCAGTCCCTTGCAACTGCCAAATTCCAATTTTTTAATAAACAGATCATGGAAGCGAAAACCTCCTTCCCTCAGCTAGTCAATGTCATCCTACACTTACTTGCCCCACCTAGCCCAGCTAAAACCATGTCAGAAACGCAAGAATTCTGCATTCAATTGGTGGACTTTTTCATGCATAAAATCAAGTTGTGTAAATGGGAAATCAACAATAGCACAGATTTCACAATAAAAAAGTATTATTCTATTCAGCACAATTATAAACAAACATTGGCAAAGCCAATAGGTTTCGCCTGTGGAAGATATTGGCTTGGTCAATGTTTTTGCCCAAGTTGTACTGTAGAGCCGCAGCTGTGCAGCACTAAGTTGAAATACAAAATTCAAAAAACTAGGCCAGCTAAGTAATTTTCAAAATGTCTGGGGACAGGCAACAGTGAGGATGGATGGGGGTTCAATAGAGTGGTACTGGACTGCAAGGATCCTTCGCTGGTACAGTGGGGAGAATCCCTTACCTGGCTAGGATTGATGGAAAGAACTTCAAGTTAAAGGTGTTTGTGGGAGCAGCAACATCTCCAGCGCGCCCACGTGCGAACGCCAGGGTGCATGACAACAGCTCAGGTACAGTGCCCCAGGCTCTAGCGCAAGAGAAAATTAGGCCACCCATCACAAAATTTGAAAAAGAAAAACTGCAACTAACTGGGGTAACATAGGCCACACAATCCCCCTGGACCCCATGGTGCTTGGCTATCGATAGCTCCGCCCTCTAAAGGTAAGATCTCTTCATACAGGGCCACCCATTCACTTGTGATTCCTGAAATAACACCCGCTTGCATATTCATGAGTGTGGTCCATACAGAAACCTACGGTGAAATTCCCATTAGAGAGGTGCATAATTACAAAATGGTTTACATGCACTCACTCTCTTTTTAGGTCTTTACCAACCTATTCAGTTCCTTGAAACTTCTGCTCCCAGGCATGAATATTAAAGCCTTTAGATGCTACTTCACTATTGGGAACACAGTTCTTCAAAAGCAGAGGAGCGGCTTCAAAGCACTGTTACATATCAAAAGATCAAAAGGAAAAGAATAACAGCGGCAGCCGAATTTAATATGTGCATATGTAAGTGGTATTTGTAAACGAATACAGCTTCGGTACCCGCTGCAGTTTAGAAAGATGCTGTTTTACTTCTAAATCCAGCTTCTGGATACCAACCTTTCAAGACAGCAATAACCCTTTGCATCTTGATGTTGAACACATCAGGCCCTACTGAATAAGCAATTGCGTTTGCATGAATTTGATATTTTCCGTTCACTGATTGTTTCCTGACACAATATGCCCACGCGGTGTACATAGTCAGGGTCAACCCACTGCAGAAAATCCAAGTTTATATCACAGAAGCTATTTTCTGGGTATGTCAATCAATGAGTCTCTGATGAACCAGAAGTAGTGTTGATCCCCTAAGGATGTAATTGCTCCTCACTGGATATGGTAATTCAAACCAATTTAATATTTTAAATAAACGTTTTAGAATTAAATTTACAGCACATTACGCTTCACGATAAGACTGACCAGTATTATTAAATCATGAAGGTTTTTTAAGTGTTTTAAATCATTACAGAAAACAAAATAAATGGTTTTAGCTCAAAATAGGAGTAATAGATTTACAACTGTCTGGAACAGGGAACTACAAAGTATGTCTTGCCAAGGGCCCCCCAAAAACCCTCAAGATGACACGGACTCCTACATGATGCACGTACAGTGCCTGACCGCCCTTCTGGGAGATCAGTATACCCCTGTCAACCGGAGGGTGAGGAGAGGGGGTATGGTCCAAGAGTCGTCAGGTGTCGAAGGGGCGACAGCAATGAACACAGTCTTGCAGTCCTGTTTTTCTGCTCCCCCAGTAAGAGTGCTGGAGGAATTAAGCACGTTCTGTGGTCTTCTGGTGTGACATGCAGATCATGGGTTCGTAGGCCGGCAAGGCCAACATAGCAGTTTAACTTTCCAAGAATGATACATTGAGCCTCATTCAATTGTGTGATAGCTGTTTTTTGCAGCTCTTATAAACAGTTGTACTATATTAAAGCTGATTATTTAGCAGGTTGTCTGGCATTTCTACTGTCTACAATATAGGGGAAGAGGCCTTGGAGACTGCTGTGAGCTGCTGCAACACACGCGGTCAACTGTGAATGCAGCGGTGTTCATAACAGTGCGGACCAGCACTCACGGCTACTAACGTCTGCGCTGCCAGTTATCCATCAACCAGTGCATGACCGGACACATGCATACTACAGACTATTAGCAAGCCAGACATATTCTTAGTGATATGCTTCATTCAGGCCAATTAGCCAGGACAAACCATGAAAAAAAAAAGATAACAGAATGGTGAGAGGGCTTGTAAACAGTTGGTGTGTCTTTAAGGAAGTTGGGACAATGCTGGTTCTAGTAACACAATGGTGCTTTACATAGCGCAGGCTTGAGGTATTTGTTTTTACCTTTTTTCAAGAAGAGCCAGCAGTTCATGTCAAAATGGGTTGGAAATGATGTGATATTGTTTTTGTGATTATATTATTATTATTTTTTCATAACCCTTCTTACCCCACTTAATACCTGCGTAGAAACTTGTCAGATCCATATTGATACACTTTTTAAATATGTTGAGAGCCATTGGCTTTACCAATGTTTCTTTATAAAGATACTACATTTTAAATGAATTTAACTGAAAATAGTGTAGGCAATGTCTACCGAAAACTGACAATGTTCTTTAAATGATGCAAGGCAGTGAGGACATTTGACATTCGAACTGTTGCCCATAGGCGGGGGATTATAAGGTTTCATTCCATATCAAGAACAGGCAAACTTGTAATGTAGTCTTAAACGCTTAGTGTCAATGCGAGAAGAGGATCACTGTTTCCAAGAATCGTCTTCATTCTTTTGCTTGAAAATATTCTTTTTTTTTTTTTTTAAACCTTTATTGACATTTAAACCAAATACAAGTATGGGCCTACAACCCCCGGGGCCAGCCGCTAAGCAGTTAGATTAACAGAGAGCAATTTTAATCACATGCAGCACCTCGGGGAGCAGAATCTCCATGCTAGCGTACTCTTGGCCACTGAACAGCACTATTAGAAAAACAGGATATAAAAGGTTTTGATTTTATAGTATAAGATGGAAGGATCAGGTGCCTAACAATTTCCCAGCAGTGAAAAATGGCAGGCAGAATAGTAAACGTGTCAACAGTAAACAGTAATCGATCAAATCAATGGCGCTGAAACAGGAGGTTCAGGATGTGAAGGAATATTACGGTCAATTCGCGCCTGCAGTCACATGCCCTAAAACCCAGAGAACACCACGAAAATTGAGGCACAGATGAAAAAGCAGGGATTGATACCAAAGGAAACCCACTGCACTGACCCAGAAAAAGAAAAAGACAAAGAAAGAGAAGAGAAGAGAAAAAGGCCATAGAAACAAAATAAAAACGAAAAATCCCCTCCCCCAACCCCCCACCCTGCACCCCTGCAGATGACTACGCCCCCCCCCGCAGTGTGCCTGTCGCCCGAGAACCAAACCCGAAATATAGAAGAAGAAGAGAAAAAAGAGAAAGAAAGGAAACCCCACCTAACGGGGAAGTGGAGTAGGGCAATAGTCTATGCGCTCCCGGTCTCTCCTCCCGCCCTATCAAAGGGGCCCCCCTAAGCCAACACAAGTAAAGTTGTCCACCATACAAAAATACCCCGGGGGGAACCACAAACCCCCCGCCCCGGAATCCGTCTGTTAATGAAGCAGCCCCGTTACCAATAGATCCATCGTAAACGATTCAACCCACAATCTCAGCCTTGGCCCCGTCTAACAAAGTTGCAGAGTCCCTCGGATAAGAAAAGCCCCATCCCCGGAAAGTCAAAGTTCACACAGAAGCAGCCGGAGCTTGAGTCAGCAAATGGGAGAGGAATAGCAGGTCCCAACGCACACGGCTTGCACCAACGATGTCCCTCCCCGTCCCCGAAGCCAAGCATCGTTCCATCCGCCATGTTGGGAGACCGATTGGGGAGGGGGTGCGACTCGTTCCGACACAGATCAAAGTGTGGGCCAACAGTGTCCAGGATGGGGGTCTCAAAGATCAAGTCAGGGCTTGTTCCCGGTCCTATGACCCCATCTGTTGCCGACAGCCAATGATTGACCTGGGCCCTCACCGTCGCGTGAAGCGCCGCAAGCTCCGCCATTACCATCCGCAAGGAAGGGCCACATTGAGTCCGTTCCGCCAGGTTCCATACGGCCACAGGCATAACGATCCCCACGGAAAGGCCCCCTCTCCGGGGCAGGATACGCCGGAGCAGAAACATGCCGTGAGGGACGGGCCAGCAACATGCAGCAACGCGCGGCGGGACCCCCACCCCGGGGCATCAGTGGTGCTAGTGCCGGGCCTCCGGGCCGGGGCCCCCCGCGACGCAGCACCGCGCACCACCCGTCGCCTCACCTCAGGCACAGCACCAGGCAGCAGAAGGTTGCAAAGTAGTTCAGAGAAATTTTCGAAAGTTCCAAGGACCGGACCCAACCACCCTCGGCGGTCCGTTGTTCACTTTGGACCCGGGTAGACCAGCAATCGAGACCCCGGCTTCCAGTCTGGGTTAGGCCTCAAAACATTTTCGATGTTACGTCACACCAGAACATCAGAAAAATTCCACGATCACACCATCGGGATGCAGACTAGTTCACCCACACGAATCCGGGGCAGGAGATCAGGATATGCGACAGGATAAGCGAGCGTAGGACGGGGGTCAGCGGAGCCGGGAGACTATGCGGCCATCTTGGTTGGTGTCGTAGCTCCTCCTTCCTTGAAAATATTCTTGAACCATTCCAAAGTTTTCTTAACTGCACTGCAATTGTGTTGTATTTTCACTTTCAGTACTGTGCTGATGTTTGTATTCTTATAGTGTGCATAGCAAGGCTGCATTGTTTAACACTGTATACTGAATTCACTTACTGTGACACTGTGTTTAGTGTACTTTCTATTTTTGTGATCCCATTTGTACTGTAAAAACAATAATCTATTTGGAACACAGCAGTACATCCACATTCACTTGAACTAAGCCATGACTGTTCACTCATGTCCAACCATTAAGTTAAGTAGGTCAACTTTTGTCACAGACTATCAAGAGTCCTCATTAGAGGAGAACATCAGAAGTCACATCACACCTTTGCTAGAGCTTGGTTGTCCTCCCGACCGCACGGGCCAGGAAAAAAGCCTGGCAATATGCGGTAAGAGGGGACAAAATGAATGCATAACAAATATGTCAAAGGTCTGATGAGGAAGTTTGTCGGCAGGGCCATTTCTATGGCAAGTCAGACAGTGCCTAGGACAACTCCAGAAGACCACGAGAACTAGAAGCAGTGGTGAAATTTGATCAAGGATGGGAAGCATGTCACTGGACTCAAGGCATCAAAAATTCACAGCTTAGCCCAGTTTGTAGGCAGCCAAAACAAATGTTCATATAGTTAAATGAAGTGGAATAATTATGGGCAGGTTTACACAGGGCCACAGTTAATGCTTGTAGTATTTCCTGCTTACCTTGCAGAAGTGATATATCAAGCTTTGATTAACATTTCCATGGAACCAAGATGTTATGAGTAACTCATTCCAAGACATTACAGTTGCCACAATGTCAGAAACCCAAACCCTACAATGGAACGTTCTTTCATCTACTGTAAACATAAGCCTTCCTGACAGCATTGGCCACTTACAAGTGAAGTGCTTTTCACTCAGGGAGAGGGTGCAATCAAAACCTGGGTGGCGCAACAGTGGCGCGGGCTGAGGCAACTGCCAAACACAGAGGATTAGCGTTTGTACCATTCACGCTCCAGATCACTTTAAGCATTCAAGCGTGAATGACGACAGAATCACTAGGAAGGTTTTTTGAACGAAACAATTACTATCATAAAGCCAAAGGTGTCGCCTTACTGTGTACCTCTTAAATGATACTACACTAAAATGTTAACCATGTGTTGACCCCCAATTCTCCTCCAAACACAGTCCTATTCCCCAACAGCCCCTTCTCCAAAAACCTTGTAGAGTCTTGCTATTAATGACTTACTTAGTACTTAGTAAGTCCCTATCAATGCCCACAGCAAACAGGCTTCCGCCCAAGACATCAACAACGACCACAACAAATAGGCTTCCACCTAAGACACCTAGCTTGTTGCCTGTGAAGCTTAGCACGAGTGAACACCGGCACAGCCTTTGAGTCTCACCCTTCTTTCTCTACATAATTTCTTTTATAGAGGTAATTTCCTCGCTCATCTCAGGCTGTAACTTATTTCGTGACACAAATAATCTTTTGCTTACCATTAGAGACTTACACTGCCCTCCTCCACTTCATGTTATCATCTACCTCTTGACATCTGTAGCTGTTTGGTTGTGCACTGCCTACCGCCAGTGACGTAACTGGGTGAAGAGGGGTGGGGTGTGGGATTACTGCCCCGGGCGGCACACTTTTTGAGGGTGGTTAAGGTGAGCAATTTGTATCGGTCGACAACCACCAGCTCCCGAGAACAAGTCATCCTTCGGCCACCAACCCTCCCCCTTCTCCCCCACTGGAACAAGTCATCCATCTGCCAGACCCCCCAACCCCCCCGCCCCCGCTCTTAGCCTGCATCGGGTGGCAAACTTAGGAGCAGCCATTGTTGGCAGTAGGTTTAGCTGGGGTACTGCTGACCTCTTAACTCTCCACTGATAGACAGAATATTCTTATTGTCTTCCACTGCAACCCAAACCATTAGGTCTCTCAAGTCTTTCCATCCCAAACACAGACCGGCCAGTTGGGAGACAGCAGATGAGTATCCCGCTGGCTCTCTCTCAGCCCAACAGGCAATACTGCCATTGAGATTTGTGTTTGTTGCTGTGCTCACTCTGTGTAAAATGGAACTGGAATTTAAACATATCCCAGCACTGTTTTTAGCTCACAGTCCTACCCTGAGCTTGACAATAACAACCACTATCACTGGAACAAGAGGAAATCTATTACGGTTTGACATCTAATGTTTTTGGTTACCTAAATATTTTTTTGTTGTCTCAAAATCAAATCTAACAAAGTAAATAAACAAAGATATAAAAGTTCAAAACTAAGGGGCAGATTTATGGGGATTTGGCATAGGCCAGCGCAGCAAGTCACCTACCTCGCTGTGCTGCCCACCATCAAAATGAAAGGGCAGAAATGCAATCTGTGTTGATCTAATGCGGTGCATTCTTCCCCTTTACCCCAGCGGTGGCACAGTTTTGGCAGCCTAGCAACAATGCAGGCACCCTTGCACCATGGTGCATGGTTGCCTGTGTTGTCGGCAGGATTGTTTTTGTGCAGGAAGGGGCGCCTTCCTGCACAATTACAACCCCGGGAGGCTTTTTCCTCTTTCACATGGAAAGAGGAAAAAACTAGGTAAAATAACGTTATTTCTCCTTGCTGCACTTTCCCTGCGGCAGGCGTAAGGTTTTAGCGAATCCCCCTATTAACATGGGTTTGTAAATCTAGGGAAGCGTCAAAATCCATGGGTGCCGCGTAGGAACACCCACCGCAACGCCCATGGAACACCTCCCTATGCAGAGTAAGGCAACACAGTGATTTGCGCTGCCTTGCCTCACTCCATATCTATGAGGCTGCTCAAAGCTATGCAAAGTGGCTTTGTGTGACCTAATAAATTTGATTTTATGGTTTGCACTGCCGGAGCGCCACAAAAATAATGGTATGGCGGCCTAAGCGGCTCATAAATATGCCCCTAAATGTATATTGAGAGCAATGTTTGATCAATGTAGAGGTGGGTACAGCCTGGCTTGTGTCTTTCCCTCAATAAATATGAACCTAAAGTCTGTTATGAAGGTTTATCCAAACCACCTTCAGCCACAATCTCTATAATAACTGCCACACTGTGGGATACGGAAGAGCTTTGATTTATACACTATGAAGCTCGATTTCTTTTATCAAGGCCCTATGGAACTTATCTTTAGACACCCCTAAGTTTTATCATTAGCCGTAGTGAAATGAAAACAAAAAACATTATTTGCAGGTACCGAAAGATATCATTATGACGTCATTCACATTCCCAACATGCATCATGTGTCACAACCTATACTATTTAAATGCAAAGTCCAATTTCAAGGCTGGGGCTTTAATTTCTCCAACGTACACATTTACTGCTCCTTTCCAAGGAATATGTACCATCAAAAGCAAGGACAATAACTGGCCAATGAGAAATAATTCTAAATCAAACCTCGCAGGGTAATGGTGGAGCTCGATGATTCACATTCACTCACCGTGGAAGCAATCGGCCTAGCTAGGGCCTCCTTCCTATTGGCTCAAAACATACCTCACTCGCAGAAGCCAATCAGGAGTTTTGTGGCTCTCTCTAAAGCATTCCAAATCAAAGTCTTGTAACAGCAGAGAAGCACACCCTGTACCTGGGTGTTAGTGGACTTAGTTAGCTGAGGCCTAAGGGACCAATTCTGCTCCAGTTGTTTCTGGCATTTATGTACAAATAGACTTTCAGAGTAACCATCCTACCACAGACACTCTCATGATCTGCTGCGTGCATATTCATAGATACTCCTATTAATCAGGATTATATTCAGGATATTAAGGGGCATTTAAACCTCTACAGGGGTTCTATGGATTTGGTACTTACATGTAGCCAGAGCGAGGTGGGGCTAGAAGGTGAAAGGAAGAAAGTGCATGCTATATGAAAGACATCTTGGCACTATTAGAACCTCCTGTTCCTTTTTAGATCTTCAGAAGCTCTGGGAGAAACTTTACAATGAGAAATAATAAGTATTCGAAGAACAGAGCCACACCTCGGGCCAGGGTACACCTGGGAAGAAACTGAGAAAAACTCCGCATTCCTTTACATTGATTCAAAAGAAAAGTCAATTAAATCACTTGTCCAAGTACCTGGATGATGTCTGGTTCATCTTTTATCCACCCAACTATGAGACAAGTGAGTTTAGAAGTGGATTTTTTGCAGAAACTCAAACTAATAATTAAACAGTTGTTGCAGAGTTTACACTGTTTGCTTAAGAAGTAAGCACAAGGGGACGTTGAACTGAACAAACAGGACTTTGAAATAGGGCAATTTTTAGCAGCATAGAATCTTACGGAAGGTTGCTGAGGCTTTCAGAAATACCTACCTCAAACTTCAGACCCTGAAGCACCAGATTACAAAATTCAAAACAGTTTAAGATCTGATCTTTTCCTTCATGGCCTTCCCTGGAGTTGTGACACAAGTCATTTTGCCTCAACAGCATTAAGGATCATTTTACAGTGCTTCTGTCTGTGCAGTTGACAGCCACAACATTTCACCAATCCAGCAGCCAAAAAGAAGACCTATCAAGATATACAAAGATCCTTGCAATGTCTGGATTCGAGACTGAAGTATTACAGATAAAACCTGAAGCATGAAGCAGGGTAGTGATGATATCCCATGCGATCTCTTTATGAATAAATGGTGCATGTGACAGCTGGTGTCCCAAATTGGATAATTAATGTCATATATTTGGTACATTTCCTGAAAACTCTTAAAATAAAAATGCAAATCTGGATTTGACTTTATACAGATATGTCAACACAAGAATCAGTAGATGTAGGAAGGCTGCCTTTTCTGCATGAGCACCTCGGGTTTTTCACCTTTTTTATGAACTCTATTTTTAGGGGGTACTATGACTTGCATTGTGACAATGTAATTCACTGCAGCGTGTTGTATGTTCTGTCCCTAAAACAGTAGTCAGATTCTGGCTGGTTTATTTTGACAGCAAAAAGGTGACTAAGTCGACCCTAAAACTCTGGACCGGAAGAAGGTGGCAATTCTGTCAGAGTGAAGCACTCTCAGAGACCTTAGGAATGCAGCTTATTCCCGCTTGGCGATCGTGTGCCATAACCAATGGCTTCACTGGGCCTCCATCTTTGAGAGACTCCCCTCGGCGTCAGTGTTTTGCTTTACCCTGCTGGAGGACTTGGAAATCCAGAAAATAAATTAAAGGGGTTATTTTGTGTTTGGTGGGCTGCACTCAGTACTGTAAGGGAGCAGATGCATGTAGTTTGCTACCTTGGTCACCTACAGCCTGCCATATTTAGCGATCCTCACCTGCCTGTCACAATCTCTATGCCTTAAAATGAGCCACCGCACAGAGGCTCCTATGAAGACACAGTAGGTTTGCTGAATGGCCGCCATGTTTCAAAAACTAACTCCACAAGCAGGAGTGTATTTCTGGGGAAATAAAATGGCCCCCACACTCTAGGAGTTTTTCAGATCCCCTTATCTAACTGTATTTTTTTTGTGTCTTTTTGCTCAATAAATTGCTTTGCAAATAAAATTGCGTTGTATTCTTGCTTTTTAAATTGTTGGCACTGTTTGAAATAACATGCATTTTTCCAGGGATTTGACCGTTGCTTCTACCACATCTAAAAGGGTGTGTTTGATAAGTTGGTAGGGGTAGCCCACTCCAAAATGAGTACTACATGTTCTGAAATTTTACTCAATGTGGGAATCCGTGTGAAGGAGTCCTAATAATCATGGTTTAACCAAACCTACGGTGACAATTAGACCCAGGTGAACTTTCTGTTACAGTACCATAATCTTGTGTAATTTTGGGAATTTTGCATTACGCTTGTCACATGACATTCCTGAAATAAGGTGATTGTGCCATGTGAGAAAGGCAGAGCACATGAATAACAGAATGCGACCAACTGTTGTTTGTGGCATCTGTGTTTATTGTGCAATTGTTTTTTAGTGCAAAATACTTCCCTGTGTCCAAGTGGACACAGGGGCACATTTTGAGCTACAATATAGCACTAAGGGGCATCAAGCCCCGATCACCACAGGAACGTCACTTTTTTCGACGTTCCTGTGGTGATAGGAGCTACGCCTTATTTACAAGGCAGCAGTTTATGCTGCCTTGTAAATAAAGCCACCTTTCACGCTATGCTTCGTGTGAAAGGGGAGGACAATGGGTGTTGCTGTGGGCGTTTCACCGCAACACCCATTGACTTTGACCATGACCCATATTTACAAGGGCAGCCTAAATATGGGGCAGCGCCAAAATTAAGACCAGGGAAAACCTGGTCTTACTCTGGCGCAACGAGGAGAAATATTAAACTTCTCCTCGTTTTTGCTGTTTTCATGTGTGCTGCGTTGTGCAGCACACATGCAAACAGCAAAACGCCAATGATTGTTTATATACAGGAAGGTCCCCCTTCCTGCACATAAACAATCATTTTTAAAAATGCTGTTTTGAGAACTTCTATGTGTGCTGCATTAAGCAGCACAATGCAGCACACAGAAGTTACTAAACAGCATTTTAAGAAGGGGGACCTTCCTGTACATAAACTATCTTCCCTTCTACGCAAACACCCTTGCCCTATCGGGCAAGGGTGTCTGCGTTGGCGCTAGGCTGCTGAGTTTAGCGCCAGCGCAGAGGGAAGCACAGGGCTGCACCATATTCTTGTAAATTTGCGCTGCGTTTCTGAATTTGCGGAGTGCGGCGTTAAGTCAGGAAGGCTAACGCCTCACTCCACCACTTCAATTCTAAATATGCCCCTCAATGTCAGCTTTGCATTCCATTTCATTTCTAATACATTTATACAATTTTGGGGAAATTTCATGTAATTACTCAATCTCAAATTACGTGAATGACGCAAAGCTTTATTTACAATATGTTATTTTCAATTTGAAAAATCCGAGCCTGAGTAAGAGCTAAAAGCCCAGAACCAAAGCTTCCCTTCAGTCAAGGAACCTATTGCTTTGAGTGTTGGGGAAGGGCAATAGAGCACTGAATTGTCCACAGCAAGCCTTCCAAGAAAGAATGGTGAAGGAAGAGATAAGTATGGTATTACTGTGCCAAAAACAGGGTTAGGATATGGTTTCTGATCTCTCTTCTGATCAATGAGACAGCTCTATTAAGCAGGCCCTAGATCCTTTGCTAGAGATGAATCCCCATAGGGAGAGCCTCCTTCGCAGGACAGATGGACTCTGAAGAAAAATGGCACCAGAAGCAGTGAAACGGAACCCAAAGAAGGGAATCCACACCCATGGCCACAGACTGGTGCTGAGGGAAATGGGCGATTCTACACAAATGAACGTGGTTTATTGAAAAGGAAGTACGGCAGTTCAGAATTTGCCTCAAAAGCCATACATCTCTCTGGATGCCTCCTTTTCTACTCTATCGAAAGCAACGGAGATACAACAAACCTAAAGAACAAGATACAGCCTCATCCACAAACCAAAGAGCATCATCTAAATACAACAGCATGCTTCTCGCCATGCAACTTGGGCCGGAACATGGATATATTTCTGTTATACTTAAGGCACACACTAGACCTGTATTGCATCCCTGCAGCAAACAAAAAATAAATACATATACGGAAAATGGACAATTTAACTTTGAATTAACCAGTGGCGCCTCCTCCACAATGGCGGAGAAGCGACGCCCCACTGCCTGGCTTAGAGCCAGCAAATGTAAAATAAAACGATGTTCTTGTATGGTTTTATTTTACATTTGCTGGCTCTTAGCCAGCGGTGTTGGGAGGGGCAGGGCTGAGGCATGAGATGGGGGAGGAGGAGTGCTAAGGCACTCCACTCCCTAGGTGCTCATGTGTGTTTGTGTCTAAGGCTGACCATAACACACAGGCGCACTTCGGTTTTCTCCAGCCCAGCTGCACTGAGCAGCCAGGTTGGAGAAACCCCCCAGACTCCCTGGTCTTTCCTGCCTGCTCAAACCCTGCGCTGCTCTGGTACGTTTTTAGGTCTCGCGACCTATCAATGCGCGCAAGCCCATTGAGCGGAGCGAGAATTCATGTCTCGAAAATCCTCGTGAAACCAAGGGCTTCTTGCGCGGCGGTTTTGTTTGAGTTCACGTGAATCACGTGACCAAACAAGCACGCGCATTCCCGGCCGCACAGCACATCAAAGGGCTTCTCCTCCCCTAATTATTCATGGCCGGCCGCAGGCCGGCCGTACTTTGTTTCCCAAGCCCGCCACCATCCGGCTTCCCTCCGCGCATCTGCCTGCCACACTTCTCCTCCCCTCGCTGGCATTCCCGCCCCCCCACCAGGCTCTCCCGCCCCCATCTGGCTTCCCTCCACGCATCTCCTTTCACCATGCCTGCACTCTATACTGTTCAGCAAAACTACTCGTGCCTTGTTAGTCTGGGTTTTACCCACATCGCCCTCCTGCGCTTGTGGCTGTGCGTGTAATATTTGGAATAATGTGTTGGGAAGACTGTAAAGTTATCAACAGCACCGGTAGCAGAACGTTCTGGCTTCTTGGCTGCAAATCATAAATCCAGGCAGTATTATTAACTCTGGCACATCTGTATAGTACTAGCTGCATAGACTAACGTTTTAGCGGTGCCTCTTGTGTACTCGCGGGTTTGCATAGTCTGTTACGTTGTTTTAATAGGGGGCATGCTTTTTCGTGCAAAAAATTTACTCTTTGTGCCGAAATTTGTGTTGTCTTCCTGAATGCCATCTCCGTAGGATGGTTTGTGTATTTTCGCCCCCATATTGGTTCAGTGGCGATTGAAGGAAGTTGTACATTGCATTATCGGTTCATTTCAATCATGTGCACATCCCCCTTCACTTTTGGAACACCTTTGCGGAACCTCTACATGCTTAGAATAATTCCCTCGCCTGTGTTTTCAACCCGCTCCTCCACCCCCCCCATCTCTCTCCTCTCCATCCCCCTCCCCCTCCCCTCCCTTCTGTTCACACACGGGGCTTGTGCGTTTAGAAAGAAGCCATCAGCCGTTTGAAAGCCCTGCAGCACATGTCTCGCCTGCAGGAAAATACGTGGTGATTTTTCCTTTACCCCATCCCCTTTCTTTTGGTGGCTTGCAGCTTTTTATTCGGAACATTAATTTCTGATAATACATGCACCTTTATAATGTACTGCTCCGAGATCTGCTTCTTTTTAAAAATATTAGCTTTAGCATCTTAATGCACCCGTAATCATGCTTGCCCTGCTTGTTTTTATTTTTGATATTCAGCAACAAGCATTGGCTATGTCTACAGGTTGGCTAAACTTTCAACTGTAATGCCTTTTTGTACTGCTCCGAGATCTGCTTCTTTTTAAAAATATTAGCTTTAGCATCTTAATGCACCCGTAATCATGCTTGCCCTGCTTGTTTTTATTTTTGATATTCAGCAACAAGCATTGGCTATGTCTACAGGTTGGCTAAACTTTCAACTGTAATGCCTTTTTGAATTTGCCAATGCTTGCTTTTATTATGTGCCAGGCAGAACTCGTGTCATGTCGGCTGTGCGTGTAATATTTGGAATAATGTGTTGGGAAGACTGTAAAGTTATCAACAGCACCGGTAGCAGAACGTTCTGGCTTCTTGGCTGCAAATCATAAATCCAGGCAGTATTATTAACTCTGGCACATCTGTATAGTACTAGCTGCCTCTTGTGTACTCGCGGGTTTGCATAGTCTGTTATGTTGTTTTAATAGGGGGCATGCTTTTTCGTGCAAATAATTTACTCTTTGTGCCGAAATTTGTGTTGTCTTCCTGAATGCCATCTCCGTAGGATGGTTTGTCTATTTTCGCCCCCATATTGGATCAGTGGCGATTGAAGGAAGTTGTACATTGCATTATCGGTTCATTTCAATCATGTGCACATCCCCCTTCACTTTTGGAACACCTTTGCGGAACCTCGACATGCTTAGAATAATTTTAATGGTAACTTCACTTCCCAGGTCTGCAATGTGTTTTTTTGGTTTTTGTTTCTAGTTTTCAAATTTGCTCAGCTACTAAATACTGTGTACATCTTTCTTTGAATGGTAAAATAGCTCCTCCCCCTTGCTGTCTGTTCTTAGCTTTATGTTAAACTCCCAAGTCGTACAGAAGGCTCGTGGGTTTCACTGGTGGTGGTGCCAATAGATCTCGCAGTAAGAAAGTTGGAGCTATTGGTTTTGTAAATGACAAAGCCCGTTATGTTTTTAAAATGAAAACAAAAATAAAAGGCATTGTTATTTGCAATTGTAATAGCTCCAACTTTCCTACTGCAAGACCTATTGGCAACGCCAGTGCTTGTTTAAATATTGTGTTTTCCACCCCCGAGCGACGCCTCCTGCGCAACCCCACCCACCTCACCACCCTTTGTTTGTGGCAGCCGCCACCGGAAATAATAACATAGAGGCAAGAGAAAATGCGACAATTTAAGTAGGGAGGCTTTTAAGCTTGTCTTTAATTCGAGCAGTGAGGGTGATGAACAGAGTTCCGAAGGCAAATAACTGGACAGCAAATAAACATCTTAGATGCTGCCTTCCCAAGTTATCTTGTCTTGATATGCACCCTTAGAGGGATGCTTCAAATATAAACTTTCCTCAGACCCTGGCATAATATTGTATAATTTGAAAGAAAATGTAGATTTTCATAGTTGTCACTGGACTACCCTGTTCAGCTTACACTGCACGTTACCAGGTCTCTTGTGCACAGTGACAGCAGATATGCCTCCATCACATGACTCACCCTCGTTGGTACCTGTCCAGTTCGTGAAGCACGGTATGATCACAGTATTCAAACACTAGGTGAAGCTTTCGTTTTCTCCTGAAGACCTCGAGCAGATTGACCAGGTTGGGATGCTTGAGTTGCTGAAAAACAAACATGAGGTGTGGTTAATTGCTGTAAAGTTAATCTGCAATCAAAATAATTTATACTGCCATTTTTAGAAACTAAATGATCATTTATAGCCTGCTGAATCATAAAATGTGATGAAACTTTCTAGTAGTTTTTCATTTTTCGTTTTTCATTTGTGTTTTAGAAATAGGGGACTTGCTGATTCTGGATAAGTTGACAGAGACAAACATAAAAGTTACTGCAGTTAAACGTGCTCCAACCAAGGCAGCCGGTGGATATCACATAACCCGCTGCTAGGCACAATCGGAACCTCCCCTTCATGTCGCCTTCGTTTCCTGACCGCAGAGACGCCGCACGATGAACGTCGCGGCAACAAGGAGCTGCGCAGCTAAATGAACAGCCAGATAGGGTGACCAACTGGCATGGGTGCAAATTCAGGACAGTGAGTGCAAAAATTCGGGACAAAGGGTCAAAATTCAGGACAAAAATATTCAGGACAGGAGGTCAAAATTCAGTACAAAAGGTAAGTTTTACAGACACAGAGGAGGTTGCGCAACAGTATATAAGTAAGTAAATAGACAACCACTTAAGTACAAGTAAAAATAAGTTTATATTGAGTTGAGACAATTGTGCACTTCATGGTTTGTCAGTATGCGCGCAGCTTTAAGCAAATGTGCAGGAAATGGACGATTCTACACAAATGAACGTGGTTTATTGGAAAGGAAGTACGGCAGTTCAGAATAATGTGGTAACAAAACCGTCCCCACCTTTCCAGCTCCCAGAGAAAACGCCTGATGCCCGGTCTGGCCAGTCTGGCCTTGCTACCACCCTCTAATGGCGCCCCTCATCTTCACATAGACCCTCTCTCATGTGTATTTAAATTTCTTCTATAGTGCTACTCATCCCAAATATGTGGGGCAGAGTGTTGGAGAGCGTTACAACACACACATATTATATAGAGACAATCACACATATAAATGTAAAAGTCAATGTATAGGAAATGTTGCTTAAGATAATGGGGCTTACAATGTGTAATCATACTTTCATCCATCATTCAGTCTTTCACCATTCATTCTGTCCTTCCATCTGTGTGCCCCTCCATGCCCATATTCAACCATTTATAAACCTATCCATCACGTATACTTCTATCCATCATTTCACACATCCATCCCTCAATCAACCCTTTTACTCATCCATTATCCATCCATCCACCCTTTCACCCTATCCATCTGGGCACTCATCCATCCACACTTCCACCCATCCATCCATTCACTCATCCATCCAGCCATTTACCTATCCAGCCATCCTTTCACTTACTCATTCATCCATCCATCCAGTCACTCATCCTTCCACCCATTTACCCGTTCAGTCATCCATTTACACATCCCCCTTTCTCTTTCAATTCCCCTTTCACTTAGCCATCCATCCTTCCATCCACCCATCCATCCATCTACTCATCTACTCATGAATCCATCCATTGAACCTATCATTCATCCATCGTTTCTCTCATCCATCCACCCTTTCACTCCTTCACTCATCTATCCATCCTTTTGTCCAACTACCCGCCCTTTCGCTCACTCATCCAGCCATACATACACCCTTTCACTTATCAATTCATCAATACACCCTTTCACTTATCAATTCATCAATTCATCCATAATTTCACTCATTCATCCACCCCTTCACTCGCCGTCATCCACCCTTTCACTCATCCATCATTTCGCTCATCTATTCAGCCTCCATCCACCCATCCCTTCATTCACTTACTTCGCTTTTTACATTAATTATGAGACCCATCAAGAACTCATCTCTCGCTGTAGTTCCTAAAGAAAGGGGTGGGGCAGGGTTCACTATGCCCCTGCACATAGGCAATCTGAAAAAGTGGAAGGCATGAGTCATGCATGATGCACAGTGCCTGAACGTGGGGTAACTGTGACATGGTGTTGTTTCCAGAGCTTTAAGTGGGATGAAAAAACTAGGGGGGTCTCTCTAAAAGGGTGTGCGATGTAATAAAATGCGTGGCTTAAAACACATAAGCTAAATATCTGTGCTTAATATGATGTGCCGCCCGACTGGTATTTTTGTTGCTTCTGTCATTGCATCCAGATATATAATACAACAAGTAACGTTACACCTAGATCAAGTAACGTTACACCTACAACAAGCCAGAACTATTGGCTTTGTCAATGGTTGTAAGTTGCATAAAATTAAAAAAAGCAGCAACCATGGCTGCTATACTATAACTATAATCCTTTCCTTTGAACTTCTTTCACCGCCTTCCTTTGGTTAACTAGATTCTCAACTAGCAGCAGCATGGTCGTTTTTGCACTTCCATGTGACAGAATGCCCTGCCCTGGACCTAGGCTGGAGGAGGCCATCACATGCTGTGCCAGCCCAGACTGCCCCACTGTCATTTTGTATGTGGCAATCAGCCAGACACAGAATGACAATGGGCGGGGTGGGGCTGCTCTTGTGCTCTTGTCCCCATCAGGGAGCTGAGGATTTTTGCAGGGGAATAGCTCTGTTCCCTGAAAGGCCCAAAATTACAGACAAAAGGCGTCCGTAAAAGGGATCCTCGGGGACAACGGACGTGAGGTCCAATTTACGGACAGTCCGTGAAATTTACGGACGGTTGGTCACCCTACAGCCAGAACACCGGTCTAAATACGGGATCGGCAGCTCTTGGCATTGCTATGCAGCAGTGTGTAACAGTTGTGGCGAGAAGTAGTTTCCTGACCAAAATGAAGCTTTTTAGGATGCAGTCGCTCCAGTAACATCAACATAGATGTGAAAGGAGTATGCAGCACAAGGAACCACCGGGTTTCGCACGAGGGGTAAGTGCTATATCTGCCTCCTAGTCATTTGCGTGTTAACCTGGTAGTGGGTCGATGGGTAGGTTTTTCCCCTAAAATCTCAGACACTACTAGGCTGGTGGGGCTATCGTCCATCTGAGGTTGGCACTTGAGACTGGTTAATTAAAGGAAAATAGCAAAGGCCGCTACAACCATGGGGAACCCTCTAAAAGCTGCCAATTTTGTTGGAAATCTATACTCTGATTCAACACTCGCCTGTCAGTGAAATCCGCGTGGGCAAGAGCAGTTCACAGCTTTCAGTCTCGTCACGGCTCATGGTTGGCAACATGTCCATTAAGCTCAGAAGATTTATTAGCACCGAGAGTTGGGAGTAGCACGTGCCTTTCCAGCGATGGAGGGGGAAGGTGTGGTTCCAGGGGCAGACTCCCATATAAAGGCGGAAGAAGAAAAGAGAACAATGAGAGCAATAAAAAGACTGAGAATAAAAAGACAGAGAATGAAACTATAAACACTACACCGCTGGCTGGCACAGTAGACGGTACCATGAAACAAATCAAAACGAAAGAGTATCAACTGTTTACGAAAGGGAAAGCAGTGTCATTGGTTCACTCGGACAAGACGGAGGTCCTCATCCTGGGCTCCTCACCCTCCGCCTGGGACGACTCCTGGCGGCCTCCCGCCCTGGGCACCGCACCCAAACCGACAGACCATGCACGAAACCTGGGCTTCATCCTGGACTCCGCCCTCTCCATGACCAGGCAAGTCAACAGCGTCTCCTCGGCGTGCTTCAACATTCTACGCATGCTACGGAAGATCTTCTGGTGGATCCCCACAGAGACCAGGAAGACCGTCACCCAGGCCCTCGTCACCAGCCGACTGGACTACGGCAACGCCATCTACGCCGGGACCACCGTCAAGCTCCAGAAGAGACTCCAGCGGATCCAAAACGCCTCAGCCAGACTCATCCTCGACATCCCACGATCCAGCCACATCTCCGGACATCTGAGAGACCTTCACTGGCTCCCCGTCAACAAGAGAATCACCTTCCGCCTCCTCACCCACGCACACAAAGCCCTACACGACCAAGGCCCGAGCTACCTCAACAGCCGAGTCAACTTCTACGCTCCCCAACGCCACCTCCGATCAGCCAACCACGCCCTCGCCGCCGTCCCCCGCATCCGAAGAGCGACTACAGGAGGAAGGTCCTTCTCCTACCTGGCCGCCAAGACCTGGAACTCCCTCCCGTCCGACCTGCGCCTGACCCAAGACCACCTCTCCTTCAGGAAGAAGCTGAAGACCTGGCTGTTCGAGCAGTAGCGGCACCCCCCCCCCCAGCGCCTTGAGACCCTACGGGTATGTAGCGCGCTTTATAAGTGTCACTGATTGATTGAATGGGTCACTTCAGCACTCCGATATTGGTGCACCAAAAGCTTTGCTGGCTCTTGCTCTAGGCTCACCCATGGGATGCTGAAGATCAGAACACTGATCTTCAGTAATCTCAGTCTTCAAGCCGAGATCCTAATTCAGAGGCACTCTCGCAAGTGCAGCCTCAGACTGCAGTGCCATCCCGGTCCCAGGAGATGCAACACCAGAATGTAGAGGATGACGCAAAGTTCGCTAAAGACAAAGCTCAATGTCATCTTACACGAAATTAGAGACTTCAAAGCCTCACAGGCAATCGACAAAGCAATGACACATTTTCCAGAATGGCTCCAGGAAGCCGAATGCAGTATTTCACAACTAGCGGATCAAGTCAGTACAATGCAGGAGGAAGTCAGTCAGTCCAGGGACCTTCACTGGAATATAAAATCAAGGAGTTGGAAAATCTCTTGCGCCACTTTAATCTACAGATTGTTGGGAGTTCCGGAGGGTTGTGAGGGCCCTCAGTTCCTTCAATGGGTGGACTCTTTTATTAAGACTCATGTTTTGCCAGAATATTCAGGATAATTGACAACTATGCACATGCATCTCGTCCCAGCTCAACCATTTCCAAATTCGAAACTGCCATGCACTATATTGGTGAACTTCGCTGACTATTGTCTTAAAGAGTGCATATTAGCAAGGCCATTGAGAAGAAACAGTTTTCAACATCAGAAATACCTCAGTGTCGTATATGTTCAGATATGTTGGCCACAGCATATTACACTCCAATGGCTCTCCACAGAATGTATCCAGCAATGGGGGATCGCTGCTTTTGCTGTCAGACACAGGGGATGGGAAGTTATTTGTGACAAGGCTCAAATGTACAAAGTTTTTGTACAGCTTTATAAAAACGTGTATGAAAGAAGGCACTTTATACCGCAGGATAGTATATCCCAATACTTTCAGGCCATCAGGTTGCTGCTAGTGGCAAATGCCCAGTGAGAAAGAATGGCTTTGGGTATATTAGCATTAGAGATATAGCAAGCACTGCCTGCAATGCCCAGTGGGTAGGCTTGTGGCAACAGTAGTCTTCCTGTCAAAGAGTTTTTAAAGCATTCACGGGCGAGCTTGCCCCCATTTTGACAGAGTTTTTAATTTCATTATGAAGAGTGTGGAGGTTCCCTCTGCTTCAAGGAGTCAGTCGTTGTTAGTCTTTTTTTTCAAAAGGATGAGAATCCATGGGATCTCAACTCATATCACCCAATTAGCTTGTTGAATACGGATTACAAGATTCTAATGAAAACATAGGCAATTGACATTACTCCGGAAGCTCAGGGTGTAATATATAATGATCAGACAGGGTTTTGTGGCTGGTCGGGTGATGTCAGTCAATACAGGATTTTTCTGTTAACCAGACTCTTGCAGTTATAATAATGGTCGATTCAGAATAAGCATTTGACATGGTGAATTGGAATGCTCTTTTTATGGCCTGACCAGGTTTGGCATCCCTGCTCATTTAATCATAATGCTGCAGAAGCTAAATCAAGGGGCTCAATCAAAGGTGTTTGTGAATTCTAATCTTGCAGAGGTGGTAGCTATAAACACAGCAATGCGTCTCCCTCCAATCTTATTTACTTTTTTAGAGACCATGGGAGTTCAGATTGGAGGCAATGAGGGGATTTTGGCCCCTGTAACATAGATGTCCAAATTTAAATTATTTGCGAATGACATAATTCTTTACCTTGGGCCAGAAAAGCAGATTATCCAAAAGCTGTTGGAGAAGAGCAAAACTAAACTGCTTCTATTTAATACCTCAGTTAGTAATCTCCCTCCTAATCAGCAGCAGGCCTGCTCTCAAAGCCCAATCCGCTACCAAGGGATCTTTTTAAAGAACAAGTTACTTACCTTCGGTAACGCTTTCTCTGGTGGAAACAGTATCTGCCTGTTGATTCCTCACCTTGTGAATATCCCCTAACGCCAGCAGCATTTTTCCCAATGCTGCTGGCGCAGGGGATATTCACAAGGTGAGGAATCCACTGGCAGATGTAGCCATTAGAAAAATAGCTATGACCAACTCTATCAATTAAATTATATGGTCATGATGAAGAAGATTAAGGAATTGCTGGACAGATGGGAACTCCTTCCCCTTACACTAGTAGGTAGGGTAGCCCTTATTAAAGTGTCAAATTTACCTTTGTTGTTATTTTTTTTTTCAAATTTCCCCATAAAATTTAACAAGAGCTTTTTTAAGGAACTTGAGGCACATTTCCGGCGCGTTGTGTGGAATAAGAAGGCTCCCAGGGTTAAACTCTCTGTACTGCAATTAGACATTAACCAGGGTGGGATGGCATTACAACAGGTGCAGACCTATTATGAAGCATCTCTTCTAGATGCATTAGTAAGTTTGTTTGATGGGAAGAAGACGGTCGATCTCTTTTCTTTTTTAGACAGAATGTTTCAGGAAGTGAAATCTCAGCTGCCAGTCTTTATTAAGACAGCCAAACTCCCAAAGAAAGCAAAAGATATAAAATTATACAGGAGCCAGATTTTTTAATGTTGAAACTTAGGGGGATTGAAAATTGGTATAGACTACTACAGGAAAAAGGGGGCAGTCAGCAGGTGAATTTTGATTTGAATTAGTCGGTCAACACAATGCACTTTTTTAAAGGTAGAATGGCAGTCTATTTTGCTATTAGGCCACAATGCTTTAAGGGCACAAAAATTCAAGAAAACGTCCTAATTATCTCGCTGGATGGCATATTACACTCCAATGGCTCTCCACAGAATGTATCCAGCAGTGGAGGATTGCTGCTTTCACTGTCAGCAACAGGGGATGGGAGGATGGCGTCATATTTTTTTTCCTGCCAAATGGTGGCACAGTTTTGGGAAACTGTTTTTTCTGCTCTTTGTCTTGGTTTCCAGATTAAGATTTATCCGAGGCTCTTCGGTTTTCTAAAAGAGTCAAAGCAAAGGGAATTATAGCAATAGCTTCTTTATTTGCTCGCTCATTGATCCTACAAATCTGGAAAACATCTAAAGTACCAACATACCAAGAGTGGCATAATAAAATGGGTTGACATAAAGGTTTGAAGAGGCATATGAAAAACGAATAGAAGGTCTAAAAAGATTTAATGCCTTGTGGCAGTGCATGGATGCAGTAGGAAAAGGCAGCCCCAGATGCAGCAGTAGTGTAGCAATTCTTAGTGGAAGGGGGTTTACTAAGGCACAATGGCACTTGGTGTGTTGCCTGCTGTTATACGTGTATTGTACAATACTTTTGCACTTTTCCAGATGGCTACCACTACATGTGTACTGTAGGAATTCTTTTTTTTTTTTTGTAGAGTATGTATAAGCGACTGGGGAGGTTAAGAATCTAATTTGGCACAAAGACACTTTACTGTTGAACATAATTTACTATATGATTGTTTCTCAATGAATGAGCCATCCTTGAAATTATGATTGATCGTCAATTTTTATATTTTCTGTGGATAATATGAACAGCTATTTATATTCAATTTCTATGTTATGTCTTTTCCTATATGTAATTACTTTATGATTCTGCGCAATAAAAAAAAAAGTCACAGCAGTGGACAGAATGACTTAAGTGGGGCCTGGTTTATTTGTTTTTGAGAATATAAAATAACATTAAAAACCTCAATGTATGTGTGAATGCAATAGACTATCTTTTTTAGTCCGATTGGTGTCAGAAGTATATTAATTATTCAAAAATGAAGAATTATGTTGTTCCGCTTGATTTTATCTAGCAGAATTAGAGGTTCATCTGACCTACAGGTTGTCCTCCTATGCTAAGCATTACTCTCTGATTTGAGCATAAATAATTTTGTCTTGGAGTGTCACTACAGGAGATGAGAGTGGACACTAAACTGACCCGGCAAACACAAACCAGCTATGTTCCCAGGGCACAGTACCTGCCACCCTTCAATATTGCTGATTTAAACTGCATGAACTAATTGCGATTCACCCACTCAGCAAATCCTCTGTGACTTGGAGCATTTAAGAAGTGTGAAGATTGGTCAGGATTGTGTCTCAGAATCAACATCGAAGATTCTGTCAATGCTGGGGCTGAACCTGAACCGTAAGCATCAATTGTCATGATTTTCTATATAACATGTTAGGAGTAATTTTTACGGGATGACTTTCATGGTCCTTTACCACTATGCGTACCACATCTAATGAGAAGAACATAAAATGGACTCTCAGGAATGCAAACAGAATACAATTTTCTTTTTTTTACCTATGATCCATTGTACCACAGTGTTCTGACTGACGGGGCGGGGTGCTGCACTGTGTGGATTATTACCCTCACAAAAGTCCATGTCTAGTGTCCCATCCTACATGAACACTTGCACACATGCCTATCAAAGCAATCACAGAGCGGGTGCAGCACCGGCATGCAAAGTCAAGGAGCCACAAACTGATTTACTAATATGTCTATCCTTCTATTGAGAAAGGTCAGCCTGTGTTCAGATTACGCAGCCAAACATTGGAAACATCCAATGGCTGTCCAGTGGATTGATTAAAAAAAGTCAATGCAAATGACAAGAAGGCCAACAAAAGGGGTTGATTAATTTCCATTTCTATGTGGACCGCACTGTGGGCTGAACCCATAACAGACTGACACCCCCACAAATCAAGATCAAAAGAAGGCTGACCTGAGTCCAGTAACTAGAAGAGGGACAGTAACATTTATATAGTGTTTAGAATAAGCTACTGGGAAGATGCTGCTTTAGAGAATAAAGGCGGTCGAAATAATCTACTTCCCAGATATATTTTCTTGAGATAAAACTGGTGAGATTAATAGCTTACGGTTTTTAGATATGTTCTCAATGCACACCAGTTTAAACTCCTCTTACCCCTCTTTTTGAATCCTTTTGTTTCTCACCATCTCCTCTGATCAAATGTTGCTCTACCTTGTATCATATAGAAAATGGCAGCTTTTATACAGCTGCTGTTATGTAAAAGACAGCAACATCCTATCTTGAGTAAATCAGCGTTATATTAAAAATATAGATAAATAAATAAAATCTTAAAACGTTACACTTAAATGGGGAGCTGGGGGTAGAAATGCTTTATTATTCTGCATACACACATGGTTGTGGAAGCCCGGCAGTGAGACTACGAGCAGAGGACTGCTCCTAAAGTATGGAGCAAGTGCAGGAGGGATAAACAGCATGGCTGAGGGGGATGTGCATGAGGAGGAACCTAAAATATCAACTCGAGATGAATAGTTTACATTTGTAAATAATTATTACATTTATTTACAATGTGTTAGTTTCCTGTTCCAAAATAAAAACTCACTGAAAAATCCCACCCAGAGAGAAGCCAGATAACTCGGTTCAAATTTGAAAGCTTGGTTGATTTTTATTTTACTTATTTATTGCTGTTTCATATCGCGTGATCTTGACTCAAGGGTGTTAGAGCAAGAGAACCAGATTTAGATACACATATTAATTTTTTTAGGCCAGAGGAAATGAAGTGACTTGCCTAGCATCGCAGGGTGCTTGGCTGAGGCCGGGATACAAGCCTAGTTCCCACTTCCAAGGTCGCCTAGTCGCTAGGAAACATCACCACTAGGGACAATTGTACTAGCTAAGGACTGGGTGGACCATTTTTCCAAAATATTTGGCCACAACCCCAAAGCACTAACAATATCTCAGACTCTGAAGTCCCTTTTGACATGAATGCAGCCCAGGCCATGAGTAACTGAGGTAGTAGATGTCGTCTTGGCCATAGAGAGTAGCCCCACAGATAGAACTCTGAGGCCTGATAGCATTCCAACAGACTTTTACAAACACCTCCCGCAATTCTGAGCCCCACTGATAACTAGATGTGGAGTAGTGAGACCTCTAGTTAAGACCTGGCAGGAAGCCATTATCGTCCCGATCTTTAAAAAGGGGGATAAGAGCCAACCTCACTGGGCAAGGTTGTCTTGGCCAAACTAAAACTTTGGGCGTCTGAGACTCAGGTGCTTTTGGATTTCCAATTTGGGTTTCGCCCAGGCCTGGGAACAGTAGAACAGACTCTAAATCTCTCTCTAATAGTCCAAAAATACACTAAGGCACAAAAAGGCTGTGTCCATCCAGCCTTTATGGACTTAAGATGTGCCTTTGAAACAGTGGACCGACCAAAATGATGGTCTGGTGTCGTGGTTAGACAAGGGTGCATCTTGGCACCTTCCTTTTTTCTACTCTATATTAATGGACTGGGGGAACATCTGTGTAATGTTGGGAAGGACGTCTCGAGGGCCAACTCATTCCAAATTCCTGTGTTCTATGCAGATGATGCTGTTCTCATAGCGAGAACAGCTAACTGACTCCAAACCCTGCACCACACTAAATCATTTATAATGAAATGTGGCCAAAAAAAGCTAAAACGGGAAAAATCTTGACTTGGAGTTGAAGAAATTAGTAAAAAAAACATTTTACGTACCTGAGTGTGCCTTTTGATGTGGATTTTAATTGGAAGTTTTTATTGAATGTTTTGAGTTATGCAATTTCAAAGGTAGATTGATGCTGTTTTTATATTTTCTAAAAGATTTGGACACAAGGCAAGCAAAGAATTGTTCTATTTTTTTGCAAGTACAATTTTGTCAGTTGTCTCTTTTGGTGCTGGTGTAAGGGGATAAATAAGAACTGAACCTCACTGCAAGTAATAGAAAATAAGTTTATAAGGAGATTGCTGGCAGTGCCCCAAACTACTTCTGTATCCTTTTATCATGAGGAAGTCGGACTGGGCCTTTTAGACAGTTATGTAAAATTATAGCCCCTGTTGCTCTGGGTAGGAATTTGGAATACCCACGTCTGCAGAGCAGTACTGACAGACTCTATAAATCTGAATGACTGCCTAGCTATACCCTGGCTCAGATTTTTTAAAACAAGCTTTGAAAGATTGGGCACCCCGGAATATTTTTCCAATCCAGGCACTCTCAGCAACATCTCACCCAGTAGAATTCAAACACTTTTTATCAACACTCCCAGATGCCTCGTTTGGCGAATGATTTTTCCGGGATGGTGGAGCTATACCAACAATCCCAAGCACAGCCTGCAACTTTATCTGCAGCTAAGTTTGAATGAGTGGCAAAACTTTTTACTGACCAGATTTCGATCAAACAATTCACTTTCTGGCACCTTCTCCAACTCAAAGGCAACTGGGTTTCCTCACTCTCTCCCTGCCCTTGTGAAGGCGCTACATCTTAAAGCACCAACCACTTTATTCTATTTTGTACTCTTTACACGCCCTAGAGAAGGCAATTCCTTCGCCTGCTATTATTAGCATTAGAGACTAGGTCTCATGAGTTGGCCCTGGCTCATATTTAGGTAAGCCTAGATATTATATACATGCTTTACAAAACCATATCTTAACTGTATTCAGGATCAGCTGTAAATATTAAGATTTTTACTTTGATTTTTTAGAGCTGTAATGGACATGTATTTTAAAATGTATTTTAAAGTTCTATTTATTACTCTGTATGGAAATATGCAAACTGTTATGGCTCAATAAAGTTGAATAAAGTATCTGATGATGATAGTGGGCAGAAGTCTCATAATTACCACTCAAACAGAGAACAAGGAAATGCTACAATTTTCGAAGGAAGTGTTGAAGTGACACTTAAAATCTTTTACAAGTAAATGGGATACAGGCAAGACTTAAAGCCTGATTTAGATTTCTGTGGACGGGTTACTCCATCATAACGTTGATGGATTTCCCATCCGCCGAAATATAAGTTCCATAATATCCTATTTTTCGGCAGATGGGATATTTCCCACCGTTGTGACGCGGTAACCCGTCTACCAAAATCTAAATCAGGTAGATACTATGCATAGCTACATTTGCTTCTTTTTGGGGGGCTGGTGTATGTGTAACTCTCTGGTGGATGCACTGGCACAGTGTCAAACTATGGATTTTGGGGACCCCAGGCAGGAATATTTTGGGGGACCCTGTTTGGAACAACTTTGAACTTTATTACTCATTTTCTGCTAAATCAATCAATCAATGTACTTGTAGAGCCCGCTACTTACCCGTTAGGGTCTCAAGGCGCTGTGGGGGGTGCTGCTACTGCTCGAAGAGCCAGGTCTTGAGGAGTCTTCTGAAGGTGAGTAGGTCTTGGGTCTGCCGTATGTGGGTAGGGAGCGTGTTCCAGGTCTTGGCAGCGAGGTAGGAGAAGGATCTGCCGCCAGAGGTCGTACGTTGGATACGGGGGACAGTGACGAGGGCGAGGCTGGCAGAGGGGAGCTGGCGGGTGGGGGTGTAGAAGCGGAGTCTGTTGTTAAGGTAGGCTGGGCGGGTGTTGTGGAGTGCTTTGTGTGCGTGGGTGAGGGGCTTGGAGGTGATCCTCTTGTAGACTGGGAGCCAATGCAGGTTTCTTAGGTGGGGGGTGATGTGGCTGCGGCGGGGGATGTTGACGATCAGTCGGGAGGAGGCGTTTTGGATGTGTTGTAGTCGTCAGAGATGTTTGGCTGGGATTCCTGCATAGAGTCGTTGCCGTAGTCCAGTCTGCTGCTGACAAGGGCCTGTGTCACCGTTATTCCTGTTTCGGTCAGGATCCACTTGTAGATCTTGCGGAGCATGGGGAGGGTGTTGTAGCAGGAGGAGGAGATGGCGTTGACCTGCTTGGCCATGGAGAGGGAGGAGTTGAGGATGAATCCTAGGTTGCGTGCATCGTCGGTAGGTGTTGGTGCTGTTCCCAGTGTGGTGGGCCACCAGGAGTCGTCCCAGGCTGAGGGGGTGGGTCCGAGGAGGAGTACCTCGGTCTTGTCCAAGTTCAGCTTCAAACGACTGCTCCTCATCCAGTCGGCGACGGCTTTCATTTCTTCGTGGAGGTTGTTTTTTGGCGGTGTGTGGGTCCTTGGTGAGGGAGAGGATGAGCTGGGTGTCGTCGGCAAAGGAGATGAGGTTGAGGTCGTGCTGGCGGGCAACTTGTGCGAGGGGGGCCATGTAGATGTTGAACGGCGTCGGGCTGAGGGATGAGCCCTGGGGGACGCCGCAGATGATGTCGGTGGCTTCAGATCGGAAGGGTGGGAGGCGGACGCTCTGGGTTCTGCTGGAGAGGAAGGACGTGGTCCAGTCAAGGGCCTTCTCTTGGATTCCGGCTTCTAGGAGGCGTGTTTTTAGAGTGCGATGGCAGACCGTGTCGAAGGCGTCCGACAGGTTCAGGAGGATGAGGGCCGATGTTTCACTGTTGTCTAGTTGGCACCTGATGTCATCTGTGGCGGCGATGAGGGCTGTCTCGGTGCTGTGGTTTCGTCTGATTCCGGACTGGGATGGGTCCAAGATGTTGTTGTCTTTCAGGTGGCGGGCCAATTGCCTCTTGACGATTTTCTCGATGACCTTTGCCGGGAACAGAAGCAGGGAGATGGGCGAAAGTTCTTGAGGTCCTTGGGGTCCGCCTTGGGCTTCTTGTGGAGGTCGTTGATTTCTGCGTGCTACCAGCTTTCCAGGAATGTCGCTATTTCAAAGGAGATGTTGATGACCTTCCGTAGTTGGGGTGCGATGGCTGCATCTGCTCTGTTGAATACGTGGTGTGGGCACGGGTCTGACGGAGATCCTGAGTGGATGGAGTTCATGACCTTGCTGGGGAGTACCGCAAGACTCCTCTGCGAACTCACTGGCCACTTTCCTATCTACTAACGATCTTATCCAACACTGCACTGAATCAACCCATTCTAAGGGTGCAATCCTGGACCTTGTTATATCTAAAGCAGGCATGCTTTCTACCACTACCCCAATTCATGTAGATTGGTCTGACCACCTCCTCATCCCATTCTCTCTTCAACTTTCACACTCTATAACTCTTGGCCAACCCAAGAGGGCCATCTCATGGTTCCGGGATGCTAAAAATATTGATGTTGGTCCCCTCTGTGAATCAGCTTTGCTATCCCTTCCAAGGCTCGACCCGAACCTAGATGTTGACGAACTCACCTCTCAAAGCCTCACAGTTCTTGCAGCTGAAATTAATAAAGTCGCTCCACTCAAAAGCAAAAGGTTAAGGCCCACTCCCTCAGCACCTTGGTTCAACAAATCCCTTTATGAGGAAAGGAAGCAGCTAAGATCCCTGGAGAAACAATGGAGGCAAGTGCCCTCCTCCGACAATTTGGCCAAGCTTCGCTCAGCAAGATCCAAGTACCACAAGCACATCTTCCTTGGGAAAGCGACACACTTCAAAACCCTCCTTGATTCCGCCAAAAATAGACCCAAAAAACTATTTGATCTCATCAAAATGCCTAACTGCTCTCCCCCAACCTCCAAGGTGGATGATTCTACAAAGAGAGCAGCGGATTTTGCTATTTTCTTTGATGAAAAAGTGAAATCACTTGTGGATCAGGTCGCTCATCCTACCCCTCCAGAGGAGCGCAAATCCTTAGCCATTTGGCAGAGCTTTGACCCTATATCTGAAGATGCCCTTCTCAAGTGCATACGAGAAACGAAGCCATCCAACCATTCTCTTGACCCTATCCCCAGTGCCATTGCCATTGACTTCTATACCCATTCCCTCTCCTATTGGACCACTCTGATCAACCTCTCCCTCTGGCAAGGCTCCCTTCCTGCCTCCTTCAAAACTGGGCAGGGCACCCCTCTTCTGAAAAAACCCACTGCTGATGCGAATGACCTCAACAACTTCCGCCCCATCACTAACCTTCCCTTTCTGGCGAAGATCACAGAAAGATGTGTAGCAAAACAACTCTCCTGTCATATCAAGGACAATGACCTTCTAGACCACTGTCAGTCCGGCTTCATCCAAAACTGCAGCACTGAAACAGCCCTACTGCAAGTGGTTGATGACGCGTTGAGGATACTCGATTCAGGGGGGTCCTGTCTGCTAATTCTCCTTGACCTTTCCGCAGCCTTTGACACTGTCAATCACAATACCCTCCTCAATATTCTTCAACAGAGAATGGGCATGGAGGGCACTGTGCTTAAATGGTTTGCATCCTTCCTTTCTGGCAGATCCCAAATGATCAAAATAGCGAACAGTCTTTCACCTCCTGTGGCGGTAGGTCAAGGTGTTCCCCAAGGCTCGATACTTGCTCCCACACTGTTCAATCTCTATTTAGAACCACTGGGAAATCTCCTAAGTAAATCCGGGATTCACTATCATCTTTATGCTGACGACACTCAACTCTACCTCAAGATTGCCTCTACTCACGATCTTTCCATCCTAAGCTCCACTCTCGACTCCATTCAAAACTGGATGTCAACTCATCAACTGATTCTGAATCCCTCCAAAACTGAATTCCTCCTCTTCTCCTCCTCACTCTCTCCTCCCCCGGTTCAATCATGGATGGATCAGATGAATCTACTAAACAATAAACCCATCATTGTCGACAGCGCCAAATCCCTTGGTGTCATACTAGACAAAAAACTTAATCTAATTCCCCACATCAATTCCATTGCGAAATCAGCTCGATACCAACTGCGCCTTCTTTGGGGAATCCGTCGCTTCTTCGCGGAGCGGGACCTTATAACCCTGGTGCAAGCACTGGTCCTCTCCAGACTCGACTACTGCAATGCTCTTCTTACTGGCCTCCCCAAATCCCACGTGTCCCCACTTAAGTCTGTTTTCCACTCAGCAACTCGTTTCATTTATGGGGCCAAAAGAAGCGATCACATCACACCGATGTTATCTACCCTCCGCTGGCTTCCCTTTGAGGCTAGAGCTATCTACAAGACCGCTTGTATCACCAACAAAGCCCTGCGCTCCTCTTCTCCTCTCTACCTGGCGAATAAACTGACACTCTCTGGAGGCTCTAGACCTTCACGCAATGCGGAGAATCTACTGCTTGAACCTCCCACTTTCAAGAAGGAAAGAACGATGGCCCAATCATTTTCAGGCAACGCAGTGAGAATCTGGAACTCATTGCCGCCTCAGCTCCGGACCACAGCCTCCTCCCAGGCCTTTAAAAGGGACCTCAAAGCTCTCCTCCTCCAGAGACACCTCCAAAAGTAACTCTCTTCTGTCTGAAGGAAGATCTCCCACTACTGATAATTTCTACTTCTCATGTCCATGGAAGTGCCTTCCCAGTGTGTTCTTGCGGTTAGAGTGTTTGCCTTTTATTGCAGTATTATCCATGTACTTGTGTTTGGTACCCTCTTGCAACTTGCACTCACCACTTTGCCCCTGTAACACACGGTTTGCTTCCTCTCACAGGTTTTTTACCTTTGATACTTACACAAGTGCCACTTTTGCCTACGTAATCGTTTGTTCTTGTGCTTGAGTGTGTAACATATACTGCAGTATTATACCACAAATTATACTCTATTTTCTCTTGTAGCCTGCACACTTGTCACTTTTCCCTCCTGAGCACTTTTTACTACCTCATGTATTTTTGGTAGCCCACATTTTTACTACCTCATGTATTTTGTTTGCTCACAAGTGTCACAATTACCTTGTCTACCTCATGTATTTTTGGTTTCTCACAATTTTTACTACCTCATGTATTCTTGGTTGCTCACAATTATCACTTTACCGTATGTAACATAATGAATGCCTCTGCAATCTGTTGCTCGTGTAACGTTCTCAGTTTGTATCTTTTCTGTTCCTATTGTGAAGCGCTCTGACACCTTCGGGTAAAGTCCGCGCTATATAAAATTGCGAAATAAATAAATAAATAAATAAATAAATAAATCGTTGACGTTGGACAAGGAGGTCAGGCGGATGGCGCTGGTGGTGTTCAGAGTCGAGGAGGAGTCTGGCGTAGTCGGGCAGTTGTGATGATGAAGCTGTCGTGGATGTCAGCGATCTTGCGGTGGAAGAAGATGGCTAGTGAGTCGCACAGTTCTTGTGAGGGCGGGATGTCTTTGGTGTTGGCGCTAGGGTTGGAGAGATCTTTTACGATGCTGAAGAGCTCTTTGCTGTTGTGTGCGTTGTTGTCCAAGCGGTCTTTGAAGGAGGATCTCTTGGCTAATCTGATGAGGTGGTTATGTCTGCAAGTGTCGTCCTTGAGGGCTGATTGGCGGTCCTGTGTCCGTTCGTGGAGCCATATTTTCTCCAGTTTCCGGCATGCGCATTCGGAGGTCTGGAGCTCGCGGTGAACCAGGAAGCTCTCTTGCTGGCGTGGCTGTTGGAGGGTTTCTTGAGCGGGACGAGGGTGTTGGCGCAGTCGTCTATCCACTGTCTGAGGTTGCGGGCTGCAGGGTCTGGGTTGGTGGGGTCGGTTTGTGAGTTCTGGGCGAGGGTGATGATCAGCCGGTCTTCGGTGACTTTGCTCCAGCAGCGGCAAGGCAGCTGTTGGGTGTGGTGGTGCTTGGTTGGTTTCTTGAAGGTGAAATGAATGTAGCGGTGGTCGGTCCAATGGAGTTCGGTGGTGTGGTCGAAGGCGACGTGGGTGCCTGTGGAGAAGAAGGGGTCCAGTGTGTGGCCGGCGGCGTGGGTGGGCGCGGTGACGAGTTGTTTGAGGCCGAGGTCGACAATCAAGGTGGAGGAGTTGGCGTCGTTGTTGTTCTCGAGGTGGAAGTTCAGGTCCCCGAGGAGGATGTAGTCCGTGGAGGCGAGTGCGTGGGTGCTGGCAAGGTCGGCGATGGAGTCGCTGAACTGAGCCCGGGGTCCGGGAGGTCTGTAGATGAGTGTTCCTCTGAGGGTGGTATTGGGGTCGGTGTGGATCTGGAAGTGCAGGTGTTCTGCGGTGTTGAGGGTGTCGTCTGCGTGGGTGGCGACCTTTTTGAGGGTGGACATGTGGATGATGGCTATTCCTCCTCCAGTTCCGTTGGCGCGATTCCTGCGGGTGATCTCGTAGCCGTCCGGGATGGCTCTAGCGATGTCGGGCGCCGAGGAGTCGTTCCACCAGGTCTTGGTCAGGAAGGCCACGTCTGGGGCGGAGGTGTCGAGCAGGTCCCAGAGCTCAACGGCGTGTTTGCGTGCGGAGCGGGTGTTAAGGAGTTTGCAGCGGAGGTGGTTGGGTCCAGTCCTTGCAGGTTTGGTGGTTCTGTCGCAGTTGAAGCTGCAGGTGCGTCAGGAGAAGGGTCCTTGGGTCCGTTTCGGGGTGGCCTGGAAGCAGGTGTGGTTTCGTCCGGTGTTGAGTACGGTGAGGCTGCTGGCATTGTAGTGCAGTCTGGTGTTGTGGCGTTCGCAGGGTCCAGGGGTTCTGGCGCTGGGCACGGTCCAGCGCAGACGGGCTTGCCTTCGGCGCCATTTTAAGGGGAGCTGGGATGGAGGAACAGCTGGTAGGCGGGAGGCAGGGGAAGCGATTGGGTGCTGGGGCGGGCCGCAGGGGCTGCAGCGGCGGGAAATGAACAGTGGGCACGGGGGGGTGGGGGAGGAGAAAGCAGCGCCTAGGGATGGGCAGCAAAAAAAACAAGATGCGGGCACAGGCGCTGGTGGAGCAGCAGCGGGGGGGGAGCGACCTACTTGGCAAGGAAAGAGGTCGCCCTTATATTGAACAAAAGTTAATTATTCATTAGCAGTTGAGATACAAAATATGCAGAAGGGAACTAGAGAGAAATTTCACTTTGGAATGAATGCCCTCTGCAATTGCCCACTTTGACCATGCCATAAAACGTTTCTGCATTGGTATGGTGCATTCAGTCTGTAATTTCACAGATGCCCAAGTTTCCATTGGCACCAACCAGACGCTTTATTTTTTTAAACATTATGTGGAATTGTAAAACACTCCTTCAAGTTGCTCAGTTCAAAAATAGAAAGCTAGATCCACTATGTGTTAGACAATCATAATTATGTGCCGGTATTTTGAAATAAGTGCTGGTGCCGAGCACCGGAAAACAGTGGCATAAATTAGCCACTGGTCTGGCTCTCCTGCTGCTTATCTGTGCCTACTTGTGAGTGCACACCTATAGGTCTTGAACTTATACATACGACAGACGTGTAGCTTTCTAATGTGAGAGACTTGGTTCAAGCAGAAATGCTTCAGGGCTCGACTGGGAACTAAAAGGAGCCAAGGTAAAAGATTTCATATCAGCCCTTTGCCTGTCTTTTACTTTTTCCTATTTCCCACTTTATGTTGCTTTATCTGAATCTTTCTTAGTAGCTGTCTCCAGGTATCTCTCTCTCCTCTTAGGCAACAATTGTGCCTGCACCAATAAGGTCCAGGGAGCCAGAGAGTCTTTTTGAAGGTACAGCAGCTGCTCTGGGCTTTCCAAAGCATCTGAGTCTACAAAACCGTCCTCCAAGGTCTCCAACCTCTTAGAGAAATCCCTGTTGAGTTCAATGGCTAGACGTACCTGAATGTTTTATGGGAACTGTGAAACTGAACAGGTGCAGCAGAAGCAGGTGTTGTGGTAAAAGAATTTGCTGTACCACTTTCAAAGCTGGATGAACATACATTGATTGGCACCAGTACCTTACAAGCCTTTCATATGAGAATGTGCACCTCAAACAGTTGCCTTGTGATTCACTGGAAAGTGGAGTCATGAGGGTAAGCTACGAGGAAACCGATACTCATTTACAGATGGTGAAAATCAGGGTGAAACGCATTGCGAATTTCCAAATTTTTACATGTGTACGTTCTCTACTAACATGTGTAAAACCTGTAGTTCTCACCAGAAATATGCATACTACCAGAGGAAAAAACCCTGTACACCTAGTAAAAGCTATTCTTGAATTCAGAATCCCCCTCCCACGGAGGCTGAGTGCCCAGAGTGTTTCCCACGCGAGGGTCAATTTAATTAAAGTTATTAAAGATTTGGAACTCCAATGAGGCCCACAGTACAATACATAAAAAATATTACATAGATAAAATAAAACAAAGGCTCAGAGACCTCCACCAAAGTAAAAACAATATCTTCATGTAAATTTAGAATAATATGCATCACGTCAGGGCTGGTTACATTTTTTCACACATTTAGGTAACAGCCCATACCCACTTTGGCAGAAAATAGGATTTGAGATTAACAACGACATATCCTAATCTGTGCACAAAGCAATTCAGTAGCAGCCAGTCCATGTGCAAAGTACAGTCCAATGTCCCGCTTCAATTGAATTTTGAGATTAGCAACAAGAGATAAAAGTGAGAGACGAGCACAGCGTATCCTAACTGTGCAAAAAGCAATAAATAGCAGCCAGTAAATGTGCAAAATACAATCTAAAAAAGTAAAATATATTAATACTTCATAAAAGGGTAACAAGCATGCGGGGTTATCAGCTCATTTAAAAGAATATATAAAAGATTTAAAATATATACATAAACTTCTTAAAACAATTGAAAAGTTTTACACAGACTGCTTCGTTCTTTGGGCAAAAGAGAAAGTGACAGGCTGAAGTTACATTTTTAACACAATTTTGTAAAAACATCGGCCGGAGCCAGCGACCATGACTCAGAACCAATGCTGGACAGACAAACAAGATATGATCCAAGGTCTGAATATTCCGCTTGCAGAAATTACAAATGTTTCCATTTTTCAAATTCTCGGACCAGTTTGCTGTCAAATCGTTTAAATGTAAGAAATTCAAAAGATATAAAGTGCGCAGTCGTCGAGTACCATGTTCTAAATTCCAAAATAAATATTTCTGTGAGATTCTCGGTGAGTTTCTCCTGGCTATTATCTTTAGTCTCTCTTTAGACTTACAAAATGTAATATCTCTATTATAGCTAATTTTACCACTTAAGGTTTTTAATAAAAATGTAAGTTCCAATGGCGGGAGAGAAATCACGGTTTCTTCTTGTACACAGAAAAGTTGTAGAGCCAAAGAAAAATTACGATAAAAAGAGTATTTCCCTGCCACCTCGCCAACGATTTTGTGACACATGAAACCTCTCAATGAATCAGGCTTGCTGTTTGTTAACTGATATCCCCAACGTAAAACTCTGGATAAACCTTGGATATATGAGCTTATCAAGCCAAATTCCAGCCTAATAGCAGCTGATGGAACTAATGTATTAGCATTGCATAGTTTAAGTAAAATCTGACCTTCAATCCTATCCAAAAAGCTCCAGTCTTTAACAGGGATTGATTCAATGGCTAAGAGCAGGGTTGGAGGGATTTTTGCTTTGAAAACCATCAGGAGAGGTAAAAAAATCCTTCTTCCCATCGCGCTGTAAAAGATACGCAAACCATTAGCGTGGGAAGCAGCTTTACAAGAACTATGTTCAATATGAAGTTTGTTCTTCTTACTACCCACTATTAGTTTCCCTACATAAAGGTATGAATCCACCACCTCCAGCTTATCAGGACCAATTTGCCATTTAAAATTACTTGATTTTCTACTTTTGTTACATTTCATGATCAAGATTTTACTTTTAGAAACGTGTATCTTAAAGAAATGGGCCACTGTGTAGTTCTGTAAGGATATCAACTTTCTGTTCATCCCAATAGGGGTTGGATCCATCACCACTCTATCATCTGCATATAGGAGACATGCAAAAGGACGGCTACTTATCTTTGGTGCATCACCCTCTGACTGAGAAAAGCAATTGGGTAAATCTGCAATATATAAAGAAAATAACAACGGTGCTAACAAGCAACCTTGTTTCAAGCCATTTTCTGCAGGGATTACATCTGATAGACCTTGATTTCCTCCCATTAATATCTGACACCAGGTTTGAGAATGTAGTGCGATGATTAAGGATAACAGGGGAGAAGGCAATCCCATTTTTTGCAATTTTCTCCATAGTAATGGTCGGATCTACCTTATCAAATGCAGTTGAAAAATCTTTGAAAGCCATATATACATTAGACCTACGATAAATTGTGTATTTCTCCTCAATTAGTTTCAACATTGAGATGTTATCTAAGGTGGAATGATTTTTTCTAAAACATGCTTGTTCTATGGAGAGGACCTGCTTCTCCATCACCCATTCCGGAAGGTGATCGAGAATACTACGTGCAAATATTTTCCCCGCCGCAGCTAATAGGGCTATTTGCCGGTAATTACCTGGATGTGTTCTAGGGCCTTTTTTATTCAGATGAATTAGAATACTCCCTGACCAAGATATAGGTGCCTTCCCTTGAGAGTAACAAAAATTAAACAGTGGAGCTAAATACGTGGCTCCTTTTTAATTACCGTCATGGGAATTTCGTCTGGGCCCATTACTCCTGAAGATCTTAATTTCTTAATAAATCCAACCACGTCACTAACTGTGTACGTAGTTGGATGCAGGAGTTTTAGACAGATCGAATGCTGTGGTGCCGGAACTGGAAGAATTTGAGTTCACAGAATAAAGTTCTGCCAGATTAAGTTTCCAATCCTCTTCTTTAATTCTTTAGTTGGTCAGAGTGCAGCGGATAGTCTACGGGAACCAATGGAGAGCCTGGAGGTTCTGAGTGAGGCCTGGAACGGTGACAAGCATATGGAGTCCTGGTGGTGAGTGCGCTGGGTGTAGGGCCTGCACAGAGGGGTACTGCAGCAGCGTTCCTGCATGTGCCCTCTTTCTCTGATCGAGCTTGTGCTCTTTTGGTGCTGGTGCCTCTACCTTGGGTGGCAATGGCACAGGCCCCCGACTGACGAGGACTGGTCTCACTATGCCGAATATTCCCCATTCACCCAGATCCTGTAGTGGCCTCTCTGGATGAGACTGAGATGTGGTGACGGGCCAGGCGCACTTGAGGGAGCTGAGATGGCGCCTACAGTGACTCTGAGCCTCCCCCTCCTCTGGTGAAAACAGGTGAGGGACATCATGCTGGCCCTGGCCCCTAGTGGATGGAAAGAAGCCTGCCCCAGCTGATGTGATCTGGCCTGCTGGTGATGGGATGTGCGTGGACGTGCCAGGTTAAGCCCGGCCTGTTGACAGAGGGATATAGCAGTCCCCCTGGCCATCCCATTCGGCCTAGAGGCCTGTGCGCAGTTGGCCCCTCTGGAGGCGAGGCGGTTAGGACTACATTGGTTGCAGCCTAGACAGTGATGGTAGCTTCTGACTAACACCTGGCCGGTAACGGGCCATCTGGGACATCAGCGGACTCTGTAGCAGACTCTGTTGGAGGGAAAGTGGCTCTGCATGCCCCCCTGCACTGGCGCCTTGGCCCGGGCGGTTGGCAGATGCTGGCCTGCAGACTTTGGGGCTTGGAGGGGCCCTGGTGTGCCATGTCTGGGGTTCAGATTATCTGGGCTGGTATCCCCCCCTTACCCAAAGACAGGGCTTCTTGGATGAGTCAGATGCGCATTCCTGGCCTTTGGGGACAATCGGACAGCATTCTGCCTGCACTGCCTCGTTCTAGACCACTGGATTGCACACTTGGCACTGATGTAGGACTCTCTTAGGGGGACTTGTTGAGAGTGAGCCCATCTGTTGCATAAGCGATTGGGCTAGGTCCTAGTGTGGCTTGCAGCGAGGTGCTGACTGCTACACAGGTGTGCGGCGACCTCCTCTCCTTGGACTCCTCTTCCTTCATTCCAAGTAGACTAACACATTCTTCCTTGCTGCCGACTGCTTGTGCCGCCCCCCACGCTTGCTTGTAAGGGGACTCGCGGGTCAGGTACGCTGCCGACTGTGCTGGCGGTGTGATCTAGGTGCCATCACGAGAAGCATTGCTCTCCATGACATAATAAAAACCACCCCATGTAGCTGCCAAACAGAGCACAATGGACAAATACGCCCAGATTAGGCCTGCAGCTCAGGCGATGGGTGTAGCATACGTTCCGAGGGATTGACATTAGCTATTATGCTTGGGAACATCAACCTAGGGCCCAGGGCCTTGTTGACCTTGAGGCACCGTTACAGATGCTCGAGGCGCATGGTCATCAACCTGATGGATCCATTGTGTGGCATAAACTGGGTATTTCACAACATTAGTACCAGCAACTATTGCTGAATGAAGCTATATCAATGGGGGGACAAATCAAGCAAGATCCTGCACAGACTATGGCATGTTACCAAACATTCTGCTACTATACCTATAATCTGCAAAACGCAGGGGCGGTTGCTGTCGGATCCCCATGAAGTGGTTCAGAGTTTTGCTACATAATTTAGATTAGTATATGCTCGGAGGGAGACTCTCAACCAGATTATTGAATTTGGGACCGCTCTGCCTCTTCGTTGCCTTAAGGACACTGCCAGAGTGACACTAGAGGAAGCAATCACAGAGATGATCTCTCTTCTGCTCTGGTTGGGTTGCAGACCGGGAAGTCTCCGCCCTCAAAGGGTTCCCGTGTGAATTTTTCAAGACATTTATGCCTGGCTTGGGAAAGCATCTTCTGGAAGCGGTCCACTCCTCGTTTGAGGGGCGTCACTCACACCAGACTAGCGACATGCAGAACTTGTGGTCTTTAAAAAGCCGGATCAGACACTGGAGGAACACTCATCGTATCACCTGATCTCCCTCCTATATATGGAGGTGAAACTCCTCGCCAAAACCCCATCTAATTGGCTGATGAGATGTCTGTCGGACCTGGCTCATCCTAACCAGGCAGGCTTTATGCCAGACTGAGCCACACAATATAATATCAGATGAGCGTATAATGTCCTAGCTCTAGCTGATCCCTTTCGAAGGCCGGCCGCGATATTACCTCTGTCCCTTGGTACTTTATTTGTAAAAAGAAAATTAAGTGCCAGGGCCCTTCATGGAAGGCCACTGCAGCCTGCATTACATATACCCTACAAACATAACACCAAACCATCGCACTCCTATAAGTGTGACAAATCAGACTATTTCAGGCCACACTAATCTATAATAACGAAATGAGAGGCTGGTATTATTTGCTTTCAATGTTTATCGGCCTAATAAATATGGTTGTTGCGCTCATCTCAAAATTAAAAAGACAGTGCCACCATGTGGTATCGCCATGTGGTGAACTGTCACTAGTCCAAGCTACTTCCTTGAGGGCTCAAAAGTCTGAAACTTGATAAGAACGGTGTGCTGTTGTCAGTAGCTGTGTCAGGCTTCGATTCAGTTGGCGTGAGAAAGGACTATTACGGACCACAGGTCATTCTGATCCTCTGGACCGCCAAGGACAATATCCCAGGTTACCTTGTAACACCTTGAAAAAGCCCCAGGCCTGCTTGCCACTAGGGGGCAAAACACGTGTTGGCTGCGCCAGGGGCGTAACACAGGCCCCCGCAGCCCCTGCGGAGGGGGGGGGCCCCCTCCAGGTGCGCCGGCCCACGCTCCAGGGGCCCCCTCACTCAGCCATCAAGCAAACCTCGGCTCAAGTCTGTGCACCCACCCATGCGCACCACGTAATTCATGATTGAAGTTCAATCATGAATTAAATGGTGCGCACGGCGGAGGCCTCCTGCCCTCCCCATAAATTAAATGGTGCGAGGTGCGCACACCATGGCTAGCTGCAATATTTAAATGGTGCCATTGTGGTACCGCAGCTTCTAATTGGGTGGTGCGCAGTGCGCACGCCCAGGCGGGGCCACAAGGGATTTTAACTTTGTTGCCGCTCGCACTGATGCGAACCAACCAGAATCCTGAAGAGCCCCCTGCGCTGCGAGGAGGATGAAACCTGCCTCTACAGCCTGCTTGAACCCCAGCTTCCTTGGATGACCTGTCTGTCACTCACTCTCTGAAACAATGGGTCTGATCCGGTGCGCGAAGTCAACAGGAGGGGTGGCCTGGGAACAGCCTCCCATGCATTGCACGTGCAGTGGAACTTGTGCTGGGAGCCCTGCAGTGAGCTTGAAGTCACGGCTAGGGAGCCCCCTCACTACCCAGGTCAGTTAGTTGATGTCCGGTTCACCGAGGGGCGCGAGCCAGCCGCCCGCAGAACTACAATTCCTGAGCCGGCCGCCCGCAGAACTACAAATCCCAGAGTGCTTAGCGCTGAGCATGCGCGGACCGCCGTACCCATAAAGGGAAGACATCCGCAGCAACCGGCGTCGGATATTGAGACTCTTCCGGGTCTGGATCAAGGATTGTGGAGGTGAGACGCGAGTACCGGAGTTTTCACCCGGTTGCCTTGATACTGGGATACGGAATCTGACAGCCAAGTAGAGCGGCAGCTCCGTTACTATTGTTCGGGTGGGTTCAATTATTGGTGAGCCAGGGGCGACTTTAGTTCGTCAGACGCCCACTAATCCCCCGTGGATAATTGTACGAGGCATTGTCCTCGCGGTCTACCAGGTGTGGGCTGAACTAGAGTGGCACTTTCGGCCACTTCTTAGCACAGTGCCCTCCGTTGGAGAGTTGCCGGGACCGGCACTCATGCGGAAGACCATGAGTCCAGGAAACCATCTTCAGGCACTGTTGTACTAACCCTGTAGGGCGTAACTCGAGTGGCATTGTTGGCCACTTCTTAGCACAGTGCCCTCCGTTGAAGAGTTGCCAGGACCGGCACTCATGCGGAGGACGGTGAGGCTTGGACCATCGTTCAGCATTGTCGGCTGAAAGAGGATCCGTCGGGTTTAGGCGGCCTTGGTATTGGTATTGTTGCTTGTTTTACTTTATTAGGTTACGTAGGGTGGTGTTAACCCGGTAACAGCAATTAAGTTGAACTGCCTTATTCTTGACACTTTCCTCATTCTTTACTGTGCCATCAATAAATACTTGATAGCATTCTTATGGGGTCCAGTGAACTTTATGATGTCTATATGAGCTGAGTATCACACTGTTGGCTTTCCTTGACCGTCATCCGATCCTGAGGTCTGTCAAGGATTACAGTTAAGTACCATTGAAAGAAGCAATCGTTACATTGCACGTGTTGTTAAAACGAGGTAGCAGAAAAGAATGTAAAACATTTTTTATTAAAGTTCTTTTTAGTTCAGCTGGGCTGTAGAATTGAACAATGTAAATAATTTGAGAGAGATTTGTGCATCTGAAAAGAGGATGCGGCGTTACGTCCACAGCTGCGGACTTTAAAGACAGGGAACCAGGTTCGAGTCTTGGCCTTGACTTAACATCCCAATCACTTAGTCTCCCCCGGCCGACACCACCCCGTGTGCAAATGTAATGTAACTTGTGCTCTTGTAAAGCACCCCTATAACTTCAGTTCGAGTTGTATTAAAAAAAAAGGCCCTCCTTTTTGAGGCAGGACCGGCATGAATCCTCTTGATTTCCAGTAAGTCGGCCCGCCGACCCTGACAGTAAAGCATTACTATTTCGGATACGAAGCACCACACTAACACACATCTTACTGTACAGCCCAGTGACTGGCATTGTTGGCGTTTGAGGTCAGTCAATTTCTAGTTACCAGCGGCTGTCAGGGACTTCCTTAGCTTCATCTTTGTCCACCTCCGTGGGTGAAGGAAAGCTCTTGCCCCCCCTTGCGAACTGTTAGTACTTTGTTGTGTAGGCTAGAAACGCCCCTTACTTTAGAAGGCCTCAAACTCCACTTCTGCAGGAGCTGATGGCAGCAGTAAAACTCCTTAGATGTCTGTAAATGCTGTTTTGACAAATCAATATGTAAAGTATTTTTCAGCGCAGTCCCTGCTCCTTATGAAGCTGCAGTATTTACAGCGGTAGGTGCTTTGTGGAAAACAGCATTTGTAGGTAAATGTTGGGGTTATGCTGCCTCTTTGAAACACGCATAGAAATGTATTAAAATGCTGCGAAGGTAAAACGCTGCTATTGCAGACACACACAAACATCAACACGCACTGTTACTGACTCTCGAAAATTGCTGTGCACAAGTACTTTGGAAACTTGGTCAATGCTTTCCTACCATTTAGGCTAGGGAAGGGGGCCATCCACAACCCTGAACCAGGTTGTCATACCAGCCCCCCTTCTCACCTACATAGTGCCCACACCGCCAGTGCTCGCTCCACACTGCGCACGTTAACACTTACATACCAAGGAAACTCGTGAGACATAATTGCGGGAAAGCAGTGGTGCAGGTTTATTTCGTACAACAAGTAGCTGATAAGGTGGGTCATCTTACAGGCGATCCAATGCGGCAGCCCCTCGCTGACACGCATGCCTAAGGAGCCATCTTGCACGGCGAGTCGATGCTCTGACGGTGCAGTCAATTATCACTTTATTTCGTTGTACTCCCGCCCCCCCTGTCAGGGCGGAGCGATGAGGCACACCCCCGGTCGGTCTAGGCCCCCCGACCGCCCGAAGGACTAACGGGGCGCCAACGCTGTTTCCTGGAACCCCCTCGGCTCCAGGTTCTTGGCTCAGGCACCTTTACTGTACCAGGCAGAGGTATTTAGACTGTATCCTTCTGCCGCAGAGGTACCCCTACTGTCCATCTGCTTCCAGATCGCCCTGTGACTCCGCCTGCAACACAAAACATGACCATTAAAAGTTCACAACTTCGCCCTCAGCTCTGCCGCTGGGTCAGGGATAGGGTGGGAACAGCGCAGAGCAGCCCAGGGAACCGACGCGGCAGGAAAGACCGAGCAACGTTGCTGGGCCAGCTAAAAACCCCCCGGGGACGCCCCCCCGCCTGAGAGCGCCCTCCCATTGGCCATTAATGGGGAAGGGGGTTGGCACGCTGCAGGCTCCTCTCACGCGACGTGTGGGACTAGGACGCTGTCTCGCCCATGCTCCCCTCTGTGTCGCGCGGCCAGCGACATAGTGCCCACACCGCCAGCGCTCGCTCCACACTGCGCACGTTAACACTTACATACCAAGGAAACTCGTGAGACATAATTGCGGGAAAGCAGTGGTGCAGGTTTATTTCGTACAACAAGTAGCTGATAAGGTGGGTCATCTTACAGGCGATCCAATGCGGCAGCCCCTCGCTGACCCGCATGCCTAAGGAGCCATCTTGCACGGCAAGTCGATGCTCTGACGGTGCAGTCAATTATCACTTTATTTCGTTGTACTCCCGCCCCCCCTGTCAGGGCGGAGCGATGAGGCACACCCCCGGTCGGTCTAGGCCCCCCGACCGCCCGAAGGACTAACGGGGCGCCGACGCTGTTTCCTGGAACCCCCTCGGCTCCAGGTTCTTGGCTCAGGCACCTTTACTGTACCAGGCAGAGGTATTTAGACTGTATCCTTCTGCCGCAGAGGTACCCCTACTGTCCATCTGCTTCCAGATCGCCCTGTGACTCCGCCGCAGCTCTGGAGGAGGCCCCCGTCGATGACAGAGCCCCCCACCCACCTAGCTACTTCACAACGCTGTCTCGTACCACTTGTACATCCAGAAGGGATATGTTCACCCTCAGTTTCTCTTGTACTGGTACCACCCAGACCTCCTTCCAACTAACTTCTGCATTGGACCGTTGCCCATCCTGCGGCATGCTCTGGAACTCGCTCACTCTTAACCTATTGCCCACTGCTACCACGTCCTCCTGCACTATACCCTCCAGTTCTTCTTGTAGGAGTGCATGTCTAAGGACCCCAGGCTTCTCTTTTCCATTCTTTTGCCTGGATCCGTTGCCCCACCCAATCCAAAAGTGGCATGGTGGTAAAAAAGCCTTATGGCCTCAACTACTCCCCGAGTGACTGCCGTGGTTAGCAAATTGCAACAAACGACCTATCCCCATTGTGTATTTGGGAGCACCTAACCTGCACTCCCTTCCCCTGCCCAAATTCATAGGGGTACTTTCAACTCCAAGTGTTCTAAGCATTTATTATTACCCCAGTGAAATTTAACACTCAGAAATTCTCTTTCTGGTTCTTCTCAGAGTTATGTCTTTGCTCGCCTGAAGTCTTATTACTAACTCTTCCCCATTCTGTACTTGAAGGAGGTTGCAGAAAATTGACGTATATTTGTTCACTCTCCTTGTTCCGCTGGACAGCCAAGGACATCTGGATCTTACCGTGCCTCTGCATGTGTATAGAGTGACAGGGCCCAAATAGTGCCGACAATCGTTATTTGGGTAAGTAAGGAACCAACAAGGCGTCTAGTAATCTTACAGTACCTGGACTCATATATAACCTGGACAAGTAACAGGGATGCCTGCCTTAAACAGATACATTTTACCTAATACTGTTACATAACGTCTGCAGTCACTGTCACTACCTTCAATCCACCGTACACAATGCCACGCCTGTACCACCAGAGCCCTCACCTCACAATGGTTGGTCTGGTGCTCAGGGTCCATGCATGTACCACCAGAGCCCTCATCTCACAATTGTTGGTATGGTGCTCGGGGTCTTCAGGCTAACCAACACCCCTTTAGAGAAGGCCATTTTCTAAAAGCTGTTTGTCATGCGGATAATGTGCATGTGATTTCAGTCGTGGAGTTGACTGTCTAGGGATTGCCGTGACTGGGACCCCGCACTAAGAGATCGCAATACTCTTGTTCTCCAGTATAACAAGGGACTGAACTATTTTTAGGACACTGCAGAAGATTGAACCAGGGCGTGTTGTGGGACTAGGACGCTGTCTCGCCCATGCTCCCCTCTGTGTCGCGCGGCCAGCGACACAAACACTGCATGGAGAGAGAGAGCGCGAAGTAAAAAGCGAGCCTCCGAGCACTATTTTCTCAAATAGAGTTGTCCTTCCTGCTGTTGCATGCTCTCTCCTAACGCTTTTTAATTTTTTTTAGAGTTTGCATTTGCAATGCAATAGATCTCACATTTGCGAGAGTTTAAGCTAGTGGCATTGTAAACGACCATGCCATTTATTTATGTGTTTTAAAAACAAAACATAAATAAAAGGCATTGTCATTTACAATACCAATAGCTCAAACTCTTAAATGCTAGACCTATTAGCTAGGCTGCAATGTCATACACCAAGTCTCGCCCTCATTGGTTCTCATTGACTGGGCAGTATGCTGATTGTATGGGACTGGCCTGGCAGCCAGTCAGTCTCAGGTAGCTCTGTTCGGCTGCCCTGAGGCTTGTATTTTCCCTGCAGTGGCTGCTGGAATTACAGCTTCCATTCAAGGCCTTTGGTAAGAGCAACCTCCAGCAGGTTAAAATCGCCCCATCCTCTGCTGCCCACTGGGGAAATGCTGATGCCCTGTCCGGCCAGCCTGGCCCTGCCAAGTGCTCTTGGCCAAGACCTGCTATGTACTTGCAGACCATGATGCCAAGCTGCAAGCGCTAGTGCATGAAATATGGAGTTGCCCCTTATCCACCCCAAAATTAACATCCAGACCCCAAACCATGTTCAAGGGACATGAAGTCATCAGTTCTCAATTCATTTGCAATGCTGACGAGTCCACTAAACAATGTTAACAATCAAACTTGGCGAAACTAAAAGAAAGACGTCGGTTAGAAAGGGAACAGAACATGGGTGAATCTCCCTCTCAACAATGTAATTGCACAAACAATCTGCAGGAGGCAATTCTTCCTCCCAGCTCTCCCTTTTTAGTTCGAATCCACCATACAGCGAGGCTATAGAACTAAGGGGCCACCCTCTGTTCCTCTATCAGGGTATGGTCATCAGTGAGATGTCAACGAATTTGACAGAAGTGATCAAAACAACTCTGGTGTAATCTAAATATTAATGTCCTGAACTATGTTGGAATTTATTTGGGAGTGACCAATGCCTTATTCCACCAAGTGGACCATAAATCCACACAACAGTCTTTGCCCTGACTCTGGGTGCCTGTTTTAGGTAAATGTGCACCTGATCAGGAAAAAGAAACACTCACAATACAAGAGAACCAGTGCCTGAAGTGGGCACCCATGCTGGTGGGTGGAAACAAAATGTGAATGGCGGTTGAAAAGACCGATGGAGAAAGAGGGCTGGCACCTGTTGCATCAGGTGCCTCCTATGGCGCGTGGGCACCTGCAGCTGCCCTCTCACACTATGTATAGCACGCCCACCCAACATAACCCTTCAGCGGTCCTACATATGCACCATGGGAGCGTGCAAGCTGGAAAACCTTGTAAAACAACCCGTATGGTGCGCGCTGAGTGAAACAATCCCAAGATAACGCAGTTACTCTGTAACGTTAGTGCTGGGATTAAGAGCGCAGATAGAGCGGTTTAAACAGGAGAAGCGATGATATACGTCCGAATTAGCTGATGAGAATCCTGTATGTTCGCCATATAACCTGCACGGCCAGACACCCATAATCACTCCTGATCATGTCTGCGGAGGATTGTGTAAACAAACCTCTGTGCACTTATTTTGACATGCACTCACACACAAGACACTCTTTGTGGTTGAGGAGCGCGATTTATTTTTTATTTTTTTAATATCTGTTTGTAAGAGGGTGACATTTTACATGCCATGCACGTTCTGTCGGGTGGGGGCACAACTCATTGGTACGGCCATAAAGACCCCGTAAAAAAGCCCAGCACACCCTTCTCATGGCCCTCCGTGACTCACATGAGATGCAGATTAGTGATAACTAATTGGTGGACGGTGGTAGGTGGGGGGCTGGGCCGCTGGGGGGGCCCCTATCATTGTGCTTGCAGGAGGGCCCCCTCAAATTTCGTTACGCCACTGGGCTACGCTCCAAGAACCTGTGAGTCTGACTTTAAAGAATCACATTGGAGTTTTCACTACTAAAAATAAAGACGCAACTATAGCACAACCTGTGATACTATCAATCTTCTCTAGTCGAATTGTAGAAATATTTTAATAACACCCACTTGTCCATGCCCTTTCGCATGCAATGACAATGACGTCTATAGTCTAAGGCAGGGATACTCAAAGTACGGCCTGAGAGTTGCATGTGGTCCCCCAGGCCTTAAATTGAAGCCCCCTGGTGAACAGCAGCACTGGGCTGTTCACGTGACAGAGCAGGGACATACAGAAAGCTGCCAAACAGGCATACGTTATTTGCACTTTAATTATCCCAAAGGTAAAGAAGCACAGAATGTTTTCTAGACAACTTATTTTTAACATGCATCTGCTTTGTGTCTCGCCCTCGGGAAGCCACAGACCGAACTTTGTGGCCCCCGGGAAATGTTTGCATGTACCCATGGTCTAAGTTCAAACTCCAGGTCATTCATTTCAGAGGCCTTTTATATTTTCTCTAGATATTTATTTCTCAGACACTGGAATTTGCATAGGGCCTGATGTACTACCCCTGGTCAAAACCCAATTATATGTAAATCAAGCACTGGCTGGTTTGCAAACCGGGAGGTCATCTGCAAATCGGCCGGTGTACGGGTAAATCGCATCGCAAATTGTCCATAAGCATGGGTGCACAAAACGTCCTACTTCATGAGTATTAATGAGACAGATTACATGTTGGGACTCTTGTGAATTGCTGCAAATGCCAGGATGGTGGACTGGAACAGACCGAAAGGGACAGCTCACCATCACCACTGCAATTGCTCCTAAACAGGAAATATTTTTAGAAGTAGCCCGTCTCTATTAAAGAGACAGGCGCTCCTTTTAAAATGAATATTTCTCGGAACATATCAAGCGAAGGGGAAGCCCAGGGCCATACTCCATCATTATTTCCAAAGGGAAAGCTCTCCTACATGGACAGTTAGTCTGTTGCGAATCAGTTGCTCCCTCATCTTAAGTAGTGGTAACTGTTGAATGGTTTGCAACTCCAATTGAGGTCACAGACCATTGGTAAGGACGGTCTTTTGTGATTTGCAAAGAGGGGGGTAACCCCTTTTTTATGCCTCATCCGCTTTGTGATTCAGAAAGAATCACAAAACCTTCTTCCTAAAATGGAAAAACTTATCCAACTTACAAAAAAGTATTTTTTTCATTGTGAAAAAGCGTTTTGTGGTTGCTAAGCCACATTCACAACCTTTGCAACCACAAAAAATGTAAGTACCTGAGATTGATGCTTAATGTCTTTAACATACTGCTAAAATGGAATGGCTTTTTGTGAACACATCTTGAGGGCTGCTCATCATTAGTATCGCAATAGCTTTCTCTTTCAACTGTGCCCAAATAATGATATTCCCATTTCAGGAAAACAATAATAGATTATCATTTAAAAAACATTTGATACTCGGGGCAACAATATATTACTTCAAGATGCCAGAACAAATACTCAACTGGTATGGCAACAACGAGAGATAGATCTTTGTTTGTTCAAACGGAAGACGATCCCAAAGCGCCTGGAAAGTACTGTTAAAAATATTCTTCATATGTTTTTTGACAGGAGTGTGGCAAGCAATTGTTTGTCCCACACATATTTAATGGAAGAGCTCATTTTTGTAATAACAACAAGATATCTGTTACTGATGGTGAACTATCTTTTAAATTATTGATTAATAAATGTTTCTGGTCATGGAGAATGCCTCTGAGATGGTGTTACACTTGTGAAAAGGCTGGCAGGATTACAGACCTGCTCCCCAGTGGCTAGCAGCATTTTTCAGGCCAGAAGCAATCAAGCAGGTCCATTCTGCTCATTGTAGGGCAAGGGGTGGGGCTCATACCACCTAGAGGTAGCATGCGATATATAATACTGCAATACAAAAAAACGATATATATTACCTCCACCCTTGGGCAAGGTGGGGGTGGTAAAAAATGATCTTCACACAAGTGAGCAAGGCAGAGGAGCTAGAAAATACCCCTGAACCGTGTATGGCCATATGGTTATAAATCTTTACCGATATTGGCGAACATTGCAAGATTGGAAGATACATTAAAATATCCTAGTCCTTAGGCCAGGCGTGGAGATAGGAGATTAATGTTAAACCCAGCTCAATTGGATACATATATACCCCCTCCTCCATTCTTGAACCCGTTTCAACACATTGACATTTTGCTCAAAATGGGCTATTTTGATAACAAAGTGGCAATTTGGTTGAAAATGGCAATTTACTGACTTTCCTTTTAGCACAGCTCCAGATGTTTTCGAAGATTGGAAGAGAAGCAAAACAATAAAAAATACAGTCTCTTTGCTCTTGAGCAAACTTCTGCCTTTTTCAGATGGGAGAATGCAGGTATTAATGTGATTGCTAATGGGTGATAGTGAGCAAGGATGGCGGACCACGGATGGAGAGTAGGCCAAGTCCTGGGCAGAGTTTAATTAGTTGAATGATTTTGTCTGAACAAGGCTGGTGGAGGTTAACAAGGCACAGAGTAAATGATGCACCCCAATTCAAAGAAGTAAGACTCAAATGAGAATGTTCACAGGGTGATAGCACAGGAAGGTGTAGATAATGGTGAGAGTGATGGTTACATGTATGATATAATGATTGGAGAAGAAAGGTGTCAATTAGGATCTTATAAGGAGTTAAAGTCAATGAGGTCTGCGATGCATGATATGTTTCAACAAGGTTGGGCAGGGAGTGCAGTAAGGGGAATTCCACTTGGTGAAGACAATACTGATATTCAGATTGAAATCCCAATTGCACTCACACATTGAGAGGGGCAACAGGAGAAACTGTTCAGTCGATATCAAAATTCGCCTTTTTTATCTAGTTTGAGGTAGGTCCGCTTCTCAGCGCATCCACTGACAGCTGGCTACTTCATGAAAGCTGAAGGAAGAAGGATGCAAAGCTGAAGCTGGATCTGTAAGTAGTACATCTATGAAGAATTTTGTCAATGTGAAACCAGGATTCGTTTGTATCAGGAAGAGAGTCAGTAACCATCAGTAACCACGCCTCTGCTGCAGTGAAGGCAGTTTTGGGAAATGTGCAAACTTTTTTTTACAGTTTCATGAAGTTGGAAAACGCATAACTGCATAATTAAGAACATTCTTAGGATAGTGCTTTTATCCAAAGTGATATCCCAATGGCCCTGCTCTACTCCCTAACTGGTCACAAACCGTTAGTTCTGTGCTTCTTTATTTGTGTTTGGTTAAGGACTCTGTATCTTACAATAACTTCAGAGCACTAAGGCACTTATAACAGTCTGCATTTGGCAATTAAGTGAGGTGTTACAATTAGATAGGAGTGAAAGACCTTTTCCTGATGTTCTTAAATAACTAGCCCTTTTCCTATGTAGAGTTCGCTTTTCAATATTCTTCTGAAGTGCATCTAGTGTGATCTCGACAGCTAGGTCAACCGGGAGCCAACATAGATTTCTCAGGACTTATTTATAATGGTCTCGTTTGGGAAGGTTTGGGCACATCCTGATTGTGGGTAATATGCAGGTAATGCTGTAATACTTGAGGTTTGTCATAGCTAAAGCTATTGTGAGCTTCAACCTGTGGTTAAGTTGAAGTAGCAGGTGTAATTTTCACAGGGAGGAGAGCGGCATGTTGAATCTTTAATTACAAAATTGGCTTGCCTTGGCATAAGAAATAATCCCAAAATGTCTTACCGTTGGTGAAGTGGGTAGTGTAGTTGCAAGGCCTTGGGTCATATGTATGTTAGGTAATTGGGACCTGCAACCCTAATACGGGCTTCGAGGGTTTACCTAATAGCCACGGCCCATGCAGGCAAGAGCAGTAGGGTGGGGGGGGGGGGGGGGGGGGGGGGTGGGAAGATTTCGACAGACGAGAGAAAAACTATTTATTTAACTTTTCCCTCCTGATCGTCTGTTGAATCCCCCCAACCCGGCCCCACCGCTCTTAGCTGCACAGGCCGCGGTTGATCTTGAAAATTGGAAAGGTTGTTGACAGTTTGCTTGCAAAACTGCTCCAGGAGAATGAAATGTTAGAGGAACACCACAAGTGCGCACTGCAGAGTATGGTGAACAGCACAAAGCAAAGTTCCTGAACTTAGTAGTGAAATGTCAAATTATAGAGGCCTATTGCAAAATGTGGGGATCTCTTGAATGGCACCCCAACCTTGTTATACCTCTGCTTTAGGCCTGCTTGCTTATGGGACTTGTTGAGCATGTACAGGGCATGTAAACAGGATCTAGGTTCACAGAAATTAAAACATTTTGTGTCAGGTTCCTGAATGAACAGAGAATAGAACATGGTGGCCGTATGTGCCCTCTAAACTCTAATCACGGCTGTTATTATTCCTGTGCTTTGTCAGAATTCAGATTTTGTCTTGCTGAAGAGGGAGGAACTTCCGCTTTTGCTACAGAAAACACAGGGTAGAATACACAGACTGGTCAGGCCAGAGTCCTTAACCGTAGCTGTTTAAACACTTGCGTTGAGATGGTAAAAGAACTGCAGCTAAGCACGTTGCCCTCTGCCTACAAGCAGATGAGCTGGATCATTTACAAACAAGCAGAGGCTTCACCATTGGGCATCTCGTCTCCATTTAATAAGCAGGTACATTTCAAATACTCTACCTCGGGAGTGGCACTCATATTGCAGGTTAAAAGGGGGTCTAAATTAAAATCCCTTAAGTCTAGAGCCTTTCCGTACTACCCTTTCCATTCTCTCTCATTAATCCTGTGAATACATTTGTTGTTACTTCTTTTGAAAGTATATCCTTGTTGCCAACAGAACGTCAGTAATATTGAATTTAACCAAGCTTGGGATATTTCTGGCCTAATACAAACACACTACTGAACATGGCTCTATCTGCCGAATATAGGATGCCTCTGAGGAGCAGGTTGGATGGGTGCGGGTTTGACAACCCAGACCTTCATTTTTAAGAGTTTGGTTTAATGGAACGCCTTTAACCATGCCTATGCCTCCGCACTCTAGCACATAAAATACAGCAATGACCATCATACATATTTGTTTATTTCTTTCTGGTTAATGTATACTTTCCCTTTATCTGGCTCTACACTAACCCTTCCGGCTCTTATCTACCATAAAGAAATTATTGCTTGTGTTAAATTAATTAAATATTTGCTGCTTGTATTTGATCTAGGGTGTGCTTGCCATCCCACAGTGAATCATCCAGGGAGGGGGAGAGGCCTAGACAGAATCAGGCTAATCTTTGTATATCAGCAAGTATAAGCCTAACAATAGAAGGTCCCCTCAGGCACAGTCAACATAGGGCATTCAAAGAACTCAGGTCACTGAAACCTGCGTCAATATAGTCAAGTTACACAAGTGAGGGACTCGCATTTATCACTGATACCCTGACTGTAGGGTGCATGTGCCCTCTCAACAGACAACTGCTTTCTTCCACCTTTTTTTGAGAGGCATTAGATACGTCTTTGGTATGCTAAGGATGACTCCAATGAAATTACATTTCTAACAAAATCTTTCCTAGGTATTCTTCATTATTTAGAGTTGGAACGTTAAAGGATTCTTCAACTCTTAGTGAATATTTGTGTCAGGTTTTTCTGCGGTGCACCACAATCTAGCAGATACAACAAACAGTTATCCTACTACTAGGTCAAATATATCTTTATTACAGCCAACATGGCCCAGAAAGTATAGATATTTGCAGCATGGTATTAAAATTTTCAGCAGATTAATTTTAAAATACAATAAAATAGACTCCAAAAGGTGTATACAATTTAAAAATAAGGATTAAAATCAGAGTAATACTTTCCTTCCAGTATCTTTACATAGCAGCATCAATTATGGGATCAAAGTGTGTGGTGCAATATTCAGAAATTACTGGCGTTCAGTAGCCCCCCATGTTAGAGTTTTCCGTCCACCCAGAACCAATTGGTAAGAGGGATGGAACTGTAGCTATTTCCTAGCTGCCAGGGCAATTGAAGATTTAATAAAAATCCTTCTTGTACACCACATTGAAAAAAGGAACCCTGCGACAGAGTAGACTATTGGAATACCAAGGTCACATTTCAGTATCCTGAAAGTTTCAACACAGGACCCCCTGCCTAAATTTCTACAAATCTGGGCTAACCATCCCTTTCTCGTTTTGCTGTACACCGGGCATACAAAGAAGACCTGGAGCTCAGATTCCCCAGGATAATCACAAGCAGGGCACCTGGACTCATTTTGTGGTTTCCATTTGGAGGTCATACAGCGCAAAGGTAGGACTCCAAATCTGAACTGAAAGAAGAGTTTTCTAGCAGCCGGGGGATTAATTAGGTCAAAGACTCTTTCGAAGGCGGGGCTATCCTTTATTTCCAAAAAACTTTGAGAAGTTTTACATAAGTTAGAATCGGAGTGTAGCAGGGCTAGTCTATAGTTCTTGTAGATAATTTTTAGTTGCTGTTTAGAAACTACTAGGAAAGATGTAAGGAAAACAGAGATTGTAAAAAGCACAACAGCACAAAGCAAAATGACATACTCGGGTATATCCATCACCATATAGTTTTCAGAGTAGGACAAAAGGGATTAGCTTCATATCGCCAACTAGAAGAAGCTTGGTAGAAATCTTGCTCAATCTAGGACCACAACTATACATATATAGTTCAACTTAATTACTCCCAAAAAATGTTACATTGGTGCATATCAGCTGCATTGTGAACATGGACCCTGTCCCAAATTCAGCAGGTCATTTGCATATACAGAACAGGTGTAACACGTCTTCATTAGGCGCACTACACCAACCAGCATGAATGACATCATTTAATTCTAACCTAGTCATTTTCAATTTTGTTCAGTAAATGTGATAAACAATGTTCTGCTGTAAAGGGTTTATGTCCTAATTGACTGATGATTAAAAGTGTGAGATTAACACTACCCCCAGAACATGTTGGTTGCAGTGAGTTAAGGCCTGTGTTGTCTGTGTTCAAAATCACAACTGGCGAATTTTCGTGTTTTTATGCGTCTGAGCCAGAATCATAACTCTTAACTGTGGTTTTTTCAGTTAATTGCATAGTTTTTACAATGAGGTACTCAATCTCCACCCTCCACTGTGCACAGCCATGCATCTCATGGTTTGGGTGCAGAACCTGCTTTGTGGCAGAGACCTGAACCCAACTCACCATGGGTAGGCAAGCCTTGCTGTGCACGGTATTCAGACATGCACAGTGGGGCTGGGCACAGGGTCTGGCCTGCTTTCAGTTTGATATAAATATATTCAGTTGTTCAAGCTACAGGTGTGAGCAAAATTTCCTATGAGAGATAAAAAGGGTAAGCACTTAACTTTTTGTCCCATGCATGAAACTTTAGGAAACTTGGGGCCCGATGTAGGTAGGGCTTTACCGATCGGTATCGGCCGAAAATACCGATTTTTGGCCCTTACCGATCGGTAAACAGCCATCGAGATGTAGGGAACCAAAAACAGAACGAATCGGATAGAAAACCGATTCGGAATGAGTACCGAATGGGAAAGAATCCGATACGTACATACCGAAAATCGGATATGTAACGAATCGGAAAAACACCGAATCGGTTACAAAGACCGAATCGGTCCATGTACCGATTCGTTAGTGACACCGAATCGGAAAATCACCGATTCGGTCCAAGAACCGATTCGTTAGTGACACCGAATCGGAAAATCACCGAATCGGTCCAAGTACCGAATCGTTAGTGACACCGAATCGGAAAATCACCGATTCGGTCCAAGAACCGATTCGTTAGTGACACCGATTCGGAAAATCACCGATTCGGTCCATGTACCGAATCGGAAAAAATACCGAATCGGACATGAGCCGAATCGGAAAACATGCCGATTCGTATGAATCTCCGATCGGGAAATTCCCCGATTCCGACAGTTGGGGAGATGTAGGGAGGCACAGAAACACCGAAATCGGCTCAAAATCGGTAGAATTCACTCGGTATTTACCATGGATTGCAATCAGGTGGTAACCAACTCCAACCCATATAAACAGTCCCAAAATGCATTGCAACTTGCAGGATGGCAGCTTTCTATGTCATTGCGAGGCGGCTACGGCTACAGCAGGAAGGACAGAGGGAATGGCTAAGAAATGAACAGGTCTACAGACAGAGGATAACCCTGTTCATGCTCACTGAGGCTGAGATCCTACAGAGATACAGGCTGGACTCTGACACCATACTTGAGCTCATCAGGGACCTTAAGCCATACTTGGACCACCACACCCCAAGGGCACACGCCATCCCTGCGCACGTCCAGGTGCTATGCAGCCTACACCTGGTAGCGTCTGGCAGCTATCAAAGTGGAGTAGCAGCAGCAGGAGGGGTGAGCCAGAGCAGCCTGTCAAGGTTCTTCCACATATTCCTTGACGCCATGATAGACAGGATGGACCAATACATCTCATTCCCTGCAACCCACGCAGAACTGCTACAAACCAAAGCTGACTTCTACCAGATGGCACAATTTCCCCAAATCATCGGTTGCATAGATGGCACGCATATTCCGATTTGCCCACCAGCGGACACCGAATACATATACCGCAATCGGAAATCTACACACACCATCAACGTGCAGGTGATCTGCAATGCCAAGTGCACCATCACAGACCTGGTAGCAAAATTTCCAGGAAGTACCCATGACTCCTATATATTCCAACAGAGCGGCATATATGCACGGCTGATGGCTGGCGATTTTGGAGAAGGATACCTCCTAGGTGAGCCACATCATCAGACCCCCATAACACATAGTAGGTAGGTGTAATACATGTATGCATGTGTCTAATGTGACCCCTTTCTCTTCCAGGCGACAGTGCATATGCCCTCCGCTCATTCATACTCACCCCCTACCTCAACCCCTCCACACCCAGCCAAAGGAGGTATAACCGGGCCCACATACGCACCAGGAATGTTGTTGAACGGACCTTTGGCATCTGGAAAAGTAGATTCAGATGCCTGCACAAGAGTGGAGGTGCAAGGCAGTATACCCCCATCACCTGCTGCAAGATCATAGCTGTATGTGCAATGTTACACAACCTTGCGGTCAAGAAGGGCACTGAGGTGGAGTTGTCTGACTACGAGGACTATGACGACGACGAAGCTGTGCCACTGACACAGCCAGCTGGGGTGTGTACGCCAAGTGATGGCAGATACAGACGTGAGGAGATCACTGAGAACTATTTCTGACTGAGTACAGATGCAAAGACAGCTAAATGTTGCTTGGAAATTTTTTTTTTTAATAGTGATGCACCACAGTTACAGCACTGATGTGCATCAAAAAATGGAGATTGTAAACTCAAATAAAGTCCAGGGTTCTGGTTTGCTCATCCCCCCTTGCCAGGCTATTTTTTGGCCCGCTTGCCAGACCCACTGGGGTGTCCCTCGGCCCCCTCCGAATGCCCAGCAGCATCAGCGGATCGCCTGGTGCTCCTCCGTGGCTCTGATGCAGCGCTGGCCGGGCTGCTGCGGCTGCTGCTGTCTCCAGCATCACCCAGGTCCAGGGCAGGATTGGAGGCGGTGTTTGATATTATCATGGCCTCCATGGCCGTGGTAATCCTGGCCATCCCCCTAGTCAGCTCAGCTGTATGCTGACTGAGCTCAGATTCTTGATTGGAGCTGCGATGGCACAGTTGTGCGGTCGCCGCTGCAAGGCGGGCCATGGCCCGGTTGAGCACCCGGGCATCCCTCCTGCGCGCAACCTCATGCTCCTCCTGTCTGGCAGATGAGTGGGTGATGGCAGTGGTCAGCCTGCCTAACCCTGCTGCCACCTCCTTGTTGCTGTCCACAACAGCCTGGAAACCCTTCACCAACTCCCCCATCTGCATGTTGTGCTGCAGGAGCTGGCGTTGGCAGGCCATGGTGGATCTGGCCTGTTGGCGCTGGATTTTAACCATCTGTCCCTCCAGGCCCAGGAACACACTGCCCTCCCGTGCTGGTGCAGCAGTGGTGGTGGTGGTGGCACGGCGTCGGGCACTGCTGCTTCCGGCCTGCTGAGTGGGCTGGGGTGCCACTGGTGGGGGTGTGGTGCTGGCCGGTCCCTGAGCCCCTGCTCCCAGGACTGGTTGGACAGGTGGCAAGGCCACGATTGTGGCAGGAGCTGGTGTAGGCGGAATGGTCTGCCTTGTAGGGGAGTTGTCTGGTGAAAATTGCAAGGGGGGTGTGCTGGCCAGTACTGGGGAGTGCACTGCTTGGAAGTCAATGACCAGGACTCCCTCCATTCCTAGCCCTGGGGTGTCTCCTTCCTCATCCTCCTCCTCCTCCTGGCCAGCCTGGCTGGTGCTCGGCCCTGCGACTGCAGTGTTGGACGTTGCTGCTCCCTCTGCTGTCACAGTTGTGCCGCCTGATGGTGCCCCTAGGTACAAAGAAGCATTTGTAAACTGAGTGCCGATGTATTACAGTCAGTACAATTATGGCATTCCACATGTCCTTGCATCTCCTTACACCGTGTCACACTGTTTCCTGTCTTGTGATTCTGCACTGACATATTTGGCTAACTTCTGCTGACTACATGTACCATGATGCTTGTCTCTTGTATGTTGGTGACAGTACAGTGCTGGTGTTTGCCTATGCATTGTGTCTAATGGGGAGGTGTCTGGTAGGGTGTGTCATGATGCGCATGCTTCTTACCTGTAGCTGTGGCTCTCGCAGAGCTGTCCAGGGTCCCGATTCCTACGATGCTCTCCCTCTCGATGGTGCTGGAGACAATTTCCTCCAGCTCGGTGAGGGGTGGCGCCGGGTTGTTGCCTCCTCCAGTGAGTCCAGCCTGCCTTTGAATGTCAGCCAGCTTCCTCTTCGTGAGGCTGCGGAGGTCGTAAAACCTTTTCTTCAGTTCCTCAATGGACCTGGGGGTGACACCAGCAGCATTGACCTTCTGGGCGATGTCGGCCCACATTCTCCTCTTGGTGCTGTCTGGCACGTTGAGGGACAGCTTGCCAAACAGCTGGCGGTGCACCCTCACCACCTCCTCAACCAGCACCTGAAGTTCGGTGGTGGTGAACTTGGGCTTCCTCTTTTGGGAGGACTTCTGGCTTCCTGCCTGATCTGCCATCTTCTCCTGTTCAGTTTGCAACCTCCTTCTCCCACTGCTGCTAACTGTGTGTGTTGGGCTCAGGCAGGCTTTCCAGATATTTCCAGAAACTTCTTAATTAGCTGCACCTGCCAGGGTTGCCACTCCCTGTTTGGGTGGGGGAGGGGGAGCCACCTCATTGGCTGAATCGCCTATTGCCGATTCGGCTTTTACCGATTCGGCGAATACCGATTCGGTAAAATCCGATTCGGTATTATCCGATTCGGTAAAAGCCGATTCGGTTCTTTCAATGCATTCCTATGGGCTTTTTCGCCATGGGTCTATGATTGCCGAATCGGATTTTACCGAATCGGCTTTTACCGAATCGGTATTCGCCGAATCGGGAATATCCGATTCGGTGGTAGCCGATTCGGTGATTTCCGAATCGTTGTTGGCCGATTCGGTACTTTCCGATTCGGACCGAGCAGAATCGGAACGTACCGAATCTCATTACCGATGCCGACCGAATCGGTATTCATTCGGTTTTTTTCCCCTACATCTCGTTTTCCGATTTCAGAATACCGATTCGGCCCGCCTCGGTATTTTGAAATCGGAAAATCGCGTTTACCTACATCGGGCCCTTAGACAGCAGAAACTTAGCTAACCAAGTAAGTAAATACAGTGCCAAGCACAGTGTAAATCTGTCCAAGACTAAAAATATACAAGCAAATCAGAACAAGGGACTCCTAAATAATTTGTAAATATAAATTGCAGTCGATAGTTAATCGGCTCTCCTTTTTTTCTTCTCGTCTGGCTTTTTTGTTTTTACTTCTTCTCTTTCCTACTCTTTTCCCCTTGAGGGTTTTTTTTCTTTCATTCTTATTATTCTCTTTTTCTTCTCCAGATGATATATATTTTCCTTGATGCCTATTATTAATTAAGCTGGATAAACAGACTGATGTTACTTTGTTTGTGACCTTCCTCCAAAGCTGCCTTTGACAGCAATGAGGGGGATCACTGAAATAATATCGAGGGACAAAATATCGACTTGCAAAAATATCGTGGACAAAATATCGACAGTCAAAATATCGAGTTTGTATCTACAAACAGGTAAGTACAAAAATATCGAGTACAAAATATTGTTTACAATAATATAGTTGTAAAAAATATCGACTTTATTAAAAACAGTGTTAAATTAAATTATTATTAAAATGTAATTACTAAAATATACTTAAAAATACTTAAATTAACTTATAATAATTAAATAATAAATAAAAATAATAAAAACAATTTTTTACAATCTTATTTGTTAAAACATATATATAGTAACATACTATAATTAAATAAGATACTATTATATTACCGTACGATACCAGAAGTGTAAAAAATACTATTCCCACTCCAAAGAGTGCAAGCGTAGGGAAAGCGTTGGATAGCGTAAGGGTTAAAATTACTAATCCCACTCCAGTGGGTGCAACAGTAGGGAAAACTGACCCTGAACCCTAAAAATACCCCTTTACCCAAAAACCCAAAACTGACCCTGAACCCTAAAAATACCCCTTTACCCAAAAACTGACCCTGAACCCAAAAAATACCCCTTTACCCATGAACTGAAAACTGACCCTGAACCCTAAAAATACCCCATTACCCAAAAACTGACCCTGAACCCTAAAAATACCCCTTTACCCAAAAACTGAAAACTGACCCTGAACCCTAAAAATACCCCTTTACCCAAAAACTGAAAACTGACCCTGAACCCTAAAAATACCCCTTTACCCATGAACTGAAAACTGACCCTGAACCCTAAAAATACCCCTTTACCCATGAACTGAAAACTGACCCTGAACCCTAAAAATACCCCTTTACCCATGAACTGAAAACTGACCCTGAACCCTAAAAATACCCCTTTACCCAAAAACTGAAAACTGACCCTGAACCCTAAAAATACCCCTTTACCCAAAAACTGAAAACTGACCCTGAACCCTAAAAATACTCCTTTACCAAAAATTAATTAATATTGTTTAATTACCAATTAATTATTAATTAACAATAAAGTAAATATATTAGCACATTAGCTGTAATTAAATTAATTTAATAATTAATATTATTTTTTCCCAATTAATTAATTAACAATAACTAAAAATTATATATATAAATTACTCTAATTAATGTAATTAACTAATTAATATTTAATTACCAATTAATTACTAATTAAAAATATGTACAAAATTATATTAATTAATTAACTAATTAATATTAATTAATTACCAATTAATTGTTAATTAAAAATATTTACAAACATATATTAATTAATTAATTATTATTAAATGACTCCCCACCCTTATCCCCTATTAACCCAACTCCTAAACATTAACTACAATTTATATTACTATTAATAAAAAAAAAAATGGTAACCTTTTTTCTACATATTATCGAAATTTTTTACTTTGACTATTTATATATATTTTGTCTTGTCTTTTTATTTGAGTCGATATTTTTGTACTCGATATTTTTTATCATTATTTCAATCGATATTTTGACCAACGATATTTTTGTTGCCGATATTTTATTATTGTCGATATTTTTAACTCGATATTTTGTCCATTCGATATTTTGGAGTCGATATTTTGTCTGTGCACCCAATGAGGGGGGTGATTCCTTTAATAAAAATACAATTCAATGGTGAAGATGGATTTTTAATAAGTATTAAGGAAAATAACTTTTATACAGTTAATTTTTCCGTAAGAAGTTTTTGGACAGTATATTTGCATTTGCTCTCGCACTTCAGAAAGCCAGTAATTAGCATCTGAATAGATGTGAAAGGCTTCCCAGAGAATTACTCTTCTGAATTTAACAGAATATGGAGAATGGGGATGTGAGCATGTTTTTCGAAAACATAGAGTCAAATTCTGCTTGAATGTTAAAACCTGCTTGAAAGGGTGGCTGGGTTTTACATATAGCACTTGGAGCACACTTGACATAAAGGGAAAGAGGATGCCAATAACAATTCTTGTGTGTCCACTGTTTGGTTGCTGGAAACCCCTGCTTTTGTTCTACAGACTCCAATCTCTTTTCTTATTGTATTTTTTACAGTGACTGCTCCTAACTGGATTTTAGTGTTGGATATGGAAGGACAATAGAATTACCATTGTATTCTATGTCAGGACCGGAGGCTTCAGATTATGCTATATCTTCCTTCGCTTTATTAACATAAAACTCCACAGCAGCTTAGGAAAATATTCAAAACGGTGAACGAAAAAATGCTTTTAGTCCCAAAGCATTTGAAGGAACGTTTTAACAGTCCAAAACCACAACTCCCAAGAGTCTCTTGTGTATTGCTAGTCCATAGTCCTTCCATCATGTCTATCACAGCTAGAAAGCCAGTCCTCTCTTCCTCTTCCTCCTCTTTCTTCGCTGCTCCCGCAGCCAGATAAGTGCTTTTCATGTTTCCTTTTGTGTGATATTTACTGGTTGTATCGTATATACAATTTGTTGGGGGCTCGTCACATGGTTTACTTTTTTCCATTGCAGAGTCCCTGGTCGCGGGAACGTTCTGTTCGTTCCTACGCGACCTTTTCTTTTCCCAATTGTGTGCGGTGACTGATAAAGCCGCCAGAGGGCGCCCAAGCGTCTCGCCGGCTCTTCGGCGTGTCTCCTCAGTTACGGGAGCCGCGCTGAGGAGTCTGCATGCGCCGGAGCCTGCCCTCGCTTACCCCTCTGACACCTGGTTTACCGGGTCTGTAATCCTTTTTTCTGACGCCCCGCTGGGGTCTGTATTGCGGCGTAGACCGCGTGAAACGCCTTCGGGCGCCTTTTGTGCACTTCAATTGTCTTTGTGTGGCATAGTGCGCTTGAGGGGTAGCAAGACTCAGTCCCGGTGTGGAGAGTCCGCGCGCTGGGGGGTCGGTGCAGCCCTACCTGCCACGCCTGTTGGCCCACAAAGTAATCGCAGTCAGTTTTGTCTGCCCAACATCGAGCTGTCTCTCGAATAACACCCTCTTGGGTGCCTGTAGGGTTGTGTCTGTGAGTTCAGGATGGAAGGGGAGTATGAAGAGGAGCCCTATTCCTACCTACAGGACGATGAATTCTACCAAGCGGTGGATAACTCCATGTACCGCTGTGTGACGGAGGTGGTGGGGCCCATGGAAGACAGCCTCTCCGCTCGCATTGTGGAGGAATGCGCGAAGTTAGCGTCCGCGCATTTGGGGGCGACTACTGACCCCCCGGGGACGTCGAGCGGGAAACCGCCTGCACCGAAGAAACCCTGCAGGGAGGGACCATCCTCGGAGGCGCAGGGGGTGGACAGAGGCGCCTTTGAGCGTCTCTGTGACGCCTTTTTGGCAAAGGCAACGGCTGAGCCCCCGGCTCCCCTGGCGAACCCTGACGCTACAGGGGACGTTGCCACGGCCCCCGCTTCTCCAGTGTATGATTCACCGGACACTGACGATGACGGGGAGTCGATGCGCTCTTGGCGCCCGTCGAGCTCAGCCACGGAGCTCCCTCGGGATGTATCGGGCATGTTGGACCCGGACGAGATTGTTCATCCGCGGTCCGCTGCTGGGACACCGGGTGAGACAGTGGCAAAGTTTGTTGCGGGTCGTCTGCGCAAACCGCTGGAGAAGGAAGCCAGAGGTTGTCTGCGAGGGGAATGTCCGCGACCGACTTTGGAAGGGAAGGTGGCTATGACCCCCGAGTTGGACGCGAAAATGGCCACCTTCTTGGCCAAATTCATGAAAGATCCCCGGAAGGGTATTGACCGATCCTGGCGGTCCTGTCAGGATAAGTTGCTAGATGCCGTAGGGCCTGCCACAAAAATCCTCGACATGGCGGAGGAGGCGAAGGCGAATGGCACGGTCATTTCCCCAGAGGTGCTTTCGAATTGGGCACAACGTGTTATCGTGTTCCTGGGTAATGCCAATTGCGCCCTGTCCACCGAGCGCAGGCGTTCGTTATTAATTAAATTAGACCCTAAGCTGGGGGACCTGGCCTCGTCGGAGGCGGGCGCGGTAGCCCAGGGAGGCCTCTTCGGCGAGCCCTTTATCAGAGAGCTGGGCAAGTTCGTGTCCACTTTTACGTCGCTGGACAAGGCACAATCCAGCATCAAACGCGTTTTTCACCAGCGTTTCTCTGGAGGGGCCGGTCGCGGTAGGGGCCGCGCGACCGGCCGTGGCCAACAGGCCAATAATAGAGGGCAAGGCTCCAGCAGAGGCCAGTACCAGACCTCTGCAAACTTCAGTAATTTCTATCCCACCAGAGGGCAACGCTTCGGCGGCAGAGGATTCAGGAAGAATTCCGGACAAGGAAATACCTCCGGTGAGTGTACTTTGTTTAGATCAGGTTCCGATAGGAGGGAGGTTGGCAACCTTTTACGAGGAGTGGGAATTGCTCACTGCCGACGCTTGGGTTTTGCAAACCATACGTGGGTTTCATATAGAGTTCTATGACCAACCCACTCAAGAAGTGTTCCCACGTCCGATGGTGTTTTCGGAGTCCGACGCGCTTTTGATAGACGGAGAGGTCTCAGAGTTGCTTCGCAAAGGTGCCATCCGTCTGTCAACGCGCCACCCCAATGGTTTTCTCAGCAATGTCTTCCTAGTGGACAAGACAGATGGGGGCAAGAGACCTGTGATCAACCTCAAAGAGTTCAACGGGTGGCTGATCTATCGACACTTCAAGATGGAGGGTATCCACCTCCTTCGAGACGTGCTCCTCCCTCGAGATTGGATGGTGAGGCTGGATCTCAAGGATGCTTACCTAGTCGTTCCTATCCTCCCGCCGCATCGTCGTTTCCTTCAGTTTTTGTGGGACGACAGGGTGTTCGAGTTCACGGCGCTGCCGTTCGGCCTTTCATCGGCCCCCTGGTGCTTCACAAAGGTGCTGCACCCGGTGGTGGAGTTCCTCAGGGGTCAAGGGGTGCGGATGTTGGTCTACTTGGACGACATCCTCCTTATGGGTCAATGTCCAGTAATCTTGGCTGGGCAGTTGCAGCAGGCCGTGCAACTTCTTCAGAAACTGGGGTTCGTTATCAACGGCTCAAAATCGGTTTTGGCCCCCACTCAGAAACTTACCTTCCTGGGTTTCATAGTGGATTCGGTGGAGGCGGTTCTGAGTGTTCCGCTCCGGAAGATCGCGAAGATCCGACATCTGCTTCGGCAGACGATCACCAAGGATCGCACGTCCTTACGACATGTCGCCAAGGTGGTCGGACTTCTGTCGTCCTCCATCCAAGCGATTTTTCCGGGGCCCCTGTATTACAGGGCACTTCAACGCCTCAAAGCTCAGCACCTCCGGAGAGGGATGAGCTACGATCAGTTGGTTCCTCTCACGGAGGAGGTGAAGGAGGAAATGTCTTGGTGGCTGTCTCACATGGAGGCGTGGAATGGTCGGGCGATCTTCGGGTCGGTGCCAGATCTCGTCATAGAATCCGATGCCAGCAGGTCGGGCTGGGGCGCTCGGTGCGGGGATTTCTCCACCGGCGGCGCCTGGTCTTCAGACGAACAACGGTTACATATCAACTGTTTGGAGCTCCTAGCGGGCTCCTTCGCAGTCCGTTGCTGGATCAAGGATTCGGTCAAAGCCTGTGTTTTACTGAAAATAGACAATGTTTCGGCGGTTCGTTATGTGAACCATCTAGGGGGTCCTCGTTCTCGCGCTCTGGCGAATTTGGCGAAGGACTTCTGGGATTACTGCCTGTCACGCCACATCGCTGTGACAGCAGAGTACCTGCCAGGCCAGGCCAATCAGGTAGCGGATTGGCACTCCAGGTACCTCAGGGATGCCAGTCAGTGGAAACTGGATCCGGAAGTCTTCCGGTGGCTACAGAGCCTTTGGGGTCCCTTTTCGGTGGACCTGTTTGCGTCCCGTCTGGACCACCAACTGCCGCGCTTTTTCAGTTGGAGACCGGACCCTCTTGCGGAGGCCACGGACGCCTTTTTGCAGGATTGGAGTCGGGAAAAACCGTTTGCGTTTCCCCCGTTCTCCATGGTGGTGCAGACAGCGGCCCAGGTTCGCCGCCAGGGAGTGGAGCTGGTGTTGATTACGCCGCTTTGGAGGTCTCAAGTATGGTTTCCGGTTCTTCTGGAACTTTCTTGGGATTTTCCAATCCTACTCCCCCTGTTTCCTCTCCTCCTGAGGAATCCAGATCAGGAACCGCATCCTCTCATCGTGCGGGGCTCGCTCCGCCTCATGGCGTGGAGGCTCTCAGGAGACGTTGGACGCTCCCGGGCCTTTCGGGGTCAGCTGAGCACCTTCTCTCCAGAGCATGGGCCGATAGTACGACGAAGCGCTACAGATCCGCTTGGCTTAAGTGGATGCGTTGGTATCTACGAAGGGATTTGGATCCCTTGGTCGCGGGCCTCGTTCCCGTTCTAAATTTCCTGGCTGAACTAGCCGACAAAGGCCTTGCCTACAGAACGATTAATGCGATTCGGTCAGCGATTTCGGCAGGCCATGACAACATCGATGGCTCTCCGGTGGGTGAGCATCCTTTTGTTTGTCGTCTTCTGCGGGCTATTCGACTCGCATTGCCTCCAGAGCCCAGGTATTCCGTCCTTTGGGACGTCAATTTGGTCCTGAATTTGTTCCTTTCATGGCCGGCCAACTCCTATCTGTCTCTTAAAGAACTCTCGGCAAAGTTGGCCATGCTGTTATGTTTAGTCTCTTGTAGACGTGTGTCTGACGTGCGTGCCCTGGATATATCTGCACGCATCTTCTCCCCGGATGGGGTTACTTTTACCGTGGGTCGACGCACTAAAACGTCGTCACAATCCATTTCCTACCCAGCTTTTCTAGACACTCCTAAGTTGTGTGTTGTGCAATGCCTCAAAGCATATGAGGATTTAACGTTGGAATTGCGCCCCCCGGGCGAGCGTCAATTGTTGATTGCCTTGCGAAAGCCACACAAAGCTGTCTCCTCCCCCACTATTGCTAGGTGGGTGCGTTGGGTCATGCAAGAAGCAGGCATCAATACGAGTCTTTTTGGAGCACACTCTGCCAGAGGGGCCATGGCCTCTAAGGCGTTTTCTGTGGGTGCTCGCTTGGAGGATCTAATGCGAGCTGCGGATTGGTCCTCGGACTCCACCTTTAAGAGGTTTTATTTCAAACCTGTGGTGGATTTGGCCCAGTTGGTGGTAAGTAAGCTTTGAACTAGCATAATCTGAAGCCTCCGGTCCTGACATAGAATCGAAATTTGCCTAGCTTATGTAACGGTAAGTTTCAATTCTATTAAGGACACGGAGGCGAGGATTATCCCACCCGGATGGCACAGTGGTTTTCTCTACCCACCCGTATGGCAGTAAGTAAAGCGTTTTCCTTTATGCAGTTTCTGTACTGTGACTAGTCTTCGAATACTCCTTTGCCTTATTATTAGATACCTATGCCGCCTCGCTGACGCTGTCCTTTTTTCCGGCAGGCAACGAGGGTGCTAAGCAGGATCAATGAGGCGATTGCGTGATCTGCGCGAAGAAAGAGGAGGAAGAGGAAGAGAGGACTGGCTTTCTAGCTGTGATAGACATGATGGAAGGACTATGGACTAGCAATACACAAGAGACTCTTGGGAGTTGTGGTTTTGGACTGTTAAAACGTTCCTTCAAATGCTTTGGGACTAAAAGCATTTTTTCGTTCACTGTTTTGAATATTTTCCTAAGCTGCTGTGGAGTTTTATGTTAATAAAGCGAAGGAAGATATAGCATAATCCTCGCCTCCGTGTCCTTAATAGAATTGAAACTTACCGTTACATAAGCTAGGCAAATTTCGATTCTCCCCACAAATACACACACAACACTTACAGCCCAAGTTTAGTGTGGCCAAAGACGTTGGCCATCTTTAAAATGTTCAAAATGGTTGGGATAGGTCCTAAGAACTTTTATCCCATTGATTAGGGAGTGCCCAGGAATCACTCCCACCCACTAGCTCATGCCAGACATAAATGTTGAACTGCCACTTGAGACACTCCTGGACTTGAGAAAGTTCAGAAGGACTGAGCCTGCAGTTTGGGACCTGAGAAGAACCCTGAAGGACTGGACCTGGACTCTTTTCTACACATGTGGCCGGCCTCCTTTTAAAGCAACATGGACACAACAATCTACAAGAGGCCTTTTCCTACAACTGCCCAGTGGCATCTGGACTTGGGCTGGACCCTGCTCTTTGGCCTCTGCATGACACCCTGTGAGTTTCTAGGTGCCTCCAATGGGGTCCTGGGGTTCTTTAGGAGTGTAATCTGTGGTGAATTTGGGACCTAAAAGACTAAAACCAGAAGGTAAAATCTTTGGCCAGCATCAACTTGTGCCCAGGTTCCGGTCTACGGCAACCTCTGGCACTTTTTTTGCCTCCTGGTGCTATTCCTACTTAAACGTTGAAGATTCATATCTCCAGTTTCCTTTATTGGATTTTTGCCATTTTGGTGTTATTTTATTAACTTTTACTTCATATTTCTAATTTGGTCTGCATTTTGAATTTTTATGAATTTTGACTTTATTACTGGTATTGTACAGTGGTGGGTACTCACTCATCTCAAGTAATAATCACATTTCTAATACACCAAATGATCCAAAATTACACTGGCAACTGTCACTGTGTTTATATCTCACCAGAGTCCTTCTGTGTAAACAACTGCCTCCTCGAAAACGAAAGCTGCTTCGTCACGGGGGACACCACGGAAGCGTGTCCCTTAAATAAGTACAAAACTTCTCCCCAAATCATAGAAGTAGTACGAAGCTTTGTGCGTTTCTTTTGTTCTTTATTCAGCCACCAGTCAAACGTGTTTCGAGTGCCACGCACTCTTGTTCACTGACAATTGCACTATGGCGAGTGGCCATTTTTTAACTCATTTCACACGTGATATGCAGTAAAACTACAAATGCAGTATATACAATGAAAGACTTGTAGTTTTTGATAGAAATTACTTTGTAACTGTTTTTGACGCGATTTATACAAAGCCACTCCGCTCCATATTAAAATGTTTTAAAACAGCGAACCAATTACTTTGCGCTAAACATTTCCAACAATACGTTATAATTAGGGCTCGCGGTTTTATGGTATTTATTTTTTTGCCATTTCCGTCTGTATTTATCCATATTTATTTTTGGGGCATTTTATCTGGTTTAAGTTTGTAAAGCTCGATTGGAATGCCATTTGGGCCTAGGGCTTTCCCCGAATGCAATGTTCTTACGGCTGTTGCTATTTCATCAGGCGTGAGGGCACTGTCCATGAATGCTTGGTCTGGGTCTGTCAGTTTAGGGAGAGAGATATCTTTGATAAGATCAGAAAAATCTTCTTCAGGATATGGTGCTACCGAACTATATACTTGTGGAGTGGTGGTGAAGTAGACCCGGACAAGGGAGTAGTGGTGTCTAAAGAAAGGCTTTATTGCATACAATTATTAAGCCTGTATCGTCTTGAAAACTGTTCAGTTTGAGGGATCAGAACAAAGGGGGACAATGAACATAATCGATACTGTCTTTCCGACAAGGGATTGTGGGAGTTGTAGTCCGCTTTCCGATTCGTAGTTTGTGGCGGTCGGTGCTCCTCCTTCAATGGCTGGACCCAGAAGGTATGTCACTCAAGAGTGCGGGACCGGAAAAGAAAGAATATTAAAAAAAAACAACGGTAAGGAAGGGTTCTCCTTTCCATAAGGGCCGCGGGAAGCTCAGGGGGTTGAAAGGGAGGATATCACCACCATCACCAGTGTCGCAAGGGTTTAACTACAGGCGGTGCTACAGCTCAGTGAGGCTCTCCCTTTACGCACCGACCCTTAAGGACAGCGCTGCTATGCTCCAACAGCCCAAGGCGGCCCGTACCTTATCCAGCCACGTCCCTCCTGGGCAGTGGCGGGCGTCGTCGCGTTGCCAGCTGGGGTCTGGCTGCCCATCTGTGCCTCGTTCCGACTCTCCTTCCGGGAACGAACCTTGGGGTCTCTCCTTCTCCGCAGCGGCTAGTTCGGCGTACTCCCACGGCAGAACAGAGAAAGTCGTGAAGAGTGTCTCCTCTTCCTCCCAGGATCCACGAGACGGTCCTAACGAACGCTGTTCAGTCCCGGCGTCTTCCGCTTTGAAGGGCTGTTCGTCACGTGATTCCGTCACATGACGGGCTTCTGCGGAACACTTAAAGGGATAGTCGTCCTCAGGCTGAAAACACAGAAGGGAGGGGGCGACATGAGGCAACATGTGTTCCGTCGAGGAGTCCAGTGACTACACATCCCCACACACCTCTACCCCAGTTTGTTCACGTTCGGGGAACAAGGGAAATCGGGAGAGAAAATCAGCGTTTGTTTGCTGATCCTTTCCTATGGATCACCTCAAAGGAAAAGGGTTGAAGGGAAAGGAACCATTTTAGTACTCTCGGGTTGTTCCCCTTGTTGCGGCTCATCCAGAGCAGTGGGGCATGGTCTCTGTAAAGGAGAAAGTGTGTACCCTACAAATAGTACCTAAGCTTGTCCACTGCCCACTTGATGGCTAGGCACGCTTTCTCTATGATGGGATATCTTTGCTCACGTGGAAAAAGTTTCCTACTGATGAAAAGAATTGGATGTTCTACCCCATCAGGAGAAGTCTGAGATAATACTGCCCCTGAGCCATGGTCGGATGCATCCGTGTGTAACAAGAATGGTTGTGTAAAGTCAGGGGAACGTAAAACAGGGGCAGTAGTTATGGCGGTTTTTAGGTTTTTGAAGGCCACCCTGGCGTTGTGTTTGGGTCGTTGGAAGTCCTTGGTTTTAACGTTCTTTTGCAACAGGTCAGTTAGTGGTGCAGCCATTTCGGAATATTGGGGTATGAATCTCCTGTAATAACCAAGGAGCCCCAAGAACGCCCTGACTTCTTTCTTTGTGGAGGGAAACGGGGTCTCTGTTATGGCTTTTACCTTCTCAGATTGGAGTTCAATGATCCCGTTACCCAAAAGAAAACCCAGGTATTTTACTTTTCTGAAACCGGCCCTGGATTTTTTTGCATTGATGTGGAGTCCTGCCTCTTTAAGGGCATTAAGGACCTGGGTGCAATGCTGAAGATGGGTTTCCCAATCGGGACTGAATATGACGATGTCGTCAAGGTATGCTGACGAGTATTCCTGATGTTGTTGCAATACAGAATTCATAAGGCGTTGAAAGGTGGCAGGAGCCCCATGCAGTCCAAAGGGTAAGACAGTGAACTCGTAAAGACCTGATGGTGTAACGAAAGCTGGTTTTTCCTGGTCTTCTTTCTTAAGGGGGACCTGCCAATAGCCTTTTGTCAAATCAAGGGTCGTAATGAACTGTGCCTCTCCTAGTTTCTCTATCAACTCATCAACCCTTGGGATGGGATAGGCATCGCACTTTGAGATGGAGTTTACTGCGTGAAAGTCGATACAAAAACGGACCGACCCATCTGGTTTTGGGACAAGAACTATCGGAGATGACCAGTCACTCTTAGATGGTTTTATGACACCTAGTTTTAGCATGTTTTCTACTTCTGTGTCTATCGCCTGTCTTCTTGCTGCTGGTATGCGGTAAGGCTTCTGTTTGACTATTTTCCCCGGTTGGGTTTCTATGGAGTGTTCGGCAAGTGTTGTTCTCCGTGGACTATTGGAAAAAAGGTGTGTAAAAGGAAGCAGGGTGTCATGAAGGGTCCTCGCCTGGTCCTGGGTTAATTCTGTGGTAACAACGAGTTCCTCTAGGGTGGACTCGGTCTGAAAATCTCTTATCACCTGGTGTATATCTTGTGGGGGTGGACCAAGCCATTTTTTAAGGAGGTTTATGTGGTATAGCTGGGTCTTTTTTTTGTTGACCTGTATCCTGTAGGAGGTCAGCCCAACTTTTTCTGTAATTTTGAATGGTCCCTGCCAGCCTGCCTTGTTTTTTGCTAAAGAGGAAGGTAACAGAACCAACACCCAATCCCCCACTTGGAGATGGCGCCATTTTTTTCCTTTGTCGTACAGTACCTGTTGTTTTCTCTGTGCTTTTTCTAGATTGGTGTCCGCAAACTCCCTCAATTTGCATAACCGGGAACGGAGACTCTGAGTATATTCAAGGAAAGACTTGGAGACCTCTTCTTTTTCCTGTTCCCATACCTCATTTGTTATTTCCAGCAGGCTCCTGGGTTCTCTTCCATATAGGAGTTGGAACGGGGAGCATCCTAAGCTGTTCTGAACCTGGCTCCGTATCACGTATAGGGCAAAAGGTAGGCGCATGTCCCATTCTTTCCCTTCTAGTTTTTTCAGAGTTAACTTCAATGTGGCGTTGTAACGCTCACAAAGTCCGTCTGTCTGGGGATGATAAACAGACGTTTTGATGTGGGAAATATCCAGAGACTTACATACCTGCCCCATTAATTTGGAAACAAAGGGTGTCCCCTGATCAGTAAGTATCTCACGGGGAAAACCCACCCAGGAGAAAAGTTTGAGTAACTTCTCAGATATGTTCCGTGTTGTAGGGGTTCGCAAGGGAAAAGCTTCGGGATATCTCGTGGAGTAATCAACGATGACCAAGGCATATAGATGTCCTTTCTTGGTACGTGGAAGGGGCCCAATAAGATCCATACCCACTCTTTCGAATGGTTTACCCACAACCGGCAATGGTTGTAATGGAACGGCTGGGGTTTATAGGGGTTCTTTTTCTGACACACCTCACACTCTTGGCAGAACCGGGTAACTTGGGAAAAAATTCCGGGCCAATAGAAATGTTGTAGAATCACCTGAATGGTTTTTTGTGCTCCCCTATGCCCAGCCAACAGATGTGAGTGTGCGAAGAAGAGAACTTGTTCGCGGAGCGTTTGGGGTACCAACATTTGGGGACTCTCACCTGGTTTCCCTATGCGATATAAAAGATCTCTTTATTTGAAAGGAAGGAAAACCCTGTTGTCCTTGGACTCAAGCTGATTGGAGAGTTGGATAATTTTTCTGTGCGAACCTGAAGCTTCGGTGGGATAACCAGGGGGCCTGGGTTATGAGAGCAGGTTGTGATGATAGACCTATTCCCTGAAGCCTGTCTTTTAACATAAGGAGAAAGGATGGATTGTCCTGTCCTATTATCATTTGTTCGGGTAAGGTAGGCAAGACCCCGAGTCTGACTTCTAAAACTTGGCCCTGGGGAAGGGTCACTGGGATCTGAATGACAGGGTATACCTTAACGTCCCCATGTACGCATGTTATAGGTACAGACTACTTAACGGGTTCTTGGAACTGGGATACTATGGACTGGAGGGCCACAGACTGTTTACACCCAGAGTCTAGAAGGGCTTTGACTGGTGCGCCGTTTACATTTACACTTACGTGGAAGCTGGGTCCCAGTTCCGCTGAATATAAAATAGAACGGGGAACACATCCGATGTCCATTGGCTCTTCTTGTGGTTTCGTCCTGGGACAATTGCAGGCAATATGTCCCCATTCCCCATGTTCAAACCATTGTGGATTGCGGACAGGAGGTGCTTCTAGTCGGGGGTCTGGGTTTCAGTGTCTCAAAGGAGGGCTTTATGGGTTTCTTCTCGGGTTTCGCCACCGTACCCATAGGCTTTGTATTTTTCTCAGAGTCCCAGGGTAAGGACCTAGGTTGCGCTCTATAAAAGGTATTGGCCATTTCAACTGCTTGTTCAGAGCTTAAATGTTTATGTTGTTTAAGCCACCTCTGAACGGGATAGGGAAGGGCTTCTATAAACTGTTCTAAGTAAATCATATCCATGATTCCTCTTTGGTTTGCGACTGGGGTTTTAGCCACTTATCAGCTGCAGCCTTTAATGTAAAGTACAGTGTTTTAGGGTTGTCTGCCGTGGTGCCCGTCTCCTTTCTAAACTTAATTCTATATGCCTCAGCGTCCATCCCCATATGGTCCAAGATTAGTTCTTTTATCTCTTTGTAGGGAGTGTTGCCATTAGGGTTAGCGACCTGGTAAGTGGCTTGTGCTTCGCCTGTGAGGAGGGGGGCTAGAAAAAATGGCCATTTGGCTTCCGGCCAGCCGGACGCCCTTGCTGCCCTTTCGAAATTCAGTAGAAAGGCGTCGGGGTCTTCCCCTGACGCATATTTCTGAAGAGAGACGTTTGGGCCAGTTCCTGCACGTTTTTGCAGTTGTGTCGTTAATTCCCGACGATCATCAGCTACTTGTAGCATTTGTTCAGCGTGGTTAGCTAGACCGTCCCTCAAAAGTTCCCGGTCTGCTTGGGCGGAGGTAATCTGTTTTTCTACTGCCCACTCCAGCTTCTCTTGCCTTCTTATTAACTTTTGGATCAGGTTTTCAATGATGAGGCGGCTATATGATCCCACTTCTGACACCACGTGTGGAGTGGTGGAGAAGCAGACCCAGACAAGGGAGTAGTGGTGTCTAAAGAAAGGCTTTATTGCATACAATTATTAGGCCTGTATCGTCTTGAAAACTGTTCAGTTTGAGGGATCAGAACAAAGGGGGACAATGAACATAATCGATACGGTCTTTCCGACAAGGGATTGTGGGAGTTGTAGTCCGCTTTCCAATTCGTAGTTTGTGGCGGTCGGTGCTCCTCCTTCAATGGCTGGACCCAGAAGGTATGTCACTCAAGAGTGCGGGACCGGAAAAGAAAGAATATAAAAAAAACAACGGTAAGGAAGGGTTCTCCTTTCCATAAGGAAGCTCAGGGGGGTGAAAGAGAGGATATCACCACCATATCACCACCATCACCAGTGTCGCAAGGGTTTAACTACAGGCGGTGCTACAGCTCAGTGAGGCTCTCCCTTTACGCCCGACCCTTAAGGACAGCGCTGCTATGCCCCAACAGCCCAAGGCGGCCCCGTACCTTGTCCAGCCACGTCCCTCCTGGGCCGTGGCGGGCGTCGTCGCGTTGCCAGCTGGGGTCTGGCTGCCCGTCTGTGCCTCGTTCCGACTCTCCTTCCGGGAACGAACCTTCGGGTCTCTCCTTCTCCGCAGTGGCTGGTTCGGCGTACTCCCACGGCAGAACAGAGAAAGTCTTGACGAGTGTCAAATCCAAATCCACAAACTCCAAACAGAGCTCTGACACTAACCACCTAAAATGCATCCTGCTCAACACCCGCTCGGTCCACAGACACGCCATTGAACTCTGGAACCTACTCGACACCACATCGCCGGATGTCGCCTTCCTTACAGAAACCTGGATGAACGCCTCATCAGCACCCGACATCGCCATAGCCATCCCGGACGGCTACAAGATCATCCGAAAGGACCGCACCAACCAAACAGGAGGAGGCATCGCCATTGTCCACAAGAACACCATCCGAATCACGACCAGCTCCGACGATAACCTCGCGACTGCCGAACACCTTCATTTCCAGATCCACACCGACCCCAGGACCACACTTAGAGGCACCCTCATCTATAGACCACCAGGAACCGGCACACAATTCAATGAAGACATCACTGACTTCATCAGCCCACATGCCCTCACCTCCGAGAACTACATTTTACTGGGAGACCTCAACTTCCACCTGGAAAAAAAAAACGACAGCAACACCACCACCCTTCTGCACAACCTGGCCAACCTTGGACTCAAACAACTTGTTGACACCCCCACCCACTTAGCCGGACACACGCTCGACCCTATCTTCAACTCCAGCAAACACATCGCCTTCAATCACACTATAGCTCTCCATTGGACGGACCACAGCTGCATTCACTTCAGCTACAAAAAGACTACGACCCACATCCCACCACAAGCTATTCCTCGAAGAAACTGGAACAAAATCACCACCGACCAACTCCTCACATCGCTTAACCAAAACCCCCCCCACCATATCATCGGACCCAAACCAAGCTGCCACCAAACTCACACAATGGATCACCAAAAGCTCTGACGAATTGGCACCCTTGAAAAACCACCAGATCAAACAAGGTAACAAAAAGGCCCCCTGGTTCAACGATGACCTTAAGAAATCCAAGAAGTTATGTCGTACCCTCGAGAAAACCTGGAGAAAAAACCCAACCACTAACAACCTGACCACCTTCAAGGACGCCACCCGAAAACCCCACCAATTGATCCGATCCACCAAGAAATCAGCATTCAAGAATCGACTCGACAACAACGCCCAAAACAGCAAGGAACTATTCAACATCGTCAAAGAATTTACCAACCCCACCGCCGGCATCAACGACATCACTCCCTCCCAAGACCACTGCGACTCTCTATCCTCTTTCTTCCACAACAAAATCATTGACATTCATAACAGCTTTGAAAACCTGTCTGAAGAACAACCCTCTCCACCCACCTCCAAACCAAAACAGCACTCTCACAACCTTTGCGCCTGGAACCCAATCACTACTGAAGACACCATCCGTCTGATGAACTCCATCCACGCAGGTTCACCAACTGACCCATGCCCCCACCACATCTTCAACAAAGCAGACTCCATCATCGCACCCCATCTCCGTGACGTCATCAACTCCTCCCTCAACTCCGCTACATTCCAAGAAAGCTGGAAACACGCCGAACTCAGCGCCCTTCTGAAGAAACCCACAGCGGACCCCTCTAAACTTAAGAACTACCGCCCCATCTCACTCCCCCCCCCCCTTCCCGGCCAAAGTCATCTAGAAAGCCGTCAATAGCCAGCTCGCCGCCTTCCTTGAATCCAACAATTCACTCGGCCCCACACAGTCCGGCTTTCGAGCCAAACACAGCACCGAAACCTCTCTCATCGCTGCAACGGATGAAAACCGAACGCTTCTGGACAACGGAGAATCAGTTGCCCTCATCCTACTTGACCTCTCCGCCGCCTTCGACACAGTCTGTCATAACACCCTCATACAACGCCTCAACAACGTCGGAATACAAGCAAAAGCGTTGGACTGGATCATCTCGTTCCTCGCCGGAAGAACACAGAGAGTCCGCCTCCCTCCATTCAAATCAGAGGCCACCGAAGTCATCTGCGGTGTACCACAAGGATCATCACTCAGTCCCACCCTCTTCAACGTGTACATGAGTCCCCTCGCAACCATCGCGCGACAACACGACCTCAACATCATCTCCTACGCCGACGACACCCAGCTAATCCTCTCCCTCACCAAAGACCCCAACACCGCCAAAACCAATCTACACGAAGGAATGAAAGAAGTAGCCGAATGGATGAAGAACAGCCGTTTAAAACTAAACTTGAACAAAGCGGAAGTCCTCATCTTAGGATCGTCCCCCTCTGCATGGGACGACTCATGGTGGCCACCGGCTCTGGGCACAGCACCCATACCTACAGATCACGCACAGAACCTGGGCTTCATCCTAGACTCCTCCCTCTCGATGACCAGACAAGTCAACGTCGTCACATCATCATGCTTCAACATCCTACGCATGCTCAAAAATATCTTCCGCTGGATCCCCACCGAAACAAGAAAAACAGTCACCCACGCTCTAGTCACTAGCCGACTAGATTATGGAAACACCCTTTACGCCGGAACCACAGCCAAACTACAGAAAAAACTCCAACGCATCCAAAACGCCTCAGCCAGACTCATACTGGACATCCCCCGTCAAGCCCACATTTCCGGTCACCTGAAAGATCTCCACTGGCTTCCCGTCAACAAGAGAGTAAGGTTCCGCCTCCTCACCCACGCACACAAGGCCCTCTACGACCTAGGACCCGAATGCCTCAACAAACGACTGTCCTTCTACACACCCACCCGCCAACTACGTTCATCTAATCAAGCCCTCGCCGCAATTCCGCGCATCAATAGATCCACCATGGGAGGATGATCTTTCTCCTACTTAGCGGTCAAAACCTGGAACTCTCTCCCCACTCACCTCCGCCTTACACAGAACCACCTCTCCTTTAGAAAGCAGCTAAAAACCTGGCTATTCGACAAGTAATGCACACACCCTCCCCCAAGCGCCTTGAGACCCTCTGGGTGAGTAGTGCGCTATACAAATTACCGAACTTGAACTTGAACTCTTCCTCCCAGGATCCACGAGACGGTCCTAATGAACGCCGTTCAGTCCCGGCGTCTTCGGCTTTGAAGGGCTGTTTGTCACGTGATTCCCTCACACGACGGGCTTCTGCGGAACACTTAAAGGGATAGTCGTCCTCGGGCTGAAAACACAGAAGAGAGGGGGCGACATGAGGCAACAAGTGCTCCGTCGAGGAGTCCAGTGACTGCACATCCCCACAATACTGTTTGGAAGTGAGCTGCAAAATGATTGGCTATGTCTTGGGGATCAGTCATAGGGGATCCATTGGTACCTTTAAGTTCTGGCACGAGTCTGCTGGCCTGCTCCTTTCTATCTAGCCAGGGGAGTAATTTACCAGCCTTGTCCCCCCAATGATATATTTGCCCACCCTTTCCTGCCCCATTAGTTTGGCACGGTCAGTGACTAATGCCCTGTATTCTTCCTGGTGCAGACGGAGGGAGTGAAGGGCTTCAGGCGTGGGGTCGGAGGTGACATCCCGCTCCAGACTATAAAGCTCATGTTCTATATTAAAGATGTCTTTTACTCTATCCCTTTTGGAGCCCGCAACTAGGGAAAGGGCCTGCCCTCGGACAACCGTTTTGAAAGCCTCCCATAGTATTTGGGTGGGGGGGGGACTCAACTGTGTGTTCGTTCTCCAAAAAGTAATCGTCAATAGTTTTTTTAATTTTGGGGGTTCTTGAGGTACCAGGGGTTTATTGGGGCAACCCGTCCCACTTGTGTGTCATCTAGACCTATGTGTACCCATAAAGGTGTCACATTTCCATTCGTGCAAATTGGTTAGGGAACGATGGGGCTGTGAACTTATTAACGGTACCAACAAATTATGGAACTACAACTCCCATAAGGCCTTGCGCTCTGCAGGAATAGAGACACCTATTTAATCACGTGACCTGCCAGGAAGTGTGTCGGAAATTCTGCAAGCCGGCTGGCTGTTTCTGCGGGTGTTTGCTTCGACGTGCAGAGCCTGATCCTAGAGGTAATCCGTTGGTTCCTGTTTTCTTACTGGGATTCTGTTGACCTTTACGGTGGCCCGAGATGCTGAGCAGCGCGGCTGCGTTTTGCTGGCGAACTTGGCCTGTCTTTGTTTTATGTCCTCCGTTGGTGAGCCGTGACTAGTGCTCGTGCGGCGGACGGTTCCTTAGAGGCTCCGAATACTTTGGGGAGCATATTCAGTCCTCCGTTGGCGAGTCTCATGACGAGAGCTCATGCGGAGGAGGTTTCTTTTGTTTGGAATATTTCGTAGTTTTGCATGGTCCTCTGTTGGTGAGCCAGGTGCTGCGGAGGACGGTATTCGCTATTTCCCGGACGGCATTGTCGGTCGCCTTTGATTTACTGTGTCCTCCGTTGGCGAACTCAAGTGTACGAGTTCATGCGGAGGATGATTAAAGGGAAAAACGTTACTACCACATACCGGATGGTATTCTAATAATTTCTTACTCTATTCTTTATTCACGTGGACTCCATAAACTGAGCGGCATATCGGGTACAATTCGAGTGAGTGCCTTTCAACTCATTTTGGAACTTCTACTTATATTGTGCATTATTTCAGATAACAGACATTTGAGGTATACAGTGCCTGACTGTAGAGCTACTTCCATATTGGGTGAAACTAGCGGGGATTTCGTTTTTCCTAGGTGTTTATATATCCTGAAGATAGGTTTGTGGGTTACTGTGGATTCCTAGACCTTAGTTAGATATTGGGCCATTGCTTAGCATTAGGGTCTCACTATTGATCTTGTATTCCCTTTGCAGTTTCGCCAATACTCTCCAACCTAGACCAGGGAGCTCAACATTCATAACTGTGATGTTATACCAAGCATATTATTTATCCGTTTCAGGTATTAAGACATAGAGTACCTAGGATATATGGATAGAACGCAAGTGTTATATGAGGTAAAGTGATCATTGTTTGTTGTTTCAGATCTCCCTCCTTGCTGTCCCCTTCCCGTTCCTTCCCTCACTTGATCCTTCTATCAACCTGTGCCATTACGGCAATCAGGCGTGGTTAGGTCAAGAGGTGGACCACATTAAGCAACAAACGATCCTGAGGACTTGTGAAGTAACAAAAGGTGAGTGGTCAGAGATGCCTCTGGGCGGGTGACGAATTTCGTGGATGTCTGATTTGTGGAGTCGGAACGATTACTTAGTCAAGGCGGGATAGACTGTTGTGAGCCCCTGAGTGAAAAGTGTGCTGGATCTTGTCCGGATTGTATGCTCTCCAGCCATCTGTCAGCCTCATTGCTTCCAAGAAACTGGAACAGGTGTGTGCGGCCAGGGGTTTTGTGCGAGGGGGGGTGTCTGTCTAGTGAGCCCGATATTATTGAGTTGAAGTCACCTCCGAGCACCAGGTGGCCGTCAGGCAATGTCAACAGTACCGCACCAAGGTCGGTGAAAGTTACACCCTGCATCCCCAGATGTGCATACAAAGACATAAGGGTGATAGTTCGGCCCTCCCAGGTGCCTGTGATCCCAACATATCTGCCCTGGTCTTCTTCATATGTGGAGGTGAGTGAAAGAGAAAATTGCTTTTTTTGCATGATACCTCCACCCCTAGAGCTGGAACAAAGCCTGCACGTGCCACCATCGAATAACCCCATCTGTGCATTGCTTTGCATGTATAGCCAATACGGTGGGTTTCTTGGGGTAGCACAATGTCCGGTGATAGTCTCTCAATATATTGCAATACAACACTTCTCTTGATCTTGTCCCCAACCCGTTAACATTCCAACTTGAGATTTTGACTTCCTTGTTTTTTGGGGTTTTTTTAAAACAGTTTTTATTGAACAGTTTGCAGAGCATTTCAATGACAATGGACTTTGCTTATCTTGTTAACACATTAGTGCCAGAAGCACACCAAGTCTCTGATATTGCATAAGGAAAATAAATTTCATCACATTTCCCCTTCTTAACCCTCCCTCTCCCGCGGGGGCACATTGCATAAAATTATACATCATGTTAAGCTCAATCCCTGACATCAGAATCTGAATCTTCTGGTGGTGGGGGTTCACATATCCCTCCTCGGTAGGTGTTCCATCCCCCCCATACCCTCTTTCACTTTTCGGGCGTCCACTATGAATATAGACTGACCGCTCTGCAACCATAGCTAGGTCAATATCTCTGCACCACTGAGCGAGGGTGGGCCCAACCCTAGAACCCCAGCGCTGCGCGATGTTCATTTTGGCGATTGTCATACCTAACGTCACCCAGTCCTGGGCCGTCGTGTTCAAGTCTGTTGGGTCCCAAATATTGAAGAGGCCGCATCTCGGACTTGGCAACACAGTGATCCTTGTCACCTGGGAGAGCATACTCATTACTGCCATCCAGTATCCTACTATCTTGGGACAACTCCAGATGGTATGATAGAACGTTCCTGTTTCCCCACATTCTCTAAGACAGTGCGGCGCGTCCACCCTCCCTATCCTGTGGAGAAGTACTCTTGTATAATATATGCGGCGCAAAATTTTGAGCTGCACTAATCGTAGCCTTGAAGGAATGGCTGCTTCCTTAGGGGAAGCAAGCGCCTCTCTCCACTCCACCTCATCAATTTCTCCTACCTCTTACTCCCACTTAGCTTTCAGGGTCCCTGTAAGATCTGGTCTGTTTATTATTTTTTTGTATGTTAGCGAAATTGCTTTTTTCTGTAGGTGATCAGTCAGGAGCCTATCCTCCAGTGGCGAGGAGTCTTCCGGGTTTGTGTCTGGTGGTATCAGTGACTGTAATGCATGTTTAATCTGTATATATATCAGAACTTCTCTGTCTCCGCTAGATCATATGTGGCCTGCAGGTGAGCAAAAGTGACCACCCTTCCTTTCTGCCACTGGTCCCCGACCGTCGATATACCTATGGAGTCTCAGTCTCTGAACCCTTTCGTATTGCCCAGCATCCCCAGTTTCTTTGTGTCCCACAGTGGCATGGCCTTCGTGACCAACCCCTCCTCCTCCAAGCTCCCGCTGTGCTGCGAACCATATACCTACAGTGTGAAGTGTCGGTTCCGTGATCATTTGTTTCCGCTTTTTATTGTATAAGGCTCTCATAATCCCTGCCGGTGCCAGGAGATGTCTGTCAAGCCTAAACGCTGGGTCTTCCTGAGGAACATGTAGCAAGGAATTAATGGCGATTAATTGGGAAGCCCAATAGTATGTTTTAACATCTGACAGGGAAATCCCGCCACCAGCTTCTAGTTAGTATTGGAGTGCTATACGCAGTACCCTCCCATCCCAGAGTAGCGTTGTTAGCTCTGCATTGATTGCTCCAAAGTAAGCCCGGGGGACTGGGAATGGCGTATTTTGTAGCGCGTAAAGAAATATTGGAAGCGCTACCATTTTAAAGAGTGCTGCTCGGCCCAGAAGTGTTAAAGGCAGCATGCGCCAGTTTTTAAAGTCTTTTTTAAATGTTGTCAGGGGTTGCATTAGATTTAGTTCAACGAAGTGTGCATGATCGAGCGTTATAAATACCCCCAGGTACTTAAACCCAGTGGTGACTATCTGCAGTTCGCATCCCCTAGGCAGTCGTGGCTGGGGACCCCCCCCAGTTAATGGTGTATCCACACACCCGCCCATATGCCGCCCATATATCTAATAAACAATTGGAGCGTGCTGGAGACGTCCGGTATAAGAGGATGTCGTCAGCATATAGCGAGATGCGATCCTTCCAGCCAATTGCCCATTTCATACCCCGTATCGTGAGGTCCTGCCTGATCCATGCAGCCAGCGGCTCCAGTACTATCGCGAAAAGTAGGGGTGACAGTGGTCATCCCTGTCTCGTCCCTCTCCCCAGTGGGAATTCTCGCGACAGGCATCCGTTAACTACAACTTGCGCGATCGGTCGTGTGTACAATCAGGGGAACCATGTACAAAAAAGTGACCCAAAAGGCCACTCCACTAGGTCAAACGCCATACGTGCGTCTAATGAAAGTATGGCTGCGTCTTCTGTTATGGTTGATCTGCGCTCTAGTACACTGAACAACCGCCTCAGGTTGAGCGCCATTGTTACGATTCGGCATGAACCCCGACTGATCTGCGTGTATAATATCGGGTAGATGCGGCTGCAGCCTCGTGGCCAGGGTTTTAGCAAGTATCTTCGCCTCTGCATTAAGAAGAGAGATCGGTCTGTATGACGTGCATTCCTCCGCCGGCTTTCCGGCCTTATGGATCGCGACTATAGTAGCAAGACGCTGATCTCACGGCAGGATACCCTCTGTGAAACTCTCAGTATACATGGCCAGGAGGAGGGGCCCCAGGTGCTTGGGTCCATGCTTATAGAATTCGACTGGGATCCCATTTGGCCCCAGCGCCTTCCCAGTGTGCAGTGCTCTGATCGCCTACGCGAGCTCATCTGTCGTGATGTCCTCTTCTAAAGCAGCTATGGCGTCTGCCTCAAGTGCGGGCAATCGTATTTATGCATTGTACTGTTGAGGTAAGTCAGAAGAATAACAAACAAACTAAACAACAATCCCTCCCAACATCCCCCCCACCCTGCTTCCCTGCACTCTGGGCTCAAAACTGCCTGTGCTTCTTAAATGCAGAGCACCGATCGACCAACTATTCTACTGAAAGAAAAAAACGAGGGGGGAAGACCTTAGGGCTCTGCCAGCCCCCTCCCCTACCATTACAGGTTATCAGTGTAGCACATGAAGAATACCTAGGCCACCAAGATAAGTTCCCAATATATCGCCAGACAGTTCAGTTCCAGCATAGGTCAAACCCTGGTGGTCTGTGTCCTTATGAACGGAGAAAACAGATTATCCAAAGGCATCAAAGGGCTGTCTATAAGGGTTCGTCACACTATTCAATGGTCGTGGAGTTCTGTTCCGGTGATATTCGAAGGCTGTCAATCAGTCCGATGCCACCTCTGGCATGTCAAAGAAGCGGGTTTTCCCATCAATTTCAACTCTCAGACACGCAGGGAAGAGCATGGTGCATTTGAGACCTTTTTCCCGCAACCTGCGCTTGACATCAAGAAAGGAGTGTCGCCGCATTTGCACTGCCCGGGTTAAGTCGTGGAAGAAAGTAATTGCCGAGTTGTCTAGATGAATCGGAGGAGCGACCTTCGCTGCCTGCAAGATAGTGTCCCTATCCCTATAATTGAGCAGTCGGGCCAGTATCGGACGGGGGTGGGCCCCGGCTTCAGGCGGCCCCCAGGCACTCTGTGGGCTCTTTCGATAACAAATAATTTAGAAAGGCCTTGGGCTGCAGCTTCGTCAAGATCAGACCTTCAATAAACAGATCTACAGCGGGACACTCCAATTTCTCTGGTACGCCAAGAACACGGATGTTATTGCATCTCAGTCACCCTTCATAATCGTCCAGCTTGTCCTCCGTAAACGTCCGGAATGTTTGTAGTTCCCCAATCTCCGTTTGCAGTTGCTCGTTGTCTTCCACCAGGCTGGCGGTGGTGGTCTCCAACTATTTGACCTTCTCTCTGTTTTTTGTAAGATCGGCTCTAATCAGCGTCACTTCCGAAGAGTGTGTCGATAGATGTGCGGACCCCTACGATAGCTGCCATTAAGTCCTTAATTGTGGGCTCAGTAGGGTCCTGCTCAGCTCCGCTTTGTAGCTTATCACTTACCACCTTTTGTTCAGCCAGGTCCGCCTTCTGGCAGGTGAATTTGTCTAGTCTGCTTTGTTGAGACGTCCGGGGGCCCTTAGCAATGGACATGGTGCGGCCCCTGCTGTCTCCGGGGTTGGGATACCCAGACCGCGCAGCAATTAGGAGTGCCAGAGATACGAGCCCCCTCGCCCAAGCACCAGCGACAGTCAGTGGGCAAGTGTCCAACAATCAAGGGTACTGTCAATTATCGGGCGCTGCCTCTAGTTATTGCGGTAGTTATTGGGCACAGTTTATGCTGCTGGGGCTCCGTCAACCCCAAATCATCAGCTCCTCCCAGGGCATAGGAAGCCCAAGAAATGTCAGGATAAAGAAGGGGGGTGGAGAAAAAAGAGGGGGGTCGTCACATACTAAGTGGCACTTCCAGTTGGCAATGGTGACAGTTGGTAGTGGAGGTACTGGCTGCCCCACTTGCATGCAGCCTGGCCCCCCTCGACTCACTCCATTGCACACTGCAGCCTCTATCCGGTCAGTACCCAGCTGTATTGTCCTCCTGCGAGAGTTGCAGCGCTGTGGAGCCAGGACGCAGGGGGCCCAGACCTCGCCCGTAGCCCGCCTGCACCTTCAAACAGTTCCTGGGCCCCGCAAAGATGGAACATGTCAGAGCCCGCCGCAATACCAAGATCACCTCGCGGAAGGCTCTGCAGCGTTGGGACTTAGCACAAGTCCCCAGGGGGCGATCAGAGAGCCTCCGTTCAGCCACTCTCCAGTCCAGGCCGGGGTGCTCCTTGGTGGGCGGGGGCACTATTTTCACCAGCCCCGCTAAGCACCACACTACGAGACACACTCAAGGCCCGCCCGAGACCGCAATGCAGATGTGGGGCCCAGCCTCAGGTCGCAGATGGCAGGCCGAGTTGCAGGGCTGTCGCTGTGTGGCGGTAATTGGTGCCCAGGATGGAGGCTACCTACCCTCGCGATGTTTTCCACCTCCCCGAGTTCGAGGGGGGAGGGGGCCGCCCGCCCACTCAATGTCTGGGGCTGCCGGCTACGTTAATTGAGGCCCCGGCTTTCTCAGACAATAGGCCGCTGGCGTTGACAAGCTTTCCTCCAGCCTCAGATGCCCAGTTATACTCAGGATTGCGTCTATAAGCACCGCGCCTTCTCCGGTATAGATTGTGGACACCTGAAGAATCGGATCAGTGATGCCGATAGGTGAGGTAGAGAGGGGGCTTCGGAGAGACCTTAGCTAGTGGCCATGTTGTCTCGCCGCGAGACCACGCCCCCTGGTCACCATTTTTAAACCCTTGCACTATGATGAATTGGGACCAGTAACTTAAGGGGCCAATTGATGCTGCAGCATTTAGGATGTTTGTCAACAAGGGCATCCAGATGGCTCCATCACTTTTAAGAAAATCAGCCGGCACACTGTCTGGCCCAGGGCCCTTATTACGGGCCAGACGTCGGATAGCACAAGTAACATCAAAGATAGAACAAGCATTGGCATAGCCAATAGGTCTCGCCTCATAACAATAATTATAAGGTCCCAAAGGTGAGACCTATTGGCAATGCCAATGCTTGTTAATTTTGATTCATCCCCTGATGTATTGATGGGTTTCAACAGAATATGGATTACCCTTGTTGACCGTTTATACTTTACTGGAGAACATTGGTTTAGATTCTTCATGTATCAATTACTTCCAAGTACAACAGTGAAGACCGATATAGTGCAAACAAAACATACAATCATACATCAATCATCCTATTGCAAAAAATCTCACATCCACTACATTCACACAATATCTGTACACAGTACAATCTTATAGGACAAAAGGTGGAGCCTCTGCCCCTATATTAGGTCCATGTGGAACTCGAGTCTCCGCGCTAGGTCGACGCGCGTTTCGGTGGGTTTGAATTTGTAAGAACCAAGTTCTTCAGGACCTTTCCAGATATACTCTCTCACTTCCCAGGGGACACTTTGACAAGAAAGAGATTCATTTCATCTTTTTATCCTATGGTTGATTGGCATGAAAATGTTGTGTCGCGTCTCAGCCACAATCCACGAAGGTATGGCACACCAGCCGAGTTAATAATAGCGGTATATTTTCTTTAATGATGGTTCCTCTCTCACATGCTCACGACTGGCCAGTACGAGGAACACAAGCTCCTATTCAAAATTCGGATAGCGTGTAAATGCAGACATAATTTTCATTTGTGCATAAAGCTCAGTCGAAAATATGGAGCGCCAAATAGGCACTCGCTCTTCGTTAAACCGGAGGAAAGATAACGAAAGGACATCTTCCGCCGCGAAGTCCGCTGTAGACCAACAAAACTTTGATTTTGCAATTTGAGGTCCGTTGATTAGAGCAGCTTTAAGCTACGTGGTCCTGATGAGAACTCCACAATTATTTAGAGTTCGAAACGCGTAGACCAGTTCATTTTCCAGCTATAGGAATTCAAAACGAAGTGTAATCGTGTTGAATTTCTTTATGTGTTGTCATATCATTTTCCATGGCTGTTCTTATAAATAACAAATGTAAAGTTTTTTTTAATTAAGACTTGGAGTGTGTGGGTATGTTGTGTGATGAATGAAAGAAAAGAGAGGGTGAAGAGAGTATGAGAAAGAGAGAATGTTAAAAGGTGATGTTTTATGAAATATGGATTTTGTTATTGTTATGGCTGGATTTTCTGAGTAGGTGGGATCAGCCCCCAGGGGCCCCTCCAACCCAGCCAGAACGTACTCACCTTCCCTCCTCAGGACTCCTCTATATCCAGGCACCTGGTACCTACCTGAGGATGGGGAACTCGCATTATACAAGCTCATATTATTAAAAACACCACTAAATCTATAGGGATACTAAGAATACTCACTGATTACTAGGGATATCCATACCCTACACCACACTTATTTACATCAGTTGGTCTCGCGGCCACTCAGACCCAGACCGTTCTACCCTAGGGCAGATATTGCGCACAATCCGGTGCGACTACACACGGGCCTGCAGAACCCAATGCTCCCTTTTCCAAAGTGTTCGCGATCCTGCGAAACTACACACTAGTTCAACTACCTAGTGCTCTCATTTACTCAAGCCACAATCCTGTGGGTATCGGCACTGGTCTCCCACCCAGTGTTCTCATTAACGCCGCATATCAACGACGACCACATTCCTATGAACACCTATACATATATATATAGATATTGGGATATTATCTCAGCTGTCTACTCGGGATGAAACTACAATAATAACTTTGAATATAGTTCCAGATTATATAGTGTACTCCCTGCTCTTGGCATCAAAGGTCCACTCACTCCCTATTTATGTGATCACCACTTACCTGATTGGGATTACTCATCCATTCACATACCTAGTACTCACCTAGGAGGTACATTTACCTTCAGTGAACAAGAATAGGGGCTACACACCAGTTTGTTATAAACTGGGGTTATTTTATTATTAGTACAACACAGATCTGACAAAGACTATAGGTAGAACACGCCGCTTGAAAGAGAAGGATTACACATAACAGGAACACTCCGCTGAAAGGGAAAAGATTAGACATAAAGTGTAAATGTAGCTAATGTGATGAAAACAATATCACCTGATTAGTGTGAAGTCTTGTTCTAGCTGTCATCTGGGTTCCTCTCTCGTCTGTGCCTTGGCTCATCTCATGCTCTCTCTCTCTCCTGCACTCTTGGGTACACCTCTGCGCTGATCACTCTGTCTCTGGACTCCTCTCCCCCACACGAACTGTCTCTCCACCTTCCGTCTTCAATCTTAATGGTTCCTGCCGCTCTGATCACCGTTCATTCCACTAGCTTATTCACTCTGTCTCTGCGCCAATGTCCAATTCCATCTGCTCCCATAGGTTAATCCACGAGCTCTTCTCTATCTCTTCTAAAAGGCATTACTTCAGACTCAAGCTATTCACACCTCCTCCTGATAAGCAACTGCTTCTGACTGCTTCCTTCAGTTCCAGCTCACTATTCAACTCAGCTCTTCTCCAGATTGAACCCTCTCTCTGCCAACTCCACTCCACTGCTCGCCTCTCTGCTGGACTGACCCTCTGCTTGACTGTCTCCTCGACTCTCCTCTGCTTGACTGCCTGACTCCGCCTCTGCACTTCACAAATATAGAATGCTGTTTCCTCATGGAAAGTTCCATCCATCAGCCCGCCGCCTACCAGGTCTCTGCATCACCTCGCATCAAGGACACACACCCAGCCGGCCGGCCTTTTGTTGTGTCTTCTACACAGAGAATAATACAGCCTACCGATAAGGGCTGGCCCAGACCGGTTCTCTCCAAGTGAAAAACAGCCTTAACTATAAACTTCGCCTTTGCCCTAAAAAGCCTCCCTGCTTCCATCAAGATGGAGTCTCTCTAGCTTTAGGCCTGTAGGCCTGAAAGGGGTAAAATGCTCCTTAGCTCTGTCAGAATACCTACATAAACCATACCAAAGTGTCTAATATGTCAAAGCCAATAGGCAATAGACAGGTTAAAGTCAAGAATAAAGGCATATTAAGCAGCTATCCTCTTCTAGATCTGGAAAAAAGGCTTAAAAGGGCCAACACAGGCTAAGAATACCTATACTAGATGCGAGCAAGACTAATGATCTATATCACTGCTAAATAAAGCCAAAAACTCTGCCATAACAGTTATGAGGTGCAATATCAACAATGTGATGAAATTGTATGAAATGTTTAAATTTTGGTATGTAAAAAAAAGAATAAAAGAAAAAAGATTTATTCCAGACAGAAAGAGAAGTCTAAGCTACATATTGATGGATTTTCAATGTGTTTTCCCTTGAATGAAGGTAGAAGTAAACTAGCAGTACTTGCAGTTGTTTATTTGTGTTGTTAAGAGAGGCTTGGCCTTACTACTGAGAGCCCCAACCCAGTGGCGGTATTAGTACATATCTTCCTGAGCAGATATGGCTCGGCAATATCCATGTCAGTTCTCAGATATTCTAAGTGAACAGGGAAGCCATAAGAAGTACATGGGCTGGACACTGGTCATTACGAGTTCCCCAGCGCCATGATGGCTTCACTGTATCATGGAATGTTTGGTACCAAACATCTCATCTTAATAAACCTGCACAAATTCCAGCATTGGATTTATTATTACCTACACACAGAGGACCCCCTTAGAGGGCTTCCCCGAAACCTACCAACCCTTAGTTTGGTAATTTACTGGTCTCACCAGCCTGCCACCGCAGACAGAATTCGGACCTCACAGGGAGAGCACCAGGGTGCTCAGAGGTCGAGCACACTGCCAATCTTTAGCAGAGGTGATCTCACCTCTCCCCTGGTCACGAAGAACCATCTATGGTGTGAACCTTCACAGGCCTAGCTGCCTTTGAAATGCAACCCCAGCCTCTCCTGATAGGAGAAGCAGATCTCCGCCTCTCCTGTCCTCACCCCTTTTGGCGGGAAGACAGGTGGGAAAACGATGAAAGAGTAGGAGGTTTACTCCCTTCAGCCAACTCCACCCCTCAGGTGCTGGAGGTGAGGAGAAGTACTTTTTTTTTTTTTAGAGCTCACCATCTTGAATATGGCAGGACTTCTCCCACAGGAGGTGGGCATAATAGAGCATAGGCATCCCAGGTTAGGGGCCCATTGGCCACTACCTATCACTCACTTGTAAATGCCCCTAAATGTAGTATATAGGTGGCATCCCAAGACCCTGAAACTAGTTTCCATGGACACAAGAAGACGATGAATGACAAACGCTGTTGGATTGAGAACTGCAGACCTTGTGGTGGACTTTGGGTGCAAACTCCTGCCTGCCGCCACAGAACTCGAAAATCACCATCCTCCAGCTTGTCTCGTCACCTTGTGATCCCCACGAACTCTAGAGGGTCATCAGCACTTCACAAATTGTCAAAGACCTGCCTCGAAATAGAGGTACTATCTCTCTGCAGCCCCAGGCACCAAAAACAACAAAGTCCGGTCCAGCGTCGTCCAGCTCCCCAGCCGGACCAACGTCTCAGAGTACCAGCGAAAGGTACCCCTGCTCTGGATGGCTTAGCCTCTGCACCAAGTCTTAAGCCCCAGGACCCTACCGGAGCGGAAAAGGCCCAAAAAACAGGGGTACCGGACCTCCTGCTTCAAAATCCTAAAAAGCCAAGTCCAGTTAGACTTCAACTTTACAGAGAGCCAGCATCCGACAAGGGACATCAGGACTCTGGAGATCTGCCTCAGCAGTGGCCCAGCAGCTCTCGGAATAGTCACTCTGAAGTGCCAGCCCCTGACCGCGAGGTTCATCTTTGCCTGCCTTTGCCCAGCTGCACATCTTCACTGAAACCAGCCCGCCCAGCCGGGGCATCTTCAAACATGCTTTGCTCCAGACTCCCCAGAGCCCTTGTGACCTCTATTCACCCTTGAGAGCCTTTGTACTTGCCTGCAAGTCCCACTTTACTTTACTTTTACATGTGGACCACTTCCTTTGTCGCACACCAACTATTAAGTCCCTCTGTTCCTTGCTCCCGGTGAGATCCAGGAAGCCCCGAGAACTTGGTCTTGGCACTTTGGACCTTGGCTCCAAACCTTCCGATTTCCAAAAGTATAACCACACAATAACTGTATTGCATTGCTTTTTCCAATTTCCTTTTTCCTTCAATAGGAAATTAATTGTGTGCATTTCCACACAACTGTAGATATGCCGTTTACTGTGATTTTCATGTATTGCGGAAAGTATTTACTTTGTACCTGAAGTTCTTGGTCTAAATATTTATATAAAATTAAGTACTATTTTTCTAATTAAGTCTCAATTTCATTCCTTGAGTGTGTGTATCATTTATTGCCTTGCTGTGTACAACAAATGCTTAGCACAAACCTTTGATAAGCCTAACTGATTGCCCACACTACCACAAAGTAATGTTAGCATTATCTACTTTTGACTATGTAAAACAATAGGGGTCTCTTCGACCTCTCTGCACAGTGTACCCCATTGTGGTGCACCATATAGAGAAGTGGGTTTCCTACACAGAGGAAGTGGTACCTAACGTTGTCTGAGGACCAAGCATGAGATGCAAACATGTAGTTATTTTCAGTGGTGCAAGATGTAAGTGACAGAGAGACTAGAGGCACAAAGAGCCAGAGACAGCAAATAGATTTAAATGCACAATAAGAATGCATGCAGAAAGAGACACCTGGATGCACAGGGGCATGGAGACATAGGGCCATAGAGAGAGAGAGGGGCCATAAGCGTTGAGGCCAGAGGGACTGCAGGCATAGAGAGGTAGCGGACACTAACAGATAAGGGATACAGAAATATGCACAGAGAAACAGGGCAAAGAAAAACTGGGAACACGAACACAAAGAGAATATGTGATGTGCAGAGCACAGAGAGAAGATATATAGAGCGAGATGGGCGGAAAGAGCGTCAGAGACACATGGAGAGACAAGTGTACGTTGAGAGGCAGAGTGAACATAGAGACAAGGCACAGAGAAAGAAAGAGATGTGTTAGAGAAACTGGTGAAGACCAATGGAGAGAGAACCGATTGGTAGAGTGAACGGAGAGAGACAAGGCACAGAGACAGAGATGAGTTACAGAAACAAGCACATGGAGAGAGAACTGAGAGGCAGAGTGAACAGAGACATGGCAGTGAAAAAGAGATGAGTTGCAGAAACAGGTAGAGACACGCGGAGAGAGAACTGAGAGGAAGAGTGAACAGAGAGAGACAAGGCTCAGTCAGAGAGAGAGAGATGAGTTACAGAAACAGGTAGAGAAACATGGAGAAGGAACTGTGAGGCAGAGTGAACAGAGAGAGAGACAAGGCACAGAGACAGAGATGAGTTACAGAAACAAGCACGTGGAGAGAGAACTGAGAGGCAGAGTGAACAGAGACATGGCAGTGAGAGAGAGAGAGAGAGAGAGAGAGAGAGAGAGAGAGAGGCGTTGCAGAAACAGGTAGAGACACATGGAGAGAGAACTGGGAGGCAGAGTGAACAGAGAGACAGGCAGAGAGAAAGAGGAGTTGCAGAAACAGGTAGAGACACGCGGAGAGAGAACTGAGAGGAAGAGTGAACAGAGAGAGACAAGAATCAGTCAGAGAGAGAGAGATGAGTTACAGAAACAGGTAGAGAAACATGGAGAAGGAACTGTGAGGCAGAGTGAAAAGAGAGAGACAAGGCACAGAGACAAAGAGAGAGGAGTTACATACAGGTAGAGAAACATGGAGAGAGAACTGCGAGGTAGAGTGAACAGAGCGCCAGGCACAGAGAGAGAGAGAGTGATGAGTTGCAGACACAGATAGAAACACACGGAGAGACAACTGAGAGGCAAAGTGAACAATGAGAGAGACAAGGCTGAGAGAGAGGGGGGGTACAGATACATGAAGAACTGAGAGGCAGAGTGATCAGAGGCAGACAAGGCACAGAAAGCAAGAGGGAGATGGGGTATAGCGACAGGTAGAGACACATGGAGAGAACTGAGAAACAGAGTGAACAGAGAGAGACAAGGCACAGGGAGAAAAGAGAGAGCGTGGGAGAGAGGCAGAGAGCCCAGGGTACATAGAGAGCCGAGAGACAGATATGGCACAGGGAGCACAGAAATACACACACACAAAAGCACACAGGGGGTGCAGAGAGAGAGAGAGCGTGGGAAACAGAAAGAAAGACTGACACAGACAGGAGATGTGTGTAAAAATGCAGTTAGGAAAGAGAGCAACACTGCAGAAAGATGCAGTGTTCTTTTACCTAAGGTAACTAAGTCTGTGACGGACGTGATGAGGTATGCCAGTAAGAATGAGTGAGCTCTCAGGGGCCAGGATGATGTGTGTAAGTATATGCTTTATAAGAGCTCTACTGCCTTTCGTCTATTCACGCCATAGTTATACTACATACATATATGTCCCCGGGCAAGAAGCATGTGGCCGGGCACACAGTGGGCACACATCATGCTCTGCTTTGTCGGACTCCGCGTATTTAGTGTTCACAAACTTCTGAGTCTGTCACCCGAGCAGCTGAGCACTAGTTGGTATTGGAGCGACGTGTAGATCACGTTTTTAGGGTTATTTACAGCACTCAAGAAGCCCTATGCAAGTTATAATGGTGAGACTGAGCCTGCAAATCGGCCCCAACTACACCTCACATACCTGCCCATTATATGTACGACGAGCATCCCAGTGTACGGGTCTGCACTAACTCAGACGTTGTTGTGAGGGGCCGGTGTCACAGAGACGGAAAACAAGGGCCAAACTGAAGTGGAGTGATTGAGCACAGAAGGGAAAGGATGGATAAATACACCGCGGACAGTGATAGGACTTAAGAGCATAAAGCAGTGATGCTCAAAACAGGATCGGGGCACTCGCGGCCCTCCTGGCCTTCACATGCTCTCTGCTGAACGACCGCACTGGGCCGCTGTTTAATTAGGAGAACGCTAACTTTCAGAAAGACATTAAGTGAAGGGGCAAGCGTTTGTTTATAGGATAACTGAAGGAAAAGAAGCAAATAAGGTATCCAGCACCACCTAACTTTAGGAACACTTTAATTTTTAAGACCTCTTGCAACAAACGTGTATTCAAATGACAAAGTCTCTTCAAACCTCAAAAAACGTTTATTCTTTTGACATGAACATGCATTTCACTTTAGTATATCAAATGATATCAGTGCATTGAGAAGTATTTATTAAAAGTGATAGTTTTCAAAAAATGACTGTAGAACCATTCATGCCTCCTCCCTCCTGACAATGATGCCAATAGTGAGCTAAGGAGTAAATTAGTTGTCTTTTGGAACCTTCTGGTTGGCCTGGTTTGTTATTATACATGGCAACATTAAAGTTTATTAAATCAAACACAATAGAAGAATTTTTACTATGCATATCCTGAACACATATTTCAAGGTGACCTTCCATGGGATAATGAAGAAAAGGGAAGCACAGTGAAATAAAACATTTGCTTAGGCTCACACAATTTGGTCAAAGTGGGGAAGCCAGGACTGATCATAGGTTTTCTGGTTTCACATTCCTGCAATGCTATTCATTCCAATTCAGTAATGAAGTCACTATGTTTTCACAACTAAAACTCTCCCAAGGTAGTGACAGCAAGGTGTAGTAGTGGGTAAGCGATTCATTTACCATTTAACAAAGTACTGTCAAATCTAGGAATCTTCCAGAAACTAGGGGTTTATTTAAAAGGCAGTATGGAATGAAACCTTTAGAATAACTCCATGACTCACAAACCACACTATGTACATGTTTCCCTTTCCTGAAGTCCACCTTACTGCCACCCTGGCCCTGCAAAGCAATACTCCCACCCGCTGGTATCAATGCAGCCCCTTGGGCACACCACATACCATACTTTGTGGCCCCAGGGAATATGTTTACGTGTACCCATGGCATAAGGGGTAGGGTGCATAGAGGGAAACCTGCACAGAATGAAACGGGGCTCAGTAAGAAACAGGGTACTCGGAGTCAGGGACAGCAAAAACAGATAGGAGCGCAGAGAAACATCCGCCGCAGAGAGAGACCGGGGCAAAGAGAGATTGGGGTTGACAGACATAAGAACAGGACAGAAAGAGACAGCGGACAGAGATTGATTAGGCTTCGGACTACGTGTTCATCTGTCAGTGTGTACACACAGTGTACTTAAGTTTCACAGTGTGTGTTTTGTTTCTACGTGTCAGTATCTGTGTTTGAGTGTCTGTGCAAATACATTTTGTCTTTGTGTCTCTGTGCGTCTTATTATAGACGTGAGTGCAGGGACGTCTTTTGGCACTGGCGAGCTGAGCCAACGCCCAGGGTGCCAATCTTCAAATGGGCGAAAAGAACTGTCTGCGTAAAGGTCCGGCAAACAGCAACGCCCCTCTATCTTGCTCCAGTGATTATGTTTAAAGTGCTTTAAACTGTTTTTAATGTGCTGTGGTTTGGCATCCTATCAGCCCCCTACCTTGCCTCCGCCGCCACACATCAACAACCCTTCCCCTCTCCTACAAACAACCTGGAGCCAGCCTGAAGGAGCTAAGTTGTCAGTGACTCAGGTAAGCAGGGGGAGGTGCAGAGATGTTTTCAGTGGCAAGTCGCTGCCTTGATGTAGCCAGCCAGGGACAGACCTGTGAAAAGGGACTTCTGTCTCATTTCACTAACCGTCAGTAGGGATGGTGGCACATTTCTTTTTGCTCAGAGCGCCATTGGATCAAGGGCCGGCTCTGCGTGTGCCAGAGTGTGAACGCTATGTGTGAGGGGCATATCTATGTGCACGTGTGTCCACAATAAAGACCTACATATTTGTTTTCTCAATTCTTGCTTATATGGTTATGCATTTTTTTTACTGCACACACACTCTACATTTCCTCACAGTCCAAGCAAAAATTCTTTATTTCATCTGCCTGCTAGCTTGTTATGCATTCCTTGTTCTCTGTTGCATTCTAGCTACACCCTGTACTCACAGGCCCATATACCATACCTAGTGGCACAGCATCTGACATAGGTTTGAAACGAATCCACGGACGAGATAGTTATGCTTACATCATGCACACTTTGACCTCCCAACCCCATGACATCTTACGGTCGACCTATTGTCCCACCTATAGCCTTTCTTCTGCCTTCTATTGTTGCTGAGGAGCAAGAGGAAGGACAAAGAATGTCAACTACAAAAAGCAAACTCGCCTATTTTACGACTCTGATAAGTGTGTGATGGTGCTCTTTCATTTGTAGGCGTGCATCATTAATCATGAGTAGTTTGCACCTGCATTTATCCTTTGGTCTTATTAACATGGAACAGTAGAATGTGTACCGTAATAATATGAAATGTGATGTGCTAGGTATATTTTCATGCAGACGTGAAGAAATGTATGTTGCAATACATATGTGTTTAGCTGAAAACATTAACGTGCAGAATTTGTACACAAGGCTTGCAAGAATTCACGTATTTGATGTGCTCATGTAACGTGTGGACTTAGAAATGCTCAGTAGAAGAATTCATTTATACGTGGTTTCGTGAGGTCAATGTGTTATTTATCTTATGTTAGCCGATTTCTGTAGGCCTCAAATGCATTCTTCCTGAAGGCTCTCGTATTAGAGATTTAAAAGCTAAATTTCATGTGCATGTTAGATTTGTTCTTTTCTCAAGTTTCTGTTGCAGGTAGAGAATTTTGCCTTTGTTAGCTAGAATAACGCTTTTGTTTTAGGAGTTAGGCTCAGGGAGGACAGGATACATTTTTGCAAGGAGTGCTGGCAATGTAAGATGGTGTTCTTTCTCACTGGAGAAGGCCTGGGAACCAAGATCATCCAGCCAGGAGTATCGAAACTGAGCGGAAAATCACCTATGAGGAAATACCCAGCTGGATGAGGCGATCAGATGTGTAATGGGCGTGTTATATGATTTTGGTGTTTGAATTAGGGACAGTGCCCCCGGGGTTGAGTCAGGAGAAGAGAGGAGATCGATGAAGAGGGACGGAGCATCATAGAACGAGCTCTGTAGCCTTTAGCTACTTGACCCATGCAACCCGAGTGAGCTTCTTAAGAAGGCTTCACGCGCTGACACCTTTTCCTGACTTGCCCGGGGAATGCGAAGTAGGTATGTCACGTTAGTAGTAGTGTAGGGACAGACTACATCTTTTCACTTACGAACCTTAAATTTAGTCCGATATTGACGTGGGGGCACTTATTGCCTGCGTCCTGATCTTGGAATTCGTCATTCTTTTCATGATCCAAAAACTCAATATAGCACGCAGGTTCGGTTTTGTATTAATTTCAAATTATTTCTACAACCTCATCTTGAGGTGCTTGTAGGTTCGGTTGTTTTTGGCTTTGCAATAAACCCACTAAACTTTGAACCTAGAGTCTGTGATTCTTCAGAGTCATAAATCATTGTGCTTATGCATCTGATGTGAAAACTATTTCTCTCCTCTACACTTCTAAGCAGGCACCAACAGTACACTGGCCGAGGGTTCTAGAGTAAGTTGGAATCAGAGAACCCGTCCCCCATCACCTCTTTTCCCTGTTACTGCCGCTTCCCTCCCGACCACTTAAAAACAGGATAAGAAGGGCAGTGCCAGAGGTACCACATGGAAAGGAACTATCTGTGGAGGTCCTGTTTTCAAATGACTCATGAAAAGGTACTATCTGTGGAGATCCTGTTTTCAAATGACTCGTGCTTCCAGCAGCTTTTAATTGTACGTTGTTTTCATATGGGCCCTCCAATAAATAAAGGGATATTTGCCCCAAAGCCACGTAACAAGACATTTAGAAAAACTCCTTCATTTTTCAACAAAAAGTGCTTTTAAATGTTAGAAGGCCCAGGTCGCTCATTTTCCGGGAGGAATGGTTGAGACTCGTGATTGTCCGAACTCACCTAGCACAATAGGCGCTACTAGCATTGCAAACAATTGAAATTCCTCACATACCCCCATATGACCCCTTTGAAACGTGTTCTTGTGGTATCCCCATCCTATATAAATTGATGGAAGTGCTCAGATTTTCAAATTGAAACTGCAAGTCATAAAGCCCAAGGACTTCAAATTTGAAGCTGTTAAGTTGGATATTTACATCTGTTGCATCTTGTCCCTTCTAAGCCCCCGTCCCTGCCCCGCGCGTCCCTGCCCTCGCGCTCATCACACATGACATCAGCTAGCATTCTAGAATGCCAGCTGACGGTTTGCTTTGGCAGTTGACAGTTGTCATTATCAATTGAGCCTGTGACCTGTACGCACCCTTCCTTCCACCTGGTGTGTTGTTCATTCTACTTTACATTAAACGTGAACTTCGGATCTTCTCTGCGTGCCCTCATTCTTTACATTGTTGGCGATGAGACACAACACACCAGGCAACCCACGTAAAGGAAAATAAAGTAACGGAAGAGGAGGAAGATTAATGGATCTGACCGTGGGGAGAGAAGATCGATATTGTAAAAGAGAAAAGGTCACCTGAGGAGGACTCGAATGGTGTGATTGAAAAATCGAAGTTTAAAAGAGTGAATACTTTGTGAGCAGAGCGAAAAGTTACCTCAGATTTGAACTCCGACAGAAGCATATTCTAAAGATGAAATATATCGGAGGTAGGCGGACGACTATAGGAACCCTCCCACACATAAATCAGGAGCCAAGTGGATGCTTAAGTTCACTTTATTTCCCCGGAGCGCCGGGGCTACGTGTCGTTCTCCCTAGCCGGCCGGCGCCACACAAAATGGCCGCCTTCCGGTTCCTGCACCAGAGTTCCGGTTCCGGCGCTAGTTGGGAACAACTAGACCGTTACCACATATCTCCCCCCTTCATGCAAACAACAACATATAACAAGATTGAACATTCTTACTTAGTGTCCATATCAAAGTCCTTGAATCTCAAAGGGGTCCTTACGATTCTTCCCGCTCTTGTTTTCACCACTCCGTCGTCTCTCTCACCTCCTTGCATTTCCGGTACGGGCAAAGTGCCTCGTGTCTCAGTTCCTTCCCTTATACCTCCAAGCCTCTCTTCCTCACTTCCTTTCCTGCTCCGGCTACATCTGTTCTCTTCCTCTCTGATACTCCCATCCTGTGCATTGTCTCTCTCTTCCACTTGCTGTGTGCCTTCTTCTACTTGCTCTTGTCTCCTTCCTCTACATTCTTCACTCCTCCTCTCTACATACTCATCCTCATCATCTGTTTCAGCTCCCCACTTCAGGATTCTGCTGCACTTCGCCATTCTGTCCTGCGACCATACTTTGCCGTCACTGAGCAGTGCCGATCTGGCATACGGCTCTAATACCTGTAGGGGCGGTGTGAACTTGCTTTCTCCCTTCCTTCTCATGGTCGCTACCTTCACTCTCACTCAGTCACCCTTCTCTAGTGACACTCCTTGTGCATTGCGTCTCTTGTTGAAATGTTCCGTGTACGTCTCCTGCGCTTTCTCCAGATTCCTCCTTACTATAGCTGGTGACCATTTGCTCTGCACAACCATTTTCCTCCACGCAACGTTGTCTTTTGTAAATGGCTCTCTCCCCCTTAACACCTTGAAGGGGCTGTAGCCTGTGCAGCCTGGCGTGATGCGGTAAGCCCATAACATCTTGGGCAACTACGTCTCCAAATCCTGTCCATCATTTATGGCTGCTTGGATTGTGCCCATTATTACCCTGTTGAAACGTTCCACTTGTCCGTTCCCAGCGGGGTGGTATATGGGGGTGTGCTTGACCTCAATCCCATTCCTGGACATGAAAGCCTCCCATTTGGCTGAGGTGAATTGTGGCCCGTTGTCGCACGTGATGACTTTGGGAATACCTTCTTTGATGTATATGGCGTTCAGAAACGTTATCACCGTTTTGGTGTCCACTGCGTCTTTCACTTCCACCTCTGGCCATTTGGAGTACCTGTCGATCAGTACTATGGCGTACTTCTGTATGCCTTCCACGTTCAGGATGGGTCCAATGATGTCGACGGACACCATCTCCCAAGGTCCTCCCGGTACAGGGACATTCCCTAACGGTGGCCTCAGCATAGACTGGGATTTGTCCGCCTTGGAGCAGGAATCACATAGTCTCACGTATCTTTCCACTTGTGCATCGATTGCCGGCCCCGAATACGCTTGTCGAGCTAGGGCTTTGGTCTTTGTGATCCCCTGGTTTCCTTCTTGCAACAACGCCATCAAGTGATCAATGATTCCCTGGGGGGGAATGACTGTCACCCCTGAGAAGGAACAGGGGGTTTTCCCCAAGTGACAGTTCATCCCTTACTTCCCAGTACCTCCTCAAGGTCTCCTTCAGGTGCCTCTTCTCTGGTCACCCGTGGACGACGTATCCTTATATCACTTCCAGATCTTCGTCTAGTTTGTAGGCCTCTTCCCATTCCTGCGCACTGATCACTTTCTCCATGTCCTGTACGGTCGCCACCATGTAGCCTTCCCATCCCGGCGTCTCCTGCTTGTCCGCTCCTTCCTTGGCCGCCGCTCTACTTAGAAAGTCTGCTACCTTGTTTTGTGGCCCCGGTATGTGCTCCACCTCGTACACAAAGTTTAGCAATCTTAGTGTCATTTTAGCAATTCTTGGGGTAGCATGGCATTACCATTTGATGTTAAGACCTTTATCAGGGGATTATGGTCTGTTCGGACTAGGAACTTGGCACCCCACAGGTATTGTCTGAAGTGTTCCATCGCCCACACCACAGCTAACATCTCCTTTTCGATGACGCTGAATCTTTCCTCGTTGTGTCGTAATTGGCTCGTCCGTGTTAGCGATTAGCTGAAACTACACGTTGTCCTCCTTAACTTGGCTGTATACGATAAACGCCATTTTGAATACTGTGGCGGCCATCTTAGATCATGAGCGGCCTCGTGGCCGACGTGCCCTTTAGTCCTTTGTCCGTTCCACTGACCACTCACATCTGCCCAGCAACAGGATATTTTTAGTGCTGGTCAAGCCACACATGCGCAGTTCTCACTGACCCGTATACCTTCAGGAATGTGCCGCTAACTGACCAGCGGGTTTGAAACCCTCCAATGAGCTGGCAGTATTCCAAAACATGACCATGTATGTCTCTAAAAACTGTGTCTTAACTTGTGCCGCCTATCTTTTATTGCCCCAAAATTGTATATAAACGGGGTCACACCGGTGTTCGGTGTGATACCTCTTGCAATACCGAAGGGTGCTGTTTGAGTGTACCACCACCCCATGGGGTCTTAATAAACTTGTTCTTTGCCTTTTACAGCTTCCGTGCCAACAGTTCTTTTGTGTATGTGGGTAATCTCTGGAGCGTGTAGGCCTTGGGAACCCCGAAATACTTCAATTGGCGACCACGAAGGGACTCATCGGCGACTCGGATGCCCGAAGGAGAGGTCGTGACGAAGGCTTGGAAATTCGCCATGGATGCGCACTGCCACGAGTGACCCGAGTCTTGGCTGCCAAGGTGTCTTTTCCTTTCCTTCCGATCTGACCTTCCAGGTGGCGCCGGTCTCCGACTGAGTTTTCGAGTGTCCGCTTCACTGAGAAAGTGCCGTTTGGCTGATTTGGCTTACAAGACCTTGGCAGTTGGAATCTGGACTTTTGAGAATTGGTAAGCTTTGTGTTCGGTAAGGTAGTCTTCGGACGCTTACTGAAGTCCTGAGATTTGTGTTCGGTAAGGTAGTCTTCGGACGCTTACTGAAGTCCTGAGATTTGTGATCGGTGAGGTAGTCTTCGGACGCTCGCCGAATTTTGTGAATTTTGATCTGAGTTAGCTAACATTTTGAATTTGTGATCTTTGAACTTATATGTGTAGTGCACTTCACATAGGCAGGCATGTAGAGATGTTTCTCTAACCTTGTTTTTTTCCTTTGAGCGGCACAATCGTGTGAAGAACTGTAAGTGCCATTTGGTCTGGTGTCACGCTTTCGTGATACTTTTTGAACATGCCTGTTTTCAGCAAACTCCGGGGAATGTGTTGCTTAGGAGATGATGCATCAATTAGGTTAGCGGAATCACAGCCGGCTCCCCCAGAGGGAACACCAAATAGGGACATGTATATCAAGCACGGCCTTCCACCTATTATGTACAGTAAATTATGGCATAAGTACACTAAGGCCGATCCCGAATTGCAATGGCCCCTACACGGGTCATACGATTTGAGTAAAATCCAATTTGTCGAGCAATGTATGTTTCAACGTAGGTCTAGACAAAATATGTTTGATTGTGTACGAATGTGGGAGAAAGCGGCGCGTGAACGAATGAAGCGTGAGGTTGCCTTGGCGGACAAAGAGCAGCGTAAGGCTGCTCGGGATAAGGCTTTACAGCTTGAGGAGAAGGAGGCTCAGGAGAAGAAAGAGAGGGAGGAACGGGAACGTAAATTGCAAACGACTGGGCAGTTTCCTATTCGCCGACCGCTTTATCCTGTCCTTAATAATGAAATTGATGATTTTTCTTTGTTAGATCGGTCACCGCCTCCGTACGTTTCACCGACGGCTCCGGCTGCGGACTCCGAGGATGATGGGCAGATTCAAGTGAGCCAGAAAGGGGTATCGGCTCTCAGGTTTACTGCGGAGAGGTCCGCTCATTTGCGCAGTTGGGCTCGTAAAGTGAATAAGCATTGTGTTACTCAGGAACAGTTGGTAGCGGAGAAACAGGGGTGGTCGGATCTTGAATTAATGTATTTCTTGTCCACTTTAGCGGATGAAGTTGTAAATGCATATCGTGAAGTTTCTGAAACGTTAGAACCTAAAGCTTTGTCGGTATATCGTGAGAATTTAGCTAAAGGTGATTTTGATCTTACAGATGTGGATGACCTGTTCAAACATTTGATCGCGCTGCGGGATGAGACGACGTATTTGCGACAGGAACTGAAACGGAGGAAAAAGGAGTCCGAGCCGGGAAACGACGGGGCGGTTAAGGAGTGTTCTCTTCGTGGTTCAGATAAGAGCTCTGCGTTGCATGTTATGCCTATGCGTGAAGCCGCGCCTTTGTATGTTCCACCAAAAGGGGAAGGTACGGATGATGATAAATTGTCAAAGGATGCGAAGGGATATTTTGTGTATAATTGGGTGTATACACCATGGAATAGAGCAGATGTCATGGCACTTAAAAACTCTTTACCTGATCTCCGAAAGAACCCAGCGGCATTCTATGAGGGGGTAGAGGGGGCTATATCGTCTTGTGTGATGACTCTTGTAGATATAGATTTGTTTTTTGGGCTAATTTTACCACCTGATATGTGGAGGCAAATTCGTAAAACTAATGACGAAACGATTTTGGGGGGGACCTGGAAAGAGATAAATGCTGCAGATTTAGATAGAGAACCAGCATGTAAGCCTTGTCAGCTAATTCTAGATCTTCCGGCAGCTATTTTGCATAAATTGAAAACGCTTGTTCCTGCCAAAAAGATAGATTGGACCATGTTAACGTCGTGCAAGCAGAAACCAGATGAAACAGTCTCAGATTTCTTTACACGCTTTGAGGAGGTATTTCATGATTACAGTGGTCAATCTTTAACTGACGATACGGGTCGGCATTTGTTTGTAGATAAGTATGTGGCTAATCTCCTACCAGAGATTGCAAAGCGATTGAAGTCGAGTGAGAGTTCCTGGGCCACGGCGACCCCTGCGTCCTTGTTAACTATGGCTCAGTATTATGAGCGGCAGGAAGTGGAGGCTAAAGAAAATGTAGAGAAAAAGACGAAGGAATTGAAAACGAAGGTGATGTTGGCACAGGTTCGGGGAACACAGAGTAGAGGGAATGATAGAGGTAGACGAGGTGGAGGAAATGCGTCGTATGGTCGTACGGACATTGCGGAGGATCAGTGTGCTTATTGTAAGGAGTTTGGGCATTGGGCCGATGATTGTCCGGTACTTCGTGAACAGCGTAGTCAGCGTGGTCGAGGCAGTGGAAGGTCAAGAGGAGGTTATACTGGAGCGAGAGGTGGCGGAGGTGATCGTAGACAGGTTGAGGAGAGGGGCCGTGGCCAGGACGAACGAAATACGTTTGATAGACGGAATCAATATCAGATTTTGGAAGGAGAGAATGTGGAACATCAGGATTATGTGCATGCATAGGATTGCGTAGGATGGGGTAAGGAATCAGTCGAAGTGCCAGTAGATCAGCAAGGTCCATATGTAACAGCGGGTATTTTGGGTTCTACTGATCAGTTTCTAGTCGACACAGGAGCTACTCGTAGCGCTCTGTCGAAAAACTTGGTTCCGAGGGCTCCCCTGTCTGGCGAAATGATTACGTGTGTAGGGTTTGATGGCACACCCTCCCCCAGCCCATTGTCCAAGCCCCTTGCACTATGCATTGACAAGTACTTTAGTTTTGGCCAATTTTTGTTATCGCCCCATACCCCAGATAATATCTTGGGCATTGATTTACTTAAATATTTTCGAGCAACAATACGCTGCGCTCCAGAAGGAGTGCGGGTTATTCTGAATGACAACTACCCTGATCCTGATGATTGCCCTGAACGTGACAGATTTTGTGTCATTTTAGATATTCCCGCTTTGGCCTCTCTGCCGCACACGTTGTGGGCGACATCAGATACGGATGTGGGAGAGATGCGTATTCCACCAATACATATCACTGTTAAGGAGGGGGCCCCTCTACCACGAGTGCCACAGTATAAGATCTCGAAGGAAGGTGAAATTGCACTAACACATATTGTTCAGGATTTGATTTCTGCAGGGGTAGTGGAGGAGGTCCCTTATAATGTCTGTAACAGCCCTATTCTACCAATTCTTAAGAGAGACTCAGATGGCAAGATCTATCGATTTATTATTGATTTGCGTGAAATAAATAAAATTGTCATTCCCCAATACCCAGTGGTGTCTGATATCACGACTTTGCTTACTTTGGTTCCACCGACAGCCACCACTTTTAGCGTTATCGATCTAAAGAATGCGTTCTTTTCTATCCCTGTTCACCCAGATAGCAGATATCTGTTTGGTTTTACGCTCAATAATAAATCGTATAGATTTTGTCGTGTTCCCCAAGGCTATACTGAGAGCCCTAGCATCTACAGCCAGGCTTTGAAACGACAACTAGATTCCTTCGAATTACAGTCTGGCGTTGCGCTCATCCAGTACGTGGATGACCTTTTGCTTGCTGCGGACTCCTATATACAATGTGAACAGAGCACGCTTGCGTTGCTGTCCTTTTTGGCACAAAACAATCACAAGGTCTCCAAGAAAAAGCTTCAATACTGTAGACCCCAGGTGACCTACCTCGGTCATCTGTTGTCTAAGGAGGGGAGGGCATTAACATCTGATCGAATTCAAGCGATTTTAGATACACCAGTCCCCCGCACGCAGAGAGATGTGCGTGCCTTTATAGGGTTGACATCTTTTTGTAGACAATGGATCATGGGTTTCTCACATATCATAAAACCTCTGCTAGCACTGTTGTCCAAAACTACACCGATGCCTCTTGAGTGGACAGACGAATGTCAGAAAGCCTTTGAACAGTTGAGACAGGCCCTTTGTTCTGCACCCGTGTTAGGAACACCAGACTACACGAAACTTTTCACATTGTACGTGCACGAGAATGATGGGTGCGCGTTGTCAGTGTTAGTGCAGTTACACGGGGATAAGCAGAGACCATGTGCATACTTCTCTGCCATTTTGGATCCTGTAGCACGAGGGCTGCCTGGGTGTTTTCGAGCAGTAGCGGCAACAGCAGTAGCCATACGACAGAGTGAGGGCATAGTGTTATCACACAAATTGCTGGTGTTGGTTCCTCACGCAGTAGATGCCCTGTTAAACCAAACAAAGACCCAATACCTCACGAGTGCACGACTTACAGGATATGAGTTGACACTTTTAGCGCCACACATAACATTGAAGAGATGCGCTACTTTGAACCCCGCGACTTTATTGCCCTATCCGGCCGAGGAGGGTCAGGAAGAAAAACATCATGATTGTGTTTTCCTGACTGAGGAACAGACAAAGGGTCGTGTTGACTTACAGGATGTGCCACTTCCAGATGTGGATGGGGAACTGTGGGTTGATGGATCGTGTTTGAGGCTGCCAGATGGCACGACTTCCGCAGCATATGCGATCACGACTCTTAAGACGGTGGTAGAAACAGCTAGAATACCACAAAAATCGGCTCAGGCAGCAGAGCTGATAGCCTTAACAAGAGCCTGCGAATTGAGTGCTGGCCTATGTGTGAACATATACACAGACAGCCGGTACGCCTTTGGAGTGGCCCATGACTTCGGGCTTCTTTGGAGGGAACGCGGGTTTCTGACGTCACATGGGGAGCACATTATGCACGGAGAGTTAGTGCGTGATCTCCTAAATGCGCTGCTTGGCCCTAAAAAAGTAGCGATAGTGAAGTGCAGTGCCCATAAGAAAATTACGGATAAGGTGGGCCAAGGAAATGCCTTTGCAGACAGCATAGCAAGGCAAACGGCTATGTCCCGAACTAGCTCCCCCATGTACGTGGTACAATCGCAGGCTGAACGATGGA